>NW_024497629.1:2411153-3011153 GCF_017590055.1 Onychostruthus taczanowskii
CTGTAGGTTTCCCTGACCCATGAAAAAGTGAATCTGCCTTAAGACATGCTTTCTACTGGAACAATCTGCATTGTGGCTTTCAGATTGTTTTCTTTAACATTCTCTTTAGCTTAACAATGTTTTTAAGATCTCTGACAGCAATGTCATCTTGTGTGTATCATCCAGATAAACTGTGTCTGAATAAGTTAATAATATTCTAACATCAGTGTGAGTATCCACTCAAAGGGTGTGGGAAAAGATAAGGTTCATTTGGACAATATTATGTTGGATAAGGAAATCAAAGACACTGCCAGTAAAGGAATAGCTTTAATTCTGCAATATAGTGAAATAATATAGGAGTAGGACACAAAAAACAAGGTAGGTGCTTTGTCTACAATTTCCTTGAGAGCAAGACACAAATCACAGCTTTTTATGCCACTAACCCTTTGAGCATGAAAAGCTTGAACATTGAGACAAGTTTTAATATCAGCTCTTTTCAAATAGACTTGACTGAGTTTATTTCCAATATAGCTGGAGCTGATCATTCTTTCACTGGCTACTTTAATAAAAGACAAGAAATTTTAAACTGGCATGATCTGATTTTTCCTGAGTTTCATTACCACCAAATCTTTGATACCAGAAAGCAAGTAACCCTTCAGAAAGGAGTGGAAAAATATAGAGTTGTAGATATCCTCTTAAAGCAGGGGCCAAAGATCAGAAATATCTTGCAGACTTGGGAAATAAGTGCTCATAAAAAGCCACAGCTGCTTTTGATGAAATTACTGAAAGTCAGTGCACAGATGAACAAGAAAACAGATTTTCTATTAATGATGTCCCTAGATTCTTAAGTCTAGCAGGTAGCAAGATTCTTCCTTAGTTTCAAAAGATATCTCACATCCAGATGCTGAAACACATTTTTTTTTTAAAGCCCTGGAAACAAGAGTTTAAAAATTCAGCATCAAAAAAGCACCTGTAAATCCTCCACAGACACCTCATTCTCAAATATAGCACAAGAGCATTCGCCTAATGCAGAGTCTAGCTTTTCATGTGTAGCTCAGAGTGCTTGTAAGTGTGTTACAACCTGGAAGAAGTCATATAAGATCTCAAAGGTCTAACATCTAGATCAGCTGGATACTTTTGGACTTGGAAAGCAGGCAAGATGGCAACTATTCCTAAAGAAAACAGTTATGCTTGAAGAAGCACATAGAAAAATTCATACTGAATTCTTTCAAAAATGGCAGTTTGTTGACTTGTTGAGAATGACCCTGAGGACTGAAGTTTTTTCCTAAGCATATTTTATTTTTATCTTAGTAGTCCTTACTGACAGAAATTTTTCTAATGTGATTCTTGAATTACAGTTTAAGGAAAGCAGAAAAAACGTTTTGTAATATTCCTACAACAGGAATGTAAAGCACACAGAGCTGAACCCCTCCATGTCTTTTGTTTAAAAGCTAAATAAAAAAGAATGGGATTCATTTAGCTAAACTGCTTAAATGACATCTAGGGTAATTTTAGAGTCCCTCAAGTATTAAGTTTGACCTTTAGAAGGATGTAGGTTTATCTACACTGGTGTGTCATATCGGCCATTACAGGGTAGATATATAGGACAACTTAAGGTATCTTAAACGTCTGTGTTTGGGCAAATTACCCCATCCTTCTCCTGAAAGATAGTCAGCTAAGTTTGCCAAAGTTTGTTTAATATTTCGATGTGCTGAACAAATTTATTTTGCATAGCCATATGCAACAAATATTTTCCTGAAGCACTGACCTTATCAGGTCTGTGTTGATTGCAATTCCTTCACAGTCGCGCTATAAATCTGGTGGATTGCACAATATTCAAAGCATTGTGTGTAAACTGCCCAGCTGGCACGTTCATGCCCAGTTGGTTTTGCACTCCTTGAAGGGATTTACCTCACTGTTCAAAAGTTATATACTGCATATGCTTGTATTTCTGTCTGGAGATTTTGGGCCTGTGAGAACAAAAGATGGACCTTACTGGTAATAGCTGGAGCAAGACTCTCAGTGTTTTGGCTTTATTCAAGGTCTTGACCAACCAGTATGTCCTTTGCTCCACTGAGCAGCGGGGATCCCTGTACTCATATTGTCCTTTGTTTTATTTTGCTGATGACATAATTGTAGAAACTCTTTTTCATGATCCTGAAATCCCTATATGGATTAATTTCCAGCTGAACTTTAGCTCTTCTAACTCCATCCAGGCATGCTTGAGAAATGCCTCTGTACTTCTGGACTACCTTCTTTTGCTCTTGCTTCTGTACAACAGCACCATAGGTGTTTGCTTCAGGTCAGAGTTACCTGTTCATCTAAACAGCCTTCTGTTTTGGCCTGACCTTTCTAACACATAAACCTTTATCTCACAGAATCTCAGAATGGGTCAGGCTGGAAGGGACCACAGTGGGTCATCTAGTCCAACATCTCTGCTCAACCAGGGTCAACCCAGAGCATGGGGCAGGGGATTGTGTTCAGTGAGGGAGACTCCACAACCCCTTCATGATCTGTTCCAGGGCCTGGTCACCCACACAGAAAGGAAGTGAAAAATGTAACCTATTCTGCCTACTCATTAACTAGATTTATCAAAAATATAACACATGAAGCCAGTACAGACTGGTAGCATATGTTTATAGTCAAATAATGAAGAATCAACATCCTTATTTGATACTTATAATTTTTCTATTCATATAGTTATATTAATGCTATAAAGTTTCTGTCAAAATAAAGCCACTTTTAGAATTTTTTGTCTACAACAATCTTTTTCTACAACAAGAAAGGGTATTTTTGTTAAAGAGACTGCAATGGAATAATTAGTGCCTCCTTACCTTGTGTATTGCTCTCTATGCAGGAGTTACACACAATTTAAAACATCAATAAGAAGTAAATTGTTGCAAATTACTATTCTTTCCTCAGTATCCAATAATTTGCTAGAACCAATAACAAAGGTGTCAGAATGTAACCTTGGATCAGTCCTGTTCTGTAGTGAACCATTAATTGTTCACACAATACTAATCCTTTAAGAATACTCAACAAGCCCATGCTAACTCCTTGAGCTTTTTTCTTACCTCTGTTTATAGACCTGAGTGTTCTATTTCTCTTGGTGTAAAAGCTCCTAAACATCAAGAAAAAAGAGAAAGAAAAGAAAAGCAAATGTAGCCAACTAAAAGCTTGAGCTAAGTGATCTATTATCACTGAATTGATATAAAATGGACTATTCAGGTGATGAAATTCTCTTTCAGTGCTACTGCCTTCCTAAAATCAATGAAATGAGAACTCCAAAATTTGGGGCAAATGCACATATGTGCATTTTTCTGAGTCTTTGTTTGATATATCCTTAGTATATGTCTTCTTCCAAGACTAAGCAAACTTTATTTTTGGAGACAAACTGATTTCCCAGATCCAGGAATATATATGGCCTGCTCAAAAGTAGGTAGGAGGAAGAATTAGCAACTACAACTTTTCTTTCCAATTAAATGTACTAACTAACCACAGAGCCAGAAACAGCATCTCCCTGTATTGTTCTGAAGCATGAAGGGGATCTGAGATGTCTTCAGTGCTCTCACATTTGGTGTGAGCTGTACACACGCACTCAGACAGCTGCTGTGAAGCTGCCAATATGCAGTAGTAGCATGTTACCCTGCAGTAACTCATTTGTGTTTTGGAGCCAAGAGTCAACAGACTTAAATCAAGCTGTTCTGCCTGTAAATTGAGAATCCCACCTGCTGAATGTGACACCCCCAGCTGGTGATGTGTGGCCCACTTCTCAGGGAAAAGGTGAAGTGTTCTGCCAGATTAGTTGTGATTTTTTGCCTTCTTTACTGTTGTCCCACACTCATTTTCCCAAAAGATGAAGAGAACACGAAAGTGTTTCCTACTTCCACTCATGTCAAGACAAATTTTCCCACAGCATGGTCATATTATGGACAGAGTTTTTAAGAAATGGAATTTGAGAAAGAAGAATGAAATAGAGATTAGGAAACAGAATGAAAAAAAAAAAAAAAGTTTGGGTTGAAAGGGACTTTAAATATCATGCAGTTCCAGCTCCCCTGCCATGGGTGGGACACATTTCACTAGACCAGATTGCTCAAAGCCCCATCCAACCTGTCCTTGAACATTTCCAGGGATAGGACATCCACAGCTTCTCTGGGCAACATTCCAATAAGTATACATTTTCTCTTTTTCCTGGTTCTGGCCAGGACAGGGAGGGTGACAGACAGAATCCTGGGGTTGTTAAATACCACCTCACACCAAGCAGAGAGGGGATGGAGAGATGGGCTTTTTTCCCTGGCTCATGATGCTGGTTGTTTCAGGGAGAACACAAAACCGGAGAGTACTATTCCAAAGCACAACACTCACGAAGAAGCATTTGGCTGGTGAGGTGAAGTTCTGAGGAAATTAATGTAATTGTGTGCATGCACAGATCTCAACACCCCTTTAGCAAAGAGAGAGTACCATGCCCTGCTAGTCCCAAAGGAAAAGTGGTTACCTTCTGTCACAGAGGGTATCTTTCTATCACAGAGGTTATCCTTCTATCACAGAGGTTTTTATTCCTTTGGAGTAACTTTCCTATTCTTGACTGATAAATAATCTCTTCCTAATGTGGGAGAAGGTGGTAGGTGAGGAAGAACACCATAGTGAAAGGAGGGCTCTAAATAAGAATGGTTCTGCTTTTTTAGTTGTGTGTAAAGTAACATTGTAAATTTCATGATGAACACCCCTTTTTTTTGGAAGAATGTTATTCACTCACGTTCTGGATGATGAGTCTCATGCCTTGATTTTAAACATCATGTTGTTATCATGGAATAAGTGGATTTTATTTTGTAATTGAAGGTAATGATAGAACTCTAACTTCACACTTAAAAAAAAAAGAACTTCACAGAAAAAAAAATAAAATTGCTAAATGGACGGTAGCATTAAAGGTACTTCATGACTGAATTTATAAACCTTGCCAAAATTTTTTCCAAATTCATATTCAGGATTACTGGTTTCAGGTTTTTTTGCTAATGATGCTGTGCTATTCTATGAACTGTAAAAGCACTTGCAAGTGAAGGAGCTGACTGCACTGTCAGACCAAGGTAATGTTTCCACCAAACCTTGATAATCTGTATTGACAGAAGCCTACTAAGCTAAAAAAAAATCTTCTCAAATACATCTTTGATGCCATTACATACAGACAGCAAGCAGTACAGGGATTTTTGCAGTAGAATATATGGGGGTTTCATGAACAGCAGGCTGAAGGTGAGTCAGAAATTAGTGGCCTTGCAGCAGGGAAGACCAACTGCATATGGGGTTGTAACAGCAAGGGTGCACTCATCAGTTTGGGAAGTCCTTTTCCCCCTCTCTTTGGTACCTGGGAAATGTCTGAAGTATTGTCCTCAGTTTTGGTCTCCCTGGCACAAGAAAGACCTTGGCATTCTATAACGGGTTCAGAAGGAACACCAAGTAGGTTAGGAGCCTGGAGCACATTATGTGTGAATGATAGAAATCTGGGAGAAGCATTTTATTTAGTATGAAGGTGGTCACAGTTTTCCCAGAGGAGCATCTCAGTCCTTGGAGGTATTAAACATCTAATTTCATAAGTCTGTAAACAATTTGATATAGTACAAAACTGATCCCATTTTGAGCTGGGGAATAGAATAAAAAGGGCTTTTTATATCTAAATTGTTCTTTGAGTTTCTTTATCCATATTGTTAAAGTTAGGAAGAGCGCTGAATTTGAAGAAATACACACAACGAAGGTGGTAACACACAGTTTTGAGACCTTTTCCAGGAAAAAGTGTAGCAAAGACAAGATAAGATAAGCCTATGGTCTTCCTCAACAGGAGAGTGAAGAGAACACAATCCAATAGACTGTATGCAAAAAAAGGAAACCTATGATCTATACTGCCCACAAATGAATCAGTAACAATTCCTCACTTAAGTTACCTACCAATGGAGATTTACAGCACAAGGGATAAACAACACAATATTTTAAAAGTAGTTTAATGACTAGCAAAGAAATCCATAACTTTTTAAAGGAGTTTGAATAGTGAAATACAAGAATTAACTCAAATGCATAGGAATATCCAGACAGAGATACTTCCATGAAAAGAACAGCAGTATTGACAGAGTAGTGGGAAACAGAAAGTGTCATCCAATGCAATACTTTTTGAGATCATTGATCATTCAGAAGCCCTAAGAACAAAATCACTGTGAGCACTGCTACAACATATACTCACTTAGTGGATAAAAATGAACTTAATCACGTGCAAGAGTAAAATTCTGACTTTTGGCCATTCTAGATGATGAAATTAAACTAATCGTCATCAGCTGCTGCATGCCAAACTTGGATGGTTCTCTGTGGAAGAGCATTCTGAGCTTCATGAAAAAGTTCAAGTGCTCTTGATAGGTAAATCAGTCCTGTTGACCACCTCTGTGATAAACAATTTCTTGCACGTCTGGTTTGCTCAAGATTTTAAACTGTCTTCCTTCCGCTTGCTATTCTGGAAGAGCATGGTGACAATATGATGTTACCTACAAGGTAGAGGGATTTCAGGGCAAAACAGATTGATTTTCAGAAATAAATGTTCTTCTAGGAGCATAGCATTTATAAGGTTTCTGCTCTCAGTTATAGTCTCAAGGATCAGTGTCCACACCTTCAGAGATGCCATCAGGAAAGATGTTGCCATCTGTTTAATGAAAAGCAGTGAAAAGTAGGTTTGGGTTTGGTTTTGTTTGTTTTGTTGCCTTTTTAAAATATATGGAATGTTTATACCTTGGACGTGAAATCTGTTCTTTTCCAAAGCTGTGCCTTCATATAATTTGTAAGTAAAACTCCTCAATAACTGTAGTCTTCCAATGTCATATCTTAGCAGTGAGGTCTGGATGAGTTTGAGGGAAGAGTTTATTGAAATATGTACTAAATTACTACTACTTTCATTACTTCCTATCTCACCATGCCCTGAGCAAAACTGACTCTTTAGCAAGGAAATCGAAGCACAGGAATTGGTTTGTAAGTGTCAATGTTTTACCATTATGCCTTAGAGCTGTCAAGAGAGGCAGGCATAAGCCTCTCAAAAATAAGCTAGACATGACTCCACATTTTCCTCATTTTTAATAGGAATAGCATATTCACCATCTAAAAGTGTTCATTTTTGGGCACAATTTATTTAAATTATCTTTTATGGTGTTTCTCTGTGGAAGCTCACAATTATCAGATTACCAATGAGACAGTGCTAACAGTTTTCAAAAGTGAAGGTTGGTAACAGAAACAGAGACTCTGTAGACTACCAGAAAAATTTCAAAAGTATTGATTCTGCCCAGGAATGGGGCTGAGCTATCTCAGTTTCACAATTTCAACTCAGAGTCCTGACTATGAGCTCCTGACACCACTTCCCTTTCTGTCACATATGGTTTTATACCAGGCAAGCTTGAACCTTTGTCAGAGATGACACTTTCATCACTGTGAAGTCCAGAAAACTAAGATCTTATTCAGGAGTTTTTCAGCCAATGAAATTTTGCGAACTTGGCTTATTGCAGAAAACATCTGTCAAGAAGAATGAGCATCTTCTGAACAAAAGTTTTGATTGTATCAGCCCAAACAGCTATTCTATAATTCAGCTCTGTACATTTCCACTGTGTAAACACTGGAGAGTTTGCATAGAGAATCAGTAAATTCCGTTGGAGACTTGCAAGGCCTGACTGGACAAAGTGCTAGATAGCATAGCCTTTTTTTTTTTGTTGTTGACCTCACTTGAGGTGTAGCTTGGACCAAACACTATGTCCTTGGACCACAGACACAGAGATTTCCCAAGTAACTGATTCTGTAAACCCTCTTTGGATCACCAGGATCTACAGTAATATTATGAGAAATACTGTTTTGCAGGATGATGTCAAAAGTGAATCCAGCTTCTTGGCATTGTTGCCACTTTGGAACAAAACAATTCTGAGACTGCCTTTAACCAGTTATATATTAAAAGCATAATCTGTGTTTTTAATTCAGGCTTGTAATTTATTAAAAAAAAAAAGGAAACAAAACAAAAAAAAAAGGACTAATTTATACCAATGAATTGTGAAACATTAAAATCTCATGTTGGCCCTTTTGTAGTACCTCTTCTTAATGGACTCCATCCTTTACAGAAAGGGGTGACAATATACCATGTTTGCTGAAAATTGACTCCTTATCCTGGCTGTCAGCTGCCATCAGAGACTACAAGTAGCACTTGCTTATAGGGTCCTGTTGAATACTCACTTCCAACAAAACCATCTTGGAGATACAGAGGCAGCAAAGGTTGTGCAATAAAAGAGCCTCTGTCCCCATCTACCTGTGAATCAAATCCTTATTAACTATGTGATTTAATAAAAGTAATTGGCATTGTCAGGTTAGTTTATTTTCTTCATATTTATTTTCAGTAATATACCTGGCTTCTATGTTAATCCTTCCAAGTGAAGGTGATTATTGCCATAAGAGCTATCTATGCCTTTTCTTCAATGTATTCTTTCTCTTTTAATTAAGGTAAAATAGAAATATCTAGCTAAACACTGTTTATTTCCATCCACTAGACCAAGACATAAAACAGCTTTTCTTTTTTACCTCATTTTTTTCAACAAGCTTAATGCCAGGTAACCTATTTTACACAATTTGTACATTTAGCCTCAATAAATGTCATATTTTTTTCTAAGGAAAAAAAAATTCTATGAATAAGCCTTTCCCAAAACCTTATTTGTCAAAATAGTGCAGTGAGACTTCTTTAAATGTGAAATGTGTGAATCTAAACAAAAATTATTTTTGCTAGCATGAGAGCTGAAAAACCCCAATCTTGGCAAAGTAGGTATATATATATATATATGAGACAGAATTTTTCATATTTCATCACCTCAAAGATTGGGAATTTGCCTTTGTACTTCATGCTGCAGAACTGAGACCATCATCCTTGCTTGATATTAAGAGTAAATATTGTATATAGAGCACCTATGAAAAAAAACCAGTCCATAGTGTTTGCTTGTGTTTTCTTCATAAACCTACAGAAATTGCTTCACAGTAAATTTAAAAAAGAAATACTAATGTTAAAAACAAAAAAATAAATTATATGGTTGCTCACCTTAAAAATCGCTCTTCAGCTAAAGACAGACTATTGCTCAGTCAGGCTTTCTGTACACTAAGAATTTTGTGCTGACCAAATTTTGCCTAGATATTTTGTTCCGCATTAACTTTTGGATTATTTTTCATTTGCTAGATTCCCACTTTCCTGGATTAAGATAAAACTGCATAGCAGGCATAAGAGATTTTCCTCACAGCTTGACTTGAAGTACTGAGGATAAAAAAAGAGACAAAACAGAAAAACCTTCACTCTTAAATAAAAGAGCATTTCATATTTAACATCTTAGCATAAGTGCTATGTGTTCTAAAATGATAATGAGGCATTACTATTATGAAAAACAAATTATTTTGCCTGTTGTATGCTTAGGTGTACTTTATCAGGAGCACTACTGCAGCAATTGCTTATAAATTCACAAAAGGCTTTCCTCTGGAGTTGTAAAAAAGTTATGGAACTCAGATGTCAAGACTCAGGTGTGTATAATTGTATTATATGGAACATAAAGTTGTGAACCAGAATTACTGTGAGCTCAATAAAATAATGAGCGAAACAGTGGATATCTTTTACTTGGTCATGCTTTAGAACTGAAATTTGTTTTCATTCCTGAAATAATATTACTCTCATGGTTTTATTTCACTCTAACAAAAATACTTTGGAATGATTTCTGCTACCTTAAACAACTATACATTTCCAGTTGTAATTATCTATTTTTTGGATGGGAATTTTAATATTGTTTTAGAAACAATGATTAATTGCAAAAGGAGATGTCATGGATTGACACTGGCACAGTGCCAGTGCCCCTATGAAAGGTGTATTTCCCCAAAATGGTTACTGTGAGATGTGACCCGGGAACAGAACAAAGCAGGCTTTAACTTGGGAATGGAGGAAAAAAACAACACTTTATTAATCTACACAGACACAAAAAGGAAGGGGAAAAAACTACACACACAACAATCCACAATAGAACACTCTCAAAACACTCCTCCTC
Organism: Onychostruthus taczanowskii; assembly: GCF_017590055.1. Lineage (NCBI taxonomy): Eukaryota > Metazoa > Chordata > Aves > Passeriformes > Passeridae > Onychostruthus > Onychostruthus taczanowskii. The sequence continues at coordinate 2,421,206 of NW_024497629.1, forward strand.
CTCCCCCCAGTCCTCTAACATTCAAATCCCCTCTAACACATTAATTCTCACTCCAATACCCTCCTTTCTCACAAGCACCCCTCCCCCCCCAGTCCATCAGGAGAAAGAAGCCTCCCTCTTGCACCATGGGCTCCCCAGAAAACACAGCAGAACTTCTGTCCTTCCATGTCACACATGGCAGCTGCTCGAAGAGAAATTTGTCATGGTGACCATCTTCCTTCTATGTCCAGTGCTCTCACCACTGTCCATGGATCCAAACTACTCCTTAGGTTCTTTTTAAGAATGCTTTTCACCCAGTTCCAAGAAGTGGCCGCCGCTCACCCTTTGGGACGCTTGTCCCCCCCATTTCAGTCCCCTGGGGCCTGGGGCTCAGGAACAGAGATCCTTCGCTGAAGGCCGAGGGTTCCAACACACCTTCCTCCTCAGTCTCTGTTCCTTCGGCTTCTCCTCGTGGCCTTATCATTCCTGGCTTCTGGCCAACCGCCTCTCCCAAGGTGCAGTCTCTGCATTAACGGAGGAACTTGGCTTCACCTGTGGCTATGTAAGAGGAAAAGTCCGGCCCAAAGCCACTCCAATCATCTCCTCCATCTTGGGTGCTCTATCTGCTGGCATTCCTTCACTTACTCAAACCTTCTTCATCTTTCCCATCCTCCATCCCCTCTCAATTCTCAGCTGAGGAGGATCAGTGTTTTTACAGCTTCTATTGTTTCAACACTAAAAGGGTTAAAAGCACAGCCTGTCCTGGCAGCGGCTGGGCACCTTGCCCCCCCACCCCTTCTCCCGACCGCTTTATCCTTCTCTCCCGGGGGGGGGCTGCCCAAACCATCCCAGGACTCCTCCACCCCTGCATCTTGCAGCTGCTCCAGCTTCCCTTTCTCAGGATGCATGGCCCCTTCCCCTCCCCCACCCAGACACAGCCGGGCAGGGGAGAGGTCCGATCTGCTCACCTGCCGGACTTCAAAGAGGAAGTCTCTCTGGGAGTGCTCTGCTTTTAACCCCTGTGTGTTCTCAGAGGCGTATCCAAGTCCCCAGTGGCCACACCAGGTGCCAGTCTGAAATCTGGCCAGTGATTGGTTTGACCATAACTTCCCAAAACCTCACTTCTGGGTCAAACCACGACAGGAGAACAAACCTATTCCAAATATTCCCTTCAAACTTGAAATTTAATGTGGGTGTAGCTCCACCCAACTGGAGCTCTGCTGAAGTCAATGAAGCTGGCATAATTGCATCTCATTTAGAAATATTAGCATTGACACTGATGATGGTATACAAGGCATAAAATTACATCACATTAACTTATGGCATGGATTCTGTGGCTCTACCCTGTCTGTATGGTAACTTTCTTGATTTATCTTTTCTATCATCTATTTAATTCAACAATTTGAATAGTTTGAATAAATATGCTGATTCAAATATATGTTTTCCAGGTTAATTACTTTGGAGCAAAATCACATTTTAAAAAGAGACTCAAGACTTTTAAACATACCTAGAAGGCCAAAACAAAATAAAAATTATATTTATATTTATATTTATATTTATATTTATATTTATATTTATATTTTGTGGGATTCCAGGAGAAGAAAATTTAGGAAATTAGGCAATTTTTTAAGCAAAAAGGAATCACATCTCGTAATGACTTGAAAAATCTACAGTGCAGACACACATGAAAGTCCTGTTATAGCAATGGTTATGACTTCCACACGTCTGAATAAATACATGTGTCTATATATCTACATACACCTAAATAAATACGCATAAATTTACAAACATATGTTATGTACACATAAGCTTATATGATGTGTACATGTGTAGGGCTTAATTATTTAAAGTGTGGTTGATAACAAAACAAATAAGAAAATCCTTAAGTCAGCACAACCTTCAAGAACAAGCAGGAACTTGGTTTTAAATTTCGTATTCAGATTTCTGGAACAACTATCACCTCACCTGGGTATTCTAACAAGTTAATCAGTAGCTGAATTGAAATACCCATCAACACACTATGTAATTTCATTGAGAGTATCTGCTAATTCAGATCAACTCAATTAATCTCTAGTGGAATGAAACAAAGAAGCAGATGGTAATGTGTTTTAGTCAATACCAACTTTTTATTCTGCATACATTTTTAAGTACACTATTCCTAGGCATTACTCCTAAGGCATTGAGAAATTGCCTTACTTTTAATCTAAGGTTTTAAATAGACACCAATAAGACACACTCATATTCCATTTTGTCAGTAATGATTACAGTTTTCTCAAAAAAACCATTTCCTTTAGGCTCGGTTCTGTGTGATACTTATACTGACACACCCATTGATTTCCTGGGAGCAAGTTCAGGATCTGCCACCACCAACACCTTGGCACAGAGGTCATGTCCCACCCAGTGAGCTGCACTGATATTTGATTCGATGCACTAAGCACTGCTTCATGTGCTAACAGATGGTGATCAGTAAGGATGCATTTGATATCACCTTTTCCATAGTTCTTGAAAGGTAAATGTTTGGCATCCTAAACTGCTTTGTCTTCATCTTTATGCAGAAAACATAAAGATAAATCTCTTAATTTGCATGATCCTGATAGCAGTAATCTTTCTTTTCCTTTGGTCTCGTGGTCAAGACATTTAAAAAGGTGGCTAAAATATGAGTGCCAAGCTTGTTTGTAACATTATTTATAGCCTCAAGCTGCACCAGAGGAAGCTCAGGTTGGACATGATGAGGAATTTCTTCATGGATAGGGATCTTAAACACTGGAATGAATTGCCCAGGGAGATGATGCAGTCACCATCTCTAGAGGTGCTCAAGAAATGACTGGAGGTGGCAGTTAGTGCCATGGTCTGGCCGATGAGGTGGCATCAGTCAATGGTTGGACTCGATGACCTTGGGAGTCTTTTCCAACCTGGATATTTCTGTGGTAATTTATATCTTTTCCATTTAATGACACCAAGATTAAAAGACACAGAAGTGGGCCAGGAGGAAGGGTTGAAACTTTTTATTTCCTATTCCTACCCACTTTCTGTAAATTAAGGACCTCACTCATGGCCCAGCTCTTGTCAGCTTGATTGCTTGCTCCAGCACTGCAGCAGCCATGTCAGGAGAACTGGGCTGCAACCCATGTCACAGGTAAGTCTGTAGCCTTGAGGTCAGGGCAGACTTGGAGGTGTTGGCAGACAGTTTTAAATACGGTCACATTGGGAAATTAATTAAATCCAGGCTTCCACCTTCATAATTTATGTTCTGCCTAAGACTGTATTTATAAAAACATACAAAAACAGACAACAGCTGGACAAAGCCCTCCTCTCATTGGAAAAAATGTATTTTGGAGGAAATTACTGTAACTTTAGTCTTTGAGATAAATTTCTGTGTATACTGAGTTTGAGTTCAAAATGTCTGGCTAGCAGTTTGTATCCATCATGTGAAATAAACAGATTAAAGATCATTTTCTGAATCCTATCTGCTGTAAAGTCTTGAGTAGTTTTGTTCTGGACAAGCCAAGAAGCAAATTCCATGTGTATAAAGAAAAAAGGTCTATAATTCAAATAGTAGATGCTCTGCAAATTGAACCATCTTAAAAGTGAGGATGGGCTATTCTATGTTAAAATGTCGGCTCCATAGTCCATCTATTTATGTAGACCTTTACAGGCTTATGGTCTTACTGGCGTCCTTACTTTGTTTTAGCCACTCTTCATCACTTGCGGAGATCCATCAATAACATTTTTAGTTCTAAAAATGAGAAGAGGAGTGAAGGTTTAGTCACGCAGTGAAGACAAGACTTACAGTAAATCAGCAGCCCAGGAAGTAAACAGGGCCCTTCTGTCAGCCAGGCTCTGCATTTAGAGTTTTGGACACATGACTATGGCAATGAGGGAGAGGTGTAAGCCATGGTTTTCCGCCTTCAAACAAGGTTTAACCATCCTGCCTCACTGTTTTACTTTTTTAGCATTGTTTTTTACTTTGTTTCCATTGTTCCTGTGTTGATATAGCTGCAATTACTTCTGTTTTAAATGTATATATCTCTTGTTCTGTATCCATATTTCATCCAATGCTCTAACTTTACCAATTCTCTTTTTTGTCTATCCTTCTCCCTGATAGCCCATCCTTTATTTTATCAGTATTTTATGTACTCTCTGCTTGTCTTCCATCCCCTTTTCCTTTCTTCTGCTTTGCATTTCCCTCTATTCATTTTTTTTCCTGTCAGTTGGCTTGTGAAGAAATATATTATGGGAAGTAGTTACATACAGGATATTTCTCTGAAAACATAACTAGATTTACAGTAACAGAAGTCAACACATCGACCTGCAATATCAAATTGTGGATGAATTTAATTTAATGCAAGCTAAACTAATGCTTTTACAGTATACCATATGTGTGCCAGATCCTTTAAAAACATGAAAGACAGAGTATATGCACTAAAAATATTACAACTGAGCATTCTCAGTTTTGTAGAATCTATTTCAGTTTGTGCTAGATAACATATTTTACAAGTATAGATAAAGTTGGTGAACAGATCAGAGAAGTCTCATAAAGAAGGTACTTTTTAATCAAGGACTTGAAGGAGGAAAGAGATTGGTTGATCTAGGTCATGATTATGAAGTATCAACTCAATGTAATAATACTGGCACATCTACATAGTCGAAAAGCAGCCTGGATTCTACTATTTCGTGTTCCTCTGCTTGCATTATAGATGCACTTAATGCATACATTTATATTATATACATAGACATATAATATTTATTCTAAACTTTTGTCCAAAGAACTATCCACAGAGGATGATCTTCTCATCAAATTTGCAGTTACTGGTTCTTTTTTCATGGTGATTCACATCACATCTTTTTGCCAAACAAAACTTATTTTGTTTTTCATAGACTCACATAATGCCACGAAATAACATTATACCTACTGTGCCTTTAAAAGTCTATTTTAAAAATATTTATAGATTTTTTTTTTTTTTTTTTATTCTGACTCAATACTGGAAAGACATCTTTTGAGTTTTATTGTGAAGGCAAGAAAGGAAGATATTTACAATAGTTAATAACCTGAATGTTGGAACAATTTTCTAAAATGGAAAAGGAAAATCTTCTAGTCCCTTATTTGTCTTATGTGAATTTCTGTCTTCCAAAGGCTGGGTTAGTTGGCTAGAAAAATTTTTTTTTTTTTTTTTAAATTAACATGCATTTATTGCTTTTTCTGAAAACAAAATGAGTTTCAATTAGAAAGTTGTAATGAATTGGAAATTCATAATGTTTCTAGAGATTATTGTTATTTTGGGAGCTAAAACTCATAAGCCTTGTTGTCCGCTCACATATTCTGCCAGGGTTATTAACATTGTACGTCTTCTCAGAGTTTTCTTCCAATGGAAAATTTTGATATTTCAAGAGTTTCCTCTTTCAAATAAATAAGAAAACAATGAAACACTGAAGCACATCACAAAAACCTGAAAAAGTGGAAAATAAAAATAAAAAGAACATTTCTAAGTAAACAAATGAATTTTGTGCATAATTTATTTCTTTTGCATCAATGTTCACTTTTTTTTTGAAAAATGGACTTGAAAAAATATTTTTCTTTATTATACTTCTTTATTATAAAATTTATTTTTAATCAATAATTTTATTAGTTTATGAGAACTCCCAAATGTGAAAAATAAGAAAGTAATTATTGTGAAAGATTCCTTTCCTGTTTCTTTGCCCAGCATGGTTTCCTTAAATTTTCTCCCTCTTGTTGGATTCAATCACCTCACCCATTCTCTCTGCCATGCCATTAGTTTGCCCTGTACTCAAAATTGTCAGTCCATGGATGAAGACCCAAAGGGCACAAATTTGTATCAGTGTAGACACTGACACTCTTTTTCCTGCTTCACAGAGTGAAAGAGGTTAATGGAAAAATATGTTGTGAGTTACTCTTTATTGACAGAGACAATAAAAAATAAAATTTTGATAGAGAACCAATGATGACTGTGTTTAAAATTAATGAAAAAGAACTGTGACAGTCAAGATTGTCCTGTTCATAAAACCAGAATTTTACTCAGCTTAAAAAGAGTTCTTTGTTTCATGGCCAGAACAAACTCAGATGAGCTGTCTCCTGCACAGGTGAAGTTTTCCTTTTGTCAATTAGTTTGCTCTTGAAAATTTGCTATTTCATATCTATTGAGGTACTTTTCCTTTAATCAGTCTAAGTGACCTCAGGCTGGCTGGTTCAATTAGATATATACCATATTTTTATGCATTAATTTAGTTTACATAAAAAAAAAAAAAAGTTAAATCAGAAGCTTTGGAAGCATTAGAACATAAAATCACAGTACAACACAAACCTTTCTGGAATGGAGCAATATCAGAGTTCAGTGACCAAATATCAATATTCTATACTTTTTCGGTTGAATTGTAGGAATTTCCACATTTAATCAGATTGGATAAAAATCATCCATTTTATTATCTTGTTCTTAACATTGGTCAGGACCAAATGTTTCAAAGAAACATAAAAAACCCTCTGCTTAAAAACCTGGACTAAACAAAGGTGGTATAAAGTTTCCCTAAAGAAAGGGAGTCTCAAACCCTATAATTTAGAAATTAGCTTAACCACTAAGTAACAATGTTTTAATTTCCTCTGAAAGTTTTATTCAGTATATATGAATAACTAGAGCAAATCACAGAAGAAAATATAGTTATTTTACATTATTTATTTTTATGATACAAATAGCGTTTTTTTGCTGCCTACAACTTTTTTTTTTTTTTTTTTTTTTTTTTTTTTTTTTTTTTTTTTTTTTTTCTGCTGACAGTAGTTTTTAGTACAAAGCCTTGTGTCTAGGACTAGCAATGTCAGTATCTGTTGGGTATCTTTGACAACTAAAGGCTGGGTTAAGACCATTATTTAATCAAACATCTCTCCAGGTGAACATAAACCACTTCTGATTTTTGCTCAGTGATTTTATAACTATCCTGTTTATTTGGACCAGTTACTAAGATTTGTTAGCCCATGGAGGATTACTCTTGAATAGCTGATGAAAAAACCCAATCAAGGTACTTTGATTAAATTCTGTCGCATTCTGGAATCTTCCTATGCAGCTTTGTATCATTCCTGTGATGAAGAACAAGTGCTGTTTTGTAGGGGAGGGAGAAATAATGCTGCCATCCCCTCAAAGAAATATTTTCCCCATGTGTAACAACTGTGGAATGATATGCAGCTTTTTAATAGACTTTTAAAAGCTATCTGGAGACTTAGTAAAAGGCTTCCATGCCCAGTAGATAACAAAATGTTATAGTAATTTTAGTGCCAGACCTTAATTAAAAAGAAAACCATAAAATGTATAAATGGGTACTATAGAGAATGATGCAGCTTTGTGGAACCATTTAAGTCTCTTCATCACAAAGATTACAGAAATTAATAAGAGGACATAATTTGTGTAATAGTGTACTGGACACAAGGTAGTCAATATATTTTTGCCCTTTGAACAAGCAGTTGTTGCTTGGAGTGCAGTTTCATCTTCCCAGGTAAACTCTTCCATAAGGGATAGTCCCCAACAAGCAAACCTGTTGTTAAGGCTGTGTCTGCAAATGAATTGTCTATAAACAAACTCAGCATCTGGCAGACATTCCAAGGTGAAAGCCAAACAGATGGCTAATTTAATATAATCTAAGTGACTTTGGATCAGATAAAGCAATTGAATTAACAGCACTTTAAATGAACGTATACCACACATTCTCACTATGCCATTATAATGGGCACCTTTTTATATCTTGAAAATCATTGCTAATTGAAGTTTCATATGGTGAATGCTTATATCTGTAAGATGTACTGCTAAACAGCCTGAAAAAATAATTGCCATTTTAAATAAAAGCAATCAGTATTATAACCTTTATTATAACTCAAATACAATTATTTTCTTCAGAACTGCTCCATACAATTTTTGAATTGAGATATGTAGACTGAATACCATATGAACTTGTAAGTGCACGTGCATCAGGAATAATTTGTCATGCCTCTGCACGGGCACATACATACCTTAACTCTGCATACATATGTGAGTGTATATATATATATGTACATATAAAAGATATATGCTGTAAGCTTGGAAGTTTTAAAGTATTTATTAAATACAAAACAACAGAACAAAACAACTTTTGAATTATAAAGAGGGTTAATTATTATTATAAGCCATTTTGAAGTGATATACTCCTTGATCTATAGCAAAGAAAATGAGAAAAATATTTTCTCTCAGTTACTTTGTACACCTCAGCTGCTTTGAGAGAGTGAAACACTTCTGGAATATTGAGCTGTACTGTTTGTACACAGCCAAAGTCAAATGCTTAAAATTCCTTTTTATTTGTTTTTACATATACATGCAAGTTAGTTCTCTGTGCATTTTCTGATCCCTCTTCCAACAAAACTCTTTGTTACATTTGTGAAAAATAGGTAAAAAGCAGGTGAAAAGGAGTTTGTCCTGTACAAAAGATGGGATGTTCGAGAAAGTAGATCTTCAGCTTCTATCCATTTCTTTCTCACTTGCACAGAACTCTGAAATCCCTGCCAAGCCCACAATTACATTAAGCTCCAGAGTTAGACACAAGATCTATTGGAGATGGATTAAATACTGGCCTGCTGTGCTGCATGATGTAAGGAAGAGCTCCTTCCTGGTACTCAGGAGCTCTGAGAGAACGACCTCAGGTCCCTGGGCAAAGGGCCATCCAGCAGCCTCTGCCAACCAAAGGGAAGTTAAAATAAAGGGAAAATTCACAAACACAGTTATAAAACTCTGGTGCTGCAATTGCAAAGGACAGATTTGATTACCCAGTTAATCTTTCATTTTTCTGGTTTTGTTTTCCTATACACTGAGACATCAAAAAAACCCCAAACTTTTCTGGCATTCTGGCAGAGGTTATGCCTTGCTGCTATTTACATTCTAGCAAAAAAAAAATTTGAAAAACTCATGAACTTTTCCAAATGTCTAACTGTCTAGTTTTTTTGTTGGTTTTTTTTTTTTTTAATTTTTTTAAATTTTTTTTTATTTAATCATGTATGGCTTAACATCATTGTAAGAAGCATGGAGTACGAAGTAGGAGAGTTGAAGACAGGTGGAATTTTAATAATCAGTGAAGGAAGTCAAGCAGATTTGGCTCTTCTCTGTTACAGTCTCTATTGTATACCTCTCATCTGGCATTATTAAATACTCTTTGGATTTGTCCAAGTATTGTATTACATCTCTTATCTTGTATTAGGCAAATTTTCCTTCAAATTATACTATAATAATTGTACACACTAAATACATACATACTGGGCATATAATGGATATATAAACACAAGTGCTTCTATTTTTTTGAGATATAAACAAATACATGAATAAGTGCCTGGGTCTGCTGCTAATCCATACCATATAATGCTATTTCCTCTTTAACAAAATTAACTCTTGCCAAAATCTGAGATTTTAAAGCTGCCTGTGGAAGAAGATCAGCCCCTAGGTATGAATCTAGTCAGAAAAACCAGCACAGATAGCTTAAAATAAAAAAAAAAATTAGAAAAAAGAAGACATTTTGCTCACTCTAGACATGCCCAAATCAGGAAATTTAGATATGATATGATATCAAAATTTCCAACCATGTCTTATTGGAACATAAGAAACTATCTTGACCCAGCCATTTAAAATACAATTCATAATTCTATTACTATGAGGAAAACATTCTATTTAATCTACAGCAAACTGAACTACAGGTTAGGATTTTCCTTTTCTTTTTCTTTCAGTAAAGGCAATTGTTGCAGTCTAAATCTCGTTATGAGCAAAACAGAACAGCCTTTTACACAAAGCAAAGAATTTCCTGTAGATTAGCAGTCTACAAAAGCCACAACAAACAGTTTTTATTAGTCCAGCTGCGATGATAGGAGCACTGCTAGTCAAATTGAAATTGTTACAGAAAAGCCTCATGATTAATACACACATATGTGTGTCTCTCTATATGCATATATGTATATATGTTTAAGTGTATATATACAAAATGTATACAAAGTATATATATAAAGAATATATATATTTTAAAATGTATGTACAAATATATATGTGTGTGTGTGTGTGTGTGAGCTTCCCATGTATGTGAGTGCCCTTGTCCCTGGTGCTCTTTGCACTCTCCCTCCACCCTGTAGTCAATGAGACAAGAGTTTGTGTGAGCTTCAGGAGCAAAGGAATAAAACTGGGTCACAGTGAACTGGCTGGATCTTCATTGGGCAGAATATAATGGTTGTGGTGGTCTCTTCAGTCTGGGGCTCCCTCAGCATTGTTTTTATAAATTTTCTGGCAGTTACCTGCTTGTTTTTACCCTGCTATTTCCCATTTCCATGTGTCCTCTTTCTTACCCTTAAAGTTGGGTTTGCTTGACCTACCAGGTGATGTTTTTTCTGTGTGAAAAATGCTCTGGGATTTCTGATGTCACCTGATGCCCCTACTTTTCTACAATATATTATAAACCTACAATCAAAGACAGTTCACTTATTCCATAATAGCTGCTTGGTTTTACTCTCTATTAATTAGCAATAGGTATTATGCCACACGGTGGTATGGAAATAAATTCAAACTAAAAGAAATTTGGCCATAGTCACCTCATAACTAAAAAACTGCAACCTCAGCTAAAATAAGTTAAATTCACCCCAAGCCAGTACAAGGCCAGACAAGTCTGAAGTCCCTGTTCGCTCAAAGCCTGTCACCTTTTACTAGAAACATTATAATTTAAAAGTCATATTTGTTGAGCTATGCAGTCTTTGGTCTTCTCTATACATGTAAATCATTGCAGTTAATAGGGTGGTTTAATGAAAATTAGTTGTAGAAGAAATATGTGCATAGAGCTACCTCTGAAGTAAAAATTACTTTACAAAGGAGTTTAAAGTTTATTAATAGATGACTGTCCATTAAAACTTTATGATTTTATGTATTTATTAATATTATGGCTTGATTACTACATAGTCATCCTAAATGCAGCTTATCCATATTACACAGGTTAGAAATATAAAAGTTGGAGAATATGAGACTGTACTACACACCACAGGATTTTACAATACATGGAAGGAGCAAGATAAATGTTAAATTATTAAAGAATAGCATTTATAATTTCTTACCCTAATATATTCCTGACATATAAACCCATATTTCTGTATATGGGCAGTATGGAAAAATGGAGGAATTTATCTAATCTAACAAGAAATATTTGAAGTTAATTTTAATTTTAAAACAGATGTTTCCTACTTCACTGAATGAAAAGAAAGATATAATTTTCAGGAGACAATTAGCTCAGCACTAAGGTGGGTGGTAAAGGCAGATGAGATAACAACCATCTAATGGTTTCTGCTTCTGTGTGGCAACAGCCATCTTTACCAGCACTATAGGTTAGCTGGTAAAGACAACCTTTTGGAAGCTTTACCTGCATCTTTGCAGGTAAACTCGATGCAACCACCCCAACTGACTTAGTATGACCCACAAGAGTGGTTCTAATATTTATGCCAGAAATTATAATTCATGTTTTACTGCTGTAGGTCAAACTAAGAATTTGACATATGAATATTTAGGTTCCATGGTTTTTTCACCACCTTTTCACCTCTTTTCTTCATTCCTAAAATTTGCAATGATTAGTCTAGGTATTGGCTGTTTTTAATGAGTATAAGAACTAAAGATTGATCTTCAAAAGAATATTCTAGGAGGAAGGAAAAGAAAGGCTCATAAATCTTGTACTGCCTTCATCACACATATGATCTCTCTTCCCTTTATCCAACAATGGGACCTCTAAGTGGAAAGAGATAATGTATTAACAAATATTCTAGTTTATTTAAAAAAGTGCAAGTTGGGTGGTCTGAAAAATTTTCAAAATTGTGGTTGAATTTGGAAGAAAGTTCCCAAGGGGGGAAAAAACCCCAAAACAAAACAAAACAAAACAAACCAAACCAAACCAAACAAAACAAAACAAAACAAACAAAAAAAAAAAAAAAAAACAAACCAAACCAAAAAAACCCCCAATACTACACTGAAGTTTTTATTCATCACATATGATGTTTCAATAAAGCTGAAGGGTTCTTGTTATCCCATTTTTCTGGCTGGGTCAAATTTGCCAGCTGATACTTATCTGCACTTCCTTCCACTTCATCTGTAGTCCTCTGTTAAAGCCAGTGAGCACAACTGCCAGGAACTCTTCCCCCGAGCACACAGATTGCTTCCTCTGCAATGTGCCAGTGCTACCTTTGGATCTGAAAGACTTCACTTTGTATTCACTCAACTCCAGTGAATTTTGTTAAGGAAATAAGTTTTAAGTGACCTTTTCTTCTTCTTTAGGAGGTAGACTGAAATAAAGAGCTGTTAAATCAGCTCCCATTTAGCTTGTGAGCTCTGCCAAGCTTTGTCTAAAGCACAGAAGGAAGGAGAGGCAAAGAGGACCATTTTTTTTCCCTGCTGGGTTGATTTTCTCAAGGTCTAAACACTTCAGTTTAACAGCAATAAAAATTCAATTATATGTTCAAAATTATAGAATTTTTTTTCTGGTAGCTCCTTCTGTGATTAATTACTATAATGGTGTAGAAATAGCTGTTATTGCAGAACCATCTTATGTTCCAAAGCTTATAGATCTCTGCTCACTGTGAGAATGAACTCACAAAAATACAACCATTTTCTAAAAAGTGAGGAAGGAGGGAAAATCAAGGTGGTTATTTTTATCTGCTACAGGGAGGTGTGATTATGTGAGTCGACTCATTGCTACCTGAAGGGAGTCAGATCAAAATTAGGACTTTCTACTAAAGCACACAATTAAAGTTCATTGCAAGTGTTGTAGGCAAGCTGGCATTTGCTGAACAAAGTATGTGCTACAAACAGATGCACCACTGGAAACAGAGACACAAAATTTCTTCCCTAGGATGATTCTGCTTTATTAAATCTGACAACTTCCACTTGAGCTCAGTGTCCTGATCTAAAAACATGCCAGTTGGAAGAAAATTGGCTCATAATTTTACTCACTGTCCAAGAAAAATAAAAAAGCATGTCTTAAAAATCCCACACTATTCTTGATGCTGACAAATTAAAAAACAAAACAAAACACAACAACAAAAACAAAATCAAACAAACAAACAAAAAACCCAAAAACCTTTTCATTGCTTTCTGCCTTTGTGGAGACAATAGTATTAAAAACTGGGTTACAAATCTCTTTATCAGTAGAAGTAAAATAAAGCATTTGAAAATCTCCCACAGTGGGAGAAAATACTCAAGTTGAAATTTTCCCAATCAATATGCTAGCTCTGAAGTCTTAAAGGATATATAGGAGGTCATATGAGTTAGCATGAAATTAAATTTTCATTAAATATCTAGTTGTATTCTATAACACCCGTCAGAAACATAATCCATAATAAAACATACTCTATATCTTTGCTTTCATGGCATGAGTAACTTTACATGTCATTTACCTAAAATTATATCTGCACTATCAATTCACACACAAACATCTACTGCTGCTGGCTGGAGCCATGCATAAGAACAGAAAAAGTACCATTCTCCCATTGTTAATGTTGTTAATGGCATTCATACAGAAAAGGAAGACTAGAAAACCTGAAAGTGGGTAAGGAAAGAAATGCACCTCCAAATTTCTTATTTTTAAGTTCATGAGATTAATTTAAAAGACAGTTTAGGGGGAAGTAAGTAGTAGGCACACCTACTTCATCTACAGGTTTGAGTGAGGATGCAAAACAAACTTTGCTGAACATATAGTGGTGGAACAATAATTAATTATTTGGGTTACCATAGCACCTGGAGACCTATTGTGCATGACGCTGCACAAATGCGTGGTGAAAGTCAGTTCCTGTCTAGAAGGGTGTATAATCCAAACAGACAGGAGAGGTGATTCAACTTTCAGGAACACAGTAGTGAAAAAACAAGAAATTATTCAGAACTGGGACTGTAAACCCAAAGACCTATCCATTTCAACACACTACATTTCCAGTGAATTTTCAGCCTCTTCTACATCTATTCAGGTGTCACATATATCATAAGGGAGCAAGCAGTCCTCATAACATTGTACCTAAACTCCTTTCCCCCCCAAAGCTACAAAAATAATATGATATATAATTATTCCTTCCAAGCTAAGAATGATTAACATCTCAGTTTCTTCCAAAATACAAGTCCTTGCACACAAGAGGCCCATTGAATATTTTAAGGAAGCATAATCAACTCTTAATATTTCTGTTTCATATTGATTGCTGGAATTAAAAATAACACCTCGTATTTAGGCTTTCAATTGTGTACTGATGTGATTTGTCCATTAAGTTTCTAATTACAAGAAAAACTGTTCCTCTCTTCCTGTCACTGTTTTTGGGCTAGGATTTATTCCATCCCCTGTCATCACCGAGGGCAGTGATCAGTTCATGTGGGTTGAGCCCTGTCTTTCATTCAGAACCTGCTGTCCCACAGAAATGCTCTTCCTCTGGACACACCTTCAAGGTTGTTTTCACATTTCATGAGGATCCTCCTTTTCTGGGGGCCTGTCTGGCCAAGATCAACACAATGAGTGAAAAAACATGGAAAGAGGCAGAGGGAATTCAGACTTCAATGAACTGAGTGATTCAGGGCTTTTGGGGTTTTGTTATATTTTTTTGTTATCCATTTGGGAAAAGTGGGGCAGTGCCCCTTCTTTATCCTCCCGAGGAGCACATATAGTAAAGTAAGATAATCTGAACCTTATTCTGCCTCTGAGCTGGCACAGTGAGACTTTTAATTGCAAATGAATCTCAAATAGCCAGCAAATTATTATATTTCAATTATTACTTTATCACATTTGCACCAGAGGGCAAATGAGTGTTTCCTACGAAAATTGTATCTGAGTTACACCATCTCTTTTTCTATTGAGCTATGGAGGCCATTTCTAGATAGGAAGTAGGGAGGAATTTCTAGACTGGAGGAGGGAGAAGTTCGCAAAGGAAACACAAAAGTAAGGCATAAAGGCAAACCAAACCAAGTTGTGAACCATAATAAAACCCCCTTTTTCTGCCTTTTTGGCCTTTGTGTTTTATTCTGTGCTTCATTGATCCCCTGTTGCTGATGAAAGTGATTCCTCAGGTCTAATGTTATTGTTTTGTTGTTTTTTTGTTTTTTTTTAAAACACAGCTGTCCTTGTTTAAAGTCATGTTATCAGCTCTTAGCTATCACAATGCTGAGCAGTTACTCAGATATATTATAGTTGTTATATTTCAGGGGGAATCTTTCTTACCTATTTATGTTTATTCCTTGCATGACAGTAAAACCCCATTTTTTTTACATATCCCACCTCAATGCTGCAATAATTTGTCACTTTCTTCACCCTTTTATTTTGTCTGCAGTTTCTCTAGGCCAGCTGCCAAACATTCCTATAATCAAGAGCCCTATAACAGTATAAACCTGAAAACATTAAATTTTAGCTCCCTGTGTGTATAAAAGAAGTTGATTCTGATTGATTGCAAGTTCAGGACAAGACAGGTAAAATTCCAGAGAGAGGTCTTGAGCTCCTGTATCGACTCTGACTTGCTTTCAGTAGAATATGTGCAATCTTTGACAGATGAAACAAACTGCAATACTTCAGGTGTACTGGCTGTTTTTCTTAACTTAGGTCTATCCTCTAGGTCTGATGGCAACTTTTGAACACTCTGCTTTCTTAAAGTTTCATAGAGATATCATTGAGGTTGGAGGAGTAGCAAAAAATGCTTTTGATAAGAAGAAAGTAGAGCAGAATAGAAAAAGGAAGACACTCTTTAATGGGATTTGGTGATCTCAAAATTCAGTTTTGTTTATTTCTTGGAAACTTAGAAATAAAGTTAGAATTTTGCAAAATGCTTAGGGAATGCATTGTCTATCAAAACACTAAATTCTAATATTTGAAGTAATGATGGAAAGGGACCTTTATTAAATCAAAGTAAAATACAAAGCATGACCAATTCAGAAAAAATTATTGTATATACATTTTTTTTTTAATCCTCAGAATATTTTTTTCCTTTTTCCATTCAACACAAATGGCAAAGTAAGTGAGTACATTTCTTAGTGTACTTGGCAGAGGATGGGGTAGGCACCTTCATTAACATTTCCTATTGTAACTTTGGCCTACACTCAATATTACTACTACTACTTCTAGTAGTACTGCTTCTACTTCTACTGCTGCTACTACTGCTATTAACTATATGTATTTTGTCTGACCTTGTCTTGCATATTTAGTGAGAACTTTTAATCTGTTTAATAATTCTTGAAAGTTAATGTGACTTTTGCAGAGCATACTAAAAAATCTGTCTTGAAAAGCAGACAAAAGTAAGAGCTTGAGACATAGAGACCAGTCTACTTCAGTTTAGCCCCAGGATAAAACAAAGAAAATATAAAATCCAACTGTGAGTGTCTAGACAATAATAATGTGACACTGATTTAAAAAAAAAAAAACCCCAATACAAAACAACAAATGATTAAAAAAAGAGAATCATTAAATTAAATTAATTTCCTCTTCTAACATGGCAATTAGCTTAGTGGGTTGCTGAAGAGTAGACTGCAAGAGCTTTAAGTTAGAGAAATTTCTCATATTGTATGCAATGGCATTTCCATATACAGGCCAGAGAGGGCCCAAATATCATAACAAGGGTACTAAACTGTTAGAACCAGCCCCCTCAAATTTACACAATTATTTCTAATCTTTCTTTTGACAAACTGGTTTGATAAAGTGAAAAAAGAGAGCCTGTCATAGGTCCAGGGGTGTTATTTAATATTTTCATTAATGATTTAAATGATAGAACAGAAAAAACAGTGAGTTCATTACATTTGTAGACACAGTAAAATTGAATAGATTGCACACATGTTGGAATATGGAAGGACCTTCAGCCCAGCACTCTGTTACAGAGAAGGTAATGGAGAGAAATATTTGCACAGGAAAGTGCACTGACTTTGGGTAAATGGGAAAAGAGAAGACAGTTGTTTGGATCAGAATCTAAGTCCAGTTGCATATTTTGTTTCCTCAAACATTTAATGAACTTTTACAACTGTGAATAAAATCTGAAGTATTTTGAAACCTAGGTTTGAGTCTGAATTTTTCAGTTTAAGTTTTTTATCTGCTTTGAAGGGATGTGATATGAGATACTGAAGTGGAAGCTAGCTCCTTGACATAGTGAAATGAAAAACACAAATGTTTAGAAATCAGATTTAAAACACATGTTTAAAAATACATTGCCACTAGAAAACTGAAGAGAGATTAAATCACAGACTATGCAAGATATTATGTTCACTTAATCACTGTAATGCTAAAGAGTTTAACATGATGATGTCTCACTGTGGGAGGAAACATTATCTCCATAATATTTAGAAATTGTCTGTTGTGGATCTTCAGCACTGAAAGAATAACTGTTAAGGTAAGATTGGAATAGTCTGTTCAGAAACTATTCATTTTACAGGAAAGGGGACTGACTGGCATAGCCTTGACCCAGAGAAGATTTAGTTTGCAGTGTCTGCTCTTGAAAACACTGATAAAACAAGCAAACATTCAGGTCACCTCATGGTATCTCAAAGTGCATCACATTGTCATGCGTCACATGTCCTCGTTTAATAATGTTGCAATATATTAATTTTTTATGATGACCTGAGTTTAAGTATACAATCTTTATTTTTCGTAAAATGCTGTGCCACAAGACAGAAATCATGTATAATTCCATGGAACTGAGTGAAGTTTACAATATAGCAAAAGGCTGGAGAAATATGGTTGTATCAGTCTCTGTCATTGCAACTTTCAGACTATTTCTTCAACATCTGTGTGCAAGTTCAAAGGATTTAAAACCTCAGAGGGAAAATCTGTTTGAAGTAACAGACATTTCCTTGTGTTTTTTGGTTACAGTCCTTAGAAGCCAGATAATATTTCAAGCTTTCACCTAAACCCATAAAGGTTCATAGAAGAAATTCATTTCAAAGGCATCATATGGTCATGTCCCTCATGTAGTGCAGCATATGCTCTTCTCTTAGAAATACAACAAACAAATGAAAAAAAATGCACAACACAGAGCAAAGTTTCATATGCCTTTGCTAATAGCTCATTATTTAACTCTCCAAATAATTGAAATGTAATTAAAATTTTTAAAGTTACAATAAAAGTGGGCAGAGTTTTGGAATGTCCTTTATATCCTTCATATAAAATGATGCTGTGAAGATTATAAATTTAATCTGCATTATGCATTTAAGAACTTTATTTTGGACACATGAAACCCCATCATGAGGCAGAGGTAGGGAAAAGAATACAAGTAAGCCAGATTTTTGTTTGTACCTTTAGCAGAAGAAAAGTAAACAGGCAATAATTTTGAAGGCTATTTCCAAAAAGGTCCCAAAGATTCTTGCTGTATAGCAAAGACTAAAGAAATTTGGTTAATATGAGATCTGATGTTTTGAGCTTGAAGACACAGATTCATGAAGTACAATCCCCAGGATGTGATTATTCCCATAAATCTTCTTGCAGCATTTGATACTGGTGTGGAAGAGATGACCTGAAAATATTTACTTTTAAAGACTTGTGTTACCTATGTATTCACTTAACTCTGTAGTCAAAGGGGTACAAACACAAGCAACAAGGTTTACAACAAGAAAGTTTACCAGGCATATATGAGTTTATGCAAAAAAAATTAATGTAGGTTTTGTTAACATCCTGGTGATTTATCCTAAACTGCACTAGGAATATTGTAATACCAGAACAGATTTTAAGATCTGAGTATATTTAACACTTCAAAGAGGAAATATCAAGAAGATGTGATTTTCTCACTGCATCCTCCTAATTGTAGACCACTTGTATTTAAACTTCCTTCCACGTAAATCAAAGAAATCCCCAGGGGCTCCAACTTGTAGCAATCAGTCTAAGGAAAAGGATGGTATTATTCCTCCCTGGAGAGGTATCTAGCATAGATGAACCCTAAAAATATCACAGTCAATCACTGCTGCTCAAATGTGACAAAGAATATTTTTCTGCAATGTCTCCTGAGAGATGCAAATAAAAGATTTTGGCAGAAAATAGTGTTTCCAAAAGTGTGGGTGTTCCTCAGAGTGCAAAGTTGATATAATTGATTATCACAGCAACAGAGTAACTCACTTTGTCTATTCACCTACTCTCAGCTCCTAAGCATCATTATTAGCTGAGATGCCAAACACTACCATCCTGCAAGAGCCAGATTTGCCCTCGAGTGCATAGGGATAATTAGGTGTAAAAGAGTCCCTGCCCTACCAAAAGTAGGCTATGTGGATGGATGGGTCACTGTTAATTTGGGCAGCTTTAAGACAAACACAATATGCATGTTTGAGCAGAAAGTGTCATATACGTCACAACAGCATATTGCACTGTGACATGTGCATCCAGATGTGAAAAGTAAAAACAGACTGAACCCTTTTTTATTTTTTTCCTTGAAAAGCTGATGTTCTGAAAGCTATGATTAAAGAAATACAGTTGTCAGAAGCAAGAAGCTCTAATAATAATAATGCCAAGCAGAAAGAGTACTTCAGAAAATTTATCAGGAAAAGCCAGCTCTGCAAAATAGCTTTTCTGTGTGTAGCAAAACAGAGTGTGGTGTACAAATTTTGAGCCAGTAAAGTTTTATTTGCACTGTAATTGCAACAGAAAGAGTACTAAAATGCTGGACACCCCAGCATTTTAGACTGATGCACATAAACCTGTTACTCCACCATCATTTTTGTATACTAGTTTTAGTACTACTTAGCTGTTTTAAGATTCTGTTTTGTTTATTCTTATCATAGAGGCCGGGCTGTACTTATATAATTTATACCATCACTTATGGTTAGTCACCTTTATTAGTTGGACGTGCTGACTGAAAGGTACCTTGACAAGAAATAGGTCTGGAAAACTGAAGTTTAATGAGAGTGGCTGGGGTGAGCTGGGGTGACTATTTTTTAAGGTGCCAAGTGCCACTCACATTGCATGAGTTTTATCCAGAGTAGATGACCAGGCTGGGGTGGGAGTGGTGCAGATGCACAGGGCAGGTGTGTTCATGGGAGCACATGCAGGCACACCCAGAATTGTGCTGACAGCTCGGGACATTTGCCTCTCTTTATCAGTAATCCAATTCCTACAATTAGATGCATTAATGAATCTTCATTCTCTGTCTGGTCTCTATTTCTACTTCTCATAAAGAAATTTTTAATTTTAATAATGACTTATGAATCATGAATATAACACAGAATGAATGCAAAACATTTCTCTCAGTCATGGCTGGCAAAAAAATCTCAACAAGATGTTTAGATTGTCTGTAACAAACTTAGGATATAACTAGTAAAATAAGAGCTCATTTGCATCGTGGCATTTTCCTCCCAATAAGCATTGATGTCAAGGGAGTCTGATTCTATTCTGAGCCTCCAGGGTAGAGCATAAGCAAGGCCAACAATACCTTCAGTTTTAGTCCTTTAGGCTGGAGTATATTGGAAGTGATGCTGAATTATGAATGTTAATGAAAAATTAGGTTTTCTGAGTTCCTTGCCAGGCTCATCAATTTTTCACCTTACATTTATGCCACCAGCGGTCTGGCTTGGGGTTTTTTTCTCACTAAAAAGTCTGCTGTCTAACTTATAGAAACAAATTGATACACTCTGATCAGTCTATGATAAAATATGATTACATTAGGAAAATAATTTAAATATTATCTGTATATATGGGAACTGAGAACTATCGGAAGATAAGGAGAGAAGATGATTTACTGGATGATGCTTGGGATACGTTCTAGCTAAGGTGATGGAGAGCTGAAACCTTTGTTGATATTTGAGGTGAATAGAGGGACTATCTCAGGGAATTTGCAAAAATCTAAATTGGGACTATGATGTTTTGGAAAGCTTGAAAATATTGCTTTTTGCACTGCAAAAAAAAAACCCCAATATATTCTTAGAGTGAGGAAAAGATTTCTGTGTGGTTGCTTCACTAGATAATCTGCAAAATTGCGTGAGTGTAAAATAGTATTTCATTTTATTCAGTAATGCTCTAAAGTTAGATGCTTAATATTTTAAGTACAATGTGACTGTTGACTATTTCTGATTAATTTCATATTCTCTCTGAAACTACCGAATTAGTGTTAATACAAATTGCACCACAAATGCAATGTATGTGTCCTGACAGACCTGTAAAAACTCTGCCATAGTTAGTGTAAGGCTACTTTGGTTATCAGCAGGGACTGTTTATGTTTGGACATCTGTAGACTCACACGTATGACTTTCACCAGTTTTCAAGAGTCTAAATGATTCTTGTCATTTGGATTACAAAGGAGAGAGATGGATCTATTAACACTCTCAGATGTGGAGATGGTGACTTCAACTTAAGTTTAATAATTAGGTTTTTTTGAAGTAGTAATTAGAATTTCATCTTATTAAAGCCTATACACCTGAAATAAAGTTCAAAGGATTTCTCAGCAGCATTCTTTCTTAAACAGTAGTTAAAATGGGCAGGTGAAGGTTTTTAGCCTCAAAAAAATCCAGGATCTCAGACACACTCTCCAATATGTTACTTTCCTACTGAGAAATCTGTGGACTAATAATGGGACTGAAAGTGTACTAAACTTCTGTCAACAGAGCTGGGCTCTTCATAGATAGTGGAAAATATTCACAGCTTCCAAAGACACCAAATGTAGTTCACTTGCTTGAATATGGTTACATGTGAATATGTTACAATATTCATATTTGGAATTTCCTTAATCCAAAGCTCTAAAGTAATTTCCTAAATATACAACATTGTGAGACAAAAGTCAATAACTAGTATTAACATCCTTCTTATATAGATCAACTTTGTGTGGGGTTTTCTTCAAGGTTTCTCTTGAGATCTTTCCAAAATTTGGTATATAGAACTCTGTCATTATTCTTCTTATTAACTCTGTGTACCATGATATCCATCATGTTATAGTTAAAGCTCTCTGAGATTGAACCTTCAGGACTTAATTTTAAAATAAAATACTTTGCAACAGCAAAATAGAATTTACTTTCCTTAGAAAAAAAATAATTGCAGCTAGAAGATAGCAATGTCATGTCTTCAAGGAAGACGACCCAAAATTTAGAAAATTACCTAATTTTAAACATAGAAAATGGTTTGTTGCATTCATCCCACAGAGAATATCAGCTGAAGTCAATTGCACACCAGACAGATAAGATGGCATAACTAAACCTTTTTTACTGCTTTCCACACAATTCTAAGCCAACTCACATTATTAACCTTTCATTGATAAAGGAAACCAGTTTTAAGCTGATACTATCGTCTAATGACGGGCCTAAATGCTGGAATTTAACACAAGTAAAGACATTTTATTGTATCCTGTAAAGCATCCAGTTCAACTAAAGCTGAGGAGTGATTTAAAAAAACGGTATTAATAAACATGTCTTAATGTAAAAAATGGTAAAACTAAAGATGTCTCCAGAGACATAGCATAGCACATATGCATCAGAAAAAAAAAAAGTCAAAAAAACCACCAGAACTGGTATCTTCCATCAAGGTGAAGTCATAGCATAGTTGGACAAGGTCACCATATTTGTCAAGTATGATTTTCCCTCCATGCAGCCAGTTTGGATGTCACTAATCCACCTCATTTTCCATGTTCCTTAGCGTAGTTTCCAGGAGGATTGAGGTTAATTGCCATATCATTAAGCGAATTGTTGATGTCAACATATATTTCTATTTTACTCATGAATTTTCTAGAAGAACAAGGCATTGTTATGCTTTTAGCATGACTGACTATATAAACATGGAAGTCAAACATGATCTCTGTGATACCAAAGTTCTGTCATAATTCCAAGGGATCATTTCCAGGGAGGCCTCCTTAAGATTCAGCCTAAGAGCGCTTTCTTTTCATTAAGTAGGCCTACTTGGGTACCTAAGCAAAAACTTATTCTTTCCTACTTCAGGAGCCAATGCAGTGCTCAATATTCATAAAGCTGACACATCCTGGCTTAGTGACAAGCATTTACTTTTAGCTAGGTCTTCTGGGAATTAACTATATTAAAATAATTTTTTCAGACATCACTTATACTCTATTGATTTGTAATGAAATGTCCATCTGTTTTCATAAACAGAACATGATCCATACCCCATGCACCTTTCTTCAGGAATCACCAATATCTCCTATGTATGGATATTTCAGTTAGACTTAAGTCTAATTGAATGTTAATTTGCCATAGCATTACAAATTGTGGTTTAACTAGAATTATGTGGAACTTTATACAAAACCCAATCAGACAGTAAAACAGATTTTTAGCCTTACACCAGAGGTCATACTTCCACTGAATTTTAATGAAATGTTCTGAATCCCTCAGAGGATAGAAATGCCTTTAACCCTTGCATTGCAAGCAGGGACTTGCAAATGGCAGGACTTCAAATTTCTCTAATAAAATGAAATCATGGTGGCATCATGAACCAATGTGATCTGATGTCAATTAACCCAATTTATCATAATGAACAAGAGAACAGCATTCCCATTACCTTTCATAGAAAGAAAATAAAAGGATCTTTTCATTGATTAAGAAAAGCCCAAATCTGGGTGTCACTGTTTCTAGAGGGTTTTGGCAGGGAAGTTGTACAAAGAACACACAGCTGTGGCACTGAGCAGCAACCCTGGTGTTTAGGCTTAATTCTTGGGGTTTTATTTTTCCTGTAGACGTGATGAAAGGGTGAAATATATTGTGCATCTGAGTTAACAATTATGGAATGCATCTGAGATGAAACTAAATTACCTGCATGTCAGTTATGTTTATTTAGAAGGATAAGCTTATATGTTGATTTATAGAGAGTTCTGTAAGACTTTTGAGGTGAAAATTTTTGTGTGAAGACCATCTTACCCTGAAGGTCAGAGGAGACCTCCTGTGTTCAGTTTGTGTCCTTTGCACTTGGTCTTGTCACAAGCACAACAGAAGAGAGCCTGGATGCATAACTGCCCACTCCCTTCATGTGTTTATGTACCTTGATGAGAATCCCTTGAGCCTTCTCTTCTCCAGGCCGACAAGTCCCAGCCCCCTCAGCCTTTCCTCACATGGAAGATGTTTCTTTTCCTTTATCATCTCAGCGCTCCTTCACTGGACGCTCTCCCTGTTTTTCTCATACTGAGGAGCCCAGAACTGGACTCAGTTCTCCAGGTGTGGCCTCATCAGTGCTGAGTTGAAAGGATCACCTCCCTCCAGCTGCTGGCAACAGCTCCAGTGCAGCACAAGATGCCATCAGCCTCCTCTGCCACAAGGGCACATCTCGGGCTGTGTGGCATGAGACATCAGGGGGTTTGTAATACTCAAGACAGCTGCTCTGGTTAGCATAAATAACCTTCTCAAATGTTAAAACTTATGGCAAAAATATCTAGTTTGAATCTTAGCCTACTGAATGTGGAGCATAGAGAGGCAAAGCATTGCCTAGTAGAGCTATGAATAATAACAAGCATCCACACCATGCCTGCTTCAAATTTATTCAAATCAGCTTTTAAGGTCCTGGGCTGGGTTGTATTTGGTTTTGTCAGAATCATTAGTAGACAAATGCAGACCATTACAGGAAAAGGACTCTATTCTGTCTGTGTGCTCTGCATGTCAGAGCTGTGGAATGCTTTTCTCTTTTTTAGCCTGCAGACCTTTCTTGTGTTTGAGTAGATAAATGTAAATTGGAGATTGAGCAAATAGTGTTAGATATTTTAATGCAGGCAGATATGGTTGCTGCCGGATAAGAGCTTATGCTTCTATTATGTTCTAAATTTGAATAACTTGGTACAGCAAAATTCCTTTAGAGTTCTTAGCAAAAATAAAATCAGGAGGAAGCTTGAGTAGCTCGGAGCTTATGACCAACAATTTATCATGAAACTCAGATTAAGTCCACAGAAAATTCCTTTTATTTTATATGATTTTATTTAATATGAAAATTTATTAAATTGCCCTTTTGGTCTCCTGAGTACTGGAAGAAAGACCCACCCAGTGGCAGCCCATGCTCTGCAAAGATTTATGTACCTTCTGAACTTTAAGTGGGTTAAAAAACACCCACCTACATGCTTGAAGATAAACAAACAAATGATATATCATAGTCAGGTAGCTGAGGTAGACCTCTGCAATGCATCTCAAGTGCATACACTGGTGCCAAGCACACTGGAAAGCTCATAATGAGGTAATTTATCTGATTTCTTATCCCAGCTATGCTCAGCACTCCTTACACTAAATTACTTTTGTTGCTTAAAGCCAGCTCAAGTATGGTTGGCTCAGGCTTCTTTTTGACAGAGCAGTGTATGGTTTAGACATGGTATTTTAGCAGTTTTTGGTGATATTTCATTCAAAGTCCATCCTTAGATGAGCTTTTGATTAGGCAGCTGTTTCATGGACCCTCCTCTAAGATGTTTGCAGTGGCAGCAGTGCTTCCCAGTGTTGATTAGCTGGCAATGGGGTACTGCACAGAACAATATTATACTGACTCTCTGATCACCAGGAGGTGCCTGATTCCTGAGGCTGGGATGTTCCTGCTCCATGTCCTCCCCAGTCCCTGCCCCTCACTGGGGTGATGGCACCAGCCCTGGCCACGGGATCCAGCTCCGATCTCCCACTGGGAAGCCTCACTGACCCCAGGTTCTGCTCTGCAGGGATGTCACTGTGTCATGGCAGTTTTAAAAACTGTGATTCTAAACTACACTCAGCAAGTTTTGCAGAATTGGTAGGTTTAGCAAAAAAACCCAGCCTTTCAAGTTTCAGGGTTTCAAAATGGTTCTCACCAGTGTATAAATATTGTCTTTACATAACATTGCTTTTTGGAGTACAAATTTAATGTCCCTTATGCATTTTTCAGGAATTTTTAGCCCTCTTTATTTGTATTTATTATGTAAGAATTCATTTTATCTGCTGTACACAGAAAATCTGAAATATAATAAACTGATTGACAAAATGAATTGAAGATTATGTATATGTTCCCATGAGCAAAAATGTTACTTTTTTGAGCACAGAGTCAAAATCTATTTTGAAGATTCAAAGAAATATTCTGGAAAAGTACAAGAGCAGCAAAATAACTTATATAATGTAGAAAACTCTGAACAGGCCCTAAAAATAACAGAAAAAAGAATTATAGATACCTTGCTCTTAATCACTGACTGCTCAAAGCAAAATGTCTACAAATTATTCTACAGTTAACAGTCTGTATAAAGATATTTTAATGACGTAAGGCAAAAAATCTCAGGTTATGTTTCTTTGTTGATAAGAACAAAAGCCAAATTGCCACAGGATTTTTTTTTTTTGGATATAAATTCTGGCCTAAAAATTAATTTGTTTTATTCAATAGCTATATTACTTTAATTGTAGAGACACTGATTCTACGTATGGATATTTCTATTACTTTTGTTCTTTCAAAAATCTATTTAATTGCTGAAAATACATGTATATACTGAGAAAAGTATTCTTCTTTTCACAGACAGAGGTTCAAAAGTATGTAAATCCCTCAACCTGCACTTACTTAAGTAAACACTTGGTTTATTACAGTGAAAATAAGAGGGGAACCGACTCCATTTATCCAGTGAATTACAGTACTATAATAACATAATGCTACTTAGTGTATGTGCTGAAGAACACAATTTATTTACAACCTGCTATCAGAGATTTTTTTTGTTCCCTTTACTGTACATATAAGAGACAGTCCATAGACTCTTCTTGCTTTGTATTTATTGTAATGCATATAAAACTTTACTAAATTTTTATGAGTACACTTTACCAAGTTTTTTATGGGTATTGTAATGAATACCAAACAAGTAGAAACAAGCTGGAATTACAGACTTTGTGGGAATTAAGACACTAAACCTACCTTCCACAAATATCCCGTGGGTAGAATTTCTAAAAGCAGTTCTTGGAATAAGGTACCCAGCTGCCATTGATTTTTCATTAGACATGTAATGGATGTAATGCTATAGAATGTTGTTTCTGTCTTTTATTAAAAAATAAATCTGAGTACAGTACAATGCAGTGACTTTCCTAACTTAGGTCCATGCAAAAGTATTGATTGCACAGAATTCACAGCAAATGTTTTTCCAAAAAAATAAAAAAGTACACCTTTTGCATGCCTACATTTCACATAGTGTTTTTAGCTAATGTTTTAAATACACATTATGTTCTTCAGTGGTCAAAGCTAAGAAATATTTAGGAACTTTTGGCATGGTGACAAGTATATTTTAGAACTTTTGGCAGGGTGACAAGTGCACGAAGAATTTACAACTTTCCAAGCTGATTTCTGATTTTCAAGAGAAAATACTGTCATAGAGTTAAGTTTGTTCTTAGTGTCACTTTTCAATTTCTACATTTCCCAAGATTCTGTAATTTAAGCAGCACGTGTATGTCTGCTCAGAAAAATAAAAGCAAAAAACCTCAAAAAACACACACAAAAGACACAAAAGAACACTCAAACCAAAGAAAAATCCTCTAAAAGTGGATCATGGACCTAATCTAAAATATAGCATCTTGCAAACTCTCCAGGACTGCAGCGAAGACAGAAAATCACTTGTGCAGATATATTAGAACCAGTTTTCATTTTTGAGCATAACTTCTGTAACATGGACATTTAACTTGATACAGAAAATCAGTACAAGTGCATGGAAGCTGTCTGTGCACTCTCTGGTGACCGGAGTCCTGCCAGCGCCCCTCAAGCAAGAGGACTGAGAACTAGCTCAGGTAGATTCTGCATCCAGGGGCAGTGCCAGCCCCTCTAAGATGCTGTTCCTGCCTTTCTTACCTACAGACTCAGTGACCTATGAGCCCAAGTTTTTATGCAGACCCAAATCATTAACTATCATATTGTGTATCTCCTTTGCACTACAGAAAGATCGAAAGGCTCAGACAAAGAAGAGGCATTTAATCCACATAATAACCTTTGTAATTCTCCCAGTGTGGTTTCTGCATGGCATTATTAATTATTTCTGAGGACAGATTGCTTATGTAAGGGTAAACCTTATGTGTTTGCCATTTCCACATCTCCTCATTCCTAAACCAGTTTTTAATTTAAACCATAGAAGAAGAAATCACATATCACATTATGACCAGGCTTACCTATACCAGTCACTTGTGTCCAAACAAGTCAGAAGCTATCACAGGCAAAGGCATGATAAGGGTTAGAATCAATAATCAAGCAAATATGAGCTCCTCTGCTTAGCTAGAGCTCCTGTCTTCATCATGACAACACAGGGAGCGTGGCAGAATTAATTATTGCACATTAAATTTTCACTTTAGCATGCTGTGCACAATAAACACGTCAAGGTTCCTGAGGCCATGCTGTTCTAGTGTTCTTGATATTTTCTATGTAGCAACATGGAGATGGAGAGATCACAGTGCTCTGTGCTGCTTCTGCCAGGAAGAGGATCCCCTCCTCTGAGTGACTCAGATCCTCAGATGCAACTTGAGCAGTGGTTCCTCCTGTTTCACATCCCCCACTGTGCCCTTGTTGTGTTACAGTGCTCTCCCACTGAGAAAAAAAACCCCAGATATTTGAAAGACTTGCCCAATTTCTGAAGTTACATAAGCCATAAATTTCAAATAAACCTAGGAGTCTGATGGCATTCATTTGGAGAAAGCTTTCCACACTCAGGCCAAGGGTGAATCCCTGTTCTGCTTGTCTTTTCAGACTGGAAGCAAAGAACACTGCTGCCTTTCTGCAGATTTAAAGTCAATTTGTCAGTTCTCATTGCTGTTTTCCAGCTCCACATGAAGAATGGAGACACTGAGAGAAATCAAGCCAGATTTATGACTGAAACTTACAGATATCATTTAGGGGTGAAATTTTGAATAACATCTCTATGCTAGCAAAAAGCCTTCCCAAGGAAAAAAACTGGATGAAAACCCTTTACTTCTCTCCTCCACAATAGAACTGCATCCATAATAGAGTGCTTGCCAGTATTAGCTGTACTGAGAGATATATCTATTCCAGTAAACCTTTTACTAGTGTAGGCTAGACATCAATTTCACTCTGCTGAAGCTCAGGAAATCAATGACCACCTGCAAAGACAGGCACTGGAAATAATCACTGAGAATTATGTTAAATCCTCCTGGAGTTATGAGATTATGGAAGAAGCTCAGTCTACATTAAAATATGCATATACTCCAGCTCCTGTGGTTTGCAGAAAGATGGCAAAAAGTACGTGGCTAGCAAAAGGAAAAGACCAGATCTTAAAATGTTATGAAAAAGCAAGACTGCAGGTTGGTTGTGTTCAACTCCTTCTGTTACCTTAGTGAGAGACTGACATAATGTTTCAAACAAGAGGTTATGAGGCTGGGATATAACCATGACCCTGACTCTCAGTTCCTAAATCTCATCTGGTGTACAGATATTACTGAACTCAACCATTGCCAGCTCCCTCTTCTGCCTCTCCAAAACTGACATTCTTGCAGATACAAAAAGTATCATTATATAAAAATGACACACGTATGTCTGCATAAGTGTGTCTGTGTGTCTGCCCGAGACAGGTGAGCGTGCTGCTGCTTCAGATGCAGCTGGGAGTTAGAACAAAGATCTATTCCCAGCACATACATGCACACAAAGCAAGCACATACACTCTATACATACATGTACACAAATGTGTTTATGCAGATAGGTAGATGTAATCATAAAATCATAGAACTGTTTAGATTCAAGATTATTGAGTCGAAATGTTAATCTATCGCTGCCAAGACTAACACTAAACTGTGTCCTGAAATGCCATATCCACATGTCTTTTAAATCCCTCCAGATATGGAGACTTCTCCAATGCCCTGTGCAGCCTGTTCCAATATTTGGCAAACCTTTTGGTGAAAAAAAAATATTCCCAATAACCAATGTAACCCTCTCCTGGTGTAATTCGAGACTTTTTCATATAGACACATATGGACATCATATACACATATAAACACATGCACAAATATGAGAGACACACACTCCCAGCACCCATCAAACCAAGATGACACCAACAGCCTCATCCTGCTTCCTTCTCTGGCTGAGCACATTGGAAGTCCACTACTGAAAACATACACATTTACCTATGTACCATAGGTAAACAGGATTACTCAGGCAGCTCAGACACTGTCTAGTCTCCACAGCTGCTGGCATAGAAAGCCCCAAGGCTGTAGCCCCTCTCCAGCTGCTGACACAGACAGAACCACCCAGGATTTCTCAGCTCCTACAGCTGACACCCGTGTGCTCTCACCCCTGGAGATACACAGGCACTCTCACACCCTACATGGTCCCTTACAGGGTCACTCAAGCCCCCAGGCTACTCAGGGGCTGGTAAACCTTGATCTTCACTAGATCCTGCCATTTCCTGGCACCGCAGGCACATGGGATGTCCATCTTGTGGTCTGGCTCTAGCTGCTGCACACAGAGCAGGGAGTTGTCACTTGTGGAGGAGGTTGAAGGGAATGCAACAAGGCTGCTCCCTTCCCTGACAGACAAGCACACTGACCAGGAAATTATTTACACGTGTCTGATCTTTTTCATCCCCTTATTTCTCTTTTCCAACTTTCATTCCTCCCAAAATCACCTAAATCCCTTTCTTGTTCTGCCTTTATTCCTCCCCCAAATCTCACATAATAGGAACGACCCAGAACCTGGTTTTTTTGCATCTTATAGAAAGTCCCACCCATAGGCAGTAACGCCCATAATCCAAAAGTGACCTGTGGTGATGGTTTTTGTATTTTGGCACTGGGGTGGATTTAGCTCTGCTGGGACAACCCTGGGTAGAGTCTAGACAGGATGGTTGTTCCATGGGAGTCTCTTAATTTGGGTTCCTGACTGCCATTGTGTCTTTTGTGCTCCTCTGGGCTTGTGCAGATGGGTATTTGAGGGGCTAATGGTCACTGGGATGGGTCTGGAAGTAGCGTGGCAGAGCACTGTTGGGGTCCCCCTCCTGCCATTATCTCTCTGAAGTCATTTGTGGGTGTGCATATGAGCTTTACCACATAACTTAGCAGGATGCATATAGCACATAAGAATACATTGTATTGAGATTGGAAGAAAATGATCAAAAGAGACCTTGACTGCAATTGTACTATCTCTTGTGACACATGGCCTCCCATGCTTCTATTCAAAACCCCATGATTTTAATACTTTGTGATAGTTTTATGCACTTGGATTTGGCACATTTTGAAAGAAAGATTATTTAGAGATAATTTTAAGTATCTAGAGAGTGCAAAAATAGACAGTAATGACAGTAATGAGTATAACAGAAGGTAATGAGGAGTTCTGAGAGACTAGTCAAGGGCACAGGGCCTGATCTTTGCCCTTCTCATAAGTGTGAGAGAAGGTTGGGGCACCTGAGCCTCAGCGACAGCTTCAATACTGAACCAGTTTGGAGAATTTTAGGATGAATTTCATTAAAAGTTTGCAACACTAATGAATTACCAAAATAGTACCATCACCCTCTGCCCAGTGAATATTTAAGAAATTTTCTGGCAAATTACAAATTCTAGTCATGGTATGAACAAACAAAATTGTGACATACTTGAAGCTTCTTCCAGACTGTGCATACAGTCTGTTTACAGCATCTTATCTTTTTCTCATGAACTTGATACAGTGGCAAAATATTGAGCTTAGTGACAAATTAAATTACCCTTACTGGGCAATAATTATACTACTGGGATTTTTGAAGGAAAGGGGAACCAATTCTCTTTTAACTTTAGTAGTAGGTGACTACTATTGCTAGAATGGAAAATTACCAGGCACAAAGGAAGGATGCTAAGGGTTTAAAGTTGGGGAGGGGGTATAAACTAGGGAAATTTCACAAAGACATAAAAGTGTTGTGTCGGAGAGAAAAAAAAAAATATGATCAGACTTTAAATGCAAGAAGACATCCATAGAAGTTTTGATTCCTGCCCAACAAGGTGGATGAATCTCTAGAAGGAAATTATATGTAGGGTTTATTATTGTTTCTGTTTCTTGAAATAATGGCAGTGATTTCAAAATCTGAGGAGAATTGTTGGTTAAGAAAGGATAATTTTTGTTATCACCTCCTGTATATGCTGATTTTTTTTCATGGTAAGGTGAATAATTAACCCCTAAATGAATCAACTGATCCCAGCTTTCATTGCAAATAGAACATGTGTGCTTTGGCAAGAATAACAGATAATTTAAAGCACACTGAGTCTGGTTGGTGAGGATGTAGGGCAAATACAACTAATAAATATATATAAATATAACAAATAAATATATATGTGCAATAGCATCCCCCCAGTTTGTGTTTTTTATGTTTCTATTGCTTTCCTTCTCTGGGAAAGAGGTAAAAGGTGTAATTTCCTTACACATCCTTACCTTTTTGCTGGGGAAACTCAGAGCTGGCTGTGTCTGCAGGTCTCCTATGTCCCTGCTCCCCTGCTCTGGCATGGGTCCTGGCTATGTCACTGACACCAACCCAGCCCTGCTCAGCACTGGTCAGTGACAATGCTGCCTCTGCTGTGGTGCTCCCAGCTCCCAGCTCTGACTCCTTCCTGAGGCACACCTGCTTTTCTGCTTCCCAAGAACAAGCTCTTTCCCACCACGCCTATATGTAAGAACTAAATAGGACCAGAGCACGCAATAACAGTGGCACTGAGCTGTCCAGAGTGTTCAATTCTTAGCCTGGTGCACCACACAGTTTCACTGGCTCAAGTTGCTGTGTGATTGCAGACAACATTTGGTCATGTGCATGGATCGTTTCCATCAGCCTGTTTGGAGAGGTTCATTTTGGGAAGTAAGAGGGTGCTGACCATGCATGTGTAATCCATGCAGCACCTATTATCTTTGGGGACAGAGAGAGGTTCCTAGCTCGGTTTCTTTCCAAATATATTTACCTAGTTTCTTTTTGCCCATTGAGATCTTAGGAAGAGATGGATTTCTGTGGCAACAGTCAGATACTTAAAGGGAGACTTATTAAGAAAACTTCTTTTAGGATAACACTTGTTAGGCAGTGGGTGACCTAAGAGGTTTGTGGAAGCTGTGTAAGTGGTGGATTTAGGAAGCAAGTTTGTGAGAAGTTGTCATGGTCTGACCCTGGCACAATGCAAGGGAACCATGGGAGTCACTTGCTCACCCTCCCCTGCCACAGATGGGTAGAGGAGAAAAAAAAAAAATAATGAAGGTTTCAGGAGTGACATAAAGACTGGGAGAAAATACTTCAAGAGCAAAACAGGCTCAGCTTAAGATTACAAAACGAATTTATTGCTAACAGAGTCAGAGGAGGATAATGAGAGGTAAAACAGGCCCTTAAAACACCTTTTTTTTTCCCCTCCTTCCCACCAACAGTGCAGGGAGACAGGGTGTGGGAGTTTTCATCAGTTTGTCATTGAGATGTTCTTCAACTGCTCCAGGAGAGGAGTCCTTCCCCTGTGAGGCCATGGGGTCCCTCACACAGAAAACAGTTTTCCATGAACTTCTCCAGTGTGGGTCCACTCTCACAAGCAGCAGCCCTTCCACCCCTGCTGCAGTGTGAGCCCCTCCCACGGGCACAGAGTCCTCCCAGAACTGGTGCAGTGTGGGTTCAGTCCTCCAAGGACAGGCTGCTCCAGCCTGGAAGCAGGGCCCCCTCTCTCCACTGGTCTCCCACTGGATCACAGCCTCCTCCAGGCACCCACCCACTGCGGGATGGGCACCTCCCCCAGGGGCTGCGGGTGGATCTCTGCATTCCTCATGGAGCCATGGGCCCTGGGTGGATCTCTGTGTCCGCCATGGATCCCCAGGGTCTGCAGGTGGATCTCTGCATTCCTCATGGAGCCACGGACTGCAGGGGCACAGCTGCTTCACCATGGTCTCACCACAGCCTGCAGAGGAATCTTGGCTCTGGCACCTGGAGCACCTCCTGCCCCTCCTTCTCCACTGACCTCAGTGTCTCCATGTTGTTTCCTCCACATATTCTCACCGCCTCCTCTTCTCTGACTAGATGCAAAACTGTGTGTCTTTGTTTTGATTTTCTTCTTAAATGTGTCATCAGAGAGGCATTACCACCCTCTCTGATTGGCCCAGTTTTGGCCAGCAGCAGGTCCATCTTCAGAGCCATTAAGAATTGGCTCTGCTGGTCATGGTAGAAGCTTCCAGCAGCTTCTCACAGCAGCCACCTCTGTGGCCCCCCTGCTGACAAAAACCAGGCTGTGCAAAGCCAGTACAGAAGTACTGGAGTATCTATCCTGCCTCAGCAGGTAGAGGCTATCCAGAGAAGTTGTGGCTGCCTCATCCCTGGAGATGCTCAATGCAAGAATGGAAGATGTCCCTGCCCATGGCAGAGGGGTCAGAACAACATGATCTTTAAGGTCTCTTCCAAACAAAACCATTCAATGATTCTTTCATTATGTAACTGTTTACAAACTCATCTTCTTAAGGATTATAACTTGTTTTGATACCCCTGTGAATAGGTAGATGACAGAGTACAGAAAGAAAAATGGGGGAAGAAAGAGGAGGAAACATATAGAAATGTACTTGTGATTGAAGGCAAAAAAGAAAGGCATCTTTGAGAAACAAGAAACAGGCACAGCTCAAGAAACAAATCATCATAGTCTTATTAAGAGAGGGAAACCCAGAATGTGGGAGGACAGGGATATTTGTGTGGAAAAATCTAGGGATGGAAAACTGCTAAGTTAAATGTATAAATTCATGCCAATAGCTGAGCATGATCTGTTTATTAAGGGTTAATGAAGAACATTTTGCAAGCAGCATTGCAGTAATTCTATTTAAAGCACTCACTTTTTCTTCTGTCTGTTCTGTCGCCTACTGAAAATTGCACAACTCTGTTCTCCAACACGATTATGAAAAAAGCAATCAACTCAATTGTCTGGGGTGTAATGATGCTGACTACCCCCTTCCAGCATTCACAGAGAGAGAGAGAGAGAGAGAGAGAAAATAAGATAAATAACCTGAGACAAAAACACAAATCATTAGAATTTTTAATAAGCCTTCACCAACAGAAGGCTGAATACTGTTAGTTATATCTGCCAACTACTGCTCATGATCCAGTGGACAGCACACTGAACAGAGATCTCAGAGATTTCTGCTCCTCTTCCAACTCTGTGGTCTTCCTTCATAACAGCTTAAATGGGCCATGTGAGCTTCAGCTTCGAGTAGTACAATGTAGATCATTAAGTAACTTATAAATAGTGCTGGAGGTGCGGTATTCTGTGGAAAAAAAATTACTCCAAAACTGAGAGCAAACTTTCTCTGTTCTTGTTCAGATAGGAACCATGACCTTCCCAAATGAAGTGTTGTGACCTCATGTAAGACATGGGGTCATGAGCTTGAGGGAAATTCAATTGCAGACATGGGGTTGTAAGTCTAGAAATAGCAGCAGACAAGTATTTCTGGCAAGCGATTGCAGGAAACTGAACTAGAAGTTATTACCATCACAACTGCAACTAGAACTTTCAATGTACACAAAGGCACTGAGAAAATCTCCAGGCAACCATAGTTTAAAAGTCTTTTAATGCCTCTTTTTCTAGTCCATTCTTAGTTTCAGTTCTCCGATCTCTCCAATTAGATTTTTCCTAGGGTTTTTTTGGATTTTTTTTTTCTCCTCTAGGCAAACCAGAAACAGTATTCTTTATGCTGTGCTGGAGATATAAAAAAATCTTCAATCTGCCACAGACAAACTATGAAAGATTTTATGGATACTAGGAAAAATATCAAATGGCAAAAGGTAGAAAAATTACCACAATCTAAATCAAAGGCATCAGCAGACCTGGAGTAATGTATGAACATAAGCCTTGCACTACAACAAAGAATTTAAACCCTTGCCACTGTAACTATACTATGTTTAAAGACATCCTTTTAATGTTTGACTAGATGATACACACATTTCAATCCATCTCATCCTACTTTCTACTTATGGGCTTTACAGCATAAAGTACATGCTGAATTCATGATCAGTCTGTCTTGTAGGTTGTAGATAACAGAAAAGTATAAATGGCCTTCCTCCTATTTTCTTCTTTGTCCTTTCACAGAATAATTTTCAGTAGTCAGTTTTTTGGTATTATAGTTCTTTTGGGAAGACAAAAATCTCAATAACTTGCTGTGTCAAGAGAACATGGGAACAGAGAAGCCTGTCTGGGTCAGGTCAGTGTTGTTTTTCTGTCTACAGCAGTGGCAAAAGGAGGAAAAAGCCATGGACCTGGCTACTGTTTGCACCCATTCCCTTTGTACTCACTGACTGAACTCACATTAATTTGTTTTTCACTTGTTCCTGTTTGGGAAACACACTGTGTTTTTCACAGTATCCTGTTTGGACACTGATACTGTCCACTACCACTATTTCCCTCTGGCAGTGAGTTCTAAAACTTTGCATCTGTCCAGTGTGTAGGGTTTCACTTTTTGACCTTGAAACTTTGAACTGCGAATTTCTGTATATGTGATTAAAGTCACGACCTGTTTTTATTACTAGCTAATGGCTCTGTGGCCTCTTACCCATGGTCAGACTTAAAAATATCTTTCTGTACAGACATATTGTCTGTCTTTCTTTTTTGGATGAGGTTATGGCATGCAACTCCAACTCTTTGTGGGAGCACTAATTAAAGGGTAAAGGACAGTGTTAAAGAAAATTATAAGCTCCATCTCTCCCATAAGAAAACAGAGGAGAAACAGCACATCTACTTAACTGGGACAATTTCACATGACTGATTCAGAGCAATTCATTTCAATTACTCTGATCATCAGATAAATAGCACATCTGGTAGTGTCTGCAAACTAATCATTAACAGGTGTGAATTGGTGTCTGCAAGCATATATTTCCTACTGTGTGGCCCTTTGTTCACTTTAGGACACTTCTTAATTAGAGACAAGCCTGAACCAGAAGCCTTTAGATGTAGATCTGTTCTTTGAACACCCCCAAAATCAGCACTTTCTGCATCAGGTTGTTATTTAGAGAAAAGATCTCTGGGGAAAAAAAAAGTCAATTTCATGGTTCTGAGCAAGTATTCATTGCCCAGGTCTGGCTCATTGGCATTTGTCTTGGATTTTAACTTCCATTTACAGCAATAATGGCACATATGATTTGTATGATGTTTACAGCCTATGATACTAATAATCAAAACAACATCCATTTTTATTGTCAAGAGCATGTAAGTAAAAGTTTCCACTATAAATGTAGAAACTTTAATTGTTGCAGGATGATGGTTGTCATCATAGGTATTTAGAAAATGGCATCAATAAGCTTTAGAGAAAATGGGGGGAAAAAGAGAAAACAGAACTGGTTGTAATAGCACGTGAGCTGAGAAAAGCAGCTACCATGCCAGGAAATTTAAATGTAGAACAAAGAGTCATAGAATTGTTTCAGTTGGAAAAGATCTTTAAGATCATAAAGTCCAACTGTTAAGCTAAAGATGGAGGATATTTTTCCATTTCAGTCCCAAACCTTATCTGACCTACAATTAAATTCTACATCTTGATTTTAGAGTTGTGTCTCAAGAACATATAGTCATACACCTGTGTGTAGCCATGTACCAAAGCTGCGTGGCTAACTTGGCTATCCTGCTTTGGTTATATACATTCTTTTGAATTAGTCTGTTTAGATAAATCTTAAAATAAATGTAAGCCACTAGAATATGCAGGCTTCTGAGCTTCTCTTTATGAAGATTTAAATTTTAATGTGACCTGAAAATTTAGTTTGCATGCGAAGTTGTGAGCTAAGAGGGTCAAGGGGCCAAAAAGATTTATATAAATATTGTACTTATATCCCTGTTTGCAAGGCTTACCACCTCTGCCTGAAGTGCAAGATGATGGTATCGCTCTTCCCTGTGAGTAATGGTGGGTGTCCTTCTGGCAAGAGGCAGCTGGTTGAGAATCAATTTATGTTACAAACAATATCAGCATAACCAGCAAGGATTTCACCTTATTCTGTTATTTAACTCTCCTGTAATTCCTTTCAGACAAGGTGAAGCAAACTCAGAATTTGAAATTCAGCAAATGTTAATTGATTATTGCTGTTTCTAGTGTTTTTTTGTTGTGGTTTTGAGGGGGGGTGGTTTTTTTTTGTTTTGTTTTGGTTTTTTTTTTCCTTTTTTTTCCTTTTTTTTTTGGTTTTTGTTTGTTTGTTTGTTTTGGTTTTTTTTTTTTTTTTTTTACTAGAGAAATATACATAGAAAGCCTAAAATGGGCAAGAAAAATTCATGGGTCAATATTTAGGGAGAGGACTAAACTGTTCAAATAAAATCAAGCATGGATGGAAACATTTTTGCTTGTAGAGCAGGTTAAGTAATGGACTTTTAAAGCCTGAGAGGAACATCTTAACATCACCCAGTATCTAAACGTGTGGCATGTTTAACTCTCTGTAGGTTTTTTCTGATTAATTAGACATACATTGTCAGGAAACTATAAGGTAAAAGACACAAACAAGAAATCAAGAGACCACACAACTCTAAAGAAGATCAAAGCAGTGAAATTAAATGTAAGAAACCAAAGACTGAAAAGCAACTGAAACTTAGTAGAGGTCATTTTTATCCAGTAAAAAAAATATTATCTTATTAACAGGGGTAGCTGTCCACTAGTCAAACTACTTAAAAACTCAGTTTACTCATAAAAAATACCAGAAAACATGCCAGAGCTTTAGATCTGATTTTTCTATTGTTAAGTTTTTAGTATAATGTCTGGCCAACTAGAATCTTCTCAAAAAATTTCAGTCACAGCTCAGGAGTTAGCACAGACAAAGGATATTTCTCAGTAAGTGGTTTGAATAGGTCAACTCTGTTTTAGAAAGTTTGAATGTATGCAGACCTGTCTGAACACAGGGCCAGAAAATAAATGCTTGCATGTTTTGTTTATGACATAGATGTAGCCACAAGCTCCTTAAACTTCATCCTGATCATAAGGCAGAGAGTGCTGCTGATGCAAGCAGGAATGCTGGCAGAGTTGTGGGCTATCAGACAATCATGATCATATTTGCTCAACCAGGCAAAATGAGTACAAAACTGCTATTTTTATTTGGGGCATTTTGCACTCACTTTACACTGCTGTAAGTGTCTGTTCAATTTCCAGGAAAATTGGGACGGTGTCTTACGATCCAACGATGTTGGACAAACTGAGTATAGAAGAATGCTAGAGAAAAGATCCTTTACTATCATTATTATTATTATTATTATTATTATTATTATTATTATGTCATGGGTTACAATGAGAAATATTGGAATGTTCTGGACATAGACCCAAGTGCACTTGTTCAACTAAAGGAGTTGAAGGCTCCTGTGCTGCAATAGAAGCCCACAGAAGCTTCATTACTGCCTGTATGCGAAGCCCCAGGACGTCAGTAGCAGTACATAAAATTATAAATTTGTATGGAATTCAGAGCAAGGAAGACCAAAACTTGGTTTTCAGTGAAGTTAAAAGAGGTAAGAATTTATTAATGCTATCAAATAAACCCATATCAATTTAGTTAAAGAACACACACACATACACACAAAAAAAAAGAGATTTTTCCTTTCTGATTTTAAGCATAGCTAGCTTAAGTGTTTTGCAGAGTTAACAGAGTGATGAATTCAGAGCACAGTGTAGAAATTTCTTCTTCCTAAGGAGAAAACCTACTTAAAAGAATACCAGAATAACACGGAAAACAGAGCTCCATTGTGGGGAGTGCAATAAATTGAAGAATTCTCTGGCATGAAAAGACTAAAGATGCAATTCCTGTGCAGTGAAAAAGCTTTTTCCTGAGGTTTTAAATTCTGCGCTTGATTATCTGCAGAACTAAATAGAATGTGTGTATGAGGCAGAGCACATCGTGCACTGGAAGGAGAAGAGTTAGTAATGGGTGGGAAACTACATGATCTAATCTGCAGACTGCACATTTTCAAATGCCACAGTCTCAATTATGTTGAATTCAAAGCAAAATTGAAACTGTCCCTGGTCCTGCAAATCCCATCCTATCAGCCTCTATCTGGATTTGCTTGAGGGACCTTCTAAATAAATATTAATAATAAATAAAAGAGTTGGGTTAAGTTACATATATATTTTTAAAACAGCTATCGTTATTTTGAAGTGAAATGGGGGCTTATGGCACAGACACTCTTTTGTTAAAGTTAATGTACCTTGAAATCTTTCGGCTCAGCACAGCAGACTGTCAAGGGTGCTTAAAAAAATAGTCCAATATTCTGCAAAGCTCTTTCTGCAAGAGGGGTCTTGTGTGAAATGATAACAGCCACAACCCCAATATTGTTTACAGAAATACAGCTTTTCACTGCAGAGGCATCACAATGAAACTTGGGAGGAAAAGGAATATAAAATGAGACAAAGAATTTAGTTCATGATTTTTTGAAGGTAATAAACCTTCAAAATTTTGTCTGCATATTACACTTTTTCCTGAGTTCATTGAAGTAAAGGTCATGATAGCATCATGACTTCATTTTAAAGGCACCTTCTTCCTATATAAAAAGAATGGGATTTTCACTATTTGGAGATAGATCTTGTCCCTGGGATTTGTACCCCCAGATGTAGGGCTGCCCACCTTCAAATCTCTTGTTTTTTGTTTCCTTCAACTATCCTCAGTACCTCAGGAGTGTACTTCTGGAAAGCAAGGTATTCATATTTGGGCACCCTTATGTAACTCCTGGAGTGCTGCAGGTCCTGCCCATTACATCTCGTTGGTCAATGTCGTGATGTGGGAACAACAAATACAGTTGTGCTGTTTGCTTTTCAGTCATTAAAATAGAAGTGTAGCAAACTGCTTGGGGAACCCCAGAGATAGAAATAAATGTACATGAATTTCTTAACATGTCTCTCAAGGAATTCCACGTTGTGTTTGTGCTTAGTGCCTGGTTCTTTAGTCCAGGGAGTGAGTGTGTGGGTATCTGTAGATTTTTGTGGTCCAGAATAAAGATCTTGGCAGAATATTAAGTACTGAAAAGTTGGTTAATGAATTTGCTCTCCATAAACCAAACTGCTTGCATTCTACTACATGTTGTCCAGAGTTGGAAAACAGATGCTCTGAACATTATCCTTCATCTCTTTATGCTTCAATTTGCTCTACAGGAGTTGTGATAAAAACAGTGTTGGGAAAAGCATATAACACATTCTAGTCACTCAGCTTCTGTGAAGATGGAGCACACTGTACAGATCTGTGCATGTATTAAAAAACAAAATTGTGAAAATATGAGGAACCTTAGGTTTTTAATCTTACTGCAATTATGTTCATATTAAATTATGATCTAGGAACAAAAAGACTGAATTCAATTTATTAAATGGTCTGCAAACACCATTGAACAGTATGCTACATAAAAACACGTGTACTGTTTGCAGGAGACAACAACACAAAGATAAACAAAAGCTCAGGAAGAAAAGGAAACAAAGCAATTCTGATCTACAACAATCTTAGTATTATTTTCAGCTTATTTACACCAAGTATTTTTATAAGCATAATGTCAGAAGACAGATTTGGAGATGGGACTTGAAGGAAAGCAATGATGTTACTTTGGAGTGTTTCTCCCAGGCGTGAACAAGATGAAAGAAACTGCTTGAGAATGAATCAAGTGGGTGATGAAGGGTATTATCAGTGCTGATTAGAAGCAGGAGACAATCTCTTGTTTCTGAAGGAGAGATAAAGTGGGATTAGCTTATGAACATAAAACAAATAACATAAATTTGATAGTGAAGAGAAGTCACAAGCAAACTGTAAGGAGAGCAGCCCATGATCAAAGGGTAGGGAAATGCATATGCACAGCAACATTTCATAGCATAGGGATTTTTTGTTGTTTGCTCAGTAAGCAT
This sequence comes from Onychostruthus taczanowskii, assembly GCF_017590055.1. NCBI lineage: Eukaryota > Metazoa > Chordata > Aves > Passeriformes > Passeridae > Onychostruthus > Onychostruthus taczanowskii. Next base: position 2,462,813 of record NW_024497629.1, read on the forward strand.
GATGCTCTGCAAGCAGGACCAGGGCTTTTTCTGTATAGGTAGACAGGTAAAGATTAATATTGCAGTCAGAATGAATGGGAGAAAATTAGACATATCTTGGATTTAAGAAATCAAACACGACAAATTGTAAGTTCAAGTGATTGGCAGAATGGCAGTTCTGTCCACAGATTTAAAAATGAATATTAGTGACATGTCTTCAGCTAAAGAATAATTTTAATCACACTTAGCTTGAACTGTTCAGCAAGTGGTATAATGGGTTTGGCATCAAGAGGGACTAGACAGGTAGTACTGAGACAGGTGTGCCATCCAGGTGTTTCTTAGGAGTATATTGCAGATGTTCAAGTCTGAGGGTGAAAGGAGGGGGGAATAAACACGAACAATGCTTATGAAAGTTCCCTCAGGAAGTTAAGCAGAATATAAGGGATTTTCCTAAAGAAGCTGAAAGAACTGCTGGAGATGTACAAAAACTGGAAGGTGGGATGATCATAGAAGGCAGAGGAAGGCAACACCTCAGCATAAGGAGCAGGAGCAACAGGGTTGAAATCAGGCAGCCACATAGGTTTTCCCATGAGGCAGCACAGTGATCTGAAGTCTTGGCTAGAAGAGAAACTAGTGACTGGTGTTGGTACATCCACCACCAATATTGATATTGTATCAACATGCCTGCCCAGCAGACACAAATTACATCCAGGATGAACATAATGTTGTTGCTTTCTAACAGCTCCATAGAAATTCTGTCAGTGGGAATACACTATGATATACCAAATAGAATTGAAACTTTGCTTTGTTTACTGTAATTATAAGTACCACACTTGTTCTGTGTTGGCTCAAACATACATAATTATAATATCCATTGGTTTAAGAAGTTACTGACCTGGATTTTTGCCCTGTGTTCATGGAAAGACTGGTTGATCAGAAGGTGGAAAAATATCTGAACAATGGAAGTTTATATGTTTACAGCCTGGCAACTTAATTAAATCTACACAGATTTAATTTCACATTTTACAGTGCAGAAGTTGTTTTGTTATCAGTTTTGCTATAGCTGCTCCAGGGATGGCAGCTTTTGGAAGGCAGGTTGGGTGGATGAAACAGAACAGAACAGTTGGTAGGACTTCACTGAGGGCCTGAAGTGCAGCAGACCCAGGTCTGACTTTAAGGTAAGATTTGTTGAATGTCCTAAAATTATAGATCCAGTTACAGTGAACTGCAGAAGAGGGAATACAGTAAGCATGTAAGAACAGAGTTAATGCTCCACCAAATATGTCTAACCCAGTCACTTGACTTCAGCTGTGTCTGTAATAGATGTCCAGGGAAACATAAGCTGTGTGCAACACTTGTGAGCACTCGCTCACTGCAACTGTTTTCTGCTTAGTGGATGACCTGAGCCCATGTAGTTCATACATTTGGCAGCCACAGTAGATCTTTTCGTCCCGGTATTTATTACTTCTGCCCTGGGTTACCTATGAATTTTTACATGCACAGCATCCTGTGGTGAGGAATTCCACAAGTCTGTCATGTATGTGAAGTACTCCTCCTGCTTGCTGTAAAACTGGCTCACTCTGGGCCCAGATGACTTCCATTTCCCAGTGGAAATCAACATTTTCACTCACTCCAGCCCACTCATGATTTTGTAGTCCACTGTAACACTCCTCTCCATCCAACATAATAATATCAGCTGCTATAAGCCTCTGGCATTTTATAACCAGTTACTAACTTTAACATGATATCTCTGAAATTGTAGACTTATAGTAATTAGAATGAGGGTTTCTTCTTTATTTTGTTTTCTGATGTTGATTTAAGACATCAAAAAGACAGTTACAAACCCGCCTATATTTCTTCTAATATCTTGAATTCTGTTTTTATTGCACATGGAACAGAAACTGGAAATTTTTTTCGTTATGAGTCCTAGCCTCTGTTTTGGTCCATGGACAAGCTTCAGACAGAAGCCATCAGAGACTCCACTAATGTTTCATTACAAGTAGAGTGAATTTTTAGTATTAAGGGGATAATTTTTTCCCCTCTAACAGTTGCACAGAGATTCAATGGAAAATTGTGAGTTTAATAACACTAAATTTTAAACTTTTTTTTTTCTCAAAGGTTTTTCTATACTACATTTGTTCAAGTACATTTATCCAATTGTCTCTTAACTCAGCTATTGGACTAGTTTTTGTGCCACAAAAAAATCTCTACTGAAGGCTTCAAACCCTAGGAGCAGAGTATTCCAAACAAATACTAATTAGTTAAACATCCAAGATTGTTCTTACCCAACAGCAGGATATACTGCAACACACAAGTGTATGTTTGAGCTGATGAACTCTTTCTCCCACCCAGGAACTGGTAATGATTTCACATTAGCAAGGCTAATTGACATCATGTTTACTTGCTGCAAACACTGACAGATGAACAAACACATTTCAATTCCTAAAAAAGCCTCCTGTACTTAAAAAAGTTTTAAGAATTTAAAAGAATTTTCTTTTTGCAGGTAGCAGAAATGAGATTTTTAATTTTACAGGTATTATTCACAGTTGAACCCAAAGAAAATTTGAATCTACCAGAAGTTCCAGGCAGGGATTCTCATCCTTAGAGCTTTCCTGAGACCTTGTTGTGTTCTCTGATTCTTAAAACTTTATCTCAAGCTTGAGCTTCTTATTTACTGTTATTTGCTTTTTCTCTGTAGCTGAGGATTGTTTCATTTATATCCCTTAACAGGAAATTAACTGAGTCCTTGATTCTCTGTATTGCATATTCAATATTTTGCACACCTGATTCACTGTGCAAAGAGTTCATTTTTCAACATTGTTCAGAATCTTCAGCATTGCTCCCTGGGTTTTAGGACAGAAATTATTACAGACTTCTTGAAAACTCTGAATCATTTCTTTTTGCTTCTATCTGCTTATAGAATTTATGTAGATGCATTTTGGCATTTTAATTAAAAGACAACAGCTTTTTCAGTCTACTGTCATCCTTTCAGATATTCCTCCTTGTTATTGTCCTCCTAATATTCTGTCCAGCTCATACACATAATTCACTGTACTTTGTCCTTCTCATCTGATATTAGATTTTTAGATTTATGAGAACCATTCTAAACTTACAGATTTTCTGTTTTCCTTCCAAGGGTATTGTTCAGCTTGTAGTGTATTCTTTCACCCTTCGTTACTTACACAATTGATGCTTTTTCTTACCTCGTTTAAATGTCTCTTGGTTCTTTTTATAGTGTGATGAATTTCTCTATATTTGTGTCTGGTTTCATACTCCTTTGTTCCATCACATATTTCTTCTAGTGTTTTTGCTTAGCCTTTTTGCTCTCTTTCTGTTATATTCATATTTATATCTGTAATATATTTAAACTACCACACCCTTTTATTGCAATGTAATATAATAATACATAACATGTTTCTCTTGCTGCAAGGAAACTCAGCTACACAGGCTGAGCTTCATTCATCAGCACAGAGTTCCAGTAAAATGTCACTCCCCCTCTCCAGCACAAGAGAGTTTGAAATGCACTAATAGTAAATATTTCCCTCATGTTTTTTTTCTGGTTATTGCTTGCTGTTTTCAAGTCCCATCTCATCCTCCATCTCTCACTGCTTTACACGAGCCTGTTTTCTCTCCCAGTATAAGCAAGGAAAATTATTTGTATTGTGGTGGCATTCAGACTGGCACATGACATCAGCCTCTTTTGTTCTTGATGTTGTTGCAGTGTCTAGCATAGGAAGATTTCTCTTCAGAAGCAGACTATGGTGAATATTAACCTTATATATCCAACCTTAGCACTGTTTTTTCTTCCTTTCTGGAGCAAAATGAAGTCAGTATATCTCCTAAAAATCAAATATATCTTGATATTTGACTGAACTGGGACATTAATTATTTATTTAAGGTAAGATTTACATTACTTACAGGTGGATGTCTAAACCAGGAATAATTTTCTACATTTCTTTTAAGAGGAAAGCAGATATAGTCAACAGGATTAATGGAATACAGGGTGTAATTCATCTCAGCAGGTGTAAATAAATGTCTGTTTCAGCATGAGATTAATTGTTCCCAAGGCTTCATTGACACTATTGAGTAAATCCCTATGGATCATAATGAAAGTTTAGTCAAATAGATCAGGTGTAGTGACCTTTGTTTAGACAAAATGTCTGTGGAAGAGGTAGGAATTAAATGTCTATCATTAGTTTTTAGCCTGTATCTCCTAAATAAATACATTATGGTTTATTTTCTGCATGCTAGCATGATTCTTTGAAAACTGTATGTGAACTTTCAGGTTAATGCAATAGAAAAAAATGGAGCATAATCTCTTTGCTTGTATCTGCTCAAGAGGATAACAATAAAATTCCCTTCACTGATTCTAAACGATGCCATAGAGCACTCCAGGCATCCACAGATCCAGTATAAGACAAAAGCTGTCAGACTTTTCCTTCCATTTTTTTATTGTTACATTTATTATTTCCAAGGCTGTCATACGCTCAAAAGTTACATTACAATCAGTTAATGATTTAATGGAAATAAGTAAGACAATTCCCTTAGAGCTAGTAAAGCCCCAGGATTAGACAGATTTCTGTCAGGTTATAATAAACCTTCCTAACACCTACTGGGCCCAGTTTCATATCTCTTCAAAGAATCAGTTAAAATACCACCAATAAAAGGGAAAATTGAAAGAGCTTTTTAATCACTTTGTCCTTAAAATCATACAAAATATTTCCACAATGACACCAGCTTAGGGAAAAACAACACAAAGGCAAATCTTTTTATCATCCTTATTTAAGAGTATTTTAAATAGCACACAAAGAACCAGAATTACTGTACAGGTGTTTCTCATTTACTTCAAAGCGACAAATTTTGCCCATGCATCCCAATTTACACCCATTAGGGTGTGAATAACCTGATGAAGTGCCACTGATGCAGGAGTTATTTTCTTTTCTGAATTGCTTGCCACTTGAGCAGTGAAGAAGGGCTGTGACTGCAGCAGGTGACACTTAGTAAAGGTTTTCAAACCTGATGATGCCCAGCCTTTTGCTCCTGGCCCCTTTTAAGGGGCTCAGGGTCTGTCAGGGCTCCACCTTCTCTTTTTGAAGAGCAAAATTGCAGCAAAATCCAATGAAATTTATGGAAGAATGATATGAGAGGTGCCTCACAAACCTGATTGCTCCTTCTTTTCTTTTACGTTGCTTTCCTCTCCTTCTACTCCATGATACTTATTCTATCAAAATACAGCAGATCAACTGGTGGAGGCTGAGTGCTGAGCTGCAACCCAGTGCAGATCAATGCAAAATATGACTCTGATTGGTAATTAGTGGTTAGATCTGAGTACTCCACTTGCATTTTCATTGCAGCAGCAATAATAGATAGGGAAAAGTGAAGATTATTCTTCTTTACCTTCATTTACCATCTTGCAAAATGCAGCAGAATCCACCATATAGTTACTGCCTTAAGATTTGCTAACTATGAAATCAACTCGTAATGTATTTCTTTGTAAAACTCCCTTAAGAACTGGGTTATTTTATATGAAGTTTACCAAATCAGTCTCATGCTATGATCTCTGAAACACTGAATAGATGTCTTGTGTATCCTCTCCGCTTGAATTAAATACTGAACTACTTTAAAACATGAATTTTAATTAGTTTTGGAGCTACAAATGCCACCTGTGCAGAATGGTGATGCTGAGGGAGTTCCATTAGTATTCCAGAATTTCTTTGAAAACCATCTTCCATGTGACAGATGGCAAAAGATGGTACATGAACCAAGTTAAATAAATAATGCAAATAAGTGTGGATATGTGCCTTGTGGATGTCCCTTTTTTTCTGACCAGATTGTTATAAAAAAAACTCTACGTGTCAATACCATTAAAAAATACCCATTTAACTATTTTTACACATTTCTAGTTATTCTGAAATAATGAACTTCAGGTACCCACTACAAATGAAATTGATTTTTACCTTGCAAGAACAAGCATGAACTTTATGTCATAGTTTAGCAGTCGTTAAACATTTTCCAGAGATCACCATACACATGATAGCATTATTCTGCCAAAAAGGAGAAAGAACAAGCAATGTTTTGCAAAGCCTGGATTTAGTATGTCTCAATTCAGGAAGGAAAAAAAAAAAAGAAATCAGAGAGGGAAAGAATCATGTGGTAGATTGTTTGTTTCATGGCTCTAATGCTACATTGATCTTCTTCATATTGTCTACTATTCAGAAATAAAAGTTGGTACTGCAGTTATTGTAACAGTATGTTTCCAGTCATGCGGCACTATCCAGGTATTAGCAATTTATTGGGAAGGCAGTATCATTTACGCATCCGCTGTTCCATTTCTAATTGCCTGACACTTATTTAGTATTGAATGGAAGGACATGGCAGAGATCATTGGAGCAAAACTCCTTTTCTACTCTGCCCCATAAGCTTGCCTGGCTTTCTAAGATATCTGCGAGACAGTCACTCACTCTACCGCTGCCACTGTGAGAATTGAGAAACTCAGGATCCGGAAAGGCACCAATTACTGTATTTTATGGGAATATACGTTGTTCATTTTTAAGGTGATAGAGGGCAAAGAAAGTCTTTTCCTTTTTGTATACTTCACTGCCTCTCTCTTATTAATCAGAAAACTTTCTGGCTAAAGCGCAGCTTCAAATATATATTTTTGAGGTGTCTTATCCTTATTGATTCTTTTGTGACTTGGAGCCTTTGAGTCCATTAACATAAGAGCCAGCACTGCACTCTCATGTACCTAACTCTGTGCTTCATCATCTCTCTCGAATCTCATTCAAAATGTGGGACTGACATGGACTAAGATCCATGTGGTTAGTATTGTATAGACCTTCCATTAAAAACTGTATTTCATGGCTAATGTCTGCCTTGAACATACCAGATCAATTTTAATATCATTATTTCTAGCATCTGCCAGGGAGAAGAAGGCCGAGCAGGAAAATCAATAAACCCGACAAAAAGAAGAAAAATGGAATATATGTAATTAATGTATTCAAAAGCTTTGTGTATCTGGCATATGCTTATTAATCCCTTTGAGTTCAGAACTGCTGGTATGGACCATTTTTGGTGAAAGTAATCAACAACTCTGACCAACTAAGAGTGAATTGTTCCTTGTATCTGATTGGCCCTGCCACTTGCTGCTTGGTGTGTCCTGAGCAATCCAACTTAATCTGAGCTTTTTCTCCTGCTCTGCCATGACAGTTTCCCCTAATTAACTGGAACAGTGCCTAACAGTGAGGGCTGAAAGGATGAGATGTTTGCTTTCAATGCAGAATCTGTTCTGATGACACTGTTGCAAAGATAGAATGTAAGGTAAAACAAAATTTAAACTAGAAATATGCTTTTCACTACATGGGTTTTCGTTCTCATTTAGTATTTTAGTCTATTTTGCATTATCTGAATTCAGTAATGTCTTTATAAATTGTGTAGTTTAGAATTTCTTACTATTTTCTCACTTAAAATATTGTGCATTAAATGATACTCAGTGACAAATTATCAGTAAATTAAAGCAGTAGAAATGTATGCACTTGGTCTTTTAGCATCCAAGAACATTACATGTCATTTGTTTAGACTGCAGAATAAACTTTATCCTATTTTTTGTGATAAGTGAAAGAATTGGGGCTTTTAGGGCAGACTTTTAGACTCCAGACCACTGCCTAAAAATGTAAACTCAAGGCTGTGCACACTGTCTTTTCTTCAATGGACAGGAGGGACAGTGTCTGGGAACGTGCTCTTGATTCCACCCAAACGGTGACCTTGTATTTGCAACAGCATCAGTCCTGCTTTGTCCTCTGTTAATGAGCTGTCTTACTTTGTGACTAAACACTGGTGTGATTTTCTGCTGACCAGTCATTTCCCGTGATTGCTGCCACATCCACTGTTCTGCTTCTACATGTCTGGGTGTGGGAGAAAACATAAGGTGCCCTTTTAGCTCCGAATTATTTGTCCACATTAAACCCATATAACAGAGAAGTTGCTGAGAGACCAAGACAAGTAATTGTTTCATTTGATAGATTATTAATCCATTAAAGATTGTTCTTCAGAAGAGAATTCTGCTTTGCTACTTTCAGTCTATTTGGCCTCCCAGAAAAAAAAGAAGGAAAAAAATAAAACCAACAAAAGAAAAACCACCAAGAAAATATGATAATTTGTCCTTCTGACTGGTTTCACTATCTCGGCAAAAGGTACTTTCACCTTGACGTGAACCTTTGATCCTCCTCAGCACAGTTTTCTTTTTTAAAGGAATGGGTGGTGTGAGCGAGACATAACAAATCACATTGAGAGTAGCATTTTATAAATTGGTGACTGTGTAAATGTCAATCTGTAAATGTTTGTTTTTATCGCTGAAACAGTCTCACTTGATTTCCCCATCAAATGCAAGTACTTGAAAATTCCACAGAGAAAGAAAAGACATTGCTTATAGCTCATTTCTTCCTTTAAATGTGCTCTACATATTCAAGCTTTGAAAGTGTCTTTGTTCTTGTAGTTTTGTGAAGACAGTTTTCCTGAGGAATATGCCAATAGTAATCACTGGTGCATCCACACCATAAATTGGAAATGCACATTATTGATTCTGTCAGAATTGTTGATGATAATGCAAAATATTAAGGAAAAGAAATTGTTTCAGTCTTCTTCTAAAATTAGTTAATCTCCAGTTGCATCAGGAGATGGATTAGGATCTGGATCAAACAATCAGAGGAGCCTGTATCAAGCAGCATATAAGGATGGAGTGCTGGTCCTGTGATTGTAGCCTGGGCATTAAGGGGAATGGATCTGGTTTGTGTCTCCATCATGTCACCTGTGCGATCCTAGTCAGGCATGTCTCTGCTTCATTCCCCCATCCCTCTGTATGTAAATAAAATGACAGAAAGATGCACAATTTATGTTAACTACATTCCAACTCAAAAATAAAAGACATCTTGATTAATAAACCTATCAGCTTCCAAATTTAAGATTAAAAGAAACATGATTTTTGGCTTCTGGTAGTACCTAAAACTGTCAAACAATACAACTTGGAGAGAATGACTAAATGTTTGAGCTCTCTAAGGCATGTCTGACATGAAAAATGAGACAGACATGAAAAATATGGTTCTTGTTATGCAGTGCTATGCTTGCTCTGTGTGTGTGTGTATTTTGACTGTTTCTTCTGAGATTGTACTTAATTCTATTTTATTTGAAGCTTTACCTTTGCCTATATAGATTATAAACTAACCTTTTTTTATTTATTAAATATTTTCCTCTGACAATCACAATGGCTCCAAGTCTATTTTTAATTAAGTTTGTGTAGGGGACTCGAAAAGTATGTTTGATGAAAGAGAGCTGATACACAATAGAAGAAAGTTTAGATTTCCTAAAAGCCATGCTTAGCTAGAATTGACATTTTAAGAAAAGGTATTTAAATACACTGATAAAAAACAGTGCTCTAAATTTGTTGGCCCAAGAGACATTTTGCTGCTGACAATTAACACAATAAATTGCAGCAACGGAATTTGCCTTAGGTTAAATTAAAACTTAATACTTTAAACGCATATTTAGAAGTTTGTTGCCTTTCTCTGACATTGCTGGTGTGTGCTAGAGAAGAATGATATTACAGTTTTCATCATGTATGTTCTTAATCATGAATATTTGATGCAAACATAGCAAGGTATGAATAAGAGATAAGTTGCTGACCCTGAAATCATTCAAAATATAATTCCTGTGAAAAGCAGATTATCATATATCATGGTACAAAACCAACATGCCTACAAATGTTATAGGGAAATGATACATTCAGTAGCTTCAGATCATCTGGAATAAATACATGACTGAAGATATGCTTCACACTGCTCTGCCACAGATATCTCTCTACCATCTCTTGGATACAGTTGTCTGTTTCAATCAAGGAAAAAGAGTGATTTGTTTGCCTGGCCATCTACTATTTTTTCCTATTGCTATTACTTGCAATTTTTCATTTCTTGTGGGGATAACTTCCCTACCCACTAGAGTAGAAAGAAGAAAATGTATTATAAAGGAATAAGGGGATAACCAACAGAAAAAAAAAAAAAGTAAATCCACTTAAAATCAAGGAATCCATTAAACAGGAATAGATTTAATGGAGGCAGAGTCAATGAAGTCAGTTTCAGGATTTTCACAGGACATCTGTCGGAAGTATCAAGGAGAATTTAGGATTTTGGTGATAGACACTCTCAAGGATGACCAAATCAGAAATGGATGAGTTTACTTAATTCGGAAACTGACTCCTTCTTTTGTGATCCTTTAATCAGTTGAGAAGTATACATTAGGTTCTGACCAATACATCTTAGCTACTTATTGCTTCTGAAAAAGCTTGTTTTAAAGTAATTATCAAAAAAGAATATAACCAAGACCCTATATGTGTTATTTGCCTTGGAAGACATGTCACTTACCCTTATTTTAAGCACGCAGTTCAGATTATGATACTTCACGACTTACAAAGAAAGGAACTTGGCCAACAGTGTCCCTGTCAGTGCTTAAGCTTTAACTGTAGTGGATTTTTAGAGGATTACCTTGAGTAGATTTTTTTGCTAATTTCACAATGGAAAGTCAGGAAAAATGGAATCAGGGACTTCTGTTCAAGATAGACCACATAGCAAGATAAAGATGACAAATGTTAGAGATCCTTTACCCATTTAATATTGAGAAACTCCAACTACACTGGATCAGATCACGGATATGCCCAGGCCTGTTTCTGACCTCTAACAGCTCCAAGCAATAGATGTCTGTGGCAGCAATTTTGAGATTTGAGGGTGTGCTCACTAGCAATGTTGTCTTCTCATCAACAGAGAAAATGACCCACCCCAAGATATAAACTTGCTCAATGGACTAGCTTCACTTCATCCACTATAAACCTCTTCTGAATCCTGTATTTGCAAAATGTTGGTAATATTAATTTAACTGCAAAAATGTTGATGGAAAATGTATTCTTTATGACAGCTTCTTATCGGAGAATAAATGCCTCATTAATCTTAGACATTTCATGCTAAGAATATTATTGAAGTTAGACAGAATGATGAGTAACATTGTAGGGAGCACAGATTGCTACATGCAGGAATGCTTTCACCCATTAGGCTCCCTCCATATTGTACAAGTCACTTCTTTTGTTCCTTGGGCTGCAGGCTGCAGCATGCTGCTTTTCCCCTGCTCCAGAGCTCCTGATTTAATTAAAAGGAGACAGATGGAATGGAGTGCAATAATATATGTTTACTTAAGTTCCTTTGGTCATCTCAGGAAAAAAAAAAGTAGAGGAAGAAAGGGAGAGAGTCTTGGAACCAACTTCAAAATATTATGAACAAGAGTAAGTCTAACAGCAATACTGTGGGTATTCCCCAACACTTTCTGTTAGCTGTGTTTTCACCTTCTAATTCAATGATAGTGTGACAAAGCTGTGCAGGTGTAAGATGGATTTTGAAAATTTACACTGTTTTGCTGTGAAGATAATTTCATCTATAATGGAAGAAAATATCAGAATACCCTATTGTGCCAAGATGTTTAAAGCTGTGTGAATGCTATGAGTGTAACTGGTATTTTTGGCATTAAGAATGAGAAAAAGGAAAACTTGGTTGCAAGCTCTCCATGGGTGAACTAAGGAAGGCTGCTGTGACAGTCCATTCATCTACTGGGTATTAAATGTTTTCTAAATTTTTGAAGATTCATCTAAAACAGGCCTTTATGTATTTGATCAGCAGTTTTACTGTGAACAAAGAGAATCTGAGACTTTCACAGTGAGGTTTATACTCTCACTGTTTCAATAATGTGTGCCTGGTAGTGTGACCATGAATGGCAGATCCTTGCCTAGGTCAGAAAAAAATAGAATGTTTCTTTAAGCTTCATTCTTAAAGGGTGATTTTAGTCATGTGGTTATAAGACTCAGAGAATTATCTGTTAATCAGGTTCAAAATGTAACTGCTCAAAAATCTTTCTACTGCACTTTGGAAGTTCACTAAATTTCTTGGCCACCAGATGAACATAAACATGATGTGAGACTCTCAAACCTTTGAAGGAAGAAGGAAATTGGAGGTTCAAGAGCAAATTAACAAGAGTTGTTGGTCAAACTTGAGCCTGTCACCTTTTGACATTCCAGGAACTTTGATCCAGACTACCCAATGCCAATGGGCATTGAGACTGTGCCTGGACTTCAGATTAACTTTTCAGTCACAAATTCAGCAACTAGAGTGTTTGGAATGTAAAACTCTTGTTTAGCAAAGTGCTTATGACATTAAAAAGGAAGGACTGTTTAGAGGTACAAACTGTTTATTGGTAGCATTTCAGAATAGGCAAGTTTTAAAGTGTACATCTCTATAAAGCTGCATAAGGAAAAAGAGATCAGTTTGATGAAAGATACATTTTTCCCTTTTTTCAGGGTCTACTTCACCACAAAACAGATCTCTTCTTCATGAATATTGAAACAATGTGTCTGTAAAGTAATTAGAGTTTGAAAAGTATTTTTTCTCAGCTAGATGCATCTAAGTCTGTTCAGTTAAAATTTTCTCCTGTAAACAATAAAAATTGATATCTTTTTACTTAATTGGGAAGTTCATCCTGAGATTTATATAGAGCTGCTAAATGGGTAGTAGAATACCAGAAAAACAAACAAATAATGGAGTGAATGTAGAAATGGCACATTTGAGATTTGTAGTGTGAGAATAATTAGCTCAGATTTTCCCCAATATCTCAGTATCAGTCTTTCACAAGGTCTTCCATCTGCAACTTTAAACTATCAGACTAAATCCTTTTCTCACTGTGTATTGCAATGGAATCATATTATTGTTTCCATTAATTTTTATCACTGCCCCAAATTAATTTCTGGACTGGTAAAAAAATACAGACTTTTATCAGTAAACATTCTCAGTTCACATAGGTTTTGATTGTTGACTAAGGGTTTATTTGTTACTGCAAACAGCTGTATAGAGATACATGGAAAAGAGGTCCTGAACCAGCAATCTCTAACATCAAAAAGTAAATAAAACATACACTGTAAGAAAAGAAGATAAAAAAACCAAGGAGATACACTCATCATTCCTATTACTTATAAACTCTTTTGAGATTATACTATTTATCACAATGCTTTATTTTCAAATGTTATTTAAGAGACTTGACCAACAGAATTCTAGTTCTGATGGGAAGGCCTTTGAGCACAACAGCAACAAAAACAGATTATAAAATCATACAGTTTGTCATACTGTCACATTTCTGGTTTTCTTGAGAGAAATTCTGGTTTCGTAAATTTGCACCCCATAGATGCAACCATTAAGGATTCATGCTTCAGATCACACACTTTAATTAAGATACTTATGGATAGGCATGTTTGAAGTTCCATAAGCATGAATAAATATAAATTAATCTGTATAACCTGGTGTAGTTTCTATCAATCTGTTTTAAAAATTCAAGACTATTCTAAAAAATAGTGCTCAAAAAAGAAAAATACTGTGCTTTAAGCTTGAATATGAATTAGGCTTCATGAGGAAACACAGTTTTAAAATATTTTTTTTTGCAGAGAGTATTATTTAAGGGTAGGCTCATTTGTAGAGAAATAGTCTCTTTTAACTGGTGTTATAAAATGTTTTTACTCAACATGTCTGCCCTGTGACTTGTGATATACACATTAAGTGCTAAAGCTATAACTCATGGAGCACTTTATCTTTCCCTGCTCTGCTCCTGGCACCATTTTCTTAAGTATTTCACATACTGACCAAAGTTAATCATGTTCATTGTCAAATTGTTAAACACCTTGTGATAGTTTCTTTTCTTTCTTCCTATATAAATAATGGGACTTTAATGATGAGTTATGAAAATCATATGACTTTTATTTAAGTCAAGAAACTAATAAAAAAGAATATGCCTTATTATGTGGACATTTGTAGAAGGATTCTTGGCTGAACAAGGCCGTGATATTCTCCTGTGGGAATTGGACAACCCTGGCCTGCAGATTACAGAGTTACTCTGAAGACCATGTAGTGTCCCCAGAACAAGATGGACCATGTGCTGTCCTCTAATAGATGCAACAACAAGAAAGAATGAGCATTGTGCCAAGATGAAACCAAATGCCAAGCACGTTGTGGGAGCTGCTAATTTGGCACACCTTAGCTAAAGGCGCTTATAGCATGACAACCAATCAGTAATTAACATGTATGTGTGAATATAGCTACTTAACCAATGAGCATTAAGCATTAGTGGAGTGAGACACTGTATAGAGAAGGATAAATATGCCAAAGTTGCTTAATAAAGTGGGACAACATGTAGCCACATTGGTTGTGAGTGTCGTTACTCTGCTGACTCTCCGTGGGACCCTCCTCAGACATTAAAACATTTTCCTGCAATTCACACCTAGACTCATCTGACTTTTACCTGTGGCAAAACAATGAAGGAATCCAAACTAGACAAAACTAAGAAACAAGTCTAATTATTGTTTTCAGAAGTACAATTACCTCTTTAATTGCCTATTTTCAGTGATTTATGCAAGTTCTAGGAATCTTCAGGGAGATAAACATTAGGTATTTGTGAAACAACTAAGTGAATCTAAGAAGAGACTAAATACAAACATTCAATGGGTATTTTTCCCAAAATGTATACAAAGCAAACAATGATCATCTCCTTCAAATCAACAAAAAGCTAATCCATAAATTCATTGGTGTGTTTAATCAGAGTTTTGTAGTAAAATCTGACTATCAGAGTATGTATCTCTCATCTTAATCTTTTCATTTCCACTTTCTCCTCATACTCTTTCAGAACAAAAGTTCTCTCTGGATAGATGCTTCCTGGTATCTTTGTCTACCACTCCTTGAGGTTCAATGCAGAACTTTGTCAGTCCTAGAGGGTGGAAAATATCATAACCACTTGCTATTTTACCAGAAGCTAATGTTTCAAACCTATTAGTATATTATATATCTAAAGGGTATTGTGAATAGGATGTGCAGATTCCTTGCTGAACACTTGTGACACATTCATAAAGTGTGTTTACTGATCTTTCATTGGCAGGTGCATTCTTCCATATTTCCCTGATATGTTCCATCATTTACAGTCTTGCAACCAACTCTTGTTGACAACAGACATTTTCTGCTATTGTGGCTTCATGAAGGGTGTTCTTGCTAATTCCCTCACTAGTTCATTTTCAGGCAAAAGTAAAACTTGGGATCATGCTCTTTTCTATGTACCAAGTCTAACCATTTTGAATCAAATTTAGTTCTATTCTTTATTGGCTTTTCATGAACTTTGAAAGTACTGGATGTAATTTGTCCCGCATCCCAAATCATTTCATCATTCTTTGACAGCCAGTTTAATTAACCCACAGGCATTTGGGTCTTGCACTGTAATGTGTGTCAACTTTGGGTTAGGTTTTGGGTTGGGATATTCATCAAACTTATTGTAATGCAGTCATTTTCCCCCCTTCATTTCAGATAATACATAATTTAATGGATTGCAGGGCCAGAAAGAACCATTGTTATCACCTCATGTAACCTCTCACACAAATCAGGACAGTGAATGTCATCCAGACTTTTACCCACCTATCCGTTTAATTTAAGTGTACCTTGGTATGAGTGTTCTGAAATAAATGGCTCACATTTTTTGTCCTATCACCTCTATGCATTCAGGATAATACTCTGCTAGATTTTAATTTTTTGTGCCCTCTTCAGGAATGATTTTCTCTTTTTGTCCAACACAATTGTGCTCCCATTTTAGGTGATGGTTATGAATCAGAAATATGCAGTTAAGAACAGTAATCTGTTACCATTACTCAGTCATATATCTGAACAATGTAGTTTTTATAATTCATTTTAATAGCTGTGTTATTTTCTTACACAAGCTCTGAAAAGCAAGTATTCTTTGCAGTTTGTGTTGTCGCAGTTGAGCTCACACTGAAATCTGTTGATATGAATAAGTTTAAGGATATAAAATTTTCTAGTAATGGATTCATGTGGCAATGAAAGTGTTAAAGCTAAAAGGTTTTTAAAATATGTGTACTCTGACAGGAGTGGAGAACATGCTGAATCACTTACAGTGATGAATATTTAAAAATAGGGCACAGATGTCTAATTTAAATACAGAAATTTTCTTGGCATCTTACTAGTTGTTACTACATTTTTTTACATGTATTTTATTCACACATTCAAATTTACTTGCTCTGATTTGCTTTGTCAACTGCAGAAGGCTGACTGATAATCCACACTTTGAAAGCTGCCAATGCCTCTCAAACAAATGTGAAATATAAGTTTGCAGTGGGGACTTCAAAATTGTTCAAAACTTTTTAGTTGCTTTGTCATTAACTTTTGTGAGTGAAAGTGCTTTTCTGATGGATGAGAAAGAAGAGTTAGAGGGTGAAATCCTGGCGCCTTTGATATTATGACAGACCTCCCATTGACTGTAATGGGGCCAGAAGTTCACCTGCTGTTATCTGCTTAGCTATCTGTCTGTACATTTTTAATGTACTCAGGGAAGTGGAATGTGAACACTGGTTTAAAGCTGGGATATGGAAATACCTCTTCTTCCTAAGTGACTCAATTGATTCTGCAGTCTGTAAGATGTGAGGAGCTGCTAATCCTTTTCAAAGCAGCTTCAAATAATGCAATATGAAGAGCAATTTAGTATTCAAGTAGCCCGTTTGTAGTGTGCTTAATTTTTCTTTTCAGCTTGATTTTAAATGTTTTATATTCTTTAAGAAATAAGGTAAAATTATTTTTTAAAGGATTTAATTTTTGACAAAACAAATGTTTTCTTGTACAGGATTTTCATTCTAGCTAATATTTTTAATGAAAAAAAAAAAAGATGAAATTATCTTCAGCTGTGTTTGGCTAATTTTATTCAGCTTTTTTTGAGAATATTTTTAGCAAAACAACTTATACCTTATCTGCTTAAAAAAGAACTGAGAATCAGCTTTTAGATTAGGTCTTCTCTCAAAACCTCATATTCCTATACTGAATTTAAATTTCTCAGCAAATAAAAACCCAACAAAACAAAACACAAACACAAACAGTAAAAAAAAAAAAAAAGTCTGGAGCTTTTTACCTAGCACTGCAATTTGGTATACTTATTATCTAGTCATTCATATGCATTTAAAAACAAAACAGTGAGAGTCTGTTTTTTTTAATGAGATGCTATAATCAAAATGACAAAATTTGCTTTAAGGAGTCTATCAATTCCTTTTTTCATCATCATCCAAATATTAAATACAGCATTTAGTGGGTTCATTAAGGTAATGCTTGTGAGGCCTCTTTCTATTCCTGGTATACTCAACTATTATTATATTAATTTCTTTAGCAGATTAAACTACATTGTATTTAGCTCATCCACACAATGCAGGATTCATAATGGGAAATTCTGTGCCATGGATCATACAAGTAAGAACAGATGGCTATCACATTTGGGTTTAGAAACAAAATCTATGAATCTTCATTTATTCAGTGCCTTCTGACCAATGGAAAAGCGTAGGTTTTTTTCTCTAAAATGTGCATGTGTCCTTCCATTGAACATTACTGGCAGATATACAAGTATTAATAAAATAGTTTTGTGAATGCCTCAGAGAATTGCTTGAGGGGAAGAAATCAATGAAATTACAGTGGAAGGTGTTTGAAACAATATCAAATATGTCCCTGACCCATCAGCAGTGGCAGACTCAGTTAAATGCATGGATGTTCTAAGCCTTCTACATGAAGGATAATTTAAATATGGACTTTATTGGCTTCAGGTTTTTTTTTGTTAGATAATATGAACTGCAAGCAAAGACATTTGCTTTTTTATTGTCTATATCTCACTGTCTTCTTAATCTTTAATGTGTTCTCAAAAATATGATAACTCTCAGCTTGGTTGAGCACCCAGTGCACACAAATACATTTTGGCCTTGCTGACAGTTCTTTGCTTTCCATTATATTCACAGCTTCCCTCCTAACTTTTCAGAAGCTGGATTACTAGAGAAACTTCTTTGGATGGTTCCAGCTCTGGTGATTATTATTTGTCTATTTTCGCTCCTGAATCAACTGCATTATCTTAATGCACATGCTATGAAGGCTACAAAGATGAGTCTTTGTTTATTTAAATGATAATTCCTGTAAAATTACTTCCCTGGATGCCTATCAAGTGATAGTCATTAATATGAGTAATGAAGGTAGAACATATAATGTGCACTCAAAGCTATACACTATTTAATTAAATATCAGCATATAAAACAGACAGTGAACTATTAATTTTTTTGCCATTATGAGTTTTGCAGTTGATATTACAAACAAAATGCTAAAACACATCTTCCAACAGGGAAACAAGGAACATTACTTCTGTTTATGAACTTTGTATACTTAATTTGTGCACAGAAGTACTTTAAAAAAAAAAACCTGATTGCAAAAATTAATAAACTAGACATATTTTTTTTTATTGAAAAGTATATAACCATAGAAATCTGGTAACATATTGTGTAATATTTAATATCTGATAGCTAATAAATGCAGAGAGTGAAAGAGAGAGAGAAAGAAATGATGTCAATTCAATTTTAATGGTAATAAAATATCAAAGTAATAAAACTATGTCTTTAGATAGAAGCGTCTAGAAATTGGGCTAAAACCTGTGCTATGTAACATAATTGTGACCTGTTGATGAGGCAAGAGGTTGTCACTTAAATTTCTTATGGAGATATTTGTGATTTAAAATCTTGCAATGCATAAATAAATTATGTGTTTGCCTTGACTACTAACAACCCGTTTCCCTGGGGTATTCGTATAATACATAGGGATATTTATATAGCATACAGGTAAATATATTTTTTCTTTATTACAGACTTTTCTGGAATACTATTAATCGACAGAGATAAAATCCATTAGCAGAACTCATTATTTTTTAATTTTTAATTTATTTACACTGAGAATACCTCCTCCTCAGATGATTAGCTGCACTATTATTATTACTATTAGTAATAATAATTCTTCTTTGCTTTTCCCTTATTAAGACAGCTAATTCAATTTTGTGAACACTATCAGAGTGGCTGAAAAAATAGATTAAGTGTGTGGTAATGAAACAATACTGGGGGATACAGCTGGGATCAATTCAGCTGTGTTTCATATTAGATGTGATATAAAATGTGCATTATTACTCATATGCTATTAAGTAAGGTGTTGACTTGTACAAAGTGGAGACAAAAAGTAGACAGAAAACATAGGTGAATTTTGTTGCCACATTCTGTAAAATCCAATATTTAATTAATATGAACAGATATCTTTTATCTCTTCCATACATCTCAAAAGTAGAAGAAAATTAAAATATTGAAAAGTAAGTGAAGGAAACAGTTTAAATTTCTTTTGCTGTGAGTCTTTGAATTGTTTAATGCTGTGCTGGTCAGTTAATGCTGTCACAGGATACCCAAGAGCAACTGCAGTAAACACCAGTTACGGTATTTGTTTTTACATAGAATTTGCATGTTACTCAAAGAAAAATAATTTTTCAATTCACGTTTGAAGTGACTTACTTATACTTGATTTCTTTGAGAAATCTGCTTTGGGTTGACTGTGACGTAGGCTTCCCACATCGCATAACAAGCACACAGGAAATGTGAAGCTTTCTTGAGTCAAAAAATCTGTCACAGTCATCTATCTGTAATGTTATTCTGTACGGATTTCTTCATGAATTATATATAGGTTAAAAGAGTTTGCCATAAATAGTGGGTTCACAGAAAGGACAGGATGAACATTTGAACTCATCGGTAAAAGGGGAAACCATTTTTTCCTCTCTCCCCTCAACTTGCAGTCACCCATCTAATGCATCCAGCTACAAATGTAACATTAGTTCAGCATTAAAATTCAATAAACCTCTTTCGTAGTTTCCCCAACAGGTCTCAGATATTGCACAAACAGGCATTACAAGGCTGCCACCACAGCTCATTCCAAGCACTGTGAGGAAGTAGAAAACACCATGTCTTTGCTTGACTTAGGTAAGCCAGGTAAAAAATGTAGAATCAATGTTAAGAATCATTTAACCCTGTGAGGGTTTTCCCCTTCCTTTTGCTTGGCTGCTTGGGTTTTTTGTTTATTAGTTTGAAGGGATCTTTTTTATCCTTCATACATTTTTTTTTTTGTTTGAGAAACAAAGTGCATTTGAGAATGTTGAAAAGAGAAATACAATATTATCAATTGTTCCCAGTGCTATGAAGAATGTCCACTGACACAAGTGTGAAATTTTAATTAATCATTCAGTTAATGGAAAAGCACTCTGTGTGAGAGTAAAAAAGGGAGTTAATCCTGGGTTTATTTCCAGTGCCACCCAATATCAAGAAGGACATCATTATAGTTTGAGTCATATGAGCAAAAAGGAATGTTTGGTCCAAATATATTTTCTTATAAAACCTTTTCTATAAGGACATTATATATGCATATTTATTAAATTTGCGTGTATCATGTAAGCAAGGATTGAGAAAAAAAAAAAACAACTTTAATGCACCATACAAACTAAAGAAAACTAGTTTGCCCCAAACCTGACAAAGATGCTGCTGCAATAGACAGTACCCAGGCCAATAGAACTAGTTTTACTGCTGAACAATACCATTATAGTGATAAAAAACCAGAAATGATAGGTTTCTAATGAGGATGCCAGTATAAGTAAATTCAAGCTTCTTAGTGAATCAGTTATTTAAAGAATCCAAAGTGGGTTAAATCTATAAAATAAAATGAAGTCAAGGTGCTTATAACAGCAATTATTTTTTAGTACCTCTGGCTTAAGCTCTCAGAAGAAAAAGTAGTTTTCAGGGATGATTAGTTATGTTTTTGAAGGAAACAGACACATCATTTCCTTACAGTATTTTGTTACTAATGCACACAAATGAATCTGAAATGAAATGTGAAAAGACAAAGAGGGATTGCATTCTTCTCCCATAGTTTTGTAAATATCACCTTTGAGGACTCTACCTCTGCACTATCTGTCTAAACTATGTTTCTTTCTGTCAATCTAAATTGCCAAGCTTACTTTGTTAATTCCAGAAATCCTAAATTCATTGTTTATTCAGAACCATTCACAACACTTCTGCATACCATGATGTCTCAGTCATGGCAATTTTAAATAGCTAGTTGCTTGTCTCAGGTTTCAGAAAACAGTGAAATACTGTTTTGCTTCAGAATATCATTAAGGATTGACTCTGTAAGCACTTTTTTGTGTACTTGACTGCTCAATTGGATAGCAGACTTCAGAGGAGTTGTCCTTATGACTTATTGTGCTGATGTGATTCTGTTTTGTCTTTGTCTATCTGCACAGAACACTTATTAGTCAAAAAACCCTACATATTTCAGAATATGCTGAGTTAGACTTGGTTCGAGTATGTAGGAAAAGATTTTTGTTTCCAGAATGGTTTACCAGACTGCAAATAATGAATAAATAATCGAAACATTGCAATTTTTGAAATGTTCACCTGAAAGCTTTACAGGTGCTGAAGTGTTTTTTTTTCCTGAAAATATTAAGCTCATCATAACATTGAGCTGAAATAGTTTTTGATGATTTTACCAGCCTGTAAGGCTGGTGATGAATCTGTTCAGTGAAAACAAAACATTTTGACCGACTATGTATATCATTTCTGAAAGAAGATGAAAAAGAACAAACATGTAACCAGCTATTCTTCCTACTAAAAAAAATAAAAAATCTTGTTGCTATTAGAATTTTACATCTCTGATAATGTAGTTGGTTTTATAATGTAGTGAGGTATTAATTTCATATTAAGAGAATACTGAATATTTAATGTATAGCACTAGGGAACAGAATGAATTTAAATGTTTTTATTCTTACAAGAATATTTGCACAGAAAAATTATTTTATATATTATTAAATATAATAAGTGAATGCAATTTTTTAGAATTTTTGTAGAATGAAAGACATGTCAAAATCACTTGTATGTATATTTAATTAATTTAACCTAATTATTGGTGTTTCAATCAATTGCTGCAACACTTGTGCAAATCTCAATTTAATTCAGATGTAGCTTAGCTCTTACTTTTTAGAGCCATTTAATGTGCAAACTCTGATGAAAATGCCAGCATACATTGATTTATTATCAAATATAGCTTCTAGCAAAATTTCAAGTTTCGCATTAATTTTTTTTTTCATTCGGTTTGCATTTTTTCTTGGAAAATTATCTTGTCATATTCTATCTAGCACTAGCTGAAAGCACGGAGGACTCTAGAAGCTGCAGGAAAAATACAACTGTGTACATTCCTCTTCTGCCTTTCTGCCTTTTTCTTCCTAATTCTAATGCAGCAAGTTTGTTTTTCATTAATTTGAGACCATTTATGAAGCATGAATAAAGCTTTTTTTATGCAAAAAAATATTAAAAGCTTTGTAGTAAGTCAGTAGGTTTATGCTCTTGTGTTTAAATGACAACATATAATTCACAGGAAAATAGCATGGTGTGTCAAGAAACTCTTGGCAAAAGGGTTTTGCAACACATTGAGTTCTTTTTTCTCAGCAAGAAACTTGTCAAAGCCCTGAGACTCCTAAATTATATTTTCTCTAATCTACAGGAGTAGCTGCTGTTGTTCTTGTTTTGGTTGGGTTTTTTTGTTTTTTTGTTTTTTTTTTTAAATAGAGTTTACTTGCCAGGTAGGTTTATAAATATCCCCAGTGTCTCAGTCAGCTGTAGGTGAAAATGTTGGCAAGAAAGAGCTCAGTGATCCAGCTGGACCAGAATCCTTCCTGCTAGCTGATCTCACTACAGCTTCCCAAGGGTCAGCACCATCCTGACCACCTCAAGCCACACTGAATATGTCAGCAAAGAACTGAATATATTGACCCAACCCATACTGATTATGTTGACAACAGACTTTTGAGGAAGATAATAGCTCATTATTTATTGCTTTACAGAAACTATAGAATAGAAGTAACAAAAAGGAAACGTCAAAAAAACAGATTAATATTCAAAGAGAACCCTCCCTAAGGTGTGTGTTCTACAGATTGACTCTGTGGAAGCATTCCTTTGCTCCTAATTCTAACAGGGAGGGCATACCTAGCCCAGATCACTGGCTTATCCTCTCTTCTGAAGCTACAGAACAATAACACCTTCTAAACACCAGCTGGTTGTCTTTCAAGTATTGACCAGGAAATTAGATTCTAAAACTGTGGTTGTGGCCCTAATGAATACCATGAGGAACATGCAAAAAGATCCTCTCCAGCAGATTAGGAAGCCACGAGGTTTAATGCACTCTTAGGAATTCTTAACAGCTATTATAAGCAGTAATTCATCTCACTTAATTTTCACCACAGAGAAGAACAAGTAGAAGTAATCTACTTAAACTAATCATCTCAGTCTTCTTTTCGGGATATGGTGAGACTGTCCCCTTAAAAGGATAAGTCCTTGTTTTGGTCCCACGCGTTAGGTTAGGAATGGTTTCTAAAGGGCTCACATAAGGAACTAAGAGAGTTAATTTAGATACAGTAATCTAGGAAGCATTCCTCTTCAAAGCACACCAGAAACCCTGGCTCTCTTTCAGTTTTACTTAGCCAAGCATTGGTAGGAATATTTTTCTACCTTTGGCTTTTTTAATTCATTTAGTAAGAATTTGTTGCCTTGAAGCATAAAGTCTGGCATGAAGTTTATAAGAAATTTGCTCATGTTTAAGATTTGAAACTTTTATTTCCCTTTTGTGATAGGCTTATATGGTTTAATTCTATATTCAAAATACTGGTGACATTGCAAGTTATAATAAAACATCCTACATTTTTGCTTTCTGTTTCAGAGAAATAGCCTGTAAAGTTTTTTGGAAAGCAATGGGTGTTTTGGAAACAAAACACAGTCATGACCTTATAGTGCAGAAAAGTGGTCAAATGAGATTCGCTATGGCTTGACTTAAAAAGCTTATAGAATTCCAAGGAGATGGGATAGATTGTGAGGGTAGCAAACAAATGCAGAGACTGCGGGGAAGCAAGGGTTAAAAGAAGAAGGTGTATCTCTGCACCTCAGAAAAATGTGAGAAGTTAAGAAATTTCAGAAGCTATTTGAAGGGATATAATACCAGGGGATTTGGAAAAGCTTAGCTTGACCAAAGACAACCAGTATTGGAAAGGACTGCTGTGCTTCTGCCTTGTAATTCATTGTGGCTCCTACGGCTGGAGAGGGCCGCAGGATGGTTTATATGGTGCTCAGATTATCAGAAAATGTCTGACAGTGCCATTAACCTTTATGCCTGTACTGCTGAGCCATGACACAAATGACTGACTCATCTGATTATGAAACTGGTTAAAATAAAGAACACGAAAGACAAAACAGGCAACAAATAGATAGAGACATTAGAAATAAGGAAATTACACATTCTGGCTTCTGTCTTTGTTTTATGTGAGAGACACAGGGGATGATGATGCCTGGTGGGAGCAATATCTTCAAGGCAGCAAGTTTCTAATGCTCAGAAAGAGAACAATGTGAGACAGGACCACCAGATTCAAAGACAATGAAAATTGCAGATGAATAAAGAACCATATGCCTCAGTGTAGTGGGTGTGAAAGAGGCCAATATCCAGGGCTGAGCATTGCACAGTGGGTCTGATTTCCATACATATGATCCCACTGTAAGATGGATAAATGGTAATCCTGAGAAGGAATTTCCATGTTCTCCTGTTTCCTGTTTTCTCTTTATGATGCCCATGGACTTTCTCCACAATGAATTTTGTTACATGTATTTTTTTCTTCAATTGTATCCAGAATATATTAACTAAAGGATTTTAACCCAAACAGCAAATTTCTAAATATAATAAAGAACTCGTTATGCATTTCATGAAACATATTTAAAAATAAATATTTTCTTTCTAATAAATAAATAAATAAAAACAAATTTAAAAAAATCCTAATCTGAGTTGAAGGTGATGGATTGTAGATAAAACAGATAAAAAATCTTTTTAAAAGATTTGCACAGATTTTATCATTTGTCTTTTCATGCCATGTAAGTAGTTGCATGCTGATTGATGACTTTCAAAATATATAAAAGTACCAAAACATGCAAAAAAGTACCAAAACAAAGCAAATAAGAATCTTTAAAAGAGCACGTGTCTGCACCACTGACAAATTCTACTAGATCTTCTTTTCTGTGGTTTTTTCTCCCTCCAAATGTGACTGGACAGGACTGGCATCTCACAGCCATGCCTAGATTGCAAGGGTGTCTATTCTTTTAAAATGCTATCATAAGAAAAGAATAATCAGAGTGATAAACACTCTGATTTTGTTGCCATTGTTGTTGACTTTGTGTTTTGTTTGGGGTTTTTTACCACATGGAACATTGAGATTCTGGCTTTGCAGCGAGTATATTTGATCATTCAACATCACACAGAAATAGCATGACCACACTGCAGAAAACAGCTCTCTGGAAATGTAATTTCTGAATGTTACCTTTGCTCTTTAACTCTATTTTCTTCACTTTTTTTAGACTCTGTTAATTTAGAGAAACACAATATTCGTGAAAATGATATAGATATTTCTGAATTACTGCGGAGTTTTTATGAAGTACAAACCTTTTCTTCTACTCGAGTGCTGTAATGAAAAAACAGCAACCAAAACAACTAACCAAGGGGAAAAAAAAGTATTACTGTGATGTTAAATGTTCACAGCAATGTAAAACAATCTCTTCAAAATGGTTGGGTACCAGCTCCCATAAGCTATTAGCTGTGCAGCTTTAACAAAACAATATTAAACTTGACAAGAGCTCTCATCTGAGAGCTCTAGCAAAAGAGAGCGGTCTGTCTGCACTGTCCTCCCATTGAACTTACAGTGCTTAAGCAAACAAAAAATGTTATTATCTTGCCACTACAAGTGTGCCAATTTATTGTCAGAGGATATACTTTGAGACTCCTGACACTTTCTTGAGCGTATTAAAAAACTTGATAATCCCAAGTTAAGTTCTCACATGTATTTTGATGTCTGTTTTTTGGAAAAAGGTGCCAATTCTAAGTATTCCCTGTTACAACAGTCAGAAGGATCTGTTTGTGTTAAATCTTATTTCTTTGATTTCAGTGCTCCCTGATTTCTCTGGAAAAGTATTGGATGTATCTTAAACCTAACTTCTGTGGTTTTGTTATAAACAATTTTTATGTACATGGGATTACTTGGATTGATAATGAAATTGATATGTTGTCATCTGTGAAGATAGTTAGCTGAAAGTTTCTCCTGAATAGGAGTTTATAGAACTTTTCAGCACTTTTGGCAGAGAATAGAATGCTGAACAGCATTACAGCAGTATTCAAAACTGAACCTGAGGCTTGAAAAATGTTTGCTCTTGACTCTTTTAAGGTCATCAGAGGTGTGTTGCTGAAGGTTTCTTGCCACCCCATTCAGATAAACTGAGTTGCCCTTTGCTGAGCAGGGTGTGGGTTACGTGCTGAAATTAACTGGGATGAATGCTGATGAAGGATACCTAAGCTGGAGGATACTGAACCTGCACAAAGGCTTGGTCCAACCCTTAAATGAGCCGATCAGACACAGTGAATTCAACCCCTTCCAGTGGGAAGCTTTGTGTGTTAGCAACACTACTTCAGCTTGGTGCAGGTGGTTTGTCTTTCCTCACAGGACTTGGCAGTGATTCTAAACCATGTCCATGTCCATTCCAGCCCTGAGTCCATAATGAATGCCCCAGTGCCAGACTGCATTCCAAATAGGGGTTTCATATTTGCCTTTAGCTCTTGTACTTGCCACCAGAGCTGGTCACAAATTTTTTATAAAGGAAGCAAAAAAACCCCAAATGATAATTAGACTATTTGATTCTGGAATAGAAATGTAGTAATTTTTGATGCAAATACAATCTAGACATTATTTTAATGAACTAGTCCATTAGCGAGCCTCCCAATTAGCAAAAATAGCCTTGCTTATGTGAATAGTCGGTGTGCTCTAAATGCATGTTTTGGCTTTCTGGGCCACTTGAGGCACTTGGCATATAACACTTTAAGTATGTTGTTTTGGACCAGTGACAATTCCTTCTGCAGACCAAAAGAAAGATGCACTTAGATGAAATGTTGGCAAAAGACCAAGTCCTACAAAGAAATGGCAATTTCTTGTCAAAGACACAGCACAGCTCTATTCTCATTTCCTGGTAAATGAAAGTGTTCTTGCTGTGACCTGTAAACATATCATGCACTCTTCCTCAATTTTGTTGGTTGCAAGACTGACCCCTGCTTGATAAAACTGCTTGACTATGCCAGCATGACAGGAGCATGGCAGTGGTCCTCACGTTCCCATTGCCCTCAAACATGTGCAGATGGCAGTAAGAGTAACTAGTCTGGGATTTATTCTACAGCAACAGCTATTTTTCCCTTTTTGTTTTTCAAAAGTCTTTCTTTTTCTTGTCTTACTTTTTAATAAAATTTCTGTGCTTTCTTACTGTGTCATGCAATGTATTTTGCCTCTAGACAAGAATAAAGTGAGAAAGGAAGCAGAAAAAGTAGATGAAGTAGGTGCTTCATGGTATTGCATGGTCTATGTACACTGGTCTTGTTTACAAACCCCTGTCAAGTGATCCTCCTGTGCCCCAGAGGTAGAGAGGGAAATGCTTCCCATGTAGTTCTGTGAATGCCAGCCACAAAGCTTTACTATTTTTGACTCTCCAATTCTTAGTGTTGTTAGAAGTGTCTTGAAAGAAATTCTTCTGGCCCTTACCTTTACCCGTTCATGTTCTTTGGATAATTTCTAGTTGGTCTTAATCAGGCTAACTATTTTTGGGTGTAGTACTGATCCACCATCTCATCCCAGTGAAGGATAAGCCCATCACTGGGCTTAGAATGGGACAGGAGGAATGAGGACAACTTGCTTCAATTTTAATAAATTTTGCTCTACAGTATTTCCTGATTTATCTTATATATTCAAAATGAATATAATTCTCACACACAAAAGCCTTTCCATGTAATGTAGGTGGTGTCAGACTAATTTATGCTTTCCTGAAAGCCTTTTTTCCCACTGTGACAATGAAGTAAAAAAGGTGCAAACAAACATCAGAGTAATTGTAGTGCAGCACAACCCTGCTGAATAAATGTGTTTTTTTAGTGAACTGGTCACAGATACACCAGCAAGAGCACCTTTTTCTGAGGTGACATTCAGAAGCCTACTGAATATAGAGAAGGACCACATATTAATATGCTGATTCCACTCAAATTTAGGTGCCTAAATTTATCTCATATCTGAGTTGCATGGAAATAGGGATTATTGTGAGAAGTAATCCCAAAGGAAATATATATAGCCTATCAAACAGCCAGGGGGTTTTCAGAGCAATGCAAGAAAAGGTCTGTTGGTGAAGGTCCAGTGTAAGACAAGGTCTGCAGGTGAAGAAGGTGTTTTGTTGAAGAAGGTGTTTATTTTATATTATTTTTTAACAAGCAAATTTGTGGAGCAATGAGGAGTTTTATGACCATTTAAATGTGTATATGCTGGCAAACTTCAGTAAAGAAGACCAATTAAATTAGATGGCACCTTAACAAGTTGTAAAATGTAGAAGTCATTCTTATTCAATAAAAAATGAGAGTGTTCTCTTGCTTCTCTAAATCATTCTTTTTTGTAAATCCTTAAAGGTTTTGCAAACTAGAACAGTGTAAGTTGTCCTGGTTTTATAGACCTTTGTTTTTTGTTTGTAGGGTATTTTTCTGTGTTTTTTTTTTTTTTAAATTTTTGGCAGCAACTCACAGCAAGTCAAAAGAAGAAATGGAAATCAAACACAGATTTCTTAAGTAGGGCCAGATGTTATGGCTACATCAGTATGCAATTTATAAGAAAAATTAAACTGTTCTAAACTTTAATGTTCTTATTTCCTGAAACAGGAAATGTTGTATTCCATTTTATTTAAATGGTATGCTCTGTCTCCCCCACCTCAAAACGCACCGCAACAAGGAAATATGATCTAAAACCATGACATTTTATGGAAATATAATTTGATAGGAATACCTGTATCATAATCCAAACCAGTTGTTTGTTTCTGAGATTGTGCTGCCTTGGAAATGTTCTTTTTAAGTGTTCAGTTATTCAGATCTGGATGTGTGTTATGCCTTAAACAGACTTCATTCTCAAGAGCAATCTTTGCTCTTAAGAGGGGTAGCCAGTGCATCCCTAGAAAAAGGCTTTGTAACATTTCCACATTATGTGTGATCCAGGGTTTGTCTGTGATGGGAAACTTTGCTGGTCCTCAGCTTTTGCATAAGAACTAGAAGAATGCCAACGAGTGGAAATGCACCAGTGATACTGTGTTCCAAACTCAAAAAAGTCTTATCTAAAAAATTACAGAACGTGCTGAAAAGGAAGATCTCACATACATAATAGGAAAAGACATCTGATTCAATAGGTAGTGATTCAATTTTCTGCTTTCCAAGCATATCTTGTGGGAATATAATGTTCCAACCACATGAGTAAAATTTTGGGAAAGCATTGAGGATTCCCAGCACATCTACAGTTTACTCTGCATCTCACATCACTGGATGAATTTAGGGATACCATTTATGAGGGTGTTTATTATGCATAGGTAGAAGGTCCCTTCCAATCCAGACTCATCAGCATGATTCTCTGATTCTATATACATTTTTTTATTCTATGTGTGAAGAAGTAAACTTAGAGGCCATAATGATCTGAAACTTTATTTTCCAAAAAAATTTTGCAAACTATCCATATGACGATTGACACTCTCCCTATTTTTCTTTCTTAATTTTTAAGCCACTTATTAAAATAATCAAGATATTTAAAAAAAATGTTATGCCTTGGCATTTTCATGCATACTCCCACAGAATTCAGCAGCAAGCAGTTTGTAAGAAGGAATACTCTCAAACTGTTTGTGTGGTACATACCCCAGTAGGTGTGAACAGAAATTCTCTTCCTGAAGAGCTGTATTATGAAGTATTGGTGACTGGTGAATCCAAGAAAGAGCCTAAAGACTAAGCTTAGTTATACCTAAACTGAAACCTTTATCAGGTTTTATTCTGACTTATTTTCAACCTGGTATCTTATGGTGCTGTAGAGGCTGATAGTGATATAAGCACCATGCCTACATTTTGACCCAAAATCTCAGATGATATGTGTTTTATGTGCCATATTATGTATTGTTTTTTCTCTCTTTGTTGTGAAAAAGCAAATAAATTATATTTTCAGGAGACTGCTTTGTGGACAGGTGGAATGCAGGAAAATAGAGATAGTGATGAAGCTAATCTCATCCCTAAGGAGTTACAGCTGTGCTAATTATCAAGTATTAGGAACAGGCCTGCCCTTAATAGGCCACAGCTAGATCCAGTTAGGATGGGTATTGTAAAAGAGTAGGTTGGCTGGTCAAGAGGGAAGATGGAGTTTGTTGGCTGGGTAGAGAAGGAGTCAGTGCTGTGAGGAGCTGCCCATGAGAAATCACCAAGGAGGTACAAAACCTTTGCAATAAGATGGTGACACTGCTTAATCAATCTAGTTTGGAACATTACCAGCTTCTGTTTCCTGCAGTTACTAAACTCTGCTGTGGTCCCAGAAAAGCCTACAGAATTTTCAGGACATCTCAAGTTTGTTTGTTTTTTTTTTTTTTTTTCATTTGCTTGTTCTTCCTTTAAGTTCTCATTTGTGAGATAAAGCAGCAAAATACAGCTTTAATAATAACTCCATTTCCCCAATGATGGAGAACTGTCTGTTCTTAATATTAGAACAATGAGACGGGATTCAGGATGACAATTTTAAGACATATGTACAGGCATTTTGTTTTTCTGCCTCTAGCCCAGCTCTGAAAATCTACAGCATGTGCTGTCAGGCCTGGTGATTAAACATTTCTGACATCCCTGCTCTTAACCAAATTCATCACGATAGCAGTACTTAATCAAGCCAAAGGTATGATTGGCTGAACATACTTCAATGTTTAAGTGTTTTTTATTTAAGAAAAGTGTGTTAAAATGAAAGCTTTTATATGGGCACCTGCACGTGTGTGTATGTAGGAGAAATAGAGAAAGAAGGTGAGCTACTGTGCAAATATTTTGTATGGAGCAAATCCATTGTTAATGCATATCACATATCCTCCCTTTAAATTGCAAATCCTAGAATCAGAAATCTGGGTGGGATTAAGCTGAAAAAAAGAACAGATGGGACTGTTGATGTGACTGCCAGAGGCTTGGGCAGAAGGCAATGAAAAATAATTCTATTTTTCCCCTAAATTGAGAAAGCTAAACTGGTGATCAGTAGTAGATTTTGGGCAGATGGGATGACTTGGAGAAAATGGTTTGCAGACTTAGTCATAAGATAATGAGAATAAGATAAGGAGTTTTAGGGTGCATCAGGGGGTGTTGAACTTCAGACAGTGCAGCAGTGTCACAAAAGGCAAAAGTACACATAGAAGAAATCTTACCTTCAGTATGTGATAATCATTTCAGTTCTGTTTATCACACATCACATGTAATGCCCTGAGTACACGGCAGTAAATAATTATGTTGGCATCCAGAACTGGAAATGTTTCTCTATATATGTCAGTCTGAATACTTCTGCTACTATTATCAGTATAATAAGCTAATGGTTTTTTTTGTTTGTTTTCTTACCTCCATTTTGCCCTGGAAACTCCATTTTCTTAACTCCATTTTGCCCTGGAAACCTTTTTCCAGCCCTTCCATTTTACCCAGGTGCTCACTTTCTTAATTTCTTTGCTATTGATTTACAAATATTCAAATAGGACCAATATCTCATTGTCCTATTTTCCAGAAAGGTGAAGTAAAAATGCTTCTTATCAATGATAAACAAAAAGTGCTAGCATTTACTACAATAATGATAGCAAAAGTTAGCATCTATCTTGAAAAATATATCAATAACTTGCGTGATGGGCTGAAATGAAGCTTAAATAACTCTACTGAGTACTTTTCCAGAATTTTCTATCTTTTCTATGTCAGATGTTCAGATTAAAGACACTGTAGAGGTAATTTATTTTGCTTTATTTTAGTATCTCTTATTGGATGGAATATATATTTTATAAACAAGGAAAAAGGGATCAATTTATAGCACATATGGAAGGATTATTTAAATATGAAAGACTGAAAGGATGATTAAATCTCAGCTATTCAAATTTCATTATTTGTTTTGCAGGGAATCTGTTTCATGTTGAAAAATGATAGCAACAAAAGCGTTGGAGTTGTAATATAACTCATGGTACAATCAGTACAGTTTGTCGTGTTTGAATGTCACCATACCTTTAAATATTGGCAAAAGACCTCAGTAGATAGACTACAGTGCCAATGAAAAGTGATTTTTTTCCCCACTGGTTTCTCCATAGTCTGTAGCAATTCTACCAGTCAAATCTCATCAACTTTTACAAAGAAATCTTAGTATTCCTGAAAGAATACCTTTCAGACTTGCTCTGCAGCATTTGAAGGACAAGCTGACTTCTTTAGCCAATGAGTAGAATAGCCTTTCATATAAGTAATGCTAAAATTTTAGAGTATTTGTTGGAAAAAGTAATTGTGATTCCAGATTGTCTCGTCTATAAATTGGAGCTCATTAAAAATATCTGTAGGACCAGGGCAGGTTTGAATCTCACTCTCTGAGTGTTCCAAGGTGTGTAGGATAAGAGGAGATTCAGAAGCTTCTGGGCAATCTTTTGCTGTGAAATGATGCTGCTCAGGTGATTTGGTCTGTGCTGTAGCCTGTACTGGTACATACGCACTTCTGCACAGACAATTTCTTTTATCTGTTAGGCGACTCTGCTGGTCTTTTATCTTATTAATTTCAGATTTCCTTCCAAAGTCAGGCCACAAATTTGGGTCTGCTCATCAACCCAGAAACAGCCACAGACCGAGTTATAACCAAAGGGTCCTGCATGTTACTACTCAAGCCCAAGAAGATTTAAGTAAGTGCAAGGCTGCAAAAGCTGGACATAATGTGGATTTCAGCACACATCTTCTGTCTTAACTCTAGGAATGCAAGGAAATAACCAGTGTGGAAACCCAGTCTTCATCAAAATTGCATCTGATTTCTCTGTCAATTCAAGAGTGTGAAAACTATATGTAGCTGGCTACAAGCTGACATACCAGAGTAGCCAGCTGAGACAACACCTACTAAGATTCAGGTACAGTACAAATGTTTACACCAGAGAAGGTCACAGGGATTCATTTAATACTAGCATTGCTGGAGTTCAGTGACAAAACTTGGTCAGCTGGTCTGACAGTTTAATGAAGATAAAGAGGACTTTAAAAGCTTATGCCACAAAAGAACCTCCTGTTTGGGGAAAATAATGAATGGATACCTTGCTTGGCTAGGAAACAGTGAAAAGATGAATCACTTCTCACTGTTGCAGCATGTCACAATGGCATTTTGGTCAAACTCTCTTTGAAGGATGTCCTCATGAAACAAACTCTTTATTCTGATATTCAGAGCAACAGGAAATATCTGGAACAGTGGCAAGAAGTTAGAAATTTTGGTTCTTCGG
Organism: Onychostruthus taczanowskii; assembly: GCF_017590055.1. Taxonomy (NCBI): domain Eukaryota; kingdom Metazoa; phylum Chordata; class Aves; order Passeriformes; family Passeridae; genus Onychostruthus; species Onychostruthus taczanowskii. Next base: position 2,496,147 of record NW_024497629.1, read on the forward strand.
ATAGATTATTTAAATACATGAAAAAGTTTCTAAGTAGTAAGCAACCTGATTATTTTAATTTTTCAGATGAATTAACTACCAGAGGTTCTTATTTTGTCAGAATTTTTGGGTAAGAGGGCAAAAGGTAGCCAAGCAAACAAAATATATACTTAGTTAATGAGAAAAAAGCAAAATATTATAGCAAACTTATATCTTTTTCCAGAAGTGAGGCAGGTGCTTATCGTTCTGTTTCACACAACCTGAGCCATCTAAGCTGTTAGTTCATGTCATACCATATGTGAGGTGCAGACTTACTCTGATTTTATTTTTTTTTTTATTTCCTTTCTGAAACAAGTCACCTGGAGAATGTTCTATACATTTATAATCAACCAACACCTCTTACCATTTCACTCTCTGATGGAGTCCTGGGTGCTATCTTCAGACTGGGCTTTTGCACAGTTCTCATTTGCATTTCATGGAATTTTCTCACATCTCATGGTACTGACAGATATTGTGCTTCACCACTGAGTTCAGGCACTACTTGTATGGATCTGCACTGCATCAGCAGCTCATGTTTGAGCTGGCATCCTGCAAGTGGATTTGTAAGAGTTCTGCCAGATCTGAAAGAAGTATGTACAGTTGGGATTACCTGACTGCCTATGATATTAACATTCATTCATCATTCTGGGTAATTAAGACTGGTTTTTTGGAAATCTTGAAAACTCTCTACATGTTAATGAGAAATAGTATAACTTTGGATTTCTAATCTTTTTCCCACTACAACTCTGAGTAAAATAATTATTTCCTTCCTTGAACCACAAACAAAAATTTTGGAAGCCACACAGGTGAGATAAGCTTATTTCAGAACCTCATGAACAAGTAAAATTTGTCTTCACATTATTTTTCAGATAAATTTTTCCAGATAAATTTATTTTTCAGATAGATAAGGTATGTGTCCTCAAATTCTTGTTACATTCCCTTATGAAAAACTCACCTGGAAAACAATGACATATTAACAGAATCACCTGCCTTGGGGTTTCTTGAAAATCATATTTCTGTTTGGAAAGGCACATTGCCACATTGGTGGGCCTTGGAGGCATTTAACAATGCTGGTCTTTGGTCAAATGGATTTGAGTTCTTCGCACTTCACTTGCTATGAAAGTATTCATAGATCATCTTCTACAGTAATAGTGCTTATATTCATGTGTACTTTTTTTTTATTAAACATTAAATTTATTTAGACTTTTTGAAAGAGTTATATGTAGTACCTGATAATAGAAATTAATGCAAGAGATCCCAAATCAAATCGATATCTACAGCATCTGCAATGCTGCCAATTTTGCACCATTTTTATGTGAATCCTAGAATCCTTGAATGTCCTGATTTGGAAGAGACCCACAAGAATCATTGAGTCCAGCTCTTGGCTCTTCACAGAACCATCCCCAAGAACTCCATGTGCCTGAGAGTGTTGCCCAAACACTCCTTGAAGTCTTTCATTCTTGGAGCTATGACCACTTCCCCAGACAGCCTGTTCCAGTGACCAACAACCCTCTGCTGAAGATCCTTTTTCCTGATATCTAATCTAAACTGTCTCTGACACAACTTCAGACCATTCCCTTGCGTCCTGTCACTGTCACCACAGAGCAGAGATCAGTGCCTGCCCCTCTCTTCCCCTCACTGGGAAGCTGTAACTGCAGTGAGGTCTCCCCTCAGTCTTCTCCAGGCTGAACAGACCAAGTGACCTCACTCTCTCCTCAAACAGCTTCCCCCTCAAGGCCCTTCACCATCTTTGTGACCCTCCTTTGGAGACTCTCTAACGGTTGAAAGACTTTCTTATCTTGTGGCACCCAAAAGAGCATCCAGGACTCGAGGTGAGGCTGCCCCAGTGCAGAGCAGAGCGGGACAATCCCCTCCCTTGCCTGGCTGGTGATGCTGTCCCTGATGCCCCCAAGACAGGAATGACCCTCCTGGCTGCCAGGGCACTGCTGGCTCATGTTCAGCTTGCAACAACCAGGACCCCCAGCTCCTTTTCCATGGTGCTGATCTCCAGCCTCACATTCCCCAAAAGGTTTGGAGAATGAAGGCATGTATCCTGTTAAGTGAGCGCTCTACCATTTGAGATAATTCCCCTTCTTCTGTGGAGCAATTCCATGTAAAAATATAAATCATATTATTACTATAACTGAGTCTTCATCTATTATGCAAGTCTCAGAGAAATTAGTAGCACAAGGTCCCATTCATCAGAAATAGATGACTATTTTGTTCACAAAATAATGATGTATAATAAAAATATGTTCAATGGTAGCTACTGCAAAACCAGCTTACTGAACAAAGCCATTATCACATCTGTAGCTACATTACTTTTCAGTTGTGTTCTTCATAACAACTCTTGAGTCCCAACCCAAAATGTATTTATTATAATGGAACATCACTGACTTATGGACAGAATTCCACATTCAGTATTTTACCTGCTACTGAGCTACCTAGCTCTCAATGAACATCACCTGCTTTATGCTTTCATCATCATCCTATGATACTGCAAAGAAGAGCAGTTTCAGACATTGTACATTTTTCTTCTTGTTCTTACTCAGCTTATCATTAGAAAAATGTTACTAATATTTTGCTAGTGATCATTTCTAATTTCAGTTTTTCAATCCTTCCTTTGGTGGTGGAATGTCTTCTCAGATATGTTTCTATGAGTTACAGTGAAGAAAAGTGCAGTTTGCATTGCACTTCTACTTTGTGAATGGGATTAGCATTTTCCCTTATAATATTGCTAAACTAGAATTGACGTGAGCTTTAAGAGAGATCACAGAGGTCTTGTCACACTTCATGAAAAAGAAAGAAAGCTAGATTTTTTTTTTTGTTCCTTTATATGTTTTTACTCTTCGTATCAGTTTGAATTATGCCACATTGTCCCAGTCACATGCAAAGACAGTTTTGTGTTCAGTTTTCTGTAAAAACGCAGCAGAGATTTGCAGTCCAGTCTGTTTCCAGTCTAATCTTGAAATACATTTATATGTTCTCTGACATGTCTATACTCATGTAGGCCTTAGTCCATTAGCTGGAACCATTAAACTATTTTAGGAAGGAAATTTCTGATTTTCCTGCAATGCTTATTTTTATTTTTAATGCGCATGACTCTTAGAGTGACTATGGAGTGAAAAGGTAAAGTGACAGGATCTGCTGCTTTCATTTAATTCCCCTTGCTATTTATGTTCAGTCCTCTGACAATTGCTCCCATAGTCTGATCTTTCCAGGCAAATTGACAAACTCTCACAAAGGTTTCATTCTTTATTTTTTTGTTATTTTCTTTTTTAGCTGTATAAATACTACCATTAAAGGAACTCTCTTTAAAGCTGTATTCACATCACCTAACTTTTGCCAGATTCAAGTCTTGCACCTATTAGCTACTTTGCCTGGCACCCTCACTAGCCTGTGAATGAAAATAGGTGACTTTGGGACATGAATCTGTGTACTCTAAACTGGATTTCTGAAGTTACTTTCCCTTTATTGCATGAATATTTTTGATGAACATTTATACTGTACATTAACTTTTACCTGAGTGAGAGTGGAATAAATCCCACCTTGTGAGATAATTTGAGGTTTAAGAAAAGGCAATTTCTGAAGTATTTCTTAAATAGCATTGCTAATGTACTCTTGATCTGAGTTAAGCAACCCTGACCACAACTAATGACTGAATGCTGACTTATCCTCCCATTACCTAAATGAGTTACAGATAAATATGTTAGGTTGTATTTCTGAGAAACTGCTTCATAGAACTCTTGTACCAATTTTAGTAAGTTTTGAAGACAAAATCTGGGCTGAGCCTTATGGTCTTGTTTTACAAATGCAAACTTCTCAGTCTTAAAACATCAATTTAAAAATCACTGAGTTCTAAATACTGCTAAATTAATCAGAACATAAAATTGAATAAATATTGGCTCATGGAGAGATAGATGCTAGTTTGCCAGATAATGTCCTTCATGAAGAGATTAATTAATGCATGTTTCTTCCTTCCAAAATTATTCTGATGTTCTTTATCTTTCTTGCAGGTACCATTAATTTTAATTAAGAGAATTGTAAGACTAAAAAATAAGATGAAGGCCACAATGCTAATGTGCTATCATTGTCATAAAAGCCAATGTATAGACCCATGCATATGCATGTTGGCCAAAATAAATAATCAATTTGGTCAGATATATTTTTTATCTGCAGAGGAAAATAATTTAGAATGTACTGACAGGTAATGGAATGTGGCTGGTCTAAAGCCAGCCCTCACATTTTAGCAGGATCTACCATTCAGAGGCTTGAAACAGAACAGATTTATCAAAGTCCACACCCAATGACAAGGTGGAATTTGGATTTATAATCTCTGTCTCAATCTGCTCAGTGATTGTCAAAGATATGCCAGACAGTGGAGAATGACTGGGAATCATTAAATGGTTTTCTGTTCCAAAAGTATAAAATAGATTATTCCGTAGTTATTACTGATTTTTAAAATCTTGCTGGAATTGAACAGCATGTTTAAAAAAAGACCAAACACAGCACATTTTGAGGAAGAACCTCTTAGCATAAAAATGAGAAACTCAACAAAAAAAAATTTGAAAAGAAATGGATGCATTTTTCAGCCTAGCTCAGATCCTCAGCTCCAAAGCACTCTGAAGTCAGCAGAACTGTATCTATTTGTCCCAGTTTGTGCATCTGATCCAATCTTCCCTTGGAGAGCATGGGGGTAGCACAGACACTGTTGTTGAGATCAGCAGCACTTTTGTACATCTAAGCAGCATGTCGGCGGAGCCTCCCGGAAAGTTGCATGAGCACAATTAACAGATTGGGCTGGAAAATCACACTGTTTGTGTGATAAGTGCCCCTTCGCAGGGTGCAAGCTGTTCCACATCTCCAAACTGTTTTGCTGCTTTTTCCTTTGCACAGGGAGAATCCTCCACAGTGTGTGGCTTAGTGGCAAACTGCCACTGCCAAATGCACGCAGCTATTTAATGTCTTACTGCTGAGATTTGGGATTTCTTGATGTTCATCTCAAATGTAAAATATATCTGAATCATAATCTCTGTAAGGTTAAAGATTCCAGCAGGGGAAAAAAATGGTATTTTGTCATCCTGTCATCTGAAATTGTTTTATATTTCACACTACAAAGTAAAAAATATAAAGGGATCATCACCTAGGTGATAAACTGCCAGTTTCCAGACAAACATTTTAACTGATTTACACCTGTTTTCCTCTAGGAAAAACTACATTTTATGTGATGCATTTCTTTCTCCACTGATAAATGACAACGGTGCAAGTGTCTTCATCTTGGTGTGAATTGACCCAGATTGTAGAAGACCAAGTTTTTACGTTGTGACCAATCAACTTCTAGAAACGTAAAAACTGCTGAGAGTCTAGTTCTGAAACTTTTACAACATTCGCTGGTGGCAGACTAATGTCCTTAATTATATATTTTATAGAAATTAAACTTGAGGAGAAGATAAAAGCCATTTTCATTGGAGCATATGAATATTTGATTTAATGTCAAATAAGAGTCAGAAAACATAACTCAGTCTTATTTTTTGCTTTTCATAGTCTTATCATTCCTGTGAATATCTCCAAAAGTGTTCCAAAATATGAAACTGAAATAAAGGGATTGAAAACCAGTCTGCACATAGAATTTCAACAAATTCCTTTAATTTATACAGCTTTAAAATACATATAGTGATGAGTGATGTACTCAATGAAGTGTGACGATTCTGGAAGGTACTTAAAAATTAATTTTACATAGTTTCAGGACACTGACAGGGAAATGAAGAATCAAGAGTAAAACATCTGCAGATACACAACACTGTACTCCCTGTAACTGTCTTAAAGCTCGCTTTTCCATGATGAGCACCAAACCCACTGGGAATGCTTAAATTTCCAATGTATTCCTCTTTACTGCATCATGGTTTTGTATGCTCTCCCTTTTTCTGCATCTTTTTTTAAAGTTTTTGGGGGTAATATTTTATTAAACAGATGGTCCAGAACAAGACTAATGAGTATTATGATAATCCATATGAATAACCACAATGATGACCCATTATATGATCACATGCATGTTTAAGATATTATATGCAAATTATAAAAAAATGGTCTTCATCTCTAAGCATTCAGCACCACTAAGTATGAGTCAAATGTGGAATAATTAAGATAGTGTACTGCAGATTGAGATGGAAAATGTTTTGTGTCCAGGGAATCCACCTAAGTTGTTATGGTACATGAAATCCAGATGATTTCCTTTCCCCTTTCCCTCTTGCCCTCCTCTCCATTTCTTTCCTCCTTTCTCCTCTCTGCAATTTAGGAGATTTTTAACCTTCATTTGATTTTAGCTAGTGAAAAAAAAAAAAGAAAAAAAAAATCACTTGCTCAGTTCCAGGAATAAAGAACCAGAGATTTGATTTTAAGGCATTTGAGATCTGTTGCTTGCTTATGGAGCATCCTCAGGTTGCTGAGTCTCAGGGATGTGTTTTCATGATGAAATTCAGCAAAGAAATGTCTCAATGTTTGCTACTACTTCAGTATTCCTCAGGGACTACAATTTGGTAGCTGAGGGTGGGTAATGAAACTCTGTGTATATTTAGGTTTTATTTTTAATAACATATGACTTGTCCCACTATGCAGTTAAGCACAAAATGTAGCTCCTCTGAAACAAAAGCTTACAAAATTGGGACTAGCTTCTGAAGGCTAAATATATTTGCCTTTTTCTCTGTAACCTGTAGATAATAATATTGATATCATAATTATTAATAATAATTAATTACTATTATTTTAGGATCTAGCTCAAAATTACATGAGTTTCATTGTATTACTAAAGTAATATAATACTTTATATACTAAAGTATATTAAGTATATAAAGTATACTAAAAGTAGTATATACTTTATATACTAAAGTCTCTTACTGCTGGAAGGGGAATAAAATTTAGAAGATAAGAATTTTCAATGACTTTTCCTTTCTGCACAAAAAAATCAATCCTTATTTTGTCTTTCCATTGTATGACAAAATTAATTTCTAACTACAAAATTAATATACAAAAATTATGACAGCCATAAGAAAGGCTTTGAAAACCACAGGAGCATTTTGCAGATTAAAGGTCTTCTTTTGAGGCACAGCTACACAAAACATTTACTTTTTCTATCAGAGAAATGAAAGCATAAAAGTATGTGTATAGTTTTGATCACTTTCTCCTCTTGACCAAAAAGATATGTGCAATTCAACTTATTGAGAAAGCACTGCTCCCTTTTTTAAGGGAGGAGCTGTCCTTTGCAATGCCACATGGACAGACTGTCTTTTCATCATCCACAGGGGTGTAAAGAGCATTAGTGATTTAGCTCTCCTTGAGCTCAGTCTATGCCCTTGAGCTTCTGCTCATGTATCTGCTTCAGGGAAGTTTCAGGATATGTCTTCTCACTTAGGGGCTCTGGCTGCCGTGTCACTGACATTGCTCACAGCAAGGTTTTTAATCCAGAGGGTGGTTGGGTACAGGAACAGCTTCCCAGGGAAGTCGTCGTGGTACTAAGCCTGACAGAGCTCAAGAAATATTTGGACATTGTTCTCAGGCACATTGTGTGATTATTGGGACTGTCCTGTAGAAGGACAAAACATGGACTAGACAATACTTATGGGTGCTTTCTAAGGAGATTCTGTGATTCTGTGAAATGTTTTGGCTACATGGTCCTTCCTAGAAGGTCCTCAAGGTTGCATGTCTCAAGGGCAGATGTTTTGTGAGATGACATGTAAAGGTCTTCTCCTGCAACAGCCCCTCAGTTGCTGTCACCTTTCATCCAGTACACAACACTGGAATCTGCTTCCTGATTCACTCCTATATGGGGACAGTATGGAAATACACGTTTTATGGTCACACATGGTAATGATGCTTTTGTCAAGGAATTTCTCCCTCTGAGCATTCAGGAGCCATTCCTGTAGTCACACTGCCAGCACCAGAGACTTCAGCTGCTGGCACCAAGGCTCTTTTGCAGTGGGTGGCTCCAGTGACAATGAGTGCCCTGTTTTATACCTTACACACCCCACTCTCATGTAGTCAGACCATCTTTTCTTACCAGCTCGACCCTAAGTTTCCCATAGCAGAGTCTGAATTGTCTCATTACATAAAGTCATTTATTCATGGCCCAACAACATGGAAGAAGATCAAGCTGCTTCCCAGGAGGGACCCCAAACAAAAGAATTCCTGGGCTTTTATAACATCACAGCCCAAATGCATAAAGGTCTTGCTCTTCCTCCTGAGTCCTTGGCTTCTGCTGTGCCTTTGATTGTCCAGTCTCCTGGCCACCACATCTCCTGTGCCCTTTATTGTGCCCAGGGCTGGCAGTTCACAGCGTCTTGCTCTGGGCTCTGCCACCCAGAGGAGCTCAACCTGCACCTCCCACTGCAGCTGCACCCTGAACTCCCTGCATGCCTCAACACCTTGTTAAGTGTCATTATATTTATGCACTCATATTAAATCATATGTTTGAGACATATATTTTATTCTTGTTGAATAAAATGTGGTAGGCTGGCCTCTGATAGACTAAGGTTCCTGTTGCCAGGGCAGGTGAGGAGATATTGGTCAATAATTTTAACTGGTTGTTTGTGGGTTTTGTGGATTGGTTCTTCATGATCAATGCTTTTCTCATCAAAAGCTTCTGTTAAAGATAGAGAAGATTTACCATACCAACACAGTAATCAATGCCCCTTAATGTTAAGGAGGGAATATATCTGTAAACTCTTTGAAGTTGCAAAGAATAAAACTCTAAATTTATCTCCTCAAATGTAGATCTCTTGTTGAACAGTATTACAAGTAGCTGCTGATCATGAGTGTGAAGAAACCACCCAGTTACACATCAATGTACAAATATAAATAAAATTACTGTGTTATAAGATTAAAATAAGAAGGCTTCATCCTTGAAGGAGATGCATCATTCCTTTGTACAGCTTCATGCAAAGGGCAGAGTAGGGAGGCCTGTTTTCTGTACAGTGTGTTTGGGTTAATCTTATGAGTCTTCAAGCCTCATTTCTTTTTATGCACTTGGAAAAGTTGACTGTAAGTGATTTCACATAGAACTTAAAAACATGTTAACAGAGAGGAAAATCATGGTTAATTTTTGTCTATATTATTTTAAAAATATTTGAAGTGCTCTCTTATTCCTAACTTCATCTAGCAAAGCAAGAAGAAAGTATATGCAATTTATATTTTAATCTTCATTATTTCCTTACTTTCACACAATTCAGAAGTTCTCCAGAGAGATGAAACTTATTAATATATACTTTTTAAACTAAAAATGGGCTGATCTCTTAAGGTGTTTCTACATATATAGTTCTCTTAAATGAACAAGAAAGTTTCCTATTCATGTGTTCTTCTGAAAGTTAAGATCCCTCTCTTTCATTGTGATCTAGATTTTGGGATTTGAGATGCTTCTTGTGGGTTTTGCCGTACTAATAGAGAAATATTATTTTACATCTCTTGAAAAGAGTTGAGCAGAGATCAACTGCATCTTATCAGTACTACTCCAGTTCTATTTGCTTCTTCATGAAGACACTAAATATGCAATCTGTATAAAAAAAATTGTACAGAATGTCAAATTGTTTTAATCATGCTGTGACCCCTATTCAAGTTGTCTCAAAGATCAAATCTTAGTTAAAAGGCAAAGAGAGCACAAAAGTAGTATATCTATCTTCAAATGCTCAAAGCATGTATTACTCTTTTGACTCTGATGATTTTTAATGCATTACACTGTCAAGAAACAGAGAAAAATGTCAATTTTATATAAAAACTGGTTCATCTAATTATACTGAATTTTTGAGAGAAAGTACAAATTAGTTGCAAGTAAATGTAAGAGCTTGGGTGAACTGGTTTATGGTGTGATTTTCTTTCCCAAGTTTCTGTTCAACTAAGCTGGATTTCAGACTTTTGCAATCATCTGAGTAATTTACCTTGTCTATTCATGGCCTTGGCTTTGGCCAGTGGTGGGTTTCTCTTGGGTGAGCTTCTGCCTGGCATTGGTTCTGTCAGACAGGGGGAACTTCCAGCACCTTCTCACCAAGGCCACCCCTGTAGCCAAAATCACACCACAAAAACCCAGCATAACATGTTACAGTGAATTTCACAATTGTGCTTTAAGACTACTGCAAATCAAATAATGGTAAACACCTCCTGATGCTTCTATGTAGATACAATATTGCTGTATCATATAAGCATTAACATGAAAATAATGAAATGGCTTAATGTATCATTGAACTGCAGATAAAATCAAGGTAAAATATGGACATCTCATGCAGCTCTCAATTTTTTCAAGAAATGTTGACAAAAATGTTTAAGTACTTTGGTTTCAAGTAGGAATTTTTAAGACAATTGTAAATATTCTAGATTGATGCTGTTTTTCGTGAAAAGTTTTTACTTTAAAAAAACAGGGGACACAAGAAGAAACAGGAACTTCACACAGAAAAAGACCTCTTTCTTCCTTGAGTTCTTCAGCCAACAGTTTTCCTGTCCAGGAGAAAAAGAAAAAGGTAAGGAAAGAGCTCGGAAGAATTTTTTCCCCCTTGTTTTGTAGTCAGTTTCAGGATAGGTGATTTTTTTAACTGGGACATATTCACCTGTAGCTATCTGAAAACTTGGATGCCTGACCTAGGGACAGGTAATGACCTGGGCTGAAGCAGAAGACTGGGAGGACTCGTCCCCCCTGAGGAGGAAGGAGCAGCAGAGACAATGTGTGATGAAACCACCACAGCCCCCATTCCCCACCTCCTCTCCCTGCTGGGTGGAGAAGAGAGAGAAAATCAGGAGTGAAACTGAGCCGAGGAAGAAGGGAAGCAGAAGCTATTTCTAAAATCTGTTTTGATTTCTCCATTGTCCTGCTCTGGTTTGAATGGCTATACATTAAGCTAACTTCTCTGAATCTGTTTTGCTCATGGTGGTCCCTGGTGAGTGATCTCTTCCTGCCTTTATCTCAATCCACAAGATTTTCACATTATTTTATCTCTATCTGGTTTATGGAAGGGGATAGATAGACTAGCTTTGATGGGTACCTGGCATCCAGCCAGGGTCAAACCACCACACAAGTTAAGAAAATATTGATTGTTGATCTATAGATTGACATGGATACATACAGTAAATCAACATAAAAAATTAGAAATATGATTTCTCTTTTTTTAGCAAAAAATTTATTGTCATCTAATAACACATGCATTAAGATGAATTAATCAAATTTTTCATTTTTCAGCTTTCCCCAGAAAATATGTGGAACAGTAACTTTGATTAGAAGTATTTTGATTTATAAAACATACAAAACATTTACCAATAAAAATAGAAGGTCTATGATTGCCAATTATATGACTAACAGTTTCTTCTTTACACGTATTAGTCCTACTATATATGTCTCTACCACATGTAGTCATGCATTTCTCTTGCATTTTTTAAAGGAACTTCAGAAAATGTTGAACTTTATAATTGCTTGGGATTTTAATTGTATGTTACAGAAAAATATGTATAAATTGCAAAGCACTGACACTCCAATGCTTTAAGCCAGGAAAGTGCTGAAACATTTTATAACAGCAGATTGAAGTTAAATCAGCTATTGAAGTGGAGATAAAATGCTGTCAAAAGGAAGCAAATATTTTTTGCTGACATCCACTGCACTTATTTAAGAACTGATTATTTTCTAGTATCTCAAACTTTGAAATTAAGCATCTGACTTTTCCAAAGAATCAATTTCTTGGTTCATGCATTAATATGACACTAGATTAAGCATTTGCAACACAATTTTAGGAGAAGAAATGAATTTCATGTGGGGACATGTGCATTCAAGTATTCCCCACCTTTGCCTATTGCTCCTGTTAAAGGTCTCACTGCAGAGTTGGACCTACTTGGAGGAATTTTGTCAGTACTTATTTTGTGTTATATTGGGTCTCTTGCCTAGAGATGGACAATTCATGTTTCAAGTCCACACCTTGTACTGACGCTGTGTCTGCTAACTTGCATGAAGTGTTGCTGCTCCAGCCTGAGGGCTGGAAGGAAAAATAAATCCTGTGATAAGAGCCAATATGTTTCAGTAGAGGCTGTTGAGATCAGCTGATGGATTGTTTCAGGAACTGACTGAATAATTCTCCCAGGGCCAGTCTGCAGCAGACTGAGCTGTTTTGCTTTGCTCATGATGAACTGCTCCCAGGGTAGGACGAGGAAGGGAAGATACCTCTGTCTTAGTGCGAACTCTGCTAGGCATGAAGTTGCTAATAATTTCACCAAAGTTTAGGGGAGGGCTTTCTTCTGCTCCTAAAACAGACACTTTCATTTCTTTGGCTGGATTAATCTCTATTGCTTTTAATGGGAGTGTAGGCACATGAAATTTAAATTTCCAAAGTAAGGTAAAATCAATCACACTCTAGATATCTCTGCTGTAGACATCTACAGCAGGGCTAGTTTCTACATATTCCTTTATAGCCATTGAAGAGGATAGGCACTTTTATGTCCAATTCATTTGATCTATTTTAGACATGTACTTTAGGATGAGATGAATTGCACACTAGAAACTCTCATTTCTCTCTATTGAATTTAGAGGGAGTCTAGGGCGACAAGTTCAGGTGAAGACATCTGCATTTGCTTTTAATTAATTGAATCCCTTCACAGTATGTCTGATGCTTCCAAGAAGTGTTGGGTGGACTTAAACATATGTTTGTAAGATTTTTGTAACCAGGAACATTAGATTTACTCAGTATTGTATGCAGACAATCTGTTTATCCATCAGCCCAGAGCTTCTTGCAACTGCTATTTTTACCCTATTTGTTTAATGGAGAATTCACACATATTTCTGTGCAGTAACCCAGAAAGTAGAAATATGGCAGTTTGAAGATTAAAGTTAATTATGTATTTATTCCCTATACATCTTGAGTTATTCTCCAACTGATAATAAATTGCTGTGGACTTCATCAGTCCCTTTCGGGGACTGTCCCCCCTTTTGGGGCTGCATGGGGTGAACCTTGCTGGTCAGTTGTTGGTAGAAGAGAGAGGAAAATTGTGAGAAAGTATAATTTTGCTTGTTCCTCCTCTTTTCACTGTTCTTTCAGAGCAGTAACATTCCCATCTAGCTGCTATAAATTAAATAAGGTAATTTGAATAGAAACTAAATAGTGCACTGTGCTGCAACCAGAGAAATCTGATTTCAAAATTGTCCAACACATCTCAGTGATTGACTTACTCCCTTGGACTACTGGAAGCAGTGAATCTGGATTTGCATGGTTTTCACTCCTGGCCTTTTCTGCCAACACAAAGCTGAAATTTTCTGCTGTACACACTGCAGGAAAGCTCACGCTGGGATAAGTGAATTGCTTATGTGTGTTTACCATACACCCATATTCACTATATTGAGATATTTAAATGGAAGTTATTTTGTTTTATTTTTGGAGCTCAAAGCTTTCAAATGGTGCAAATATCTGTAAGTTTGGATGACAATTAAGACTGAAGAATTGAAGTAAAAATCAGAAAGGGGAATATGAATCATCTCTGATTGACTCAGATCTTTGAAATAAGTCCTTGTTCAGAAAGAAAAAAGAAGACGTTTGTGGAAAAGAAAGAAGGAAGCTGTCCTGGAAAGTGAAGAAAACTCAAGGACGTTCCCATCATAAAACTGACAATTCAGAAAAGAAATGTCTTATTCCTGAAAAGCCTTAATATTTCAATAGTTTTGTTGGTTTTCTTTTTTGCTTCTGTGGCTACTGTGTCCCCAGACCCAAAACACAGACTGGTAGAACAGAATAATATATTTTCTTGTGACTAATTAATATTTGTTAGCAGCAATTTATTTTTTTTTTCAACAGCTGCTACACCTCTGATTAGAGATCTGTTTGTAACTAGTTATATAGTTTCAGTTAACATTTGACAAGTGTACCTTTCATAAAGACTTTTCTTTAAGTTAATCTTTAAGATTTTTTTTTAAACTTATATTAATACAAAAACATTTTGAAATATAATTTAGATAGTTTGAGACATTTCAGACCAACCAGCTTTGACAATGCAATTGCTTTAGGCTTTCATAGCTATGATGATAGCATCCCTTTGGACTATAGCAGATTGAGTCCCCTGAGCTGGATCAACACCATCTCAGCCTAATAATGAGTATAACTTTTATGTCCCTAGTCCTTGATCAGTTTTTTTCATTCACCTTCCTGTGTTCATGGTTCTTTTCATAGTCCATAGAGTCTTAAATTTTCTTTATATTTTATATATCATCTATATTCTTAATCCTATTTTAATAATGTTGTGTATATATTTGTTCTTGCATTTCTGTTTTGGAAATATTGTGTCACTTGAACATTTAGAAAAGGATTCCCTTGAAATAATCTTCTTCAAAGAGCATCTTGGTGTTTTTCTTTGTGTTAAAACCAGCAAACAAATAACTCCATTTTTTTTTTTTTTTTTAAAGAACTCCCACCCACCAAAAAAAACCCATTAGGAAAAACAAAAAAGGGCCAAAACCAGAAAATGGGCACTAATTACTAATTTCCCTTTCTGAACCATTACTCTTCAGACTTGTTTCACTATATCATCTTTGCATGTCTTGCCGATTTGAGTTCCCAATGAACCCAAGGGGGAATTTAGAGCACCTCTTTAATCATCACTTTCTGAACCTGGGGCAATGATTCTGAGAAACTGTTTGCACTGCAATTTAAAAAGGAAAGGAATTATAGAAAATGTGTCCCTCTAATCAGCACTTGTGGTAAAATAGATGTTAAAAAAAATGTATTCCCATTCCATTCATAATTTATAAAGCAGATAGATCGGAACTCACACACGATCTAGTGTGTGGGAAGCAGACATGTGGCTCTAACATTTTGATTGCAGCAACACAGCTTTATTGAGACCAGTGGAGCTCCTGCTGATTAACACCAGTCCAAGTAGGATGCAAATCAAGTCACTCTTAATTTAAAGAAAACCATAAAGTGTTTCAAAGAGTGTTTTAAAAGAGTCATCCTCCCTTGGCAGCTTTAGTATTTTGCAGCTTGAATCTCTTCTTTGTCAATAAGGTTATATGCTGCTTCTACCTGAACAGAGCCAATTGTCACAATAAGGTGAAAGTGTTCTAGGAGACCAGGAATTCACTGAAGAGAGATTATCTGATCATAATGAAGAAGGTGGGAACACTTGCAGCTGGAAAGATTGACTCATGTTTCCCAAGTTCTGTCTCCAATACTTTTTTTTAAATTTGATCTTGAAAAGACACAAGACAGTGTGTATTGATCGAGACACATCACAAAATGGGAATAAATTGTACTGAGATTAAAATACCCCCATATTGTTGCCCCTTTTTCTCACTCTATCACTTTGGTGTCACCAAATAAAACAGAAGCATAGTGGTTAGGCACAAGGAGCAGTACGAGATCAGCTTGTAGCTGTAAAATTAAGGGAGCACCAAGTAAATGTTTTGGGAGGAGATAGTCTTGTACAAGCATACAGTGTTATTGTCAAAAACAAATTGAAGAGATATTTTGTTTATGAATAGGAGAGCCTTTCCTTGAGGCTGGATTCTCGTCTTAATAATTTTGTTATTGGAGAGATGGTGCTGCCTCACACTCAGCAATAACTCACCTCCCACGTTGTCTATAGACTTCATAGTCTTATTTATCCTGCAGCATTAGTATTTTTACTGATAGGGAAGCAGACAGCTGTATTCAGGCCACCTACTGCAAGGGAAATGAGTGATTCAGATGGTACTTTATGAGCTGACAGTCTCTGGCTCCATATTCAGCTAATGAGAAGAAGGAGTCATGATTTCTAAGTCAGACAGAGTGCTTGCCATGGCTGCTTCACCCAAACATTGTGATTAGTTCTCTTCAGTTTCAAACAAATTCAGAGCATGCATGTCTTCAGTCATTCAATCCTCCTTTGGATTTACATGCCACAGGAGGTGTTTAAGTGCATCTTTGGCTCACTACTAGGCAATCTGACTATGGGCCAGTGAGACTAACAACATCCTGATGCTTAGAACAGTTTCTATGGCTGTTGGAACCCACTGCACAAAATAATACACTGATAGCTCATTCATCCTCCTTAGTGTTTGTGAGCCAGATGTACAAAAACGTGGTGCTGATGTGAGGTTGAAATTAGGAATTTACCTAAAAAAGAAAAGCTTTTAGCTGTACAAAGCCTCTGCAGATGTCTGCTTTTAATATACTATTGAATATTCCACCAGAATGAGCTTCATGAAACTGATAAAAATAGATTATTATATATGGGTTATGCTGTGATTCAAACCTGTGATTCGGGATAATGTAGCTGGGGAAGCCACTGTGACAGTTGGGAAGCCATCCTTGTCGTGAAAGTGTCACCCCCTTGGAATAAGCCAGAAATAATCACTGCTTTGTACCAGATCTCATTAACTATATTTAAATGTTTTAACATTTTTTATACCTTTGGCTTTAAATGGTTACATGCTACAGTAGAAATGCAAGCATTATTAGATGGGGATAGAACTTAAAAATGAAATTGCAGAAAAAAACTAAACAGCAGGACAAGGTGTCATTACAATGAGCTGCAGGAATATATGACTCTTAATCTCATTCTTCTGTACAGACAAATTCACCGTCTGTCTATATGGCATTAATGAATGACAGTTTCTCACCATTTGGTGGATGCATGTGTCATCATTTGTCTAGATGACATCTTGATTTATAGACATCATTGAAAAACATTAGAAAATCTTTCTACAAGTTTGATGGGAATTCTGAATATGTGAAAGTAGGAATTATTTTTTTTCTGAACAGTTCATTGGGGTGTACTATTTCAGGCAATCAGAAAGACCATATGGTCCATTGGTTAGGTTTTCACTTGGAAGATGGGTGCCTTGGACCCAGTTTCCTGCTGGACCTGCAGCTCCTTTCTGACCTCAGGCAAATCATTTACTTTCTCACACTCACTTATCTCAGCTGTAAACAAAAAAAGTGATATTTCTTCCTCTTGGAGGGGTAAATAAAATCTCATGAAATGTGCTGAGAGGTTTAGAGGCTGCACTAATTGTAATTACATACTCAAGATTTATGTATTAAACTAGATTTCAAAAGCAAATTTCTCTTACAGTTATATGAGGAAAACATAAGGGGATTTATAAGAAATAACTTGCAGAAAATACTTTAAATTTTATTATATGCATTGAATGTATGGAAGAGAAAAAAAAAAAAACAAAAAAAAAACCAAAACATTCCACTCCAGAAACATAGTTCTAGCATAGGAAAAATAATTTAAATGGTCAGAGTACCGTGGAGTGTCATCACTAAGGAGTGACACATTGTGTGTGTATGTGTGTTTATGTGTACAATAACATACACAGCTTCTCCCAGGCTGCCTGTACTCAGAAATTTGAGCAGTTCAAATTAACAATGTAGCACATTTTCCAAAGGCTGAGCATTCATTTGTAAGACTGAGAAAGACTGAGAAAATACCAAGCAGATATTTATTATAATTCTCCTTTCATAGAGAATAATTATTTTATCATGCAGGTTTTTTTTAATCATTCTGGCTCTGCTTTTCATTCTAACATGTTTTATGCCATTTTCCCACCACGCACCGGACTCTGCCTGTTGTGTGTGTGCCACAGCAGCCTGCAGCAGACAGGATTCACACCACATCATGGGTGAGCAGGGCTGGATGACAGCCAGCTTCCACACAGCCACATAGGCACACTGAGGAGCATTTCCTGGCATCATGTGAGCCACCTAAAAGGTGTAATACTGCTAAAAATATTAGCTTTGGAGTGTAGCAAGGCAGAAAATGTTTCAGAATGGATTACTTTTATCTCCTGCAGGGTCTGCTGCCCTGTTAAACAGGGAAATAAGGCACAGTGACAGACTTTTCAGCTGGGCCTGGACAATCCCAGAAAACAATGATTTTCTGTGATTTCTAAATAAAAAAAAAAAATCTCCAGAAGTTTTTTTCATCACAGATTCTGATTGTTATTTTTCTGGCTCTCACTATCAAGTCACAATCCTGGCAATTTACCTGAACTAGAAATCTAGAATGGAAAACAAATCTCCTTTCCAGCTTTAGCTCCAGCATCAGCTTCTATGTCCAGGCAGGATGAATTATTTTTACAACATCCAGTCATTCTCATGTGACCTTTCCCTGAAATAAAACCAAATTTGATTAAACTGCAGGAGGAATTTTTAGGACAGCCAGTGCTGGTATCTTTCTGTTCCTTTCCAAGCAGTTTGGGATGAACAGGAACATCCTATCCCAAAGTGACTACCTCTGAGATAAGGCTATTCTTCAGAACAAAGCATGTTATCAAGAACTGCCTCCAGGCCATTTGGGTTGTCTGCACTGTGCTTTGGAGGAGAGATGCAAAGCTTCGACTTTGCTGTAAGAAGCATTTCTACATTCCCAGGACTGGCCAGGCTTGACCCCATTTAGCTACAGAGATCAATTTAAGTCAGGAAGAGAGGTCATCTTCAGTACGCTGCTCTTGGAGAGTTTAACAATGACTGCAGAGGTAGTCAGCCATTACACTTGTCTCAGATCATCTCTCACCCCTTCCTGCCAGGGTAAGACAAGTCATATGTAAGAGTGCTTTGAAGTGATGGATGATATTGTTGAACTTTTATGGACAGTCTGTTGGCTGGGATGAAAAACACAACAATAACATTTAATAAAGAAAGGGCACAAGGTCACACATAGTAACTTCAGCAATGGTCCCTGGATCAGATGCTCTTGTCTCTGTGCTTCTGAGGTGAAGCTGACCTAGAATATTGGAAAGGACTCATGAATATGAATACAAATTACATGTCACAGCTGATTAGTGAATGATGATAAAGCACTGTAGCACTCTTTTTCTGGAATTAAAGGTTAACACAGAAAAGTAAAGGTTGCAAAACTTTTTCTAACATTTAGAAAGGATCTTCACAGAATCACAGTATGGTTTGGGTGGGAAGGGACCGTAAAGATTATCTTGTTCAAGCCCTCTGCCATGGGCAGGGACACCTTCCACTTGATCAGATTGCTCAACCTGGCCTTGAACCCTTCTAGGGATGGGGCATCCACAGCTTCTATGGGCAATCTGTGCCAGTGCCTCACCACCCTCACAGTCAATATTTTCTTCCTTATATCTCATCTAAACCTGCACTCTTTCACATTAAAGACATTCACCCTCATCCTGTCACTACAGACCCTTGTAAAATGTCCCTTTTTATCTCTCTTGTAGCTCCTTTAGGTACTGGAAGGTGCTATGAGATCTCTCTGGACCTCTACTCCAGGCTCAACAGCCCCAACACTCTCAGCCTGTCTTAATAGAAGAGTCTTCTTATATTTCTTTACATCTTTATATTTATATGGGATACATTTCTTTGTTCACACACTCCGATGACTTTTTACAATTTTGTTGTGGTTTGGTTTTTTCCCCAGATTCTTTTTTACATGTGGTCTTTTTTCTTACTATTTTTTTTTTTTTTAATTTGCCCTTACAAATTAAAGTAATTGAGGAAAAATCTCTCCTAGAACACTATTAAAATGATTTCAACAGAGGTCATTGAGGGAGATAATATATAGGTTGTAGGAATGGTGGGGGAGGAAGACAGAAGAAAGAGATCATTTAGCCTGCACCTCTACAGTTTAACATCTACAGACACAGCTGCAAATAAAGAACCAGTAATAGGCATAGTAAATATTAAATTGAATGACTCAAAGAGCCAGAAAGATAGAAACAATGAAGATCCATAACTAGAATTGGTTTAATTTGATATCTCTTTGTTAGCTTCAAAAGTCGATCCATTTGAAGATCATGTGTCTGATTACAGGTGTTTGAAATGTACAAATTTCTCTACATTAGGAAATGCAAGGGATGACTTTGAATCTTCATAAATGAGAGGTAAGAATTCCGGATTTCTTAGTTGAGGTGATGTTTGGGCAAACAAATGGATATTTGCAGGTAAACACAAACTTGAAATCTTCAAGCAGTGCCTTTGCCTTCAAGCATTTGTGCCTCAGTATTGAACTGAACTATGGTCATACCAGGATTTTAAAATTAAAAACAAAAATGTCTCATTAGTTCCTATTTTCTTTTATTTAGAATCTTCTGACAAATTAAATAGAAAGTTGTGCAGAAATCTAAAGTCAAAGCTAGAAATGCTGATCTAATAGCCAGCTGGTTGACACAGGACTATGATTAGTGTTGGCTGATTTGCCGAAAGTGCAGCTTGTTTAATAAGTACAATTTTTCCTCTTATTAATTTAAGAGGGAAAAAAAAAAAAAGAACCAAAGTTCTGTCAGATGAGGATTAACTTTTATGAAGACGAGGCTTCAGCAATACTTTGTAACCATCTCCCTACAGCCTCTCTCCTTTCCACTTCTCAACCCTCCATCTCCATACCTAAAAAGAGATAATGAAAGGAGTTTTTAAACTATATATTTCCTGAAAGATATTCTTCTATTAAAACCAGTTGCAGAATTTCAAATAGTGCAGTGCATGATGCTCTTATTCTGCGAACTAAAGAGATTAAATTATGGCTATACATGTGATTTTAAAATAAGTCACAAACATGGACAACTTTCTAGGATTCAGGGTAAAGAGTAATTTTCTACAGTTTATGCTAGTGATCAGCAAACCTTTGGAAGTCTTGTGTACAAGCAATTTATACTGCTTACCCCCAGTGTTGTCGGAGTTCCAGAAGTGGGAAGCTTAGCCTCTGTGATATCATACATTCTACTTTGACGAAACTAGTTGGGTAACAACTAATATTTACACTTGGCAACAACATATGCTAAAAATCTTTGCATGAAGAGACTTTAGGACAAATTTGCATTTGGCATAAATTGCCATTTTCAGTTGACGGAAATGATCTGTTACACCAGATATGTATTTGACCCTTCCAGATGATGAGCTGTAACTCAGCTGTGCTGGAGATGCAAACAGGTAACAGGTAATGCTGGTTTATGTTTTGGGTAGATACCATGTAAGAAAAAAGTACATGTGCAAAAATTTAAAGTTGCATATAATAACAAGACCTCAGGCAATTTTCACACACATTTCAATCTTTTGAATAGGAAATTTTTAAGGGCTTAAAATTCACCAATATACCAAGGAGTTTCATTTTTTCAGTCAACTTGGTCCTAGAGTAGTTTTAAATGTGCTGAAATATCTTCATGTTCAAATATTACTGTTTCTTGCTGACTGATAAACTTTGTACATAGGATGAACTAAAGCAAAGACTATTTTCTTTCAAAATCTTCGTATTTGATTTTGTGACAAATATATTTTAAAAATGTTCTGCAGAATTCTGTATCTAAAATAACATACGACATTGCAAACAGATTGCTCTAAATATTTGTGGTATCATCAAGAGAAATGGTAGAATCTTTAAAAAATAACAACAATGTAAACTACCTGTTGGTGTTTGTCTATTTAATTTCAATGTAATAATAAATTTTCACACATAATTTTTTTTGTAAAACTTTTTGCATATTAAGCTTTTATTATTAAACAAAACTGATTAGCTTTTCAGCAGTATAAATGTGTATGTGGTATCCATTTTGTCTTTGAATTAGAAATCTTTTTCTGCATACAATTAAAATAGAAGATACTAACAACATGAAATAAATTAGTCATGCTGCAATTAAACCAATATGTTCTCCTTCTTTCTTTACTCCAACCCACACCCCATATTTGAGTGCATTATAAGGGTCTCATACTGCCATACAGATATCTACATCATCAAATAATCTTTACAGATACAAATATAATTCTCACGTGTTGCTGTCTGCAGTTTGTAGATCTATTTTCCAATCAATTCAAGGCCAACTCTCATTAGTGCAATGAGAGCTTTCATGAATAAATCCCTCATATTTTGATGATAGAATTGATTCTTTGTTATTGAATTGCATGCACTCAAGTGGGATCTATCTGCATCTAAAGAAAGAAATTCATGATTTTTTAAATCATAATGAATGTCCCAGTATACTTATTACCATTTT
Source organism: Onychostruthus taczanowskii (assembly GCF_017590055.1). Classification (NCBI taxonomy): domain Eukaryota; kingdom Metazoa; phylum Chordata; class Aves; order Passeriformes; family Passeridae; genus Onychostruthus; species Onychostruthus taczanowskii. Next base: position 2,518,105 of record NW_024497629.1, read on the forward strand.
GTTTCTTTAGAACTGCACCTAATTTCCTGAGTATCTTTGATAAACATTGGCTTTTTGTGCCTTCTTAGTTAATGAAAACTCAGGAATTATTTCTAAAGCCTATTAGTTAGGGGTGTTTGTGTATTTTCTAAGCTATTCTAAAGAATAAATGATATTCATTGATATGAACTACCCTGTCAGTCCAAGAAAGGATATATGGGTCATCATTGCCAAAATGGCAAAAAAAAGTCTGAGTGTTGTTGGCAAGTTATCTATCTAGGCAGTGGCAGACACAGTGCAAATGTATGTGGATTATATTGAAACTTCCTTTTCTTACTTCCAGATAATCTGCGAACTGTATGTAATTTATGAAAGCATTGCTATAGGAAGAAAAATTTAGGAATTGCTATGGGTTGTACAGTATATGGGGTTTCACACCTAAATTAAATACTGTGATCTTATCTCAGATACGGGAGATATATATAAAAAAGTATATTCCTACTCTGTTTATTTAGGTGATAAAATATATTTTTGCTGATGATATTGTGTTTTTAAATTTTTTTTAATTTTTTTAATTTTTTTTTTTTAGTATTTAGTGCCTTGATTACACACAAACAAAAAAAAAAGAGAATTTTAAATGCTCTTTATTAATTTTTATTGTTAAAATGATTTAAAAGGTAACAAACCCCTGATTTGTGTTCCACTTAGGACAGATAAAGCACTTATGAATGAGATTCAGAAGTCTGGAGGTCACTGAGAGATCACTGAGGCCTTCTAGGTCTTTTTTTCTGTTTCAGTCTTCAGTTCTTCCAAGGCTGCCCTTCAAAGGGTGATAATGCAACATGAAGTATTGAGCCACTTTCAAGCAATAGGAAGAGGACTGTGAAATATTCCTAAATAAAGAGGCTGAATAAACACCTGCCAGGCATTAAGTGTTTTGGATCCTGCCTTAAAACACATTAGTGGATTAGTGGGCAGATTGGCTCTGAAGTGTCTTGCAGCATTGTTCCTAGGCTTTTCACTGACATTTGAGAATTAGCCCCAAGATGAAAAGGTATTCCCATCTGGAATGATCTCTCCTGTTTCATTGCATCTAAACAATAAGATTTTCTGTGTTCAGTCATACCTGGCTCCTTTAACAGTCAAGGCAGGATGGCCTGAATCCCCTCCTGATGCCCTGACATGGGAAAAGGACCTGTCTTTCCTCTAAAGCATTAAGAATAAACTAGTGACTGTGTCATTAACAGAAATATCACACTTGAATCCACAACGTTTTGAGTGAAGAATTCAGCTTCTTGTGTTCAGTAAGGTTCTCATTGCATGTAATGATAGATAATATTTCCTTAGACACTTAAAACCCAGTTTTATTTCATCTTAGACCTTTGGAAAGGTGGTCTAGACAGCTCAGCTGTAACCCAGAGTAAAATCCCGTTTTCTTAGACATCAACTATGTTTAAATAAAAATGGCATCCCTGACAAATGAAGAATAATGTAATCAGTGTTGTTTGTCCTGCTTTAGCAATGCAAATGGTCAAACTTTAGTTGTCAAGACTTTATTATATTTTTAATAACACTTCAAGTATATGTGAGTTGCATGTGTCCCAGAAGAAGAGAAAAAGTCAACAAATTGTATTTTTGTCAGAAAATACGAAATGATCCAACAGCACTGACTCACATTGGCTGTTGACCATCCAGAAAGGGCATCAAAACATTGTGATCACAAGTGACTCACTGTCACAGGCTGCCTTCTTGTTGGACCATGCTTGCAGCTTAGAGGAAAGTGGGTCCTAAAGAAAGCTGAGTACATCTCTTTCTAAGCTATTAGCAGAGGAGTGCAGGAATCCCTTCTCCCTGATTTGGCAAAAATCATTAATTATGAATTAGTGGACAAATATTTTTCCTCTGATCCACAGAAAACACCTTAATGCTTTTTGCTGCAACATTACACTATTTGCTAGGTCCCTGAACCATATAACTTTATCAGCTCTTGAGGTTTCTGTGATAATTCCCTTTCATATGTGAAAATATGTAAGGTCAAATGATATAAAAAGGACATTTGCAACAACCTAAGGAGACCAAAGAATTCAGACATGTTGCAGTGGCACTGGCTGATGGTGAGGGCCTGATTCTGCAGGCAATAATAGAATATGCAGATAAACTGCAATGCTGAGCATTATAAATTCAAATGACTTTATACATCTGCAATAGTTTGCACCTTTTCTATTGAAGACCATTTCTCTACACCGTGGTTTGCATCATAAAAGATGTAGCATTAGCCTAGAGTGTTCTGGTTTTGGTAGCTGCTCCAGTGGATTACACTGCTCAATATTTTGTAGTCCCCTGTCACATGCCTTTTTCTTGAGTGTAGTAGACTTCTCATCGGTCAACTCTATCAATTTATTTAGCTGCTGTGTTTAAAAATTAATTGCTAGATTTATTTATGAATTTCTGTTGTGGTTTAATCCCTAATATCAACCATGCCCCACACAGCCGCTTGATCCCTCCCTCACCAGCGGGAACAGGGAGATAAATGGAAGGGTAAAACTTGTGGGTTGAGATAGACATATTTTAATACCAAAGGCAAAAAATCATGCTTTCCTATGGGCAGGCAGGCGTTCAGCTATCTCCAGGAGAGCAGGGCTCCATCACATTTGGTGGTTACTTGGGAATACAAACACAATCAATACAAAAGTCCAAATGTTTTAAAAGCTGTGGATATTCAAACAATTTTTAATTTGACTATTGGATCTGTCAATTTATTAAGAGTATCCTCACATTAAAATAAACTTTGCTTTTAAGTTTTAATACTATTTTCTCTTGTTTTCTGTTTTTAACAAATTAGTGTGGGGTGTGTAGTGAGAGAGAAGGTTTAAAAAATGGAGTAAGTGATTAGGAATCTGTACTTAGAAGCAAAAGGGAATGACAATTTCTGTTGCTGTGTGTCTGAATATGTTACCTGCACTGGATTTAAAATAGATATGGTATTTCCATGATGCAAATACTCTTTGTTAAAAATAACAATAAATAAATATTTCTGTAACATCAATTTTCAGACAAAGTGGTCTCTTATCTTATGGAGATAACTACTGGCTTTGTTTTGTTGGTTTCAGTGCTCTGTTTTTTTTTTTTTTTAATTTAGCTATCTGTAGGGATTTCTTGATCTGCAATAAATATATGCCTTGGATACTACATATCAGCAGAGTAAGGAAATTTTGTAGCAAGATATTGCAGATTTAGGGATTTTTTTTCTTCGTTTGGAAGAGCAAAGTCAAGGACAACTCCATGTGTTCTGCAAAGTTCAGCAGTAATATTATTATTCACACAAGTTGTCTCAGCTGTGAAGTCAGTACATTTGTTCTGGATGTCTCTTTATTATTAATGGCCCTTTCACCTGACTTTCTACATTTGTTTGAGCCAGCACAGCTCCTGCCTGCTGGCCAGTTCACTTAGATTGTTTTCATCCTCTGGTTGCCTTAAAGGTGAAGCTTTGTTCCAAATGTCTTCTGAAAGGTTAGTCATAACTACTCTAAGGATATAGGATTGAAACAGAAAATACTCTGGAAACAGCAAATTCTCTCCTCCTATTTCCAAGGCATCACTCATTTTATCCAAAGTGCTCCCCCCAGCATAGGGTAAAATCCACCATGGACCCAGAGTGAATATAGCACAAAGGTCCACCCAAGTCTCACACCACACTATCTGCCTTAAGCAGATATTTAAATGGGAATTAAGTGGTGTGTTGCCTTTTTGATGGCTCTTTACAAACAGGTGATTTCCACCCAAAGAGAATAAGCATAAAGCAGAATCAATTTATTAAAAGTTCTGAGGGGGGGGGAGCGGGGGGGGGGTGGGAAGAAAAGAAAAATAAGATTAGTTGGGAAAATATTACTTCCTTCTTGGCAAAATCCCATTTAGGAAAATTATCTTTTTGTTGTGTGTGTGTGTGTGTGTGTGTGTGTGTGTATTTTGTCTAGTGGGAATATTAAACTGGGTAATACCATTTCTAAACCATGACAAGAGGTCTGGTTTTCCATGGGCCACTTCCAAGGGTTTCATAATCTGAGTCTTATTTGTAGTTTTATTTTCACTGGAATCTTAAAATACTTTATCAAAGATGTTTATATAAAGCAGAAGTAACACTGCTAAAGAATTAATTAGCACGAGCAGTGGAGGTCACTGGAATGTGAAGTGCAGGGCTCTTACTGCAGAATCAAGAGCTGAGGAGAATGAGATATTGGTTTAGCTTCAGTAGATTATATTAAAAAGAACTCTCTATCAAATGGCTACAATTTCATCTGCTTGTCTTTCCTCATTTATAGAGCACCTTTAGGAAGTTATTGCAGTCTTTCAAGAGGATTTGTAGGGTGAGCCAGTACCCAAAAAAACCCATATATCACAATCTCAGTAAAATACAAAGTTACAGAAAGACATTGTAAGCTCAATACAAAGTAGCATTCCTATAATTTTGGTGTATAGGAATATATGTGTTTATGCTAGGGTAATGTGAAATACAGAGCACCAAGGTGATAATATGCCACATTAGGACAATTCATTTTAAACCTCTTAAAATAGAAATGTCTAAGGAATGAGAGATGGAGGTCAGAAAAAATTCATGAATTCTTCTACCTTATTTTCATAAATCAATGCCTTAGGCCCCACTGAGGCAGCTAAAAATACATTTCTCTTTCAGATGAAGGAGATTAGGAGGTGGGAAGGAGGGCTTGTTGCCTTGCAAACATAGAGGATGTCAGAATCGTCATGAAATTTATTAACATTTTGTGTATAGGTGTTACTGCATGAGGGATGTACTGTCCCTTTTAGTGACACAGATAATAATATTCTTTTGTAATTCACTACATAGAATTTGAAATTTCACCTTTTCAACCTATTATGTTTGTGGCACAGCCCATAAAGAGCTCATGGGAGAGAAAGGGTGAGGTTAAACAGATTGAACAAGTTCTCTTTGCACCTGTGCAAAAAGGGTGGATTTCAGGCAAGAAACTGATGATGAGCAGGTACATAGCAAATGCATCACATTCTGTTTCTAGGAACTATTGACTTTCCTTGGTATTCTGTTTAGAGAAGAAAGAATAACCAAGGTGAGGGCATTTCACTCCTTATGTCAAAGTACAAGTCAGAATGATTGCATTTACTTAGGAACCATCCATTTCCCAGGGAGGGAAGCAAGTCCCTGAGACTGCAGCCATTTCAAGGGTAGAAAATGTAAGCTGAAGTCAGGTAAACCCAGTTCAAACTTCTTTATAACATGGCTATTAATCAGTTGCTTAAGTTAACCAAAATGTGAATGTAGACTGTGCTGGAGAGGTGAGAGCATCTCCTGACGTATTCATCATGGAGAAGAAGAGTCTGAACTCTAATGACTGGACCTTCACAGCACAAAAATTAAGAAGACAAATAATGCTATGGGTGCCTGTTAATTGGAACAGCTCAGTGGGTAGCCAGTTAAATGGCTGTCTTGATGAGGAGAAAAAAACCTACAAAAATAACTTTCAAAATAACCAAATTGATATAAAACTGCACAGAAACTAAAAATTGTAAAGACAAACGTTATATGTGCTCTTTGTTTATGGAATCTGTCTCCTTTAACGTATCCTTAGCAAGACAGAGAGGTCAGTGTCTGTTGCATACTGAAGACACTGTACCTCTGATACAGAATATACTGTGAATATAGGGGCAGAAAAGGTAAAGATGGTTGCACTCGTTAGGCAGATCTTCCTTTTTCTTCAGTACGTGCAAACTTTGGAGCTTCTAAGAGCAAAGGTTTCTTTTTCTCACTTGTTTGATATAATTTTTCAGTTGTTGCCTGACAACTCCTGCATCAAAACATCAATTTCTGTGATGAGATACAAAAGTTTTCTGTGCACAGATGATGCAAATACTTCCACACCCACGAAAATAGACCCACCCAGTGAAGCACTACCAACCACTACAATGAAAGATTTCTATTTTCATTTATTGCTGAATATCCTGTTTATGTCTTCCACATAGCAGCTCAAAGAGGGCAGTATCATTTAAGGGCCAAATATTTCCCCCATCCTTTAATAGACACACACAGTTGCCCACTGAGGTGACCACTAGAGGAACAGCTCTGCTCAAACCTGCTCCATACTCTATGGCTAAATGAATTTTGTAAAATTGTCTGGTATTTTACTCTGATTCTGTGGTGGGAAGCATTCTCTCTACTGTGATGGAGGTAAACTCATCTATGAGTCTCAAGAAACTATTGTCATGATTTTTTTATTCTCACAGTGTTTCATCATTGTTTTCTACAATTTCCCATTTGCTTTTTCACTCCCTGTGATGAATCTCCTGTCACCACAAGGTTTTCAATACAGCTGTGTGCTTTGCCCTGGACATTTTCAGACAGAGCTTCTACAGCTTACCCTGTAGTCATGCACTTGAACACAGGAGGAGACAAGTCTGTTGTGGACTGGATTTCTGCATTTTTATTGGGCTTACATGGCAAGGTTTTGGTAGGGGGTTGTTGTGAGGGAGAGTAGTGCAAGGGTGGCTCCTGTGAGAAGAACAGAAAGCTCCCCCATGGCAGAGAGCTCCTACTCCTGCCAACTCCAGGGCAGGCTGTCCCCTGCCTCTGAACTTTGACCTGTTTCTTGGAGAAAATGGAGATTTTCGCATCTCATTATGGCATATAGAATGGAACGACCAAGTAAATGCATTCAAGTGCTTTGGGCTGAGGAAGAATACTGCACAGTCTTTTTAATTTTCCTGTAGGACTCCAAACCTATATCAGAGGACTGCCTGTTGGAAGGGTATAAATATATCTTTGAAGAAACTAAATGCTATGGGGTTTTTGGCATGTTTCAGAGATTTTTGCATAGCTCCAGCTCACTGAACTTGAGACATCTAAATTTTAAATATCAGAGATAGTACTTTTTGCACCTTTTATAGTCAATAAAAAGAAGTAGATTAATTGCTCCAAAAAGAGCATGGCTTTTTAGGATGAGGTAATGTGCATTGTAAATTGTGTATATCTTAATAGAAAAAACCAGGTATGGGCTTTAATCCATCTAATTTTCTATGGCTATGGTGTAGTGACTCCTCGTACACCACCTACGTCTCACCAGTACAAAAAAACCAGTGGGCTGTGACTCACCAGAGTTAAAATTGGGATGAGTTATGGAAATGCAGGTATCATTTTTGATGCCATGTATTACCCTGCCTTGTACCTACTGCTTTGAAAAATCTCTTTCAAACCCAGCATCTTATTTACCTATTTCAGGTTCCTTAGGTCATCTCAAATTCTTCCAGATGTCAATGCTTATGCAATTTAGTGCTGCTTTAGTACCTCTTTTATAGTGAATTTAGTTGTTCTTCAGGTTTCACTGACAGAGACTACTTTTCAGCTGTCTGATGAGAAGCCCCTGGGGTTGTTTGAGATGACCTAGGGTATTCCAGACATGAGTGGGTCTAGTAGATGTGACACAGGATAAATGAAATATCCCTATTCTTTAGGACAGGTAAACTGAGATCAGTGGAGATAGTTCTGAGCATTTGAGATGGCACTAGAACTCCTATATTTAGGTAGCTTAATTAAATCTTAAATTTCCATTGACAATACAGAGGATGAAATGGTTATTATTTGAGGCCTAAATGTAGAATTTGCCATTGTAAAAAGATGATCAGTTACTGGGAGATAAATGTAAAATTAATTCTTTACTATGCAATCCTGGGACAAATTCTATCTTTTGCAGTTAGCCAAGAGATCTTTCTTTCTAGTAAAATTCCTACAAAATGACCTACATATCCTTATGTATCTTTACAGATAAAAGGAAAGTAGTATACCTCCATTTACATGAAGATTTTACTACATACTATGGCAGAAATGTAAAAATAAGTGTTTCTCTTTTTCTAATCAATTGGTTTTGGGTTTTTTTTTTTTTTTTTTTTTTAATTTATTTTTTTTTTTGGGTTTTTTTTAGGGGTTTTCTTTTGCCACCAATAAAATAGGGAATAATATAATATCCTTCCTAGGCAATATCTTCATCATAATAAGAAACACTTTTGCATATCCCAGCATGGCCAAAGGAAATTCGTCACATGGGAAGACTTAATTTTGTTTTGTGCCATAAGACAACAGTGATACTATGTGAACCTCAAAGTATTTTACTGGGAATTACAATTTTTTTTTTTTTTTAAATATGCTATATTCACAGTAAAGAATTTTTTTCTAATGTATAATTTAAACCTACTCAGTTTCAGTTTGAATCCTCCCCCATTCTCTCACTACAGGTCCTTGTAAATATTCCCTCTGCATCTTTCTTTTTGGCTCCCTTCAGGTACTGTAAGACCACAAACAGGTCACCTCAAAGCCTTCTCTTTTCAAGGCTGAACAATCCCAATCGTCCCAGCCTTTCCTCATAGGAGAGGTGCTCCATCTTTCCAAAGAACTCAGTGACCTTCTCTGGGCTCACTCCAATAGGGCCCTGTCCTTCCTGTGCTGGGAGCTCAGAGCTGGATGCAGCACTGCAGTGTCACTGCTCTGGAGTGAATCTAGCTCAGAAGAAATTTAGCTTGTGCTGGCATGGTGCTGTAATGGATTTAAATCACTTCTGAATCTCAAAACTAATTCAGCCTGGTTTCTCTATAGTTTGCTGCATGGCTGGAAATGTTCCATAGCATGAATATGCAAGGATTTGAGCATTTGATAAAACAACAATGTACAGAAGTAGTGTGTGAAGCTATTCAGATTTACAATGCCTAGAAGCTGGAACAGAATGGACATCAGACAGTCCTGACCCACAGACGTGAAACACAGAGTTGTCTTAGTTTATTCTGGTCTTTTTTTAGATAGGAGTCTTTCTAAACTATTTTATTTATCAAATTGCTGTATGGGTGTATCTTTATAAATCAATTTCTGAAAATTCATGTATCCTGATAGGTTAAGGTTATTATTAATTAGACAAAGTGCTGTGGATCATTTTATATTCACCAAGATTTTCATCATCAGATACTCACTTTGCAAATTTCATGTCTCATTCTCAAATAAATGTCTCTTTTCTGATTTGCTGCTGCTGTCAGCATTCTTCATCTCTATGTCATTACCAGTCCTGGGAACTTGTTTATCTTCTGACCCTTCTTCTCATCCCAAATCCAAAGATTTTATCTGCCTCAGGCAGAAATAAACACATCTTAACAGCCGTGAATCCCCATGGGAAGTGCAGATCAAAGGATGATAAATCCTATAAAATTTAATTTAGGTGATTATTGGTAGGCAGTGAAGAGGAGTAAATGCACTCTTGTTTTTGACAAAGAGAATTTAAGAGCAGTTTATGTCTGCAATTATGCCTGGTGAGAATTTTGCTTAGCTGTCTCACTCTTTCCTCCTTTTTGCTCATCACCTCCCCTTTAACAAAGGCTGTTTGTTCCCCATCTTTTCCCTCTAAGCTGTTCAAGTTCCCTTTACTATCATTCAGTCAAATATCTGAAATTAACAAAAACTCCCACTTAAACAGTTGTGCTAGCTTGTCTCATTTTTATGGAATTTCTGAAGAATTCCCTTGTAGGTAGCAAAAGCCTCAGTTCTAATGGAAAGCCATAGGGAGTAGCAACCTCGGCATCCCACTTTTCAGGTTTTGCACCTGCAGATGAGGAAGAAAGAGTATGAGCCCTGAGAAACCTGGAAGTATGATGCTGGGAAGGGAGTATGTAAACATGGAGCACACAGTTTCACTTTAAGCATACATGTTCAAAGAGCTGGAGCCAGGCAGACCAGAGTACAGACATGGAGAGAACAGCTGAGTGTCTGGGTACATTATATAACACTTATCAGTAATAACAGATGTCTCGTCTTAGCATTGTGAAGTTCAGAGCAGCCCTAATACAGAGAGCTGCAGTGCATTTATGTTACTCTTCTCTTTTTTTTTTTTTTTTTTTCTCTTTCTTTTGGGATTCTTGAAGACATTCCATGGGACTGGATGTGCCAAAGTGTGAACTCAGCATTAAAAGAACAAGCAGGCTGACGGGATTCTTGAAGACATTCCATGGGACTGGATGTGCGAAATGCTGTGTGAACTCAGCATTAAAAGAACAAGCAGGCTGACCTAGGTAGCTATAGTGTGGTTAGCTTGAAACTGGGACTAGGCAAAAAAATAGAAAGGTTGACAAAAGAAACAATCAGTTGATAATTATAGAATAGAGATATTCTCAGTGATAATAGTTTCTTGTAAGAAAAAAAAAAAGTAGTGTGCAAAAAAGCTACGATCACTCTGAAAAAGACTGTCAGTGTATGGCGTTGTCCATAGCCAGCTGTAATAGCAACACAATCTAAAACTGGCAATGAATTTGGTAGTAACACAGTGCTGGGAGACAGAAGTATCCATCTATTTCAGGTGATCATAGTGTTGTGGTAAAATATGGGACTACTGAATATTATTTTTCTGAGATTTCCTGCAGGAAAAAATACATACTTTGGTATGAATGATACTAGATCCTGAGCTGTTATTTTTTTCAGCACAAGAAGTTGCAGCTACCTTTGGTTTAAAGTCAGGTTTAAAGTCAGGTGCTCAATGAAGTTCATACACAGTAACAAATAGAGTTATCAGGCTCCTAATGATCTATTCTCCCATTGATACTCCTGGGACGTTGCATAAAGCTCTCATTAATGCAAACGGAGAAGTGGAAAGTACATGCCGAAATCAACAACTCCCCCTATTGTTGTAACCGGTGAATGGTCCCCTTAGGCAAAAAGCATTACTGACTTTATTTTTTCCTTGACTACCTCCTCCTTCTTATGAAACAAATAATGCTAAAAAGCGTGTTTTTTTGGATTTGTTTGTTTTTTAAGTGAATGTCAAAGGAGAAAGTCAGTGAGGAGGATTTATCAAAAACAACATTCTTGTTACGACCCAGTTCTGACCCAGTGTAGCCAAATCATCAATCACGGTGACAATGGGCCATATTTATCCCTGGTGCAGCTGCACTGTAATTGACAGAATTACATTTAGAAGAGATTTGCCTTGTAGCTGTTTAGTTAGAAATCTGGGGTGATGATTAGTCGAAGGTTTGACTTTCTCTACAGCCTGGATTAATGCATACATTATGCAAAGGTATATGTGTATTCAGTTTGCTGCAGATGTAGTCAAGAATTTGTGGATGTTTGCACTTTGTCTCTCCAAGTTCCATTATAACAGAAAGAAAAGATAACAGGGCCACAATCTAGTTATGTACTTCAAAGGCTGACAGAATAATTTGATTGTATTCTGCTTTTTTACCATAATCTGCAGGTATACTTTGTGGCTGGTAAAAAATGCTAGGCATGGGACAGCTAAAATGTGTAGCACTAAAGATGTCCTACAGCAAAGAAATATTGTTTTAAGATTTTTGTATTACTGCATATCCCAAAAATCACACATAGAGAAAGTACTTATTTATATAGCTACAGTGAAAGAACAAAAATATTTGTCAGTGTCTAGGTTGTCTGCTCATTTTTTGTATCCTTTTAAATTTAGGTGCCATTTAGTCAATTGGAGTAAGCAGAACTATACATTTCATTCTATAAAAGAAAATATTTCAAACCCTTTGATACCATTAACAAACTGGATCTGTTAATGCTAGATGGTGCTACCCCATGTTAAATAAGCAGTGTATTTCAATTTTTTATTTCTTAAACAAGTAATTGTCCTTATATAGTAGTCATATTCAGCTGCTTACTGCATGAAATTGTTCTTAACTTGAATAAAGGGAAGGACTAACACTGACTTCACTGGAGCTATGATTTTTTTCTTCATTACAATAATTAATGTGCCTCAATAACAGAGCTCAAAATATTTATTGATCAGTTAACAAAAAGCAAAGATTGATGCTAGATGCAGGTGTTGTCTGAAACATGGAAAGTAAGAATAGAAAAAGCCCTGGTTTATTGCAGTGCCCTGTGATGCACATTTCAGAGCTGTGTTAGATCTAAATGTGGTTACTATCACTTTCTAGAATTGAAAGTAGTTATGATTTTGCTATTTAGTAAATGGACCACACATGTGAGGAAATGATTTCCTAGTAGTAATCCTACAGTCTGGTAAATAACTGTTGTCTTACTCACTAGTAAGCACTTGGGTATCTCATATACCTATAATTCTACCACATATTGATCCAAATTAATATGATCTACAATTTATCCTAAAACACTCCTTAGGCACAAAAAGTTTCTGGATCTTTTTTGAAGGAGGTATTTAGACCAAGACTGGACTGACCAATATTTTTTGCAATTTTACTGGAAATCTGTCTGAGAAACACAGTTAGCGTGATATGCAGAAATATGATGAGTTTGTACTGAAATTCCATGTGGGGTTGTGTTATCAATCAATGCATCCTAGGGATTTACAGAGAAATCTGCTAATGGAATACAGTTAACATAAAACTATGCCATCAGTAAGTGTCACTTGTACTACTGGGAGACATTAGCTATCACAGCAGTGGCTGGGAAAATGCAGAGTACAGTACATGTAGTTCATAAACTGTTGTGAATTACATGGCAGCTCTTCCTGTCTTTCTTTTGTCTCCACAATCCTGAGGTTTTTAATAGCACTCTTCACCATTACTCTGGCACAAAAGACAGATCAATTAGAAGAAATCAATGTAAACTCTCTTGTCAATAAAATTAAATAAGTGTTGAAGGTCTTGAAAACTTCTAACTACATGTACAGCTTAGGCTCTGTGTCGGTGTTTCTCATTCAGTGGGTTACAATCCCAAAGTCATCAAAAAATTTCACCAGAGGGCTAAAAGAGAGTGAAAATTTTATGACAATTTAAAGCAAAGTATATCTCAGTTTCCTGTTCTTCACAAATACTTATCTTTTTAGGGTCAGCAACTTTTGTAAATCTCTTGAAACACATATTGTGGCAATTAATTTTCTCACAATTAGATTTGTAGCATATAAAAGGAGTTCATAATTATTTTCTAATATATATTAAATATCACCTGTGAAAATGCTTATAAATCATACTTTCATTAAAACAAACTGATGCTTGTGATACATGATACCAGCTAGAATTGTATAGCTAAGGCACATTAAGATCCTTGTGAGGTCTTTGTAAATTTTAACACATTAACTGACAGGATTTGCTTCAACTGGCATTAACCAGATAGTTTATCATAAAAGTACAGCAGGGCTTCAGAACATTAATTAGTATGTGCTAGCCATAGGAGTTGAAATTAACCTTTTCATCTAATGAGAACTGTATCAAACACTATTTTTTGTCTTTGGATGCAGAAGTTAACAAAACTTGTCAAAACCTTTCTATATTTTCTTTCAGAGCTACTTAAACTAAAAGCACTGGGATATTATAGCCACATATAGAGTTTACACCTGTGTTTACCCCAGCACTTAACACAGATGTAGTAGCTTTGTGTGTTACCAGTATTTGTATTTTCTTTGTTAGAAAGATTGAGCTGATGTGAGCTTTACTGAGATGAAGCAATGACAGCTAAGAAAATTACCTCTGAGATGTCACCCACAGCTGCCCCTTTGAGAAGTTCTTCCTCCTTCATTCTTCTCCAGCTACCCCTTACCTGCTGTTTCACTGGCTGCTACACCCAGTCAAAAAGGTGCCTACCTTTTCTCACCTGAGTTGTGAGCTCATGAGTGGTCATCTTTGTGACAGTCAACCAGAAAATCTCTACTTTAAGGATAATGGCAAAGAATAAAAACAAATTTGCCAGAAGTAATGTAGTTTCTTCCATTATGCATATGCATACATATGGATTTAGGGTGTGTCCCATCCCTGGAAGTGTTCAAGGCCAGCTTGGATGGGGCTTTGAGGAATCTGGTCTAATGAAAGCTGTTCCTGCCTGGGGCAGGGGGATTGCAACTACATGATCTTCAAGGTCCCATCCAAACAAAATCATCCAACAGGACAAAAGGAAATGGCCTCAAGCTGAGCCAAAGGAAGTCCCAGTTGGGCATTAGGAATGCTACAAGAATTTCTTCATTGAAAGTGTGGTCAGTCTTTAGAATAGGATCCCCAGGGAGGTGTCCAAGGAGTCATCATCCCTGGGGGTGTCCAAGAAATTTCTGAATGTGGCACTTAGTGCTAATTGGTATCATTGACATGGTGGTGTTTGGTCAAAGGCTGGACTCAATGACCTCAGAGGTGTTTTCCAACCTCAATGAGCCTATGATTCTACTATTATGACTTAATTTCTTTTGCATGTGCACCTGTATGTAAATTATGTGTACCTGTGAGTTATACTTTATTTAAGGGAGAAAAAAACAGGTTAAAATAAGAAAATATTACAGACAAAACAATAGAATGGAGAACCATAGAGTATATACTTCACCCAGGAAGTAATCATGTTGCAGAAGAGACCACAGGCAGGCAAAGAAACTTGTGGTAACAAGAAACTGTAACTTGATGATTATTGGTCAAAATTTACTCAGACTAAAACCAGAACAGTTTTCTCTTTCCTCTCTCTGTCATTGTGTTTTTCATTGCTGGTAAAGCAGCTTGTAATGTAATCTGGGTGGGGAACTGATCTAGCTGAAAAATAGCCACCGAAGGACAAAATAAAGATCCTTTTCGTTTAGAGTTGATTAGTTCTAGTTCATGACTGAGAAGTACATTTGTTGTCAGTTCTGTGGAAGTCATGGCTCTGTACAGAAGGAATTACCAAGGTTATGTTCAGTGCAGCTCAAACACTTCAGTGCAGTCTGAGACTTGATATAGGAAGATGGGGAGGAGTCATATGAATGTTGAAGAAACAAGTGTGTCCAGATAAAGAGAAAAATAAAGCAGTGATGCACTCTACTAAAAAAAAAATAAAATTAGCTGAGTGAGAAAAGAAAGAAAGAAAGAAAGAAAGAAAGAAAGAAAGAAAGAAAGAAAGAAAGAAAAGAAAGAAAAGGGGAAACTGCGTTGTTGTTCTGGGCATTGAGCAGACTTTATAATGCTTCTGATGGAATACATTTTCCCTGTTTACAGATAACCACAGTCTGTGTTCTGCTGTTACCCATCTCTTTCTGTTGCCATCAATGTACATGATGAGACAATAGAGGCAATCCTGGCAACATACTGGAGAAAGTCTAAAAACAGCCAATAAGAAAGCATAGCCTCTAGATTCCTCACGGGGAGAGGGAAACAGCCAGATTTTTTGCTGTCCTGTGGGATGCAATTATGTTGTCCAGAACCAAAGTGTGACCTGTCTTTCCTGTCCTGTTTATTGAATGCAAACTTGATGTCTGGTTTCATTGCAAGTTTCCTGCCTAAGATGGATATCCTAAGGCCAAATTCAATCGACAGTCAACCTCTATACCTGTCCAGAACCAGTATTTTCAAAAGAATGCATGTCAGTAAATTATGATGTCTGTTTCAGTTAAAATCAACATTTCTTCCCTAGTTCACTTAAAATCAAATACGCTGCAGTCCAAGAGATACATTCCTTATTTCCCACACAATTTATAGCACCATGGTTCTAGTATGTGATTTTTGACACTCAGAAGAATTTGGGTTAAATTTTCAGATTTTTCTGTGGTGTTGGATATTTAACTTCTTTGAATACCAAAAGAAGAAACTTCAGGATTAATACCTGGTTATGTCTTCTCAAAGAACAAAAGCAGCAACCCTAAACTGCCAACTGAAATGCCTGAAATGGAATAGGTATTACAAGTGTCAGAGCTATGACTCTTTCAAGGAGGCACTTAGACACATTTGGAGAAGTTTTGTAATCTTTATGTGATGTTTTTCTGTGAAGATTTAAAGGATGTGATTCCAGCAAAGGAAAACCACAATAATTTCCCTGGCTTTTGGAACCTCTTTGTGGTGAAATTGCATGAACAATACACCAGTGAAGTGCAGAGAAATTTTAGTTTTGAATTTTGAGGAGTTTCAGACCTGACAAGTATAGTGTATGTACAAAGACAATGGGTTTATCACACTGCTCAGCTTTGTCAGAATAACAAGGTCTCCTGGACACCATGTCCCAGGTTCATACCATTCTCTCTGCTTTTATTGAGAGGCTATCTGCATATATTCCTTTAATGGAGAGATATAAGTTTCCCTAGAGAAAAATTCAGAACACCTCATATCAGCACTGTCCCCTTACTAGAATTTAATATTGCAGTATGCTACAATAAAGTAATAGCATCAGGTAAACTAGCTCAGATAGCTCAAGTAGTAATTTAGTTATTTTGTTTAGCTACCTAAGATCAGGTGAAAAAATGCAGGCTGATGGCATTGCAAAAATGGCCATAATAATATGAAAAACTGTAATAACAACAAAGCAATATTATTGAATATTATAGAAAGCTGGCATATTTCATTATTCATATAATACAATATGGATAATTTTCTATCAAGTCACTAAGAAACTTAGTGAAGCGATGAAAGACAAAATAATGCCATACAGAATCAATCTGCTTTGTTATTGTGCTGGTTCTTCTGGACAGACCCTAATGAATAGTCTGTAGCATCCAGATAATTTGAGTGAATAAGCGCAGACTGTTATATGTGAGTAGGCAGTTGGAGGATGAGAGAACCTGTATCTATTCCAGAGGAGAAAAGTGTCAAAAAATATGGGAAAAACCAAAAATCCTTATGAATTTGAATCCACATCATATTATAGCAGTATTGAAAAAGACTATTACATATTAATTTTAAAAATATTATGCCATTATTGAAAGATGTGTGTGCTGTTGCTGGAACATGATCTCTTTGGGATCCAAGAGTGGGGTAGTTTACAAAATTGGAGCAGAGTCCAGAAAGATGAAGAGGGGTAAAAGCCCTTTATATACTAGAGCAGTGAGAATGCATGGATCTCGTGGGATGAATGATGAGGAAACTGAAAATTTAAGCATTGGCATTAGACAGAAAACCAACACTGACAACATCATAGTGGATGTGAATTTCTTGTCATTCAGCTAGGAAGAAAAAATAAAAAGACCTCTAGAAAATAGGAACCTCACCTTAACTGAATCTGGTCCTCCAGATTTTAGCCTCTTCAAGAGCTACTACAAGGACAACAGAACAAAGCGCATGGATCCAGGAGTTTTCTGAAGACCATTGATGATTGTTATTTACACAAGGAACCAATGAGCCAATGGCAGCAGCTGCTCTGCTGGACCTGACACAAAAACAGAAGGGAAGGGATGTGAAGGTGTGAGCAACCTTGGCTGTATGAGATGGAGTTCAGGTCCCGAGCAGAGGGAGAAATGCAAAACACAGGATCGCAACCCTTGGCTTTAGGAGATCAAATGAAGGCTGGTTCAGGCACCTTCCTGAAAGGAATATTGGTAGTAAAGCGGAGACAAAGTAAAATATGGTCCTATACTGAATGGCACAGGAAACCCAGTAACATGACATAGAGAAGGCTGAATTTGTCAAGGACTTCAGTCATTGCTGTTAACATTTTCCTTTAGGAACCTCAGGCCCTTGAAGATCCTGAAAGCAATTGTAACGTTGGAGCATCTTTCATATAAACAGACTGAGCGCAGAGGACTCAGCACAATCAATGAGGAAAAAGACCTGATAGTATGAGGTAAAAAAGTATGAGGTAAAAAAGGTGCCTCATTTCAGAGATTTTTATGAACAGGATAGGACTCAATGGACGCAAGTCCAAGTACAAGAAATTATACTTAAAATAAGGGGAAAAATTTTATTTTAAGGAGGTTTAGACACTGAAAGAACCTGCCCAGGGACACTGTGCAGTGTCCGTCCTTATAGATATTCAAAATCAATCTGGATGATGCCCTGAGCTGTGGCTGACCCTGCTTTGAACTGGAGGTTTGCACTAGATGATCTCCAGAGGCATCTTCCAGCCATAGCTGTTCTCTGACTCTGTAACTCTGTGTTATATGTTATATTATGTTAAATTGGAAGCAGTGGTAGCAGAAATTAATTAAGCTGTAGTACATACACAAACTCATGAAATCATGGAGTTATAGCCATTAATATTTCCTCCTTTATTTATAAGTGATTGAAGTCTGTATCACGCCATTGCCCATCTTTTTCTATATCTGCACTGAATGATAGGAGTAGAAGGCTTGAGGCAAGATTTATAGAGAAAAGAGAAAAGCTAAGTCAATTGAAAGCAATTTCTGAAGGGAATAACATCAAAAACAAGAAGGAGAAATATTTGAAAAAGAGGAAAAGGATTGAAGGATATTGAAGATATGTTTATATGGCATTCTGGCACTTCTGAATGTCCTAAAAAAGAATTACACCAACAGTAAGTTAGTGGATAAAGCAAAAATTTTGAGAAAAGGCACAAAGGAAAACCAATAGAACATCAAGAGCATTTGAACTGCTAGAAGGCATTTTCCTTGTGGAAAATGTCTGAAAATCCTTAAGAGAGCTCGTGAAGATTCATTTAAATAGCTGAGCAGCTCATTTAAACAGTCAGACAAAAGCCTCTGTTCAGCTTTACAAAATCAGGCTGCTGCTATGAGCTGGTGACACAAAAGACAAAAGCAAAAAAGTGTTGTGTGTCCTGACACTGCACTTTGTCAGAAGCTGCTCACAACTGGCTTAAACTATGCACTGAACTAAATTCCACAAAAAATCTCATGTGCACTACGTGCTAGAGGTTAAAGAACAGATAAAACCTAGACACAGTACTTAAAAATAATAAAATAAACATTCTTTGGGAACGTACTTTTGCTCTCAAGCACCAAAGCAAGCCAGAAAACTAGAATTTCTGTTGATTCTGCAAACTGCAGAAGTCAAGTGTACCAGGCACTGATTTCTCACAGAACATCTGACAGCAACAGAGGAAGGAAAAATATTCCCATTATTGATATCACATGCAATATATTGCAATAACATAAAAGCATTTTACATTCTTTTCAAGACTTGGCAGGCATATCAGAACAACTGGAGATTTCCATTAAGTCAAACTCTCTGCTTGCTATTTTGAAGATAAATTCCATGTTTCAAAGATACTTTGAAATCCTAGAATCTAATTAAGCCCCCTTTCTGGACATATGCACTGGTTTAAAAAGTCAAGGATAGTAGAAGCAGTGAGGATTCTGGTGAATAAAAAAACCAACAGGTTCCTGTTCTAGCAGCTGTGACTGGAGGAAGACATGTGAGAGAAAAGCTCAAGTCTAAGACCTACTCCCTATGTAGGGTTGATCTGAGAGCTACCACAGGCAGCAGTGGTTCTAGGACAAAAACTTGGGAATAAATGAGCACTTCCAGCTTTCCTTAAGCACCTTCAAATAAGGAAATTAAAGACAGAGGCTTAAATGGAGCAAAATTAAAGATTTCAATGCAAAGCCATGATAGTAAGTAATCAAGTTTCTGAAAATTTGTGGTTTAGGGAAGAGACACTGTAACTAAAAACTGCACAACCAGCAAAACTGACATACCAAATAGTTCATATTTGTGAATAGCTCATATATTCCTTCCTTATGGAACTTTACACCAGAATACAAGCTCAAAATGAACCTTTGTTTATTGTTTTTCTTTTTTGTCTTTCTTTTGCTTTTCTAGTCTTCAAAATAAAATTACAATGTGTCATGACCTTCATAGTTGTTGATTATCACACAATACATATAATAGTAAAAATCACAGTCTGAGGATTGAAACTAAACATTGGTCTCAGTGGCCTAAATATCTTTTATGCCTCCTATTTACTGCCTCTAAACAAATAATACTGGATTGTAGATATTAATGTGTAATATTGTCTTTGCCATTGTACAAAATAATGAAATAGACACAGTGCTGTAAATAGATGTATCAAGTAAAATATGTAATATAATAATAATATTATATAACAGAAACAATTAAATCAGGGAAAGTTCTTGTATAATTTTAATTAACTTTTGAATTATAGCTTGTTTTTTTTTCACATTACATTGAATTTTTCCCACACATTTGGAGATAAGAGGTGAGTGAGGAATCTGTCAAAAAGAGAAGCTTGTGTCTGACCTTTGTAATTCCACCAAGAATTGATAGTACTTAAGTGAAAAATATCTGTTACAGGGTTTGGAAGTATCAAGTTTCTTTCTTCCTAAACCAAGTCATGACAGGCAATAAAGCATACTCTATCCGAATGCTCGGTGTAAGTAATGAACCACTGAAAACACTTCTTATGCTTGGTCAGCATTAGACATGGACAATACTCAAGAAGAATGAGAAATATTTGATTAATAAAAATCCTCAAACAAACAGTGATTTTCTGTATTAAATGATTCAAACTTTGGTATAAATATACAATAGATGCTTCTTTATATCTGTTGTTCTTATAGAAGTGAAAAATGTGTGAATGAGTTTTATTAATTAGAAGTAAGAAATAAGTTTTCTTTTGCTCTACAATAAGATTTTAAACTACCAAAATATTATCCTGATGAGAAAAATGGAAGAGGAAGGGGTTGCAGGGATGGGTACTATAAGAAGACCATAATATAGACATGGAGAGAACTTCTGTGGTTGTCTGGATACATAAAATAACCTTACCCTTAATGACATCTTAGCTTTGTAAAGTTCATAGCAGTTCTAAGGAAGAGGTCTGAATTGCAATTATGCAATTCTTTACTTTTTTTTTTCCCCTAACCACATTGATAGTGTGTAATTTTGGGATTGATCCAAATTTTGTTTAGTTCCTTTAGGAAAAAGTATACTGTGTTTGTGTTCTGTCTCACCTTGAATTTTGCTGGATATTATCAATTTTACTAGATGCTAACAACCTTTTTATTCTGAATTGCAGGAGTTGACTGTACTGCTTGCATGGGCCAAACTGTTATTTTTGCTTTATACTGGGGATTTAATAGAAAAATATCCACTGGACAAAAATATGGAACAATGGAACATCTTGGGGCACAGAACTCAGCAAAGTGTAAGGAAGATCAGCTGCTGAAGATATCTTGGTCCAAAGGAGAAAAAAAAATACTATAAAGGAAAATGTCAAACTGCAGAACCAAGGGAAGAAGAAAAGTAAGGCTGATATACACCTGATCTGACTCCTGACTTCAGCTATCTACAAAGAAAACATACATATCTTAGCTGGTCTCACCAGGTTTACTTTAAAGTTGATGGAGGCTTACAAAGATCCACATGGAGGCACTTGGTTTAGGATTGAATTAATTCCCCCACTGATTATATTGCCTAGAGATATGCTAAATACAAAGGGAATCCCAGATAGCTAGCCTACATTTCTACTTTGTCAGAAACTATGGGTAATGGAAAGAATTCTATTTTAACTTTACAGAGAGAAAAGGATCATCTGAAGAAATGTTCTGGATGCCTCAGAGAATTCTACCCAAAGACAGGTTTACTGTGCTTAGGAGACTGAAAAGTCAGTATTTGCAGTTATGGTTCAAAATTTGTTAAAGCTGCATAGTTTGGGGTTTGCTGAAGAAGCCAGTGAAGGTTTTCAGCAATGCTCAAAGGACCTGCAGTATCTTTTGTCCTTGAAGAAAGCTGTAAGTGTAAAGCACTGCATGGACAAAACTCTGCGAAAGGATGTGGGGCCTGAGCAGGCTGTGACAGGAAAACAGAGACCAGGTGTGTCCAGTGAAAATCTGTGCGGCAGCATATGAAGTCAAAATAAATGCAGCAAAACACTTCTCGCTGGAAGACAGGTAGAGCAGCCCAGTGAGCTTCCAGGAAGAATTATTAGAAGGAGAAGTATTTCAGAGGCATATTAAAATTGAGAGCTTCCATTAGAAGTATAATGCTGACTCCTCTATACACTCAGTGTTGCTCACGAAAGTTTCAGCTGAGGGACCGACCACATGTAGCTCATCTAAACAAAGAAAATTCCCTATTCATCATCCAAATTGAAACCCAGCTCACCCTAAACTAGCCATTTGCTGTATAAGCAGCCATCCATTTGTTTCCTGATGAAATTTTATGTTCCAAGATGAAACAAACCTCCTGGCTGCTGTAATTCACTGTATTGTCTGAAAAAACCCAAAGCTGACATGGATGCCTATTTTCTGTTTAACTGCCAAGGAGCAACGGGATGACTAGAGGCAAGCTGCATCCTTTAGTAGAGAGACAGTAAATTTAATGAAATGAATTTGACTTTTCAGATAGGAAATGTATATTAATTCAGGCATATGAGAAGTCTTACCTTTTGCAAGACCTGTAGGTAGAGGTAAAAAAGCTGCATCCTTCTATCTACATATTCCTTGCAATTAGGTTTGCCAGGCTGTACTGGTTCCTGTATAAAAAAGCCAGGTGTTAAAAGGAAAGTGACTTGGTCTCACTAATTTTTTTCCTCCAGTAAACAATTAACAAAGAAGTTTCACTTTGTCTCAAAGTGATGAGTGTTCAGAAGACTGCCAAGACGACTCTTTAATAGGCAGCTGGACGGCTGTAGGTCTTTTGAATGGGCTGTACTCGCTGAAAGATGACCAACCAACTTTATTATTCTTGCTAATTGAGTTGCTGCCTGCCTCCAAGAACATTTCAGGTGGTAAAGTCAGTTATTTCATTTAGGAAACAGGAAATGAATATAAATTAGCTGAGAAAGTATCACCTTTCATACACTGGCAACAGAAACCTGACTGCAATAAAGTGTACATTGAAAGACATTTTCAGTGTTTAGGAAAAGAAGTTTTCTGTACTTGCAGATGGCAGTCTGCTTCAAAACTTCAAGCCTTACAATATTGCAGATAATATTTCATGAAAATATGATATTGCTTATTAACCAAAATGATCTAATATGTTCAATTAAAAATAAGAGCAATTTAAAATATACTAATTTCAGTGCTTTTATTAGACTCACTTTTATTATTTGATCCTCTTTTTCTCCATGTATTCATCATAAATTTGTACGTGATCTTATTTTGTTTATATTAAGTATGTAGTGGAGGAGGATTCCAAAGTCATATTTGTGAATATATGCACTGGAAATACTATAATCTATACTTCACTATCACCAGAAAAAAAAAAAAAGAGCAATAAAATAGTATGAATTATATCATTACTCACTACCAAGAAGTGAATTTAAGGAAATTCTTGATTCTCACAGAATTTTAAAAATAAAGAAACAGTACAAAAAATTTAGCATGGGAACCTAATTGAAAGAGGGTAGGATTTGTTCATTAAAAGCTTCTCTAAGGAAAACAGGTGATTTAAATGGCTGTTTCTGTGGGGGTTTTTCTTTGTTTTTCTTGGCAGTAAGTAGTTGCAACAGTCGTAATAATTTCCATTTTATAAAGCCTCAGCCCCTTCATACTCTTGGTGACAGTGAAATCTCATTGGCTGACAATATAATTTCTAAATGTGTTGTTTTCTTTATTCATCAAAGCAGGAGATAAAAGCAAATATGTGACTGGAGAGCCCAGTCTCCCATAACACCCATCCCTACATACAACACCCTGGCATGCCCTGAAAAAAGCACAAACATCCCTTGACCTGAATAAAACACATCACTTCTTAAAAAATCTGGCTTCTACCATCCTTCCTTCATTTTCAGGTTGTCTTGTGGATAGACAGCTAAAGGAACCAGCTGAAAGGATTCTCACCTTAGTTTCTGACAGGTTTCAGAACAAAAGTGATTAACAGGCTTGATCTGCACAACAGATGCTCAGAGGCATTACAGAACAGCGCACCAAGTGACACACGAAAACTGCTTTCATGAGAGATTATACGATAACACCACTTTCATATGGAGTCTTTTTTCATCTGGACTGATCACTCTCCTTTGCAACGGAGGCTCCTGCCTTCCTGCAATTAAAACTGCTCTGTGAAATGTTCCTGTTCCTCTACCATGGCCCCTTAAAAGTCCATCTCTCCAGAACCATTCCCTCAGGAGATAAAGGTGGTGTTTTTCTTCATGTTTCCAACACTGAACAACTGCAGAATGCAAGTAAATGGATGTCTAAAAGTCCTGGGAATATTCAGATTTCTTATGGATGTCCACATGCCATGGCAGAGAAAGGGAGAATTTCCTGAGCTACAGCTTCAACTTCCCTTGATTCACAGAGTCACACTCCTACAACTTAATATATGAAGACAATTACTGAGCCATAAGTTAATTTCTGAAGATTAGAAATTAAATTACTCATCATTACAGGGCTCTATGAATCCTCTTCTTTCTCTTTTTCCTTTCCACTATATAAATATTTAAAATAAGCATTTTAAGCTTAAAAGTATTTTAAACTGTCTTCATTCAGTTTGGATTTGATCCTTTGCAGATAATTTCGCACATCTCTGAATAACTAGAAAGTTAAATTTCACTATTGCTTATGTGGACTAATCAAAAAAGGGTGAATCTACTAAGCAGTAATTTCCCATCCTAGCTGATAGTGGTTGCTTGCTCTACCAGCCCTTGTAGACTTGATGTGTTTGGAGAAATTTTCTTCCAGAAAATATAATCTCAGTGTAAGTATGACATGAAAGACAAAGGGCACACTTTTTTACTTCTACATCTAGGCTAAGTGGTGAAGGGATTTCCTTCCCCTTAAAAATATTGTATTGTCAGGCTTACTGAGTTCCATCTTCAACTGTTATATTATTGAAGTGACTGGAAATAAGTAGTCACAAGAAAATTTTAAAATGTCAATTTGTTTTGCCTATTTGCTTTCTGTGTGACAGGATTAGAAAAAAATAAAAGTCTTTAAGTCTTTAGGTTTTCACGTTTGTTTTTTTTTTTTAATTCAGAATAAATTGAGGTATGAAGCTTAAAAACCATGATTTTTTTAATTACCATAGCCATAATATTTTCCCATCTGTACTTGAGGCCTCATTTTTCATTTTAAATGAATATGATTTTCAATTTTCATTTCATTAATATAATACATTGAATAACCACCAGTTTGTATCCAGCAGCTCTTTTTCTCCATCCTTCTCCCTTTTTTTTTCTCTTTCTATGTAGCCAAACTTCTGCAGAGAAAGCATTTCAGAAGAGTAAAGTTGCAACATATCATACTTTTTTTACTGTGTTGGTTTTTTCTGATATATAAGGCATTTTAAAACCTTTGTAACTGATCAAGAGAAATTAACTGGTACAGAAAAGTGATAACTGGTATCATAAAACATAGCTTAAAAAACTCAGCTGGAAAATAAAAAATGTGAAAGCAGAATGTGGATATAGTAGTTAAAAATTAATCTTTAATTTAAAATAAAACAACAATAACATTGTTTTCCTACGTAAAGTATTTGAGTGGTGGGATCTTGGTTTTTTGTGGGTTTTCTGGGGGTTATTTTGGTGGGGGTTTTTTTGTTGGTTTTTTTTTTGGGGGTTTTTTTTGGTTGGGTTTTCTGGGGGTTATTTTGGTGGTTTTTTTTTTTTTTGTTTTTTTTTGTTTGTTTGTTTGTTTGTTTGTTTGTTTTCTTTGTGTTTTTATGTTTAGATAGTTGGTTGGTTAGCTGATAAAAAAATTTTTGGACGTCTTATTTGTTCTAAAATTCTTAAATTTTCACCAGCACAATTTTCAGGCAGATTTAGAAAAGGGCCAAAGAATTACTGAGGGTGTGCAAATTAAAAGAGTAGTCCAGTTGTTAGCACTCCTCTCAAAAGCAATCCCAAATGACACACATTGAGTTTGAGTGCACCCTTAGCAAAGGAGAGTGGTGCAGTTGGTTTGCCTGAGGGAAAGGATTTCGCCCACAGGGACCTTGCTGGGCTCAAGGAACGTGTCCACTGGAACCTTGTGAAGTTCAGGAATGTCCAGGAGAAAGCTGGATCCAGGCAACCCCCTGTACAGTAAAGTCTGTGGGACTGAGAGCAGCCCTGAGGAGAAGGAGAGCTTGGGGACCCTGGTGGATGAAAAATTCTACTTGAATCTGGAGTCTTAAACAGACCTGTGTTATACCAGATGTTGCTCTGTGTGTATACACTTACAAATTCCCATTAACCATCTTTCACATCTGTTTTTAGACCTCTGAAACAGCTACTACGAAACCAGCAAAGGGCTGAAGTTTTGTTATAAATACCACCAGTATCTGTGGTGCTGTGCAGAATTAGTTTTTGGAGATTTTCCTACAGCAGAACTGGAAATTGATGTTCAGCTTTCAGTATTTTAGTTTAAATAATTCTTCCTTTTCAAACAAAGTACTTCCAGGACTTGGTAATTCCTCCAGACAAAATAAGCAAAATAATCATGTAGGCTCAATAAAATTAGGAGGTGGACTAAGGGAGAAGTAACACAGCACAATCTGTCCTTCATGTACAATAAATTGCTAATCACAATTGGTGTACAGGTGTGATTATAAAACATTTGTATCTCTTTCTCTCTTTCTATTCTTAAGTGCCTTTTCCTCTTTTGTTGTCTTTCACCTGCACTGTCATTTCTTGCTGTAGATGTTTGATTTGCAGCAGCAAGCACTGGTCTTTGCTGCTAAGGAGTATTAAAAAGAGCCTACGTGTGAAAAGTTTACTATTTTGAAAATACGCCTGTGGTAAGTACTTGTAAGATGCATGTGATAGGAGTGGAAATGCAGTAAAGACATGCCCTGAGCCATGTGTCAAAAGGACAAGTTTATCTAGGCCTGCCAGGATTTTTTAAAAAGAGAAAATAGTAATGAAAACATGCTTTTTCATCACATCTGCTTGATAAAAAAGCCTGCTGGGTAAGAAAAAAAAAAAAAAAAAAAGAGGGTTGAAAGTGAATGTTGCTGACTACTTCCAAGGAAAAATAATGTAGTTTAAATAAAAGAAAATTGTAGAATTTAAAACCATTATGTATGATTCCAAAAGGCGAATGGATTAAATAAGCATTGAATAAATCCTGTCACTGATGAGACACAGCCCCACAGTCCCCCAGAAAAGTGAGCAGATCAGGTCTGGTCACCAGGGTTAGACCAGCTCAGGGATCACCAGACAAACCTGTGCTCAGGAGGGAGGGCCATGGTGAAACCAGGAGCCCACGTCAGCTGCCCAAGCTGGGGAGTGCACAGCTGCCCTTGGCTGGCACTGGGACCACCCGAGCCTGAGCGGAAAGTCAGGCTGGCTGCATTGTGGAAATGCCAACAAACCAGCATTTCTGTGAATTCCTGTATCTGGAATGGGCAAAATGGAAATGGAGCTCAAAAACTGCAGTAGTCAGAAGCCTATTTCAAAAACAGTTAAACAGCAATGATTTCAATCTGTTCCTAATGACTCTTAGGTCTGGTGATCTTTGACTGCTGTACATCCAAACAGCACCAAAAATCTTACCATATTTCAGTTCTTATGTCTTTCTGACATTTTGAGATTGTTGTAAATAAAAAGAAGAGCAGTTATGGATTATTAGCCTTTCTATGTTGTAGCAGGAATCAAAGGTTCTGCTGAAAAACATGCTGGCTGTGTCTGAACTGATAAATAAAAGGGCCAGCCACTACTGTCTTGGTAAGACAACAGTGTCACTCCTGTCAAATGACAAATAATGTTATTATTTGTCTTACCAAGTGGCATGCCTTTGAGTTGTGTTCATACGAGTATATTACTTAAACACAGCCAGCAGAGACTCCTCAAACAGACTGCACACAGGGACTTATTCCTGAGTCACTTTGTCCTAAGAGCTGTGGCAAAACTCTCCAGGTTCGGTTGAAATAGTGCAAAACTATACTCCGTTCAAAACTGAGCTAAAAACTACACTGTAAGATGGAATAACTAGCAGTGCTTGATCTCAAATACTGGCCCTTGTTTTTGCTGATGTAAACATGCAAGAAGTGTGCACATTGCTTAATGATGAATTGGAAAATTAAACTAAAGGTTTAAACGTAGTGGGATGTGCTTGGGTAACGGTTATTGAGATTATTAACTCACAATAGGGCCATGAAAAACCTAGCACAACTAAAAATTTTTTCTAAATCACTGAATCCCTCCCAAGTGTACAAAACAGAGACACACAATTACTAATCCAGTCCACACACCCCATATTTTAATGCAGAGGTCCTCTTAAGACTCCCTGGAAATGAATTTTTTCACTTCTATTTTTCAGAAAGGAGAATGAAGCACAGATCATTAAAGAAGTAAGAAATGCCGTATTCATATTGTTTCAATCTAAATGAAATGAGAAATAATCACTTAAATACCCTGGGGGTCAGGATTAGGTCTTTTACCTGCTGTCACATAAAAAGTCTCTCAGAATACACTTGAGTTGAATTTTCTTTAGCTCTTAATGAACTGTCTTGATTAGAATAAAGGATCACCTTTCAGAAAGTAGGGAATGTCAAGCAAAGTCATTTTGGTATATTTATTGAGCATATGAACACCTAGATGCTCTTTACATTTTCATAGTTTATATGATTTTTGTGAGCACAATGTCAGTAGTTTTTAAGGTATTAAGGGAATAGTTAAAGTTACAATAAATGGGCATTTCAAAAGCCAATTACATTTTGAATAATTGCTCCAATCTATCTCAGCAAGATTAATTTATTGCATGCTCTGGAAAATGTCTAGCTGTTCAGTTACTGTTTCACACTTCTAAGTTTGAAAGTACTGGCCCAAGGATGTAGCCCTGAGTTTTCCAGAAGAAAAATTGGCCCTTATTCACAGGCCCCACTACTTAATATCACATGTAAGCACATTTTAATAGATGCCTGAATTCATGGGAAATGCTTATCCAGAAGCTACGGAAGCCATTATTGATCTTCAATTTGCTATTAAAAACACAATTTGTTTGAACTTGTGTAGTCTTTCTGGTTTAGGATTTTTTGTTTCATTTTGGTTTTAATTATATTCATATTTTTAGCACAACTTTGTTCTACCCATGCAACCAGATGGGCTCCCCAATTAAATTATATTGATATTCTTCCACTCCTGCAAACCAGTCTATTTACCTTGGCAGAGAAAAATAGGGTCTTTTTGCTTTAAAATTTATTTTACTATACATTTGTTTGTCTGTATATAGGTATATTTCTATATAAATATATATGTGTGTAAAATATATATATGTTATATATTTTTGTACGTTATAGTCACAAGTATAAAATGTAGATACATATTAAAGTACATTTATATGTAATGCATAGACATATACAACTATACAGTTATCCCATGCATGTGCATGTATACATTTCTTTTCCTGTGTACAAGGAATGACAGTTATATGGATTAACATCCTTGCGAACTTCCACTATTACATTTATACATTTGTCCTTTGATATTTATGCCATGGTGTTACCGAGTATCTAAAAAATGTTAAAATGTTTGTTAAAGGGCCTTTGTTTTCATTTTAGAAAGAGAAAAATCCTGGAGCTAGACCATTAGAGGTACTTAGGTGTTTGCTGCATGCACTGAGGGATGCTTTAACCTTTGTCCTAATGTCGAGAATGGTATCTTATTCTGGCCTGGAATACTTCTATGGTTTCTTGAGGTTGGTGGCTGGAAGACATGTTCAAACAGAAGACAGGCACCTACATCTGGTCAGTGAAGTGTTACAACAAAACACAGAGATGAAGTCTGCCAGCAGGTCCCACTCCTATCAGGTGATAAAACATTTAGGCACGTATGCAATGAGGTGTTTTTGGCATTTCCAGTATCACCTGATGTTTCAAGTCCAGTTGAACAAAAATCACTGGGCCGGCTTAGTGATAGATTTTCTGTTCTTCCCCTCTCACATAGGTTGGATGTCTGTGTTTTGAGGTTTGCTATGTCAGAGTGTGTAATATAAACCTAAATCAATGATATCTGCTGCCTCTCATCTGTACCGGAGAGTCATGAAGTGCCTGAAGGGAGTGGCACTGCCCTGACTTCCCTCTGTATCCAATGGTCAAGGGCAGTGGTTTCTGGGCAATGACACGGAATATTTGTGTCCTGGATCAGTTAAAGGGGGTCTGTCCAGACCTGACTATGACTGTACTAAATCTGTGAGAGCAATGTGAATTTCCATGTACTTGAGGAAAAAGAACTACAACTTGTAAGTTAGTGCCTGAGGCTAGTAGTCACTCCTTGTGACTTCATTCCTTCCACCAAATTTCTATCTCACACACAGGCATTTTTTTTTCCTTTGCATTTTGTGAGAAAGGAGGGTGGAAGTGCTATTTTGCAGCTGATTATCAATGTTAGTATTTTGGCTGTAATTGGACAAATCTACCATTTCTCCTGGATATTTTAAAATAATTACCAAAGGTAGGAACTGGAGATTTGTAGAGCTCAGTAAGCAGTAGTGGATTCACATTTAAGGTCTCTTGTGACTTCATGTCTTTAAAAAGCATATTACAGATGCTAAGTTTTTATTAATGATTCCAGGCTTGGAACATTTGAAATAAGTATAGAATACCAAAATGTTTCATAAGAAATATTCTGTGACCTACTTTTTCAGTCCTCTCTGGTTATGAGCTAGTGAAAATAGGAAATGAAAAACTAACAAAAAAAGACTCAGTGATTTAGATTACCCAGCTAAACAAAGTTAAATATTGTTCCATTTGTTCTACCTAAAGAATGCTTCATGTTGTGTTTGAAATAATGTCTGAATGTTTATCACTCCTTGGTAGGCTGAAATACACTTAAGGAGAGTCTTTTGTGGCTGGTTCATTGAAAAGGACTCATGGCACGTGCAAACTTTTCTCAGAGAGGTGCTATATCCCTGTGGCATATAGCACATATAGTCCAAATTGGGGACTGTAATTCAGCTTATGCCACTTGCCTGTATCCTTGCCTGTGCCAGAGTTATTCTGCATGTTCATGGTGAATCAGTGTATGAAAAATCTATTAGAGCAAGCTATTAGAAGGACAAGACATTCCTTGCCTCCTAAGATAGCCAGCATAAATACTTTCATAAGTATGAAGTTATGTTTACTTATAGAAGATGGTTATCACAGAATATATTTATGAAATAGCCATAGTAAATAGCAATGAAAGCAGATTTTGGTTCAAGAAAGGGTTCATTGTAAGAGCAAATACTCAACTAGATGAAAGGTGACAAAATTATATCTCATAAAATCAGTGGCATTGTAGCACAGTGTATTTGAAAACAGGTGTAAATATATGTGTTTGAACTCCACAGGTGTAAATATATTTATTTGAATTAAGAAAGATATTTTTATGGCACACTATTAACGGGAGTCAGTGTATGAGAGAGAGGAGATTAAGTCCATGAATAAGTCAAATAAGTTAAGAATAAGTCAAATAAATATTTGACTGGGACATCTGATTAAAAATATATATACATATAGATGACATGTATATTTTTATATGTTTTCAATATATTCCTCATTAAATTTCAGTATTTCTTAGTGGTTCATGCACTCTTGGATGAGTTTTGGCTGAAGATCTATTTGAGCTCATGAATGAAAGGAGGGCCACAATGGTGAGGCAGGAGTTGTCAGGTAGCAGTCCCTCATTCACACGTCCAGAAAATTTGCATTTCTATTTAGTGAGGTTTCTGCCATGCAAGGTCTCTGGGGAGTTTCTAGATCACAGAGATATAACTCTTTTTCATTATAATTTTTACTACATTGAAGTATTATTTAGATAACCCATCACCATCTCCTGGTGTAGCTCTTACAAAATAGTTTGGAACAGAAATGCTGCTCAGACATTTTGTGTGAGATGCACTCAAAATTGTGTTTTTAGAAGATGTCTTCATACTTCTTTTTCCCTTTTTGTTCTGTGTATAAGGAAAATAATATGAAAACTGGAAAACACCATGACTGAATTTTCTTTTTCCTCTCCGCTGCTGTGAAGGACAAACCAATATAATTCTTCTTTTCTTAAACACCAGATGGTTTGAATAAAAATTCATTTCAACTGGTTTAGTGGGTTTTTTGTTTGGTTTTTTTTTTAAGCATTTATCAAATTATAGTGGTGCAATTTAAGAAATTGAAGAGATCAAGAAGTCAATCAGGGCCCTGAGCCAGGGAACAAAATCCTGGATTCCATTTCTGTGTCTTTGCCTTCCTAAGGGACCTCAGAGGTGGTTCTGCATCTAGCTAGTCCCTCTGAACAGTAAATTCATGCACCTTAGGAAAAGAATTAAATTAAGGGACAAATTAGGAGCCTAAATGTAGTTTGTATAATCATATGACATCCTTTGATGAAAGCTGAAGAGGATGAAAGTATTGTTATAAGATGTACTTGTGGGTTGGAAAAAGCATTTTTCAGAAGCTCAGTTTCTAAATAAACATCTGTTTCTCAGTTAATGACTTAACTCAGATTCTTGAGCTCCTAATATACAAAAGTGGGGATATGTTGTGTTTGGACTATGAAAACCTTCTCTGGGTTAAAGTGGTAGCAGAAGTGTGTGGTAGCCTGCTGCCAGGGAAAGTTTGCTAGGCAAAAATGTAGAAACTTGTAAGTGATTAACCACTGAAGCCATGTCCTGAGAGAGAAACTGAATTATCCATGGTATTCATAAAGAGCACAAGATGTTTTCCAGGTAGATGAATCTTAACAGAGACAAGTTAATGGATCCAAGGGTAACTAGAAGAAATGTAATTACTTTTTATATGCAGGAGATAACGCAAAGTGATCTAATTAGCTTATTTTTTCCTATTGCACCTTCTCCTAATTCTGCAACAAGTGATGTAGGTGATACAAAGGAGACGTGAGCCAAAATGAAAGTTTGAAAATGTTAGACTACATTGCAGATTGTTTTTCTTGAAGAGAAAGAAAATTCTTAACACACTTTTACCAATAAATTTCCAAGAATGATCAAAATAGACATGAAATTTTTGAAAGGCACTATATATCTGTCATTGGATTGACAATTACTCTTAGTAAATACAACATATTCTATATTTTTATTTAAGTATATTATGATAAATACAATCACTAAGGCATTTTTTATTTAAAAAGTTATCCTTTTCTAAAGATATTCATTGAGGCCTTACTCTCAGTTTATTTAGATCTGACCAAACCACCCATTTCTCCCACAACCACATTAATAATAAGGCAAAAAATAATTTTTTCTTTCTTTAGGGGTTTATAAATAAATAAATAAATATATGTACATATATATATATATATATATATATATATATATATATATATATATATATATATATATATAGCTATATAAAGAAAACAACCAAGAGCAACCTTTGACTCAGCTGTGCTGTGCCTACATCTTTGCTTTTGCTTGTTTTAGAGTAGTCATAGGAAATCAATAGGAATTTAAGGTTCTAAATAGAAGCTAAAAGCCCAGATAATTTCTTGAATCTTGGCCAAAAAGGTTAAATGGCTTGTCAAAGATTGGCAGGAGATTCAGGATCTAGATCCAGAATTTCTGATCCCTTTCACTTTACTGCACATACAAGGCCACCAGTTTCCAGATGTTTTTTACTGTGATGCTTGTCACACCTAACAAAACAGAGCTGTGTTTCAGTCCTTTACTGCATTTCACACAGAGGTGAGCTGTGTGCATTTTGGGGTAGGATTTGCTCTGGCACTAGTAACAGTCAAACCGTGATAATAATAAGCCTCACTTATTTATGGTTGCTGTAAAAACAACTTACTCCTATTAATTGCTTGATCATCCTTGGGAAAAGGCTAACAAAACCTCAACTACACATCTCTCAGAAGTGTATGAAAAGAATTTAAATAAATTAAAAGCCTTCTGATAGGGTGAATTTAATAAAAGGTTATAAAGTGAGAGACAGATCAGTCCCCAGAGATGTTTTTTCAGATAATTTCATGGCAGTGGACATCAGTGAGATGCCTTCCAAGGCGAATCAGCTGCAACATTTGAACAATGTCATATACAAAAAAAAAAAGGTGACTTTCACCAAGGCCACATCACAGCTGGATGCCAAAGGTACTGAATTTGGCAGGATGCTGTCCATGTGATAGCACCTAATTCTGTTACAATTTATTAATTTTAATTTATATAGCATTCTTTCACAAAATTCCCATGTCAGGTGGGTCTTTAGATATTCTTGTAATGACAGTCTGTGACTGAAAAGCTTAAAATCCATGCAGGGAAAAGAGTCAAGGTTGAAGGAAAAGAGTGTCAAGTTTTAGGCTCTGTCTCTGCTTCCTCTCATACCTCTTGTAGCATTCCTGGTCCACATCTCTGAGTTCACCTCTCAAGGCTTCAACAGCTCTCTCAGGAAGCCCGTGGCCTAGCTGGGATCTAAAATGTACTTCACAATTTTTGTCCTTTTTTATAGTTTGCACTTGTGTAAAGGACTTGTGACCAACAAAATACCAAATGTAGGGAGTTATAGCCCCATGCAGCTAAAAGTATATGTGTGATATTAAAGGAAGTGAAACCAGGCCTATCTGGACACCTAACACCCAAGACTCTGGGTATCAAAAGTGCCCCTCCACACAAAGAGCCACTGGGTTTTGAGTGGAAAGGAAAGAAAGGACAAGTTGGTACATTTTCAATTGCTCACAGTAATTCACAAATATATAGACTTTTTTGCCAAAAGATTTGAAGGCATGTTTTCTAGCCAAGGCAGTATCTGTGAAAGATTTGTTTTTATTGTTGGCTTTTATTTATTTATGCACTGCAGAGTCACACTTTCAAGCCACAAAATTTTAGTTTTAAGCTCTGATTAGATGACTGAAATATGTAATAAAGAGGGATGAAGTATAAGTAATGCATACCATCCTACCTGGTATGAGATCACAGATAACCACTGTTTTGTCCTGAAATACAAGAAAGTTTGGGTCTTCAGACACTTCCTCACAAATGTTCTGTGATTAGTCAAATACTTTTGGACAACCCTGGCTCCCAAATTTTAGCTATATGGTCATAAAGCAGCTTATTTTATTGTAATACATTTCTCTTTTGCCTAACCTCTAATATTCCTACTACTAGGGACAAGAAGCAATTGAGAAAATCTCAAGATGCGAATTGAAACTATCAGTAGGAGATTGGATTATGTTCAAGTTTGAAGCTGGAATTGTCAAGATATTCATTATCAGCTACTCTTAGGGATTTATTTTCAGCATGTTTACATTCATCACATGTAGAGCTTTAAAGTGTTCATTTGTGTGTTCTTGCTGTCTGACAAAGGACATATTACATGGATGTGGAGGAACATGTGTT
The DNA here is from genome assembly GCF_017590055.1 of Onychostruthus taczanowskii. Classification (NCBI taxonomy): domain Eukaryota; kingdom Metazoa; phylum Chordata; class Aves; order Passeriformes; family Passeridae; genus Onychostruthus; species Onychostruthus taczanowskii. The sequence goes on from NW_024497629.1 coordinate 2,552,928, forward strand.
ATCTGTCTATATCAGACAGATTTTTTTTTTCTCACTCTTAACTTTGTCCTTAACAAATACAAATACTTGTTAATTTTAGTTTAAAATAAACAAACAACCTTAATATTTGAAACCTACCAATGTAAATAAACATCTAATAGTCTTTCTATTCTCTGATTTTATAGTTACAGTGGTAGTAAAAATACTGAGAGGTGACACATGCTGGTGTTTTCTATATAAAAATGGGTTTCTGATTTGACCATGAGAAACAAAATAATTTCCCATTTTTTGTTATAAACTATTCAAGGATATTTTTTCCAGACATAAAAAGTTTTTACTCTGTGCAGAAACTAAAGCAAGCTGCTCATTAGTGCTGACAGCTTAATCACAGTTGTTGACCAACCTGTCTGGTTTAAGAAATGGCAGTAGACTTTATTTATTCAGCCTCCACTGGAGTAAGCACCGTGAAATAGGTGATCAAACCAAATGTAAAAAATTGTAATAATAATAATAATAATAATAATAATAATAATAATAAAACTAACTTTTTAAATTGTATGATTACTCTCCACTGAAAAAGTAACATTTGAAGTAGAGTCTTTTTTTGAAAACACTTCTAGTATGTAGTTTCTTAGTTATATTGCTTTAAAAACAAAAGAGCTGATATTCAGAGTTGTTTTTTGTGTCAGCGTGAAATGTTCTCTTTCATCCTCTGAAATACTGTAATTGTCAACTGTGTTACTTAGTCAGCCCCACACATTGTTGAATTTCCATGTATCTTACTACATTAGTGTTACATTTTCCTTTTCACTTTGCTTATCATCCATTTTGGCCTCTGCTCTGGGAAATATTCAAGCTCATGGAGTCCCACTGGGAGCCACGCCTGAGCTTCAGTACTTCACTGCATCATGGTGCTTTCCAGAATTAGGCTCTTTCTGCTCTGCCAATAAAATATCTTAAGGTAGTGCACAGTGGATTGGAGAAAGGACAGATAGAACTGGAAGGGAAAGTGATTTCTCTGCCTGTACAAGCATGTCCAACATGTGGGAATGGTCATGGGGAGAAAGGCAATACAAAATTGTTGTGCTGTGACTCAATGGGAAGCCTAAGTGAAGAACCTGAACGAGACAGCTGCAGCTCAGATCAAGATTTCTGGTTAGTTGTGTGTAAGAAAAGACTATGGCTAGGATAGATAAATATAAAATATTGGGAATGATAATGATAGGAAAAGGAAAAAAAAAAACCAAAATCAGTGTTTTCAACTTCTGTGAGCAGCTTCTTATTTGACAGACACAAGATTCTATTTCTCTAAGTCATCGCAGTCCATCAGAAAACTCAGAGCTCTTTTTATGTAAAAAATGTTATTGAAATGAAATTATTGTAAGACAGATGTCTGCAGAAAAGATTTTCATCAGAAATAGCTATGTGAAGAGAATACCATGAAATTTTTGTTCAGAGGTACAGAAAGAAGTGTTTTTCTTTCAAATGTTCCCTGAGTTTTTGACCTTTTCTGACTGCAGGTTTTCCCCAATAAAAGGAAAGAAAGGAAGAAAAAGGGACCTACAGGTTCAAACTGATCTATATAGAAAGATCCTATTTTTTTCCATAAAACAGCTTAGAAATAGCCTAAAATTTATTTCAAACTAATAAGAAAGATAGCTAAGATTTAAATCCTGCAGAATTTCCAAAAATAAAAAAAAAATCCACCTAAAATTTACATTAAAGAAAAATAGAATATTTCAAGATAACGTGAAAATCACATTAAAATTGCATGGAATATATGGAAATGTTTAATGTTTACATTATCAAAATAGTTTGGTTTTTTTTTTGGATATATGAAAATTGACATGTATCATGATATTTTTTTCATACAGTAAATTTACTATCTTAATCAAAATAAAGATGAAGACCAACAAATCTTCCATTGCTTGAATCTTTTGCTCAATTTTATTTTTCCATTTGACAGGAAATTTTAAAATATCTTTTTTCTTTCTTTTCATAACACAATAAACAAATATTTTAGATTTTGCCAAAATCAAGAATTCTTTTTCTTATAAGTGAGTTCTTTAGAGGATCAAGCAGAGGCTGTGATTATATACCAGTTTAAATCTCTCATATTTTTATTACTCTTTCAGAGTGTACCAGGAGTACCTTCCAGTGCATGGAACAGGCTGCTGCAAAATTTGCATTTAACAAGTTTTGTGAGCCAAGATTTACATAAATCATAGAGAAGTCAGATTTGTTTCCAAATGACACAATGCTCTGGACTTTCAAAAACTCATCTGCATTTTTTGAACTGAGGAACAAAGATTAATCTAAAACTGAAAGCTGAAGAGTTAATTCATCCCAAAAGAAATTGTTTAACAGGTTTTATAAAGCTTATGTGAATTGAAATTGCTAAAATTTAGTTCCTCGTTCCATGTGCTTATCTGCAGAGCTCATTGCCCCCAGAATGTTCAAGGAAGTGTAACTCCATGACTAAATGGTTGTTTAGTAAAGGAGTTTAATAAGAAGCAACAGCAGATCCATTTCTTGAGGAAGAAATGCATGGTAATTTATGGGATGGTTTAATAACTTTTCAAGTTCACTTTCAATGTTATTTTCAGTGCTGTTATTTCCTTCTGCTTTGGTTTCAGATCTGTTTTTACAAGTGTACTGGACTCTGAAGCCAGCCCTATTTGAAGTTTTCAACTTTGTTTACTGATTAACAGTGCCAGAAGCTGCAGCTGAAATTTTACTCATTTTAATTAGCTTTCTTCACCCACTGCACAAATGAAGTATGAGTTTATTTAATGCGACAGTGTGTGTACAGAGCCAGAGATTTGACTTGTGCTCTTTAATACACTCCTTGAAGTTGCTTCACTTGGTGATTCATTTACATCAGTAAGTGAAAAGTCATCAATCTCATCTTCATTTGAAAGTCTTGCCATACTTGCTAATGATATGCATGATTGGTCATCACAATAGAAATGTACCATAATTAAAGATAAATAAATAAATTACATTCTGTGAATTAATCAATATTAGGTGCAATGATAGCATTCTAAAACAAGCCCACTTAATCTATTGCAATTTGTTCCCACTGGTAATAAGATTGGACTTTTCTCTTCCCTTAAATTCTAAGTCTTGCTATTATTTGTCTTAATTCCATAACATAGGATGATAGTGAAACACTTTATTAAACTTGAGTTAATCTTGAACATCATTCTCTCTACTGAGGGTCACCATTCGAGTAGCAAGTTTAGGTTCCTTCCATATATGGTATTCCAGTACACTAAAAATATTCAAAATACAATCAATAATAATTAAAAAAAGCAAATCAAGACTGGGTGAACATTTAATACTTCATTTGCTTTATAAGTGGGTAAACTGTAGGTCAGAGGAGTTAAAAGATGTAACCAGTTCTAGGAACATAATACTTTAGCCTTGGTTCCACTTGCCTAAACTAAATGATGCTGCATCATATACCTAAAGAAGAAGAGTCATGATAGTGACTCAAGTTGCAAACCACCTGATTATTACCCAGATCAAAGCTCAGGACAGGCAATATTTTGTTACAAGTATGACACTAACAGAAGAAAAGAAGGGTTCTTGTTGGCTTCCTTGGTTGGTTTTGCATGAGCAAGAGAGAGATGAATAACTGTGTGTGAAAGCTGCAAAGATATATCCAGCAGAATGAAAAGATTTACTGCCTTCAACAAAATTAACCAAGAAATTCAACATTGAATGTTTTATGTATGAATTGTACTCCTATGCTGCAGGAAGAAGTGAGGCAAGGAGAAAGGCAAATTCTCATTCAACCTGGGATAAAATTAGCTTCTGACAGACCAAAATTTGCATCCAATGAGCCTCAATGTCCTTGTCCTTGCCTTCATGTCAAAAGCGGAGATTCTCCATTTGGTTTGGAACAAAATAAAAGATTGCCCAAGTGGTGACTTTCCATCATAGAACAGTTTGGGTTGAGAGGGACCTTTAAAGATTATCTAGTTGCAACTCCCCTGCTGTGGGCAGGGACACCTTCCACTAGACCAGATTGCTCAAAGCCTAATTCAACACGTGTGTCATACACAATTCTTTTGGGAAATTAGTTCCAGTGTTTTACCATCCTCATTGTTAAAAATGTTTTCATTATACCCAGTTTAAATCTACCCTTTTCAAGTTTTAGACTCTTGTCACTTGCCTTGCCACTACAGACCCTGACAAATGGTCTTTACCTTTCTTATAAATTCTGTTTAAATACTGAAAACCTGAAATAAGGTGTCCCAGGAGCCTCCTGTTCTTCAGGTTGAACAGTCGCAGCTCTCTCAACCTTTCTTCACAGGAGAGGTGTTCCAGCCCTCTGATACCATTAAGGGCTCTGCTCCTGGACTGCCTCCTACAGATCCATGTCTTTCTTGTACTGAGGACGCTGGAGATAGAGGCAGAATTCCAGGTGGGATCTCACAAGAACAGAGCAGGAGTGAGAGAACTCTTCCCTCATCCTACTGGCCATGCTTCTATTCATGTTTGCATCCATGCAGACACATAGCTAAGGTAGATATTTTCCTTCTGTACCAAATGTTTTGCAAAATTTGTTGCAAACGATAGATGCAGCAAATACTTTTGGACTGGAAAAGGAGACTGAAGGGGAAAACCCACTTTCAATCAGTGTAGACTGCTCACTTTTTATTTTTTGATTTTTTCCAAACAAATCTGAGATTTCACTCTTTCAAAAATTATTTCATTGCAGCATTGGAAGATGAAAACCTTGGGGTTTTGGAGTGTTTATTTAGGGAAAAGGTACAGGCAGATTCACTTAAAACTCTTGTCAATTTTGGGTCTGTCATGTGACACTTGAGAGAGCGTGTATTCACTGATGAATGACCTTGTGGCTGTCCTCAGCCAGCTGGAACCATGCTTTCCCATCCGTGGCATGTATTAGAGTGTGTACCACAGCTGTTCTCCATCAGAAGCTAAGTGCAATCCTTTCAGAAAGCTGTCGGCAATTAATTGTGTCCCTTTCTGAATTTGTCTCTATTTATGGGTTTTATAGAGAAGAAAAGACTGCAGCAGAGAGCTAGAAGTGGAGAATCTGGGGAATTTTGTTGATGTTCACAGGCTGCAGATGGATAAACACTTCTGAAAGCAGAGAGAAATAAAGAAATCCAGGACCAAGGTCAAGTCATACCCCAGCATTTAATAGAATTTCCAGGCCTGGCTGGCATGTTTTCTAACACAATAATTCAGCTAGGTGTTGTCAATTGTTGAAGTGAGTCCTCAGTGTAAATACAGCAAGGGATAGAGATATATACTGGAGTTTTTCTTACCATTCAGTACACTTCACAAGTACTTGGCAGAGTCAGAAAAGTTGCTTTCTGTTTTTAGGTATTGTCTGTATTCTGCTACTTGTGCCTATTCTTCCTTAAAGTCGTGCCATTATCACAACTATGTAATTCCTGTCTCTGTTTTGTTTATGGAATGTAGGAATTTATACTTAATTTCCTTTACAGTGTAATAAAGATGCAATGGTGTTTGCCCAGTGATTAGGGCATTCATCTAATCTGTGGGAAACCATCCTTCAGGTTCAGAAATTTCTTCTCAGCTGGACTGGACTCAGCTATTCCCTCCTCTGGGAATATTACTGGAACATTCACTGTGGCAGGCTGTCTGTTTAATCTTCCCTGCTCAGGCTGGTCTCTGTTATACAAGTAATGAGGTAAGTACCAAACAGAAGTTGGGAACTTACCTTTCCCATATTAACCAATGCCTTAAATACTGAGAAATTGAATTTTTGCTGTTTATTTCTCTCCATCCAGAGTGAGTCCGATTACTCAGCACAGAGGGGGGCAGGTTCATTACAAGTATTGACTCCAAGCAACCCATGGATAGTTTACATAAAAGTTGTGAAAGCCAAAGTTAAAACCTCTAAACTGAGGATGGACAGGCATTTGAACTCAGCTTACACAGCCCCACACAAGCCATTTATAAGGTCTAAGCCTTGTGTTCTTCACCTCTGCTATTTCTCAGAGACAGCATGATTAGTTTAGGTGCCAGGAGAAGTTTAATGACTGTAAATACAATGGGAGATGTTCCTGAAGATTCCCTCTCACTCAGAGTGAATTTAGACATTTATTTGGAAGTCCATATTCTGGAAATGGGAGAGTGCTTAAATACAACTCATTGCAATTCTGATCCTGGGTTCTCTTGTTCATCAAGAACTAAGAATTCCTGCTGAGACTAATTTAATACAACTCTTATTTTTGTGGTCCAAAGAGGACATCTTTTGGACTCACTTACTCTCTTCTACTCTGCAAGACAGAACAAAAGCTCTCACAGACTCTAGCTACAGCTGTTTCAGCCCTTGGATAGAACTCTATTAGTAAAGTTGAGCAATTACAAGCTTACACAAGAACATAGATCCATTTAAATATGAAATATTTTTAAAATATTGTTATTAATAAACTTAAGATATATCACTAAAATATAGTAATGACATTGTTAAAATCATTCTATGACTAAAGCTTTGTCTTTACATATTAGAGTAGTTCTGGATACATTATCTCAGAACTGTATGCCTTAACTGGAAAAAATACAGATGCTAAGTAGCAAAAATAATTTGTTTACATAGGGTCCTTACCTGGGAAAAAATAAAAGAAAATTAATGACACTTTTTCATTTGAATAAGAGTTGAATAAGGGATACATTTTGATTTTACAGTGCCATAAGAAACACAGAAAAGTTAAATTCAGTGCATCTGTTTACTATGACCTTGTTTTCGAAGACCACAGGGATGTATAAGGAGACTCAATGATAAAATTTTGAAAAATAAAGGAGAGCTCTCTTCACAAAAAAACCCCAAAAAACCTAGGGCAATCCATAACTGCATAATACCAGAAGGACTAAGAAAAAAAACCAAATAATCAATAAAGGGTTTAAAAAATGAGATAGCATATCAAAGTTATGACAAATATGCAAAAATGGACAGTAAAGCGAATGAACAGTGGTGGTCTTTTATTTAAATGTAGTGGTGATGAAAAGGTATGAAGGACACTAGTAACTTCTATCCACAGCAAGGAAATTTCTGTGCTTTTCTGAAGATTGTTTGGCTATACAGTCTACCTGACCATTTCAGCTATGTTAACATAAACTACCTCACTGAGCATTTAACTGGTACCTGCTTAGGAAAGAAATAGGAAATTATTATGCTGCTTTGGATTTCCTACTATATTCGTATAATCCCCTGTAGTTGTAGACATTGTATACAACAATGGACAAATATAGATCAAAATCCTGCAATGCTTCAATATGGAGCTATCATGTCATTTCAGTTTGTAAAATCAAGGAGGGAGGAAGGTCTCCTCAAAAGCCCTAAAGCCTTCTTTCCAAATCCTCCTTGGGTGAATTCAGTCTATGAAATGTTCCACAGCTACTGATGAACAAAGGTTTCTTTTCCATTGAAATGCAGAGCTGGAAAGAGTCTAAAGACAAATTTAATCTTTTCATCCCCTTCTTCCAACCCTGGCAATGAGACAACGTCCTCTATATGCACACCATGCTTATCTGTTCTTAAAAACCTCCAGTGGCAGATTCAAAAAGGATCACTGGCTTACCAGTTCCAGTATTTAACTGTCTTTACAGTAAAAAGGATTTTCTTAATATTTGATCTGTATCTTAGCTACAAATTAAGCTGATTACTCCATCAATACCGACAGCAAGCAACAGCTATCCTGTTTTACAGTAGTCTTTTACATATAGGCTGACCTGAGCAGGAATTAATTGAGAGAAGTCACCTGGCCTGGTTTATATAGAAAACAGACCAGATGATCACAACAGTCCCTTCTAGATTTATAATTTGTGTCTGAATCAAATATCTCTCCTGAGCAAAAAATATCAAGTCATTCTGCTTTCTTTTTGGAGTCAAACACAGCAGTGTTTTGTTTGACAGAAATATCCCATTCTTTTCTGCACTCACGCATTCTGGGAACATTCCCATTATATTTGCAGAAAATTGCAAATTTGTTTTCAGTATGAATGACAAGTAATAAAATTAAACTATATTGTACTGTACTAGGTCACACATGGGAGCTGGAGTTTGTTTATTACCAGTTCCTGTGTTTTTCCCTTTCTTAGCAGATAGCTCATTATTTCCTACAAGATCGGTTATTTGAAATCTATAGAGTTGGCTGTAAGTGTGTGCTGTTTACCATTCCACACATCAGTCCCTTTCCTCCCTTCCCAAATATATAATTACATTTTTTATAGATGCTTTGGTACATTTTAAAAGGCATGTCGGTTTCTTTTTTAGAGACTCTTAGAAGCAAAGTGGGGCACTTTGATGTTTATTTGCATGCCATACCCAGAGTGACTAAAGTTTTGTTGTAGAGGGTTTTTGCTTTAGTTTTTTTCTGCTTTTGTTTTCTCACATCTAGAAACAAATGGGAAGATTGGAGACTGTACACTTCTGCAATTAACTCTTTTCTGAGGATCCTATGAAAATTGAAAAATCCAGGGGAGCACAGAGGGACCTTAACCCCTCGTCTTCTTTTGTTCTCTGGATAATTTGAATATTGTCTTTAATCAGAAATAATGTGGCCCCTAGAACAGCTTGGAGTATCTGTAAGCGTGAGACAAACACACAGCTTCCTCTCTGAGTTATCAGTGTCCCACAGGGACTGTGATGCAGAGGTTGTGCTCTAAATCTGCTGCTTTTTCGTGGATTTCAGCAGGTTGGCAGTGAAATACTTTCATTTTCCAGGTGAAGACCATAAACAGTTCTGGTCAGGACTCAGATCATTTACCAGCCCTAACTGGTTTGCAATAGGTCATCTGGCACAAACTGGGAGTTATCCTAATATAGGAGTCTCAGCTTAAGCTTTTTATCCTTCATATCCTGTCCTAAAATAAAATCTAAGATTTTCTTAGATTATACATTTGTAATGACAATAAGAAGTTACTACTAAATTTATATTTTTTGTAAATACACATATGTTATTTTAAATAATCTAAAAAATATTTCTGTAACTTCTGTAACTCTAAAATATACACGTCCTTATTTATATGTCAAAATAGACAACATTTTTCTTAACATTTCTACTTATTTTTGTTTCTTTTCAGAGTGGCTATTTTTATTGTTTGTTTGTTTGTTTGTTTTTTTTAATTTCTTTCCACACTATTCTTTTCCTTATGCCCAAGGACTTTCCTGTGATAGGAATAGTTTTAGAGAAATGCTAAAAAGGAAATAGGATAAAACTATCTTGGCTTCATTTTGTAGTTTTGGACTCCCTTTAGAGAAAATAAGATATAGATTTCATTTGCTGGTGTTAAACAGCAGTATTATAAACTCTGATGAAGTTTAAGTGATTTATGTTCTCAATGGTCTAAGAGGGAAACTTGAATTCCCATATCTGTATAAACAATAAAATGTCAAGAAAATAGACCAACAAAGTATCTGTTCCATCTTTAGTGGTTTTGTATTACATGTTTCATAAAGCACAGCTATGGAGAAAATTAAGAAAATCAAATAAACCAGTAACTTACAGTACATTATGAGCTACTGTCCTTTTCTCCTTTCAAAATGCAATTTTAGATCCTTGCCTGAATGGAAGAAAAATATGGCAAAGATTACCTATATTCTCATGGATACATCTGAATATTTGATTTTTTTTTCTTGCCATCCTTCACTATTTCCTGTTGTTATTGAATGTTTCAGATGTAAGGAGGTAAAAGATTATTGCAGGAGTTGCAAGTGCCTCCAATTTGATTGAAAACACATGTACTTCAGAAACAGAAGGAGTATGTTGCTCCTCTAGAGTTATTTCAGAAACCAGAACATTTTCCCCTTCAAGGAAAAATAATTATGTGCTGGGAAAAAATGGTTAATTATATTTTAACATAACTTTACCTTGAGGTGAATTTTTAGACTTCTACAGCAATGCAGCTTTCAATAAATAAATCTGGCTGGCAGCCATAGAAATGAGGTTATTTGGGCTGCCAGTAAACAGTATTGTTCCTAAGCTCAATGAGTTTCCTATTACTTAATAAGAGCCACTGTTGCAAACTCCTTGTGGGGGAAAAGTATAATACAGTATATTAAAGATAAAACCTTTCATAAGGTAACAGAGACTTTAGTTTTTTTGGGCTTTTTTTGTTCACATTCCAGGTAATTTTTATTTTTCCACACAATTAAAGAGCCAGAGAACTTACTGAAGGATTTTCTGTGCACAAGTCTAAAAAAACAGTTGATTTTGTCTAAAAAATTGAAATCCCTTAGTTTTATGCTCTATTTCAGTCTCTTTTCAAGATTTCACTGATTTTTAACCTTTCCATTATTTCTAACTTTTATAGAGTAATCCTCTAATAACAATTAGTCACATAGTGTCTCAACCCCCACGGACAGTCTAGATCTAGGTATTTTTTAAACATGGATCTCCAAGAATAAACAGGAGGGTATTATGTTGGAAGAAGTCCATACTTCTTTTCAAACCTTAATTCTCTATTTTGAATTTTGCTTTCTAGGAATTCCTATGTTTCTGCTGCAGAATCTGAGAAATATTCCCTGTTTTGAGCTCTCAAAATATGAATAAAATATTTTTTATACTAAAAATTTGCACAAAGAAGTGTGTGCAGTACATTACAAGATGACATGATACTTTCCTACAAAGTAATTCCAATCAAAAATTATTTTTTAGGTGTGGATGAATATTTCAGTGTCGGCTCCCTGAAAAACAGGACAATGGGATCTTTATTATCAGAAATCTTATAAAACAAAGCTATTTAAATTTTTAAAGAGAAAATGTGGTGTGACACCTAAGTCTATAGCTCACTGACCTTCCTGGGTGTGCATAATATTTCAATATAACCTCTAATTTCTCATGAGATTTGGCACTTTAGTACCTTAAAAGATATGAAGGACTTTGAGGATATGTTAGGAAAAAGTGAAAGGCTACAACTCTACTCCAACAGTTCTTAATTTTCAACTAAAAGAAAATCTGGTCACCTTCCAGTTTGGAGAAGCTGAGACCCATCAAACAACTGAAAACAATTTGTTCAGAGCTGGAGCTGTCATAGTCTATTAAAGTAAAAAACAAATGAAGTGCTGCTTCTGACTTCAGCTCACCACTTCATATAAGCTCTCTCCCATTTCACTAGACAGTTGTGGACACAGAAATAATACAAAACATAACCCAATCAACAGACTGTGAAGAATATGAAAACTAAAGACAGATGTTCAAGAGCTATCAACACTTTTCAGATTTAATTATATTGACACGGAACAAACAAGTGATAAATCAACTATTTTATAGTGTAATAAGCCTTATTCTACCTGTTTATCTAATGCCTCTTTGGGTGGCACATCCCAGGTACATGGAAGACCATGGAGTGTTCTGCATGTAAGCAGTTGCAGAAACTAATTGTGTACTGAAATAATATTGAAATGCTCCTGGTTTTCAAGATGAACATCACATTCCAGAGGGCTTTTTTTGGGTTTTATTCCAATACTGCTATGTCTTATAAATTTGAAGCCCTTCTTATGTCATTCATTCTAAGTCCTGCAGAAAAAAAAAGGATTAATATTTGTGTATTATTTATTTTAGTTTTCAGTTTTATTGGCAATGATTGCCAATTACCCACCATGTTTTATGACAATCCATTATTCTCTGGGCCAGCTCATAAAGATGAAAGACAAGGTGCAGCTTTACTACACAGAGCAGGACTTGGATGCCAGCATTTTTTAATGAAACTTCTTGATATATCTTGAATTCATTAATATATTGTATCTTTAATGCTCCAGACCAGTGTGTTCATTGCTGCCCATTCTGTACTTGGTGCTTGTAGGCATTTTACTCCACTGCCTCAGGGAGTGCGGATATTAACAAATAACCCTTTTTTCCTCCATCCCCAAAAAGCCAACCCAAAAAGCCACACTAAAAACATAAATGAACCAAAACCGTTCCAGACTGATGGATTGCTTTGATTTCACAGCATTTCTGTTTGCGGTCCTGGTGAACCCGGTCTTTTGGTTCCTGGGATGCCATGACTCAACTAGAGGGGAATCCCAGTGTGGGAGATAAAAGGACAGAAAGTTGGATCTGATGATCTTGGAGGACTTTTCCAACTTTAATGATTCTATGAATGGACAGAGTAATCCCTTCCATATTTATTCAGTGTGCTCACAGCCTTTGGCATGCACTGTGGTCAGACCAAGACAGAGTAATTTCAGAGCTTTATGTTTGCTCTATTACTAACTTACTATGAAATGCAAGCAATGGAGAGATGAACATAGATGGCACATTTACACTAACATTTAATGTTTGTAGACTTAGATGACTTTTATGATAATGCTTCTTTGTTTGGTTTGGGGGCTTTTGTGTATTGAATATTTAATGATGTTTTAATTGTTGTTGATTGTTCTGATTAGAGTTAATCCATGTGGCACCTGCAGTGTGCTGGCAGGGGGCGCTTCATAAATGAAAATGGTCATTATTTCTTACTGTAAAATACTGAATCACATTTAGGGAAATGGACTGAAATTTTACAGATGAGTTGCTTTATGAGTTCAGAAGAAAGAAATTATACATTTAACTCGTTAGACAATACTGCAAAATAACTGTCTCCTTCATCACATGTCTTTTTCTCAATTGAATGGACTCCATCTGAAGAAATTACAGTTTATGGAGACAGGAGACAGTTATAAAGGTACTATTTGTCCTTCATTAAGTGAAGTCAGAGGTAATTTTTCTGCCATATCTTTATACCTTCTCAGAGGTAATTTTTCTGCCATATCTTTATACCTCCTCCTTGGTCGTGGGGACAACAATAGTGTTGCTCTTTATGATCTTTGGCTGCCACAGAAAACCCTTAGGAATTGCTGCTGCCTTTCAGACCACCTTCAGCATCTTCAAACCTGTGTATGAAGAGCATGGTGTATAGATGCGTTGAGTCTACTGTATCATGTATAGGTCTCTGACTTCACAAATTTTCCCATCTGTCCCTCAATTTAAATATATTCCCTAAGAGCAGATTTTTTTGTTGCTTTGGTTTACAAAGGTTTGGCCTCCAACAGAGATAATTGTATTTTAGAGTGATTATATGACAGTGCACGTATCTGCTTATCTGGTTTTATTGTTTAGTAATATGACGACAAGGGCACTCAAGACTCTGGCAAATGACCTCTCCCTAACTTCTGCCAAATATTATTAATGTTGAGGTAATGCTCAGTTTCTGAGCCAATGTTAAATTTCATGTTCCTAATAACATTTTCCTCTACAACAAGAAAATCTCTGCTGAAAACCATCTTCTCAGAGTGCACTTACCACGATGAAATGCTAGACTGAAAAAGTTGTAAATCAACAGGCTGTCCTTAGCCTCAGACCAGCTGTTAGAGGAATTAGTCAGCACATGCTTATTTAATTTTTCCTACTCTTATGCCTTGAGACTGACCTTCAGCAAGTGCAGCCTATGAGGAGCAGGATTTGATAAATTCCTAGTGGTCTGAAATTCTTTGCCTCAGGACTAAGTCGGCTGAGAATGTCACTATCTGGCCAGCATACAGACATCCCTGATGTAAAAGGAAGACATATGGGTGAAAAGCTTAGGATTGAAGAGATCATCAGCTTTTAGATTATAAGAGATTGTCTGAAGTTGAACATTTCTGATGTGCCTCATCTGTTGACAGTTTCATCATGAAGACACAGGAAAATTTGTTAAACTACTCAGTGTCCTCAAAGCTGGGTCACTCTTTTAGAATGTTTTGGAGATTCATTCTGAAGCCCTTGTTACACCTAAACCACATTGATGAGATTCTGAATTCATTTAGACATGACCTTGCAATACATGTCTTGCATTTTAGGTTAACCAGCCTCCATCTGCAAGGAGTTATTGCCAAACTTGTGTCTGAAATGGTCTAAAATCTTGAAAGTTGCTATAAATATGAGATTTCCCATCCACCATCTGGAAGACCCAAATCCATATTTAGTATAAAATGTCATAGTGACATTGAATTCTACTCCATCCTCAAAAGCTCAGTCATAATTTTAAAAACCTATTCCTAATATACAGAAACAGCTTTCTTTTCTTTCCTTTCTCCTTCTAGCCTCTTTTTCTTCTTTAATATGAGCTATTACATCCATACACTCTGATCCAAGTCTGCTCTGCTGATATGTAGCAAAACAAAGAATATCACAGATTGTTGCATTTATACATTTGTAACCAGAAGTGTGTGAAATAGGCAGATCATAAAGCTGGCTTTACATTGCTGATATTATTCTGGTATGGTAATCTGCATTGAACTAAAATAATTTTTGTTTCATTGGTCTCTATGGTCAAAATGAAAGCAATAATTTAACTTGGTATATTTTAGTTTGTTTTTATTTTGGATAAAACCTAAATATATTCCCTAAGATGTTTTTAAAAGTTAGGAGAAGAAAAATAATAAAAAATAAATATACGATTAAATAAGTTGTAAATTTCAAAGTGATACATGAATGCCATAACTCAACTGGAGAGCTGGAGAAAATAATAGTTTTATAGTACTGACAATGCAAAGGCTACAAAATTCAACAAAGGGAGTTTAAGAATCCCAAAAAACTGTAATGTATCTGCTGAAATACAGCTGGATTTTTGAGGCAAAGGTATAGAGGGCTAACAATCATCAGGGCTTGAAGGAAAGCAAAACTTCTTCAATTGTTTAATTGTTCTGGTTTTTTGATGTCTTCTGAAGGTGGTTTTTCTTTAATTATATGGAGCATTTATTTTTGTATCAAATAGGAAAAAAACCTTCAAAAAGGAATTTGTGAACCTTGCCTTTATAAGCTGAAGCTGTTAGTGTCTGGTTCTTCCTATTTACTTCAGAGCTAAATGCAGCAGATGTAAATGTAATGGTACAAAACCTTTGAAAGTAATTAAATCACAGAGTAAGATTAGTTCAACCCTTAAGATAAAAGTGTTGAGGCTGCTTTCATGACCAAGAGCTATGCATTTATAAAACCATAAAATCGCTTGTTTAAATCATTAGTGTATTTAGCTGTTTCAGTGATTGATATTGGAATACATCACATCAGGCACCTCTTAGGACTTAGCATATACAACATCTGCTCTGTTCTCCTATTCCAGCAATTTCAGTTTCAAAGCAAAAATCCTAAAGATCTGTGAACAAAGAATAATTTTCTTTTTGTGCTATTTTTGCTCCTTTATGGTAATGTTTGATAAGGTTGTAGGGTTTAGTATTTTTGTCAGTCAATCTTTTTTATTATTCATTTTTCATACAAAAAGATTCAGAACTTAAATATACTTTAGTCTAATATTTGTGACTATTCATCATCTGATAGTTGGGAGCAGTTTGGAAGAGGCATAAGAAAAATAGAACTATGTTTCTAGTCCCTCAAGTAATACAGCATTGTGATTATGATTGCTATTAAAATAAAGAAGACTGGTTCTTCATGGGCTTTGGCATTTTAGAATGAAGGATGACAAAGAAAGCACATGAGAAAAAATTGTCTAAAGATTCCTAGAACATGTGAATAATATAATTTCATTTGCAGAGAAAGAGAATGATATTAAAATTGACTGTGTATATTTAAATTTCAAAGAGTTGGGCTCTTTCTCAGAGAGAGGGAGAGAAAAAAAGACTGTGTAAGTGAATTGAGGAGAGAGAATCTGGATTTATTTCTCTTCTATCTTTTATAGGAAGTAGTTAAATGCAAGTACACTGCCCATTTGCACCATCTAGGACTTGATAGGCAAGCTAACATGGGAGAAGGAGAAAAGGAAGAAAAAAAAGATGAAACTGCCTTTGAAGTGAGAGAGTCTGAGATAAAGGACTAAACTCTAATTTAGTCCAGTGGCTATAAAGTTTAGGTCTGGAAACTCACATGCTTAGTCTTTGTAACCCTTAGTCACTGCTGAGAAAACAATAGCCTCAGACTTTCCCAAATAGTCCAGTCCTCAGATGTGTCAAGGCATCAATATATACAATAAATTTTATATAAGCCAGGGTATAGCCATCAAATCACTCTATATAAACAATGTGATTTTCTTTCTTTCTTTACAATAGGTCTCCATTGGACACTAAATAACTTGGAGTTCAACATTTGTCCTACTATAAAGGTTTATTTGTCCTACTACAAAGGTTTGTCTGAAATTTGTGACAGAAGTAGGGGGAACTATTAAGTTATTTTCTTAAATTCCATCTCATTTAATGGTAGAAAAAACCTGACTCCACCAAAAAGAAAAATATTCTTGAGAAAAACTGTAGTCTGAGTATGTCCCCCATAATGCATTTAAAATTGCTTCTTTCATGCAAAGGCATAAAACCAACACTTTAAATATTTATCCAAAAATAACCGCTTAGAATGGTAGCATCACAGAATGCTTTGGATTGGAAGAGGCCTTAGAGATTGCCCAGTACCAGCTCCCCCTGTCATGGGCAGAGAAACTTCCCATGAGACCATGTTGCTCCAAGCTCTGTCCAGCTTGACCTTGAATACTGCCAGAGATGGGATTCTCTGAGCAACCTGTTGCAGTTCCTCACCACCTTCACAGTAAAGAACTTCTTCCATATTTCCAACCTAGTTTTCCCTTCTTTCAGTCTGAACCCATACTCCTTGTCCTATCGCTACAGTTCCTGACGATGAGTCCTACTCCATCTGCTCTGTAGCCTCCTTCAAATACTGGAAGGCTGCTATGAGGCCTCAACACAATCTTCTCTGGGCTGAACAACCCCAGCTCTCTCAGCCTGTGTTCACAGGGGAGGTGCTCTAACACATGGCTCCATCCACACCTGAAGGACAGGCAGCTATTGTGAGGGCTTGGCGGGGAAGATTTTCCTTAGGTGGAAAATCCTAGGATCATTTAGTCTTCTTGCCTCAGTAACAGGAACTCTCCCAAATACAGCCAAACACTAAGACCACTAACAAGGGGCCATCCCAACTTATATAGGGTAACAGGGAACATTCTAGAAATATTCTAGAAATATTCTAACCAATCACAATGGGCAATGTAAGCTACATTAACATAGTAACTCCCATGATCCCCTTCTAACAAACTTTAACTCTCCCTACATCTAAACAGTGTCCCTGCACTTAGGGTGTCATTTTCCATGGCCTTGGGTTGGTCCTTGCTATGGCTGGCTTGCTGGCCAGGCCAGGCCACTGGACCTCCACGGTGCTCCAGTCCCCTCACCACCTTCATGGCATCCTCTGGACTTGCTCCAACAGTTCCATGGCCTTCTTAGATAAGGGGACCCAGATCTGCATGCAGCACTCCAGGTGGGGTCTTATGGGAGGAGTAGAGGGGGAGAATCACAGTAAAAGTCGGTAAGTAAAGTAAAAAAGTGGGTAAGGAAAGTAAAAAGTGGGAAAGGAGGGACAAGGAGCTAAGAGTGAGACTCAAGACATTGGAGCTGAGATGTCTTGAAGCCACCCCTGCACCTCTGAGATCTTTGCTTAGTTGTAGTAACTTGCTGTCAGGAAGGAACAGTTCTGCAGAGCACAATTTCCCTTGAACTTATCTCCTGTCGACATGGCACACCGAACACACATTTGCACACTATCTTGTGAAAGTTATAACAGCCTGATGTCCAAGCAGCACCTTGTCCTGGCATAGCCTGACTCCAGACAATATCCCGAGCTCTGGTCAGTGTCCTGGCTTGGGCTTAGAAAACAGGTTCAGTCCTGCCTCTGTCTGTGGTTTACTGTGTGACTCTGGGCATATCTCCCCTTGCTCCGTCTGTTTCCTGATACCTAAAATATATTTGGAGACACCGTGAGTTCCTTGGGGAAAACTGCCCCAAGGGGCTGAGATCAGTTGTGCCAGTGCTCAGGCTGTAAGTACACTGCTGACCTTGCTAAGGGAAGGTGTCTTCCCTTCAGGAAAAAACCAAGCCTGTATCTAATCCATGCCAGGCAGAAGTAGTGGGGCTCTTGTAGACCAAGAAGGCAGTGGGGTTAGAATAAAGCAGCTGGCCACATTAGAAAGGTAGGAGTATAGAACTTTCTGCAATGCAGTTGCAACAGTTTCTGCTAATGTTAGTGCCTCTCTCAGCAAGAGATTTTTCTGTGAATGCTTTTCATGGGGTTTTTATGCATTCAGGCAGTAAGGATCAAGACTTCCACCACACTACTAGTCTGAACCAGTCTCAGAGTTCTTATATTCTTATTCCAGTAAGGAATTATAAACTTCTGAAATTGTTCATAATGAAGAAAAGAACTTTTCAAAAAGGATGTAACATGAATAAACTATTTTCCCTCCAAATTCCTTCTCTATTTTGAGAGAATTTGGGGTTTGAAATCCCAGAGGTTTTTAGAATACTAGGAGACATTGACAAAACTGAAAAAAAGAAAACTAGACTCAGGTTTGAATAAGACTTCCCCTCATCTCACCATATTATTGATATCCCCTGAATCTTGCTACCCACCTGCCTTTGAAGAATTAAGCCCCTTCCCATATGAATATAAAATAAGACCTTAGATATCCTGCTAGTATTTCTCGCAAAACTCAAGCTCTTCTAGGGGGCTGGATAAATAATAGAGCCTGATTATTCTAATAAGCATCAAATGAGGTATTTAGGATAAAGGCTTAGAATTAATTCACCTTTAAGACAAATGGAGATCTTCTGTTAAAGTCAGCCAAGGTTGCATTTTTCAGCAAGAAGTATACATTCAGCTGTATTCACTGATATTGGTCACACTCAAACTTGAGAGGTGAGTGGAAGTATAGAATATATTTTCTATTTAAGCTCATCATGGCCAAAGAGATAGGTGTAAAAACCAAGGCAGCAGAGTTGCTACACAATGCCAGCGTTTCTGAGAACATCTCTTGAAGAGACTGAGAAAACCTGCCAGAGTGCTACAGAAGTTTTGATGAAGGGAAGCATTCGGATAAGGACATTAAATCCAGCCTGATACCAGCATATGGAAGTTGAAGTCTTTTCTCATTATCTTGGCTGATTTTCTGCCAGGAGACGCATCTGCTGGACTTCTGCAGGAGCCCTGTGGGAATATAAACCTAGGCAGTCAGACCAGCCTGCTAAGTCATATTTATGTAACATTGTTAGGTAATTTCTCACATCAAGGGATGCACTGGCTCAGAAACCCACATGGGGCTCATGGAGGGTGGGGAAAAATCATGTCGGAGGCATGCTTGCCATCTGATGGGAAACTACATGGACACCAGTGGAGAATTCTCCTCCAAAAAATGAGAAGTGACTACTCCTCAGGATTACTTAGCAAGTTGCTCACATTACGTATTTAGAATGATAATTTCCCTGAACTGTCAAAATCCCAGATTTAAGACATATGATTGAACTGCTGTTAGCAGCAATAATGGTTATGGTAAACTAATGGCAGTTTCATGCAAATTCTTTAAACTTTGAACGTTGTAAAGTTTTAAAAGCTTAGGGCTTTTGTCATTTCAAGCCAACACTTTCACATTATTATCATCTTTTTGGACTTAAAATTCTTTATTTTCAGAGTTTAAATAACCCTAGAGGGTTTCCTCTTTATACAGATAGGGGAAAGAACATACTGTGAAAACACAATGAATTATAGCCTTGTCTCTTACCTATTCACCTAGTTTCAGATATTTAGCTTGTTAAACTCCTGCTTTCCACTCACACATGCAGAACTCTGCAGGACAACATCTCTAACATGTCTTGATGCATTGCATATGTCTAGGTGGGCTTTGTGTGTTTTTCTAAAGATTGATCCTAATTTTAATGAAAAATTAAGAAGAACACTGTGCTGTGAAAAGTCGGCGTTATGTTAGCATTTCAGTTATATTCATCACAGTTGAGAAACAGAAATATGACTTCAGCTAAGTTCATTTTATCTCAGGGACAAAATTCTCATGGAGGTGTATGCATTTCATAAGGAGCTGCATTCTGATGATTTTTCCAATTTACTACTGAAAATCTAAAACAAAACAAAACATAACCACCACAGCCCAAGAAGTGATATTTTAAAGAGCTCAGGATTTGTCCAGTTGCTGTAAAGACCAAACAAACAAACAGTCTGACAAAACCCCCAAAACTTCCATGTAATTGTCATCTGCAATAGTTTAGTTAAGTTACAAAGTTAAGTTATGAAGTTTCTGTAAATTATTAATTAGCAGTATACTCTCATCTGAAACTAGGGGCTGAATAACAATATCTCCTGAAGGAATTTTCAACTATTCTTACTGAATTTTATATCTGGAGTTTCTCTCTAAAGTTTTCTATATTTTATATTTGGAGTTTCTCTCCAAATCAAATAAATGACCATTAACCACTGCTGCTGAATCCCAGATAGGTTTTTATGTCAATAAAACCTGTTTGGTGTTCATCAAAGTGTTTTGATGAACCAAATGAGAGCACTAAGTCATCTTCTTTCCTGATAAAACTCCAAATACTGAATGTTCAGCAGCTTCTTACCAATAATGCATAGCAAAATGTAAGAATAGGAATTGTCATACAGTAATTTGACATTTCTGACACAAATGAATGCTTTGAATATACAGAGAGTTACTCCTTCAACTTTTTCTTAAGGAACTACCTCATACGTCTTGAAAATTTATATGTCTGTGTCCAACTTGTGAACAGTTAATTGCTACATCCTTCACAGTAGAGAGGTTTTTTCTCTACTCTTTTTTCCTTTGCATATATATACACATGATATCTCATTAGTAAGTATGTTGGGAGCACTTATATGCATGGAAGAAAGGTAGTGAATTTTTCCAAGTTGTAATGATAAGCTAAAAGCCCTGCAAGGTAAAATGTGGCAATTGGGGAAAATATGTCCCCCAAGCATAGCAAACATACTATCAAAGTGAGTTACCTACCAATTAACTCCTACATTTTGCACAAAGGGCATTAAATCCTAGGGTAAAATAAAGCCAAATGATGTATGCCTGTTCTCTGTGAAAAACAGATCATACAAAATGTGTTCCAGATGAGGTGGTTTTTGTTGTGTTTTCAGCATTCAGCTGGTTTTCTGGAAAATATTTGCTTTTCCATTAAAAACACATTATTTTTCTATGTAAACTCCTATCACTAGGCATATGGAAAAAGAGAAACTATAGGTCTAATGCAGTAAATTAAAATGTGAGATCCTAGGCAGGTTTAGACACTATGATCCAGGACCCAATTTTGACCAAACTAATCACTGGATAATCTCCCCAGAAATTTAGACATGCCTAAACTCTTCCTGCTGGAAACAGTTAGAGAAGCAAAACATCCCACCAGGAAGAAGAAACTTAATTCTCAATTCCTATGGCCTGGATAATATCATCACATGGGAAAATATTTTAGCTAGACTCTGTACTTCACCTCACAGACACCAAGAGCATGTATTTCAGAAAAACAAAAACAAAAAAAAGCAAAACCCACCAACCAAACAATTAGAACAAACCAAAAGACCACACAAAAACAACAAAATAGAACAACAAAATAGAACAAAACAGGAAACCAAACAAACACATATGTTTGTTCACAAAATAATACTTTGGCATAATTATGTCCTTGGAGAATGTTATACCTTAAATCCAAATATGAAATAGCTGACTTCTCACTTAAAATTTTTAATGTGCTACCTCATATAAGCTGCTTTCTTTTATGTAGAATAATTTTTATGGGTTTATAAGCATCTAAACTTGTTGCAATTCTATAGAATCATTTTCTTTGTAATGGGTGACCAAACCACAGCATCAGGGAATGGATGGGGCTGGAAGGGACCACTGGGGGTCTTCTAGTCCCTCCTCAAGCCTGGCCTGCTCAAGAGCACATTGCTCAGGATTGTGTCCAGATTGAATATCTCCAGGGAAGGAGATGCCACAACCTCTCTCGAGTTCCCCAACTAATTGCATTACTTGAAACACCTGCTTTATCTGTTGTAAATGTGCTCGACTTCAGGAGAGTTTTGTCCCGAATTTTCCTTCTGAGATTATCAGAAGATATTGTAAGGATAGACATCAGAGAATCACCTCATGGCTTTTATGCCTTCAACAGGTAGGTCTTCTACCCTATTCTGTAAAACGGAATACTTCTAACTTTTTTGGGCACCTTCTCACTTCAAAACTCTTTTCCAAAACTCTTTAGCTTTCAAAGATGTATTTGAGAGAGGCTTCCAAGTATTGCATTTTGCCTCCTGAAGATATTCAGGTAGATGCAAGGCTGTAGAATTTGATTATAATTATCAATAAAAATTGGTTCTATACCTATATAGGATACCTGCATAGTGACACTTGTCTTCAAAATTTTCATATATCATCACCACTAATACACTGTCCTGCATATGTTGGGGAAGGTCAATATTGCCTCTTCACCCCAGTTTTTTGAGTAAAGCAGCAGAAAATCAGGAAGAAGATTGAAAATGCTGTTGAAAATATGTTGGGGAAGGTCAATATTGCCTCTTCACCCCAGTTTTTTATGACTTCTAGAAACCACAATAACCTTATTCCGTGGCTACAGTGCCAGTCTTTTCTCACCCTGGGATATCCCCACCAGGTGACACATCATAAGACTATTCTCACCCTGGGATATCCCCACCAGGTGACACATCATAAGACTATCTCCTAATTCAGAAGAAATATGAACAGTCTATGTGAGTGTTCCAAGGAGGAAGAATATTGAAGAAAAATCTAAGGATTAAATCAATGTAGACCAATTCCTGGAATGCAACTAGATAAATATTCCAAGGTGCACTTAAACATGCATGTAACCCTGAGGTATACAGCTAATTTTATCTATAAAAAAAAGAGTATTTGGAAGAATATTTGGCTAAGTGTTTCACCTGAAGGCTATGTTTCAGTTCTGCTGACTTCCACAGGGATGAATTACTGCAGAATTGAATGGGCTTTTGTTTTGAAAACCTGCAGGAAAAAAAAATTTCGAGACTGCAGCAAGGACCCAGCTGAAGGGCCCAATGATCTTAAAAAGATCTCCTGTGACTTCACAGTGTGATCAGACATTATGGACAGATACATTTCAATGCATTTTTTTAATCCATCCAACATACATTTTATCTGTTAGAGTCTAATTTTGGATATTTTTGCTGTGGTAATTTATATAATACAATGGAATGAATTGAATGTCATTCCTCAAGGGCCACTACAGGGACCTGCATTGTTTAACAGCATTTTCAGCGGCATGGACGATGGGAGAGACTGCACCCTCAGCAAGCCTACTGATGGCACCCAGCTGTGTGGTGTGGCCAACATGCTAGAGAGGAGGAATCCTATCCAGAGGGAACTTGAAAGAATCACATTGCATAAAAGTGTTAAAGCATTGACAGAAATACAGGAGAGAATGATCACTTGTGAAAGAGGGAAGAGAGACAGGGAATTTACGAGCATAGGCCATATGAATTTATATGTCTAAGTCCTGACCAATGAATAAGTCTAAACAGAAACATTTGTGCTTAGGCAAAAACAGAATGTGTGTTTTAAAACTGCACTCTACAGTAATTTCTCTAAAGGATTGTGGAGTGGTTGATTTTTAAGCAGTTCATTGTGGCCATACAAAATCCTTGTTACTGTGATTGTACACAGAGGTCACAGTGCTTGTTTCTGTAGCTTGAAATGAAATGTAGCTTTTGTCAGTCGATTTCTAGAGAAAATAATTTCACTTATCAGTTCAGTCATTCCCATGACTGTTTAAAAATGTAAGATTGTGTTTACAGTTTATGTTCTACTTAAGAGACTTGTTCAAGTAAATAATTGTATGAAGCAAACATGAAGGGACATGATAAAAGAAACATTTCTTGCTTTGACATTGGAAAAGACATTAATAAAAAAAAGCAATGTCCCTGCTTTGACCTATTTAATAAACAATAGCCTGACATTTATTTAAAAGTAGACATTCAGGACCTGTCACACTGAGACAGAAAAAGAAACAGTCTGCTAATTCCTATTCTTTCATGTTTCAGAGAAATGTAGAAATTTCTTTGTGGATAACTGAGTAAAATCTTTCATGAACATTTTCTTACTGATTCTTAGGTAGTTATTGTATCTGTTTTCTGACTCTGAGACCTAATATAATCCCCACATTTTTCCTTTTCATGATTAGCTATTTTTAAACTGGTATACACATGCAGAAATCAGACAAAAGTAATAGTTAGAAGAACAAAAGAAGTTAATAGCTTCTTTTGGAGGTACGGAGATATAAGGTTGTAATGAGATATAATGATATAAGGGGTTTTTTTTGGTTTGCTGAGACATTCAGTAGGAGTGATGGCATGACTGTATTGCTTCTTGATTGCACTGAAGTGTAAACATAGAACTATTTTTCTGCAATGGAATTATTTTGGATTTTTACAGGAGTGCTCATGTAATTATTTTCTCATCAGGGAGACCCTTGCTGTTTTGGGCTATTTTGTTGGATACTATAATGTATCTAACATTAATTTCACAGCAAAATAAAAACATTAAGGTTAATGAAGGCAATGATTATAATAAATTTGTCTTTAAAAGTCTCCTGATCAAGGACCTCAGGACTTTGCTACATCATGCTTATAATTTGCCAAGTCCCAGTTCTTTATGTTTAAATTTCTTCTGAGCATCCACATTTGCATGATAAATCATGTGTATCTGCTTGAGAGATGGATTTAGATCAAACTCAATTACCCTTGTATTTTAAGGGTGGAATGGTCACACCAACAATCTTTAAGCTGCAGTCATTGAGGTGAGGAATAATCAAGGTGTGTTTGTGTAAACAGATTCAGGAGGTTGAAGCAGAAATGCCAAATATATCTGAAAAGTAAAAGAATAATGGATTTTTTAAGGTTGGAAAACACCTCTAAGAGCATCAAATCCAACCACTATTTTCACCACTAAACCACATCTTAAGTGTAAAATCTGCATGTAGTTTGAATTCTTCCAGAGAAGGTGATTCCACTACTTCCCTGGGCAGCCTGTTCCAATGCCTGACCACCCTTTCAGTCAATAATTTTTTCCTAATATCAAACCTAAACCTCCCATGATGCAACTTGAAGCTGTATCCTCTAGTTCTATCTCTTGTTACCTGACAAAAAAAAGCCTGACCCCCCAAAAAAGCTGGCTAAAATCTCCTCTCAGGGAGTGGCAGAGGGTCTCTCCTGAGCCTCCTTTTGTCCAGACTAAACAATCCCATTTCCCTAGGCTTTTCTCATAGGACTCATGCTCTATATAGAGCCTATGCTTAGGAGAGATTACCTCAGAGAAGGATGGCAAGAATTTTCTATTATGTTATTTTCTTGAGGTCAGATGAAGATTGAAAGAAAGCACTCTAGCAGCACTGGTAAAATAGAAAATATTTTATTCACAGATGCAGATGGACAGAAAGCCATCTTCCCACAATCTGAGCTGGCCAGACTTGTGACAGATATGGAGTCTAAAGCCTTTTCCCTGAGTTCACGTTTTGCCTCTAAGTGGTATTTCAGTGAAACCATTATTTTAAGTATGCACAAGTGTGTTATTTTATGACACTTGTGTTTGCAGAAATGAACTAGAAATCAAATGTTGCTGATTATTATTTGATGTGAAAATTAGTAGACGATCTTTCTCCTATTAGCCCTTAATTTTTTTTTTTAACCAACTATGATATGGAAGAAAAGCACTGCATACAGTTCTGATAGAAGACACAAGTGATTAAGCAAATTGATCTCATTTGCACTCAATGTAAGCATATTCAAAAGTAGGTCCATATCTAAAGTTTCTGATATTAAAAAAAATAAAAATGAGGGAACTAATAGAATTAATTGGACTAAAGGACTCAGGAACCAAAACACAATAGAGACTTGGAATTTTAGAAATTCAGTAACAAAAACATCCCACATTGAAGTAGGAAACACACGAGTCTATAGCTTAAAGAATTAATTGTGTAAAGAACCCCAAGAAATTATAAATTTTCAGATAAAAAGGATATGATAAAATTAGTGTTCCAAAAGACTTGACACCTAGGGGTAGAAAAAAGGTTCCCAAAGGCAAATTCATATAGACTTGGCAAACTATTAAAAGAAATAGCAAAGGTCTTGTTCCTCAGAAAAGAAAAAAGGGTGAGAAAATGTGGAAATAAGTAGAATTAAGAGAGAAGCAAAACTAACAAGGCTGAATGTGTTCAAGCATAGGGGGACTGGATAATTTTGAGGGGACTGGAAAATTTCCAACCCCATTTCTGAAAGAGCTGGGACATGAAATTACAGGTCTGGTAGCAAGCATTTAGAATAAATCTAGCAAGGTAACTGTGACACCTTATTTAAGAATAGGAAATTAACACCTATACTTAAGAATAGAGGAGGGGAAAGTGATCTAACCCAATGCAGGCTTGTTAGTCTAATATCAACTGATCAAAGGATTTAGAATTCTTTATTTTAAAAAACACAGAAAGGATGATAAGTGTAATATAAAATCATGCACAAATCTAGGTTAGCAAAAATAGATCATGCCACAGTCTGTTGAAAGAGATTTTGTAGTTAAATGAAAAGATGGTGGCTCTAATACATAGGGATTTCAGCAAAGTGTTTGACATGGTGTTGAAAGGGAAAAAAAGTTAGACTAGAAAGTGAGGAATACTAAAATGGAGGGTATATGTTTAAATCACAGTAAACACGGAAAATATTGAGTTAAAATGAGTTATCAGTGGCATCTAAGGATGTCATTAGTTCCCCCAGTAAAGAAATGGGGGAGATACTGATGAAATTTATTCACACTGTGATTTTTGGAGTCATCATTAATACAGAAGAATATTTTTCTACAGTATTGAAAGGAAGAGACGAGAGATGGCCCTGAGTACCAGAAAAAACAAGGGTGAGATGAAATTCAGAAGCACAAATTACAAAGCCATTCACTTTTGGAATATGACAACAATTTTCCTCTAAGCTGGGATTTCTTCAGGTGGTAATGACAGAGGAACAGACCTTTTGGAGCTGATTGAGCACAGGCCAATACAATTGAGCCAACTGAGAAAGGGAAAGAAGTTCCTTGAACATCCCAAGTGAGATAATCTCTGTATCCCACAAAACTCAGGATAGATTAAGTTCAGAGTACAGAACAGAGGAATGACTACGAAATTCAGAACTTCTATTATGAAAGGAGACTGAAACAGCTTGGCTTGTTAACCTTGCAAAATAAAGGCTAAGTAGGGATTATTCTTGCTTTCTGTAAATACATCAGTGATAATAAATATCTAGGAGGCAAAAGTCTACTTGGTGCAAGAATAAATGGAATTAAACTGGAATTTAAAAAAAATATTATGTTGGAAATTAAAAGAATGTTTTTGAGAACAAGAGTCTGGAAAAGTGTCCAATAGAAGAGGGGCAAAAAATTTAATTAATTCTAAACTTTGATTAGTTTATGAAATTGGATGTGTAACATAATTGCTCATAAAATCAGAAACTTAACTCATTAATCTATGAAATCCTTTGCAGTTCCAAGTTTGCATTTGTGCTGAAGATGATGTGAGGTTTATGACATATGATAATAATCCATCTACATATTTAATGGGAACAATCACAGCTGTATGGTCATATAGCTGATGTCCTTTCTTGCAGTACATTGAAATAATTGACCAAAAAAAAAAAAATTAAAAGCAACTTGCTTTGCTGAGTGCACACAATTTGTCATTTAGTCAGTGGTTTGTGCTTATTCATTATCATCATCTGACATTCTCTATCACAGAGAAATTTTTATGGACAAATGAGCTAAAGCAAGAATGACAATATGCAAAAGAGATCAGAAAATAGACGGCCTTTTTCTTCCTCTGTTTTATTATTTGGTTAAGGAGCATGTCACTGTGATCAGCATCCTTGATAAAGTATGCAAATGTTTAGAGCCTGTTATTCCTGGGGTGAAAGTGATGGGGATCAGTTCCCAGGAACAGAAAGCTTAGAATGACTTTTTGGTTCAAATGGCATCGTGACATTGTTAGTTCTGGCTTAATAACTCTAATATGGATTTTGCCTTCAGTTCATTGAGGTATCTTCAACCTTGCATTTTTTTTATAATAACTCTAAAGACTACAAATTGTGCTTGTATCCATTTTAGCATATAAACAATGTCTTTATCTAATGTGGTTTAAAGATTATTATATTTCTATGCAATATTCCTCTATTTTCAAGTTGCTATTTAAAAAATAAACCAGGTTGGTGTCAAAAGGGAAACTTTTCCAGTTCAAGTGGTTTCAACCAAACAGAGATTAAAGCAGTTTATTTATTTATTAACACCACAAAACCAACAAACCTTCAGTGAACCCTACACTCAAGACATATTGACAACACAACAGATAAGCTGCTATACTAGACACTGTCAGTGCTGTTAAATATCCAGCTACAAATTTCTAAACACTCTTTTAATCTCAAAGCATTTTATATAAATTATACTCAAATACACACAGGCTAATATTTACATGCACACCCATTCCTCACAAATTATGAGGGTTTTAGGCACACAAACCCTCTCCAGGATTCACAGCCCTTACCTGCAGCCCCCTTCTGTGGGAGCTGCAGATGCTCCAGCTGTGCATGTGTCCATGCTGCTCACTGCAATCCCTGATGTATATGAGGGGAAGAAACCCCCACAAGGGCCCAGGTGCACACCCAAAGGGTCCCTGCTCCCTTCCCCAGCTGTTCTCATCCAGGGGCAAGTTCCTCAGAGCACCCAGAGAAGGATGCTCAGCCTGGTTCGGGCAGGATGGTGATGCCATGAAAGCACTTCTGGCAGGACCAAAACAGATTTTGACAGTTTTATTGTCTCTTATTCCCTGTTATTCCCTATAATTTATGTTTTTATTATGTTTTTTTTCCAAGCTGATTGTTTTTTCCAGAAGTACTTTTGCAATTCAACAAATGGCACTTTGACACTTTGGGGCATTTCAGCTAGAGACATTGCTGCACTTACATTCCTGCCTAACCACGAGGTTGTGTTTCCTGGGAAGATCCCCCACAGACTGTAATTGCAATGCTAAATCCTAAACCCCTCCTTAATGAGTGTCTGTCATAAGCAGACAGCCTGAATTTTATAATAGAGTACAAACCCAGAATATTAGGTGTATCACGCTATTCTGAATCCTAGAAATGAATGTCACAAACAATCAGGCAAAATATTATGGATGAAACAGAGGTGCTTCTATAAAAGTCTGAATAACAAATGATCAGTTAGACAAGTATTAGAGTTCAAAATGTGGAAAGGCAGAGCACTATTTTCTTCAGTAGATTTCACTTGAAATTCTGTGACAGGAGAATTTACCAGTCACTCAGTCAATAAGTCAAAAATGACTTATGTTTTCTGGTGAAATGTCTGACACAAGTAAGGTCTTTAAATTAGATCCTTTTTATGAATCAGGTTAAGTATCCAGAATCTAATCTGCTGTTTTCAAATCTTCAGAATATTGTCTATAAAGAGCAAAACAAAACAAAACAAAAAACTAATGGAGAATCATAGAAAAGTTTGCTGGAGTTTTTCTGGTGTTTTTTATTTGGTTGTTTGGGGTTTTTTTTTGTTTTTTCTTTTTTTTTTTTGGTGGGGGGAGGGATTTGTTTGTTTGTTTTTGTTTTTGTTTTGGCTATTGTTGCTTGCTTTGTTTTATATTGAAAATCTTTTTGGACTTTCCAACTACAACCAAAAGAGTGACCCTCAAGGATCATGTGAGAGAATAAGAGAACATTTAATGTTACAGAGTCATCACCCCTTATTTTACCATATATATACTTCTATAAGAAGTTCATGTTAGAGTACAGAAGGCACCTAAACTGTATGTGGTATGGCACTTGGGAGCAGATTAAATACCTAACTACTCAGCACTGTAATCTCTAGCAGAGGAACACATTCACACTTTGGAATATTAGCCTACTCCCACACACTGGTTTATTAAGACCAGCTAATTTCTTCCCCTAGAAATATTCTCCACTACTACTACTGAGGAGAAAAGTGATTGAGCTAGTGCTTTTTAAGGAGTTACTCATTTTCCTTAGACTTTGTGAGTCATTTCTATGTTTGTATACTCTTGTCTCCAACAGAATTGGTAACAGCCATCCAATTTAGCCCCTGGGATGAGCCAGACAAATAAGCTTTCTATTCTGCAAAGAGTTCTAGAAACTAGTGTCCAGATTATTTCTTGTTTCTCCTCTGTTTAACAGATGATCCCTTTTCTGTGCCAGATAAATACTTATCAGGATGATAAGATTTTTCTTCTCTTATGTCCAGTCTTGTAGTGCTCAGTCAAGTCCTGTTGTCATTTTATATGTGTAACTCCCATCAAGATCCAGTGATAATTAAGAATCAATATTTATTCCTCCTCATGACTTGCATATAAAGTCATTCAGATTAGAAGTGTAACATGGCATCTCTCTACCTGTCAAATTATGTCCTTCCTGCAATGATATAATAATTTGTGATTAACTTTTAAGACCTCAGAGACTTAAAAACTGAAGAGAGACAAGAAGCAAGATGCTCTTAAGTAGTGACTTGGGGTATGTAGCTCAAGGCTTTTATTTCCTGGAGGACAGAGCTTCTTCCTGTTCATTGAAATCTGTCTTGCAGGAGTTGAAGTTCCTAGCACATGTTTTTCTTTATCAGTTGGAGCAAGTGCTGTGCAGTAGTTGTAAGCAAGTGATGTTGAAGGTCTGCAGTAACAACTTGTTTATGGAGAAATTCACACTTAAAACTGGAGGCCCAGTTCTCTCTCAGTCTGTTTCCACTTATGGTACTTGGTATTCTACTGGAATTAAGGATTGACTCAAGACTGAAGATTTGAATTAAAATTCAAGATTCAAAATTAACTTAATTAAATTCTCTGAGAATAAATTTACATTCAAAAGTGTGCACTGGCCCTGTTGAACTTATCAGGGATGTTATACTGCACCTTAGATATCATGAATACTTACATATAAGCTAATATATATAACTGGTTTCATTGGTATTAGTAGGAATATAATTTTCTATTTCTTTTTTTACAGTTATTTCACCATCTTTCCATTTTACCTGCTTCTTGCTGCAGCCTTAGAGGCTGGATTCTGGCAATGAGGGACTAAACGCTGTTGATGCAGTGCTGCTCTTCTAGCAGAGCCATTAGCTATTCCTGTGAATACAAACTAAAAATGAACACAGTCAGGGACTATTATTGCCCCATTAACCGTAAAATACAAGCATATTGCCTGAAAATGAGCAAATGAGCAATAAGTTGCTGTATTAGGACAAGGTGTACTGATGTGAAGAAAAAGAAAATATAAAGCAAAAAGAAAAAAAAATCAAGTCACATAGTCTTCCTTCTCTTATAATAGAAAATTTTGGGGTTTATTTTTGTTCTCTTGAGCCAAGACTGATGCATTACCCTTTTCAGAAGCTGAGACTTCCTGTCACACTCCCATCAATGAGTAGATATCAGAGGAGCATTGCAGCAATAAAGACTTTTCGTGTAAGTCTCCATTTGTGTCAATAACATAGACTTCTCCACCTAAATCTTGATTAAAGTGAGATGAAGAAAATGCATATTTCATTCTTAATATGCTAAATCATGACCTCTTCTCTGAGGTGGCAGTGACAGGACCCAAGGGAAGGGCCTGAAGCTGTCTCAGGGAAGGTTTAGGTTGGATGTTAGAAAAAGGTTCTTCCCCCAGAGGGTGTTTGGGCACTGGAACAGCTCCCCAGGGAAGTGGTCACAGCACCAAGCCTGGCAGAGTTCAAGAGTTCAAAAAGTGTTTGAGCAATGCTCTCAGGCACATGGTGTGACATGTCTATGACATTTCTCCATTTTTTTTTTTTTGAGTAATAATAAAATATATTTTTAAGGAAACAAGATAACAAAGTGAAGAACTACTGTTTGTATGCCACTTCCTTTAATTCTCTTCTTCAGTTGCTTTTCTTATGTGCTAAAGAACAAAATAATGTGTACATTGGTTACAAAATCCCTTTGGGTGGCCAGATAAAACCAGTCATGTAGGAAATAGAATAATTAATCTAAAAATAAATGTAAAATGAATGGATCAAGTAGACAATAGGTACATTTTCTGGTGACGAAAAATCTCCTGTGACATTAGCATAGAAATGGCCTGAATATATATATGGGAATATGACCCACAGCGTTCAGCATGGAATGTTTTATTAATCATAGTTTTTAAAGACAGTGAGCAGGGGAGGGGATAGATCAGGAAATAAATAATACATACTACAGAAATGGTCCTGAGATGAGTAGCTCTTCCCTTTATAAATATTACAAGCAACCCATAATCCCCCAGGTAAGAACACAGTATTCAACACGTTTAATGATGAACAACAAAAGAAGAGCATTTTAATTTAACATGGGAGTCAGTTCCAAGTCTATCAGTTGGCTATCCTGAGAAGTGTATCACAGCCCTAATATTGCTGATAGTGAATTCCAGTATATTTTTATCCTTCATTACTGGAAACTGACTCTTGCAGTAACAGCTTTGCATCATACTATTGGGGATAAAATTACCTGGCATTTTATGTATCATCAATATCAGATTAAAGTGTCAGTACTGAATTTTGTGCCATGTTGCCGCTTGATACAATAACGGTACTAATAATATCTGAAATTATTACTTCTTGTCCCCACATAAGAAGATAATTTCAGAAGGGTAGGGGGGACATAATTTTTCCCTGTATTCCCTTTTTCAAATAAATATTCTTTTGACAATAAGCACATTAACTTAAATTAATTTTTTTTTAAAGTGTGCAAAGGTGTTGGGACCTGATGTGGTCCAAACATCCCCACGCTGAAGTACAGGATGAATCAATGACTAATTGAGGTGTTCTGATCTAGCTGGCAGGGCTTGAATGTACATTTTTAGCGTTGCAATAGCATCTAGAGTAGCTGGCCTAAATCTTTTCCCTAGAGGCTGGCATTAATTGTGTGAGCATAAGAGCACAGTTAAAGGGTCAGGGCAAAAATCCACCTCGCTCCTTCTCCAGCACTGACCAGCAGCAGGGGCACAGGAGGCGTGTAAGAGCAGGGCAGCATATGGTGCCAGGTCCCTGGTATGTTCCTTTGCCAGCAGTGACTTGTGCCTCTGGGACTGTCTGAATGGAAGGTGATGGTTTTGTGTTTAATAGAATCCTGTCAGTTTTATGTCATTAATTTATCTCATCTGTTTTTAATCCAGAGAGGCTTTAGGCATCCACAGTGTCTTGTATCAGCCACACATTCAAAAAGGTACCTCAATGTCTTGCTTTTAATATGTTATTTGTTAATTTTATTTGAAGGTTTTAGCATAGATGAGATAGTTTCTACTCATTTGATCCAATCTGTATTACTCGTAGTTTATAGAAATATGTCATATCCTTTCCTCAGTGACTTCTCCAAAATAAAGGTGTTATTATGTATAGATTTCCACTATTATTGATCTTCCTTACTGTGCCTTTCTGTATCTTTTCCAGTGCTGCTGTATTCTTTCAGACACAAGGGAACAACAAACTATATTAAAGACACCTTGGGGGGCTTAAATAGTGACATTATAATGATTTGTTTTTTGTTTTCTGCTCCTTTCCAAGCAATTGTTAGTTCAGCCTGCTTTTGGCAGCCATTAAACATGGAGCTAATACTTTGGTAGAGCTACCTCCTGTAACTTCAGTGCCTATTTCCAGTACAGGAACAGCTACTTCAGAAGGTGTCACTGTGAAAGCAAGATCACTCTGAACGCAGAGTGAAGATTTCTTTCCCACAACTCTACTTCCCTGTCACATCATTTTTACTAGTGAAGCAGAACATGGACAGAACTTCTCTTTGCAGCAGACACAGCCCTACAGATTTTAAGACAAATATCTCCAAGGTCTGTTCTTTGGAGTATAAGGAGTCAGAGATGAAGATCCAAAATTAGCCTTTTTCACCTGAAAAAAAGTATGGCAGATGACTGAATCCACCTTTGTGCCAGAGGAGTGAAAAAGGCCAATGAGCAGGGGCTGCTGAATCACTGAAACAGATTTAGAGAAGTCTTTCCATAGCTGTTTTTTCAAAGAGAAGGACTCACTGGAGCAAAAGAGACTGAGGTAGTCCAGTTAGACGTGCTAAAGAGCTAGAGCACTGAAAAGTGGGTTCTTACAGCTCCTCTACCCTCTCACAAGGAGAAGATGCACATATTGCATCCTGGAGACCCCATGAAGTGGGACAGGTACTGTGAGTGGAGAACCAAATGTGGTATGATGGACTCCCCCTTCTCCTGCCAGCAGCAGCATGCAGTGTCATATTCAATGACTTCCTTTACATGTGTTGAGCAAATATGAAATACGAGAATCTTAACCCAAAGAAAAGTCAAGGAGGCCTTTTCTGGCACGTGACAAAAGAGCATTTGATGATGGTGGTACAGACTGTTACCAGGATGATTTATCCATGATAAGGACAGAGGTTGATTGCATTATCATGTTGCTGGGAAGATTTACAGTTCACTCACTCCATGGAGTATTGAAAACTGTCACTGATAGTGATCTCTCAACCTCAGAGTCAGGGGTTTTTTCTAAAATTCCACAACTGAAGAATGTTAGTACCAAGAAATTAAGCTCATATTTCTTTTAATGGTATAGTTTAAAATTGAGACATCTGAACAGAAGAATAGACACACGTGTGTAGCTCACTCTCTGGGTGGATGGCCACTCAGTGGAGCCTCATGAAAGAACCCTGTCAGAGAGCCAGAAGGCACTTGGTGCCATATAACACCATCCCTGGGCTGAGAGATACATCAATGCCTTCTGGGAAGTAGCTGGAGGCCAAATAAGATACTCCATGGTGCCTAAAATAAATTCTTACCCCATCCTTAGGATATTGAATACCAGTCTTAGCCCACAATTAGTCTGAAGATATTGGATAATAATTCAACTTTCTAGACGTGTAGTGTATGATTTAAATGCATTAAGAGATTAATTTATTCATGGCTGAGGTATGTTTGTTTTCCTGCTTGGCCATAAGTCACCACTCCTAAGATTGTGGATTTAATATAGGTCCTGTGTGTTTTATCTATGGCTTTGGGCAGAAGTTTTGCATGTACTAGTCTCTCACAAATGGTATTTCTGTGTGTTTGTAGCAAAGTAAATTGCACCCCTACTCATCTGTCAGAGGAATCTTTCCCTGAAAAACAAGGACTCTGTTCACTATGTCTCTATTGATTATGTGGCAATTTAGACACAAAGCACACCTGCATGTACATTCCTTTAGACATGTGGTTTTGGTGTCTTCATTTTGAATTGAGTCCACTCCTCTGATCTGGCTTCCTGCCAACTATTTCTTTTTCCTGTTTTTTTTTCAGGTGATTCCCTTTTTCACCAGTGACTCAATTGCAATACTTGCTTTACTTCTCTGAGAGAGTGGCATTCACAGGACTGTAGTTCTAAATCATCAATATTGTGATGTTAGCCTCAAATTCAGTTGGAGACACCAGGTGTAACTCAGCTATAGCTGAAGTTCAACAGCTAATTCTAAGTTTAAAAATACTGCAGATAAGCCTCTACTGGCTTGTGAAGGGTGGCAAACACACGCATGCACACAGAGTAAAACCCCATGCTGATGACATTCCGGCAATTCAGTTTGAGATCAGGTCTTCATGCGTTCTCCTTAAATGATAACATGCTGCTGAATGAGCTAGCTGCAGCTTCAGACCAGGGGTGACCCTGTGTGGTCAGACCAGGGCTTTTAGGGCCTGTCCTACGTCAGGGTATGGTCTCAGCAGACTTTCTGTGATGTTGTTTGCAAGGACCCTTGCTCAGACTTGACAGCTGGAATCCTTCCAGGAGATTTTCCCTTGCAAATCCAGGATTAGGTATGAGAAAGGAGGTAGAATTTGCTTTCCCCTGTGCTCTGTTAGCACTGGGTTATCTTACTATTATTTCATCCATCCTTTCAGGATCCCTTTCTCTAACCCTGCTCTCTTTCCAAATTCCATTAACACATTGAACAACAGGCTATTAAATGGGCATCTCAGGTCTGAGCTGGTTTCTTTTGCTTCTTGTTCTTTGTTTATCTCTCTAAAGTTGACACCCAATCTAGTCAAAGGGTTTGTCTCATTTACAAGAGCACAAAAGTTATCAGGTTCTGAATTAGGTAGAAGAATAAGGATACTGTTCAGAAAATTACTTCTGTTTCAACATTTCTGTTGACTTCCACATTTACTGTGGATTAAAATTCATGCTGTCTGGGAAAGCCATTTTCTTTTCCTGTCTTGAGACTCTTCCTGCTAATAACAAAGATATTCAGATTTATGCTGAAAAGCAAGGCAAAAATTTTACTTTCTCCAGCTTGGTTGTCTGGAAAATGTGCCTTCACAAAATATGTTGTGGAAAAAAGTTTCTTCTTCTCAAATTTGAAGCAACTTTTCTACTTTATAAGGTTTCTGCTGTTCAATATTTTCTTGTAGGTATATTCTTATGAAGATTTTTATTTAGTCTATGTTCCAAAAAGAAGGAAAAGCAAACAAAAAACATTTCCTTAGCTGTCTGCTTAAGCAAACTGAACTGGTTTTGCACAGCACCATCATCATAACAATAAACCAAGGAAAATACAAAGATTGATAAATATGAGCATCCCTTCAATGGTTCTGTGAATGGTACAGCTGAAAGCTGAAGACTTGTGGTAAGAGAGGAACACAGAGCAAGACATGAAGAAATAGCAGGGCAGAAGGACCTCACAAAAGGAGAAGCAGGGAAGATGCTTGTTGGAATCACATCTCCCCATTTGATTTTTTTCTTGGATTTGTACAACTGGAAACACCTCGTTTCTCACAACAAAAGTCATGAGCTTTGAAAGTTACATTGGTAAATATTTCACCTCTCATTTTCATGTTTTTGTGTGTTCCTCAAGAAAAAAGAAAAAAACAAGAGGAAATGTTTAAAAAGCATTGCTTATGAGGGTTCCATGGTGTCTGATGCTCCTCAAAATGGAGATGCATGATTAATTTTTGTTGCTAAGAAAAGTTGTCCTTTCAACTTGCTTTTATCTTCTGGAAAGTCAGCTAAAGGATAATAAAAGTGGAGTTGGTGGGATGAAGCCTCAGTACAGTAAAATCCATTATATCTAAAAGGAGACACAGAAAGATCAAAGAGGGAGCTAAATGTGTCCTGAAGTACTTCAAAAAGTGGCTCACTTAGGAAATATTGATCATCTCAGGATAGAAGTGGAAAATTGGCCAGCTTTGATGGAGAGAATTGAAGAAGCTGTTGTATAGGTGGAGGAGCAGCAAGTCTTTCACTCTGTATGTAGGTTTACATGCAATTGTTATGGTTATTTGCAGCTATATTAGACGCCTCCCTGCCACTGGTGTTTTGAGGTGCAATCCATTTTATCTGGAGCTGATGATTTTAGCTCTGCTAGTGTTCATAAATACAGAGGTCTCCTTTGTTTTCTAATTATGTAAAGTACATTTTGCTCATTTTGTAACAAATTTAAAGAACAGCTTTCTGATTTGGTACATGAAAATCACAAGGACTGGAGGAGATAACAGGTATAAGGCTGCTTGTAAAAAATTTCAGAGCTTTGACAGATATGGAGATATGCATAGACATACATATAAAGAGCTAAGTGTATATTACATATTATATATTAATATTGTATGTAATGTCTGATGTAATGTCATAGAATCATAGAATAGTTTGATTTGGAAGGGACCTTGTAGGTCATCTAGTTCCAACCCTCCTTCCACGAGTGAGGAGACCTTCCAGTAGACCAAGCTGCTCCAAACTCCATCCAACCTGGCCTTGAACACTTCTAGGGATGGGGCAATATGTGTAATTATATATAATGCAAAACCAGGTGTAATTATACATAATGTAGTATGAAAGCATATCCCCTGCATTAAGGAAGAAGAAAAAAGAAAGCAAAAAATATACACTAAAAAAGAAGGAGATAAATATACATAAGGAACATTTCCAGAAAAACATAACAAAAGTCTCCATCCCACCTGAACTGCAACAGAATGACAACTTGTCTCCTCCTACCCTGGCTCTCCACACTATTGCTCCCTGTTTGCAGTGATGGTGGATTGGCAACAGCCTTCCAGAGGAAGCAGCAGCACCCAGGGTTTCTGTGCTCTCACCTCTCTAAGCAGCAGGTGAGGGAGAGTGGCTCAGCCTGGAGGAGGAGGAGAGCTCTGACAGTCTGCCCAACCAACACCGGCCAAATCTGCTTTCTGCCTGCTGAGACTGAAGCTGGCAAAAACCTTCCAGCTGAGGAACCTGAAGACCTGTCAGTTTGATTTTTCCCAGTGGAAAAATGGAATATTTATTCATAAAATATTAAAAAAAAAAAAAATCAATTTTCAAGAAGGGCACATTCTCTCAGAAAATCCTCCTGACTGAACGTTCCCAAATACCTTCAAATGAGAATTTGCATCTGCTGTGGAGGCAGCATACAAGGACTGCAAAATATGGACTGTCTGATGGCTTAATGAGAGTCTGTGGCTGGAATTTCCCACTCCCCACAGAATTATGAATACACCCCTCTACCTCCCACTTAAAGGTGTGCATGGCTGTGAAAACAGTATGATTTGGATGAACAAAATCCAATTTGTGCAGGATCAGGCTGCCAGAAGAGGACTCATTGCCAATGAGAGGTTATGCAAAGATGCCTGGTAAATGCATAAAGGAAGCAAAAATAAAATATAAAATAAAATAAATAATATATCCTGTTTAAATTTCTTTGAATTTAGTTAAAGAATATCATTGGAATATTATTGTTGACCTGAGCAAGTGCTTGTTTTTCTTTAGAAAAAACATTATTTTTACTTTGAAAGTCTGATTTTTTAAGTGATGCATTTGGATTATTTGTCTAAGCAAATGTGGAGATTTATCTGTTAAGCATTCACATATATTCTCTTTTTATTTTAATAATCTTATTATTCTGTTGAAAAAATCCAAAATAAATTCACAAATTATAAAAAAGTTACTTCTCCAGTGATGATAAACAAGGGCTGGATTTACTGAAATAAAACATGGAAAAGGATTTTTTGTCTTAGATGAATCCATTAAACACTCTTGATTTTTAAGGTGAATTTCCTTGACAGCAAAATCAGCTAAGAAACATCAACGAAAAGAAGAAATTCACATAGTGCCAATACAAAAAACAGAGCAAATTTGAGTGGTCAGTGTAAGAAAGTAAGAGTATAATCCTGCTTCCAGTGGAGCCATAGGATGAGGTTCTTAAATCCAATGGACCTGCATGGGCAGGAAGGACATGATGTGCTTTGAGCTGTCCGGATGACATCAGTAGTCATGCCTGTGTAGAAGGTATTTATATGTATAAATATATGTGTGTGTGTATATATATATGTGTGTGTGTGTGTGTATATGTGTGTGTCTGCTTATACAAAGCTGAAAAAAAAAGGGAACTTTATGCTATTTCTGCCAATATTTTCTAAGCTACAAACATAACCTGAAAACTCAGGCAACTCCTTATTTTAGTTATCCTATACTATATCCTATGTATATAGTTTGGATGGTTTAAATGGGAAAATTTTGTGTATAATACCGCATTTAAAAAAGATTAAAGCTTTCCAAAACAGTTTTATTAAGAAAATATCCAGTGACAAGTGTTGAGCTACTTTTTAATTTTTCCCAGAATAATATCATTAAAGCAATATTTAATAAAATCTAGTTAGCATATGATGTAAAATATTATTTTCAATACTGAATTTAGATTATTTTTCTAATTTTTTTTAGCATGAAGGCAGTTATAATCAGCATATTCCTCTACTGTGTCTTCAATGCTAAAAACCATTTTTTTTATCTTTAGAAGACTGATTTTTTAAGCAATGCATTTAGATTATCTGCTAAAGAAAATGTGTCATTTATGTGTTAAACATTCAAAAAATATTTTGTTTTGCTTTAAATAGTCTTTAAATCTCAAACTAGAATAAGGCAGCAACAGACCTGAAGGTTTGCAGCTGTGGAAAGAAACTTCTTCTATTCAGGACAATGTGTTTAGCATCTTGCAGCTCCATAAAATGGCAATTCTGTGGGCCATTGTTGTTATTTATTATGTTTTATTGCATTTCACACAGCCTCACGAGCCCATTCCGACAGAGTTATGTACTGCTGGAAGACAGTATACCTTCACAAAGGCTTTTATTCTAAATATGACAATAAATGAAATCAACGTACAGAGAACATGAGCAGAGGAATGATATATACAAAACTGAATGTGTGGGCTTGTTGCTAATTAAAGAGAAAATAAGTGTTGGGCTATATTTTCCAGAATTTTTCGGATTTGGTACACAAAAGAGCACTTATCAAAAACCTGTAAATATCTTGGGGAAGAAATAAGGGTTTCTTCTCATAATGGCAGATGAATGTCCTGCCAAACAAGGTACAGCATTGTTCTTGCTCTCTCCTTTTCTCTCAGGACACAGGTGTCACCACCTATTCTTCACTTTTCTGTATTAACAAAGCCTACAGGTCTTGTTTTTCCTTTTTCCAGCTCAGACAGAGAGGTACATTCCTATACACAGAATAACCACAGCAGGAGAGGGGAGGGTCAGCACCTGGCAACCAGCACATACCTGGATGAACACTGGAGTTTGTTGGCTCCTCCCCCTCCACTATAAAAGGTGCATTGTAAATTAATTCAAATGTAGACATCTATCAATATGCTTTCCTTAAAAACCCTCATGGAATCACAGACAATATCCTTCTCAAAATTATATATTCCTACCCCACAAATCCTGTCAGTCTTTTCTGGAGAAAGGCAATTCAACAGATTTGCATTTCATTGTACTTGCTGCATTCCCCTTCTCTTTAGGACAACAAGGAAATATGCTTTTGATGACTCACAGTTTTTTAATGATCTGTGTGAACTACAGAACTGTTTTTCAATATTAGTAGTTTTTTTCATCCTTGGTTGACCAGTGTGAACTATAAAACATCCAGTCGCATTTGTCAGTCTCTCAGCCTTGTGCTGGAGTATCAGAAATGGTGTGGCCAGCAGGACCAGGGCAGTGGCTCTCTCCTGGACTGGGCTCTAGTGAGGCCACACCTCGAATCCTGTGGTCAGTTCTGGGCCTGTCACAACAGGAAGGACATTTTGGTTTAAGCACATGTCTGGAGAAGGGCAATGGAGTTGGTGAAGGATCTGAACCACAAGTTAGATGAGGAGCAGCTGAGGGAGCTGGGGGTGCTCAGCCTGGAAGAAGAGTCTCAGGGAAGACCTTATCACTCTGTTCAGCTCCCTGAAAGGAGGTTGTGGCAAGGTGGGGGTCAGTCTCTTTTCCCAAGCAACATGACAGTAAAATGACAGAACAGGAGGAAACAGCCTCAGGTTTTACCCAGGGAAGCTTAGATATTAGAAAACAATTTTTTGTTGAAAGGTTTATCAAGCACTGGAACAGGCTGCACAGGGAAGTGATGGAATCATCACCCCTGGTGGAGGATCATTATCCCTGGAAAGGGTCAGTTTGGGATATGATTTAGTGGTGAACATGGTTTGACTTCATGATCTTAAAGATACTTTTTTATGTATATGATTCTATGATTCAACAGGTAGTTTCTGCAGCCCCAGAAACCACTCACAGTCCTGAGTTTGCTGATGCAGCTAAAGGAGATGTGACCTGTCAAGGATGAACACTCTCTTCTCATGGCTGTCACATCACAAAAACTTTAGCTGCAATTTCTCAATTTCTCTGTGGATTAATTCACTGACAGATGACAATATGAGGTCCGAAAGCTCTTCTGGATGTAATTCTTTTGCTTAGCATTATTTATTAGGTTATAGGTTATTGCCGTTGCTTCCTCTATCTTTTTTTTTTTTTTTCCCTTCTGACCTTCCGATTAAAAATCATTGAAGAAGGAACCTCAGTAGGAAACTGCTTGTTTGATTTTAAAGAGTTACCTGGAAACAGTGCAACATAAGTAAAATAACTGGCCACCATGGAATGGCTGGCATTAGAAAGGACTCTTGAAGTCTCCTACTCCACATCCTGTCCTACTCAAGCAGGATCCACAAGAGCAGGTTGCTCAGCACTGTGTCCAGTCAGGTTTTCTCAATTCCAAGGATAGTTCAAAGGACAGAGACTCCACGACATCTCTGGACAGTGTTCTAGTGCTTGAACACCCTCACAGTATCACAGTAATAAAAAAGAGAGCTTCCTTTGGTTCAAGTGGAATTTTCTGCTTTTTAATTTGCATCCATCATCTCTTGCATCATTAGGTACTACTGAGAAAAAACTGACTCTGTCTACTTTGTATCTGCCTCATCAGGTATTTAGACATATTGATAAGATCCTTTCTTTTCTCTAGGGTGAACAATCCCTTCTCTCTCAGACTCTCCCCATATGAAAGATGCCCCAAACTTGACCATTTTTGTGGTTCTGCACTATCTCATTCTTATAGACCCATCAGTTTCTTTCTCAAATTGAGGTGTGCAAACTGGTTACAGAACTCCAGATGTGACCTCTTTGGTGATGAGTAGAGCTGAAGGATCATTTGGATCACCTCTCTCAGCCTGCTGGCAACACTCCTAATGTAACCCAGGAAGCCGATGGCATTTATTTTTCCTTTGTGGTGGGGATGCTTTGCTGGCTTATGGTCAGCTTGTTCTGCACCAGGATCTGGATCTCCCTTTCTACAGAATTGCTTTCAGGCCAGCTGGCTCCTTGAGTGTCTGGGGTTATTTGTCCCCAAATGGAAATATCTACAAAAGGACTGGTGGTTAGCCAGCTGCAACTTGGAAACATTCGCAGACTGAACAGCCGAGATAAGTCCGTGAAAATTTTTATTCTATGCAAGATCAGCAAAATTCAAGGAACTAGAATCGGTTCTAATATTTTCACTCACAGGTCAAAAAGGAGATTCTGGAAATTTTCTACTAAAGAAAGGTACTATTCAAATTCCAGATAAGCACACAAGGAAGATTATCACATTTTGCTGGAAATTAATATAACACAAATATGAAGTCAAACAGTGCTTGTTAGTGGTGCATGATGATTGGGTAGATCCTAAATATATGAACAGATCTTTCTTACATCTCCATGGCAGTGGCTGAGGATAACTGCTCTATTTTCAGATCTTGATGCAGGTATTTTTCTTTCTGCTTTGTATACCATTTAATAATTTTGGTACTGTTACTATTTGCCACTATTTGTATTTCTGGAAAATTAGATGGGCAGCTAGAATGCAAGTAAGAAGAAAGGACACATGCCTCATCCTCCTCCCACCAGTACAGTACAACTGATTTTCAGTCCTGAGCAACTGCAGTTAAATAAGAGGTGAAAGAAATGCATAATCCCTCTGAAGCACAGTGGTCTTGATACCTGGAAAATAGGCAGCAAAAAGCTGAAATATGTAAACTCATTTTAAAAAAGCATTGTAACCTCCTTTATTTTGTGTAGAATTTCATTGTCCTCTGATG
This sequence comes from Onychostruthus taczanowskii, assembly GCF_017590055.1. Lineage (NCBI taxonomy): Eukaryota > Metazoa > Chordata > Aves > Passeriformes > Passeridae > Onychostruthus > Onychostruthus taczanowskii. The sequence goes on from NW_024497629.1 coordinate 2,596,162, forward strand.
GGAGGTTAGGCTATGTAAGGAATGAAGAAGTAGGCTCTAAATCACCTTTCGAAAAATCTATTGACTGTTGTCCTTAGAGCAGTTGGTAATTTACTTCCTTTCCTTCAGGTGACTCGGTAGCCTGGTGCTGCAGTTCTTGATTTGCTCTTCCTTCCAAGAGTGTAAAGAAGGAGTCTCTGGCAGACAGTTCACTGCTGCTTGAGTCCTTTGTGTCTTATTGTTAGCAAAAGTAGCATGACCTTACATAATGTGACACATGATAGAAGAAGTAATGTGACAAAACGTATCAGACAGGCCGTGCTGCACAGGAGATATATGACACATCTCATCTGAAACAAATACTGCACCTAGCAAAAATAGTACTTTAAAAGGCACTTGACTTTTTTTCCCTACCCCTCAGATTGTTGACAGATATGAGGGTCATTACAAAGACTTTAAACCTCTGTCCTGATTAATACCAGAAGCTCAACAAATTCCCTAAGCTAATGTTTAAAATTAGAAGATTAAAATCAGAGATAAAACAAAACACAAATATGTTAAACTGTGGCCAGAAGGAAAGATTGTAGAATATTTTTCTGTGTTGGCTGTCAGATCAATTGTACAACTAATAGCACAGAGCAATATTGCACCAATTGGAAATAACACAAGTGTTATTAAGTTTGGGTCACTGTGATTGGAAAATCACTTGCAAAGCCAGGACTTCTATGAATTAGTAAAGAAACACACTGAAAATGAAACACACTTTACTATGCACTGGTCAACCACAGATCAGGTTTTTTTCAAAATTTCTTATTGGGCATTTGAAAACATGCAGCATTTGAAGTTTTAAGAGCAAGCACAATAAGTAAATAAAGTGCAATAAGCAGATTAACTGATATCACATGAGACCAAGCTCCAGTGACTAGCTCTTGCTCTACTGCACAGAAACCTCCATGCTTGAGATAAATTCTAAAATAGAGGAATCATTTAGATTCTTTTTTATCAGTTTACATATACTTGAACGCCTTCAGCTAAAGAGTGGGAAGAACATTCTAAGAAAGAATAAATGAAAGTTCAAAACATCTTGGCTAACAAAAAAAAAAATATTCCTACTTTACAAAAAAGAGATTTCAATGCACTTTCAATAAATTGCAGAAGGTGACATACAGAGTTGCAGCTGCATCATCCACACTGGCATCTGCTTTGATCAGAGCATGGGGATGAAACCATGGGCCAATATATGGGGCTGACAAGAGGGCTGTGAGGACTGCCCAACCCATATTACTGCATTTTGGGCATCTGCTTTGGACCTGTTAGGACTAGGGGCAAGTGAGTTGGCTGCAGAATAACAGACCTAATGTTGAGTTAACTGAACAGGGCATGAGGAATTGCTGAACATGACAGATAACAACAAAAGTATCCGACAAAAGTTAAAGATGAACCTGTGAGGAAAAAATGGACTTCCCATGTAGTTAAGGCAGAGTTACATAGAAGCAGCCAGAACTCACATATAATTGTAGGGGACCTTTGGGGATCTTTTACTGAGAAAATATATCAAGGGGAACCCTTGGAAGCGCCTCTGTTAACATATCAATGATATGATACTAGGCTGTGACTACCTAGATAAAGGTATCAGAAATACCTAAATTAAATACAGCTGTAAGAAATCCAGTGAGTAGGAAAAGTAATTCATTTATCTGGGAGGAGGTAGGGGGGTGTAAGGACAATGAAAAAGGGGATCAAGAAATAAGAACATGTTAAATGCAATACTCACATCCTGTGACTGATGATGCCTGGGGGTATCTGCAGGGCAGCACACTTGATCACTGTGGCCTAAATTATGAAAATAAATCATATCTGTATTTTTGCCAGTGCCATACAAATCAAACTTTATTCTGACATCAGGAAGACTTGGGTGATCCTCACCAAACTGGGTGGTTTTCCCAGCTTTAGACAAACACCCAGATGGATGGAACCACTACCCTGGTGTCAGGGCTTTATTGCCTGCTCCAGGCTGGCAGAAGCAGCATCTTCCCAGTGCTTCCTACCAGTACCACCAGCAGTACTCAAGGCTGTGCCTGCATCCCACATTGACTGCAGGCATAGTTCATTCCATGTGAGATCAGCAATGAGTAAAAAGAGAATTAATTGAAGGCTGTGAAAGTCAATATTTTTTTTCCCAGATTCCTACTAGTTGTCTACCAAAACACAACTCTACTCATAAATTAATCTTTTCCTCTATCATCAGTTCCAGTATGCTTTTCCATGGCCCTGCTCTATGACCAGTTTTCACACCTACCAAAACCTGTAAAGTAAGGTTGGCAGTTTCTCATTGCTTTGCTGCAAATGGCTTTTTATTGCTCTGGATGAGACACCAGTCTGGATTTGGGATGTATGAAAATGAATTCTGGTCATAAGTGAAAGTCATGGCAGTAATGCTTTTTCCAGAGGCTCATTTCTGTCTTGCTGCTACTTTGAGTGACATCTGACATTTCAACTTGTTTCCTGACCTCTATATCCTGGAGACAAGGAATGTTTTGTGATTTAACAGGTGAAATATGATGAGAAAAACTCAAGTAGTATTATAAGCTGCTATATTTCTTGGTATTTAATTTTCGCCTTGTGAGCATGAACAAGCTTTGGGCAAAAATGGGGGAGAGCTCCTTATGAGTTAATATTTGACAATTCTTTATCAAGTAAGACCTCATCATCACCAACACTTCTATTGGACTGCAAACACTGTTTAGATAATGTATCAAAATGCAAACATTTTAGAAGAGGGATTTTACAGAAAAAAAAATCCTAGTTGGATTAAAATATTTACCAATGACAAAAATTGGACAGGGAGAAACACAAGACTATTATCAAATATGTTGCTGCTACTACCAGTTTTGCAAACTTCTGTGGGTCACATCCTGTGTACTATGAGAGAGGACAGGATTTAGTCTTCTGCATAACAAATCTTCATATGTTTTTTTTTTGTTGTTTATTCCCCTGGTTTTAATTGGTGAAATTTCACTAATTTAAGGAAGATGCATCTAGTTTACACCAAAAAATGGGCAGAAAATCAGAATTTTGACTTACAAGCCCCATACTAGGGATCTACTTTTGCTCAAGAAAATAAATACTAAATGAGTGTTCATAATGTATTTTTGTCTCTAGATCAGAAAAAGAATGTTCTGGTATATGCCAGTCTGTATTGTAATTTCTTTATTGACATTTATTGCCATTAATAACTTGAGCCAGTTGTTCAATATTAATATTATTTGAGAAAGGGGTTTTGTGTGTGTTCTTTCTCTCCCTTTTTCAGTTTTTAGATACTCTCTTGAAGATTATTTTACTTATTTTTAATATGTTTGCTGCTAGAATAAAAAAAAATAAATTGAAGGCAAGAATGTAGTTTTCAACTGGTACAGAAAATTATTAACTAAACCTCACTGCCTTAAATCATAGCTGTATGTAATTCCTCTAAGTTAGATTCTCAATAAACAAGAGAGAGGAGGCAGCCATGAATGTTTCACTTTTGCATATCCAAGGCATAAGGCTTGTCACAGGATAGTTCTTACCAGAACACAGTATTGATTATAACACCTGTTTTCACATGAGTTCTGCTCTTCAGTGAAGGACTTATTTCCTTGAACATTAAGTCAAATGCAGTGACCTCCAAGAACATCCTAACAAGAGATATATTTCCGACATGAATGCACAACAGTGTGGGTTGCTGTGGACTTGGCTTCATTCTCACTTGGCACAAATGTCAAACTGAAGGCCCATCTCTCTTCTTGAAACTTGGGGACCAGAGGTTACCCAGCCTGACAGCTGGCAGCCTGATTCACTGTCTCAGAGTCATCGTAGAGTGGTGGCTTTTATTCTTCTTTCTTTTTATACTGCTTCCCTCTGGCATCTTTTTTTTTTTCTTATCTGTATAGTATTTTGTCATTTGAAAACTGAATGACACATTAATTTCAAGCACTAATGGGAAACTTTCAACTTGAAATCTAGTCAATTTAAAGGAAGTTAAATGCAGTTGCTGCCAATGCACTTACCTTGAGACATCCTGCCAGTGTAACAGTTTTGCGTTCACATTTTCCTATCTTTAAACTGTATTTCTTTTTTCTCTATTACTGTGTGAAAGACAAAGTCACTGGAGGATGATAGTGACAGAATGACTGACTATACAAAAGGTGCCCACAGAATTGTCTCTGTGCCATAAAGAGCAAGTTGAATTTTTTTCATTATTTTCTTTCCCAGAGGAACTTAACATAACATGCAAATTTTCTAAGAACACCCACTGTTCTTTCAGAGATTTGTTACAAAATTTAAATCAAACTTTGCTTTTTAAAAAACAGAAAAAAATCTGTGAAAACATAGTTGCAACAGAAAATATATGATCAGCCTTGGTACAAAGACTGCTTGCCAAGTAAATGTATGAAACAAAGAGAGGAAGAATTCCTAATCTCTTCCAGTGTCTGCCAATAAAGCATATTACTTTTATAACAGTATTTTAAAATTTTTCAGGATGAAGTATGATTTTTATATTAAAAATGCCCCTTTAATTAATAAGCATAACATACTACCTCTGTCTGGATAGTGCTGTCCCTAAGAGTAAATGAGTCCCAGCAATCTGAGATATTTTCATACTGCTTACATGAATTTAAAGACATGAGACCTCCTGCTTTTTCAATGCAGAGAATTCAGGAGGCACCACCCAAGCTCTAACCTGAAATGTGTTTCAGAGGTCAACACTTTTCTATTTAAACCACACATACCACACTACTCACTGACGTGCTGCTTTTCTTTCTTCTGTTCTGATTTGATTTCCAACGTGGCCATAGATTTGCCCCTTTGCAAACCTGAGGGAATACTGCATGCAGTCATTGCCTTTACCACAGGTTATGGAAGGCAAGTTAGGTGTCCCAGGACAAATACAAAGACCTAATTTTATTTTAGTTTTTATTATTTTTGTGCCTAAGGGCTCTAGTGGAGATTTCACTGTATTGAGCACTATTTAGCAAGTTGAACTACCCCTCTACAACTCTCTGTTCTTTTAGGACTCACCCACTCACATTAAGAGCAGCATAATTCTTTAAATGTAACCAAGGCTCCTCTCCTTTTCTCACATTCTCTTGAATTAAATCTGGGATAAACCATTCTACAATAAAGCAGAGTTCCCTTCTAGGGTTTGTCTACCTAAAGAATATGGATACAGAGATGGTAGGATCATGGATCACTTGCCAGTTTAAGCCCCAAAGCACCAGATTAAATTTACAAAGAGAAAATAAGTCAACAGAAAGAAGTGTATTTGCATAAACTAGTAGTAGCATCATTCCTAAAGCTAGTGACCTCAAGATATGCTGCAATAAAGTAATAAATGTACATTTTTGTACATGTCAAGTAATCCTTTTAGCTTATACATTCTTTTGTTTCTATTCCAGGCACATAAGAAATTCTCTGTCCTACTTAATTTTTCCTCTGAGAATGAAGAAAGCACTCTGACTCTAACCACAAAAGCTCAGACTGGATGCAATTTGCTTGTCAACAAAGATGCCCTCCAAATAACAAGTGCTCTACCATACTTCAGTGATTCATCCCTCACATGATGATAAACATTTTATGTAGAGAGATGTGGGGATTTTAGGTAGTTTTATTTTCACTATTTATTTCACTATTTTCACCCACAGACATTTTGTTGCTCTGGCTTTCTTACTTTTTAAATTTATCCAGACAGTATTTACCATATATCAGCAGCTCTCTCATTATCAAAGCCTTAGTAGCTCAGGGCAATGATATTGTGCTTTTGCTTTATTTTCTTGAATCCTTTGACAATGAGCATAGGAAAGAACAGCTGATTCTCCCTTTCTATATTTTTTTTTTCAGTTGGACTGAGGAAAATTTATCAGGGTCTGAACATGGAACGCTTTGTCAGGTTCAAATTTGTACTGATTCATGCAACATTTTTTACAAGCAACTAAAATATAGTCAGAGTGGCTTTTAGCAGAAGAAGAACCTGGAGCAGGTGGCTAAATAAAGAGCATGACACTGAGAGAAGGCACAAATCTGTCTCACTGGATCACATCAATAAACATCATGCTCTGTGTCAGGAGGTGGTGGGAAAATGGGAGAAATATTATAGAATTAAGAGAGCAACTTTCTCTTTGAATCCAGGCACCATGCAAACCACAAGCTATAAAAGTTTTGTATATTGTCAGCATTTGTAACTTGAGAACATTATGACTTATAGTCCACAATTGCCTTTTGTCAATTGTCTTTTGAAATGTTTGCTAATAAGACAAGTTCTCCCAGACATAGAGAAGGAAAAGTCCACAAAATTAAAAACATTTGAATGACTGATACAGACTGCTTTCTGAACAACTGCATTCTTCAGGACTTTGGATTTTAATTAAAATTTTGATTTGATTTTTCAAAAATTCTAATGAAATAAAAATAATGGGTCCAACATACAAACCCTAAGAAGACCCAGAATCTTTTCTTCCATCCTAGACTGGGAATGTAGAGAATAGCTTCTGTTTTGATCTGGGTAACAGAAAATCTGGAGATCTGAAATATAGGAAAATGCATTCTCAGCAAAATATTAGGATATTGAATACTAATTGCATCTGCTTGAAGTACAGGTAGTATTTGCCCAGACCCAACTATATCTTCCTGCCCAAAAGTTTTTGTCTGCCTTTGCTCTTCTGGGAGTGCCAATGGCCAAAGTTGTGGTGGTCATCGCACAGCAGCAATCTTCCCTCTGCCTGGGAATGCCATCAGGACCACCAAACTTGTACAGTTGTTAGCTCTGAAAGGGACAGAAGGACTGGATTCAACAAACTGAAAGTGAAAGATCACTTCTGTTTGTCTAACATCCATCTGCTTTTACCTATGCTTTGACTTTTCTAACAATGCTGGTTTTTTTTCAAATGTGGGCTTTTTAAAACTCATATACGTCTACCTTTACATGCCATTGGGACACTTTTTTTTCTTCAGCATATTGACCTGTCCCCTGACCATTTAATATTTTTATTATTTTGCTGTCACAGGACCTTTCACAAAACAACATTGCTGGCATTCTATATCTGAATTTCTGTGTTTAGCAAAAGCTTTTCTTCAATAACTTATTCCTAAAGAAATCAAAGACACAGGTTTTTTACAGTAAAAAAGGAGGTTGCAGGAGTAGTGAGACAGGTGAAAAGGCACGTGTTTTGTCAATATCACCTAACATTTTCATTTGCGATGAAGTAAGGATCACCATATACTCTTTGATTTTCTGCAGAGCACAAGACCATCCAAATTTCCTTTTGAATGACTTTCCAGTGTTAAACATGATTAGCTACAAATGATAGGGTTTTAAATACAATTTCTTGTTCCCTTTTGTGTACAATGTTGGTTTTATGCCTGCATCTCTTTTATATGACTATTTCTAACGCTTATTATTGTGAACTCAGCGTAATTGGAGACATAATCTTCCTGAAATTCTGTCTCCTTTATTCAAACAATCCAAGGTTGGTCTCTGGACAATTCCTAGCCATAACCATGGTGTATTAGACTCACAAGACATTGTGTCCTCTACCTTGTGTCAGTCTTCTGCAAAAAGATAAAAAGAAAGACAAATGAGAGAGACAGAGCAGAAACTGCAGAGCTGCGAAGGAGAGGAGAGGCAGTTCAAAAGCAGGAGCAACCATAAAGCTTCAACTGTTTCCACGAAAGTGGTATGTAGATATGGAATACTGCACTGTATTTCTTCATTTAAAGTCTCTCCTATGCTAAGAGTGACCTGGTTGTAATTCTTCTACAGGCACAGAAGCTCAGCAGTACAGATTTCAATACTGGTACAGAGTCTGTGCTTGTGATGCTGTGTGTGGAACCAGACAGAACAGTCAAATCAATGCAAAGGCTCCTGCTGGCTTCTCTCATACTAATTCCAAAAGAGAAATTAAGAAAACCTTGCCTACTTTACCCTATTTCCAATGTTATTCATTATTTTTGTGTTATCAATGTTTTTTTTAATTATCTATCAATTCTGTAGCCTCTGGAACAGACTTTTATTTATACTCTAAATTCAGTGCTGTGGAGACTCAGGAGCACTTACAACAGTGAAGATTATAGATTAATGAATAACATAATTTTAAGATTAATTAATTATATAATTTAAATGTTATTTTTACTTTATTCCAAATTATGGAGTATTTCTCAGTTTCAAGTCTCCTTGAAAACACATAATTAATGTAGAAAATTCCTGTCCAGCTTCAGTGTCCCTGGGATTTCTAATTTAAAAACTGACTCATGGACTACACTGAAGCATTTACAGTAAGACAAATCAAGAGTAATTCAATTGGTACTGATTTACATACTTCAAGTTTAGAATGGTGTATGTGAGAACAAAAACTTCCCCAAATCCCTAATGCACTTTGACTTACATAAGCCATGTCACACACTTATAGATCTCTTTTTCTAAGTAATTTAAGTGATAGGATATTGCAACAGCATGATTTCCCTACACAAGCAGTAAATGTTCTTAAATTGACTTTGTGGAGTGTTTCTGAGCCAAACAGGAATGAATACACCATTCTAAATCCAGGTGTGATGCAGTTAATAGAAGTGCATCACGAGTGACCAGAGTGAGGGAATGCTACATGAGGGTACCTTGGCCTTTTTTACAGCTAAGGGCTCTCCCCTAGCACCCCTGCACCCTTTCACCCAAGCTGCCATGGGACTGCTGTCCCACAGCCACTCTGGGAGTATTTTCTCTTTCTTCTGCTGTAGTTCTCCTGCCAATTCCCATATGTTTTTATCCTTATGACTTTGTTCCTGCATCTGCTGATATGGGAAGTACTTGCCACAGAAAGACAATCATCTCTTCTTTACTCCCTTTTCCTCTGTTTTGAGTTGTAGTTTTTGAGCTACTTTAGCAGAAGCACTAAGCTTAACAGTCACACAGAACTTACCCTCTGTTACCAATCAAAATGACCTTCACCATCGTAAACAGACGCAAACAATGGAGCCTCAAACGGGTCCTGGTGAAAAATAAACTGTTACTGTGACAAAATATTACAGGGACAGCCACTGCACTGAATAGGAACCCAGGGAAGGATACTGGTCCGGGAGTCCTAATTGTTTCTTTCTTTCTTTCTTTCTTTCTTTCTTTCTTTCTCTACTCTTGATTTTTTATTTTTTGTAGAATTAAATTTCAGCCTTAGAACTGGTGAATTACACCAGGTCCAGAGCCTCCTAAGAAATCTTCATGAGCATGAACTTGTGTCAGCCTTGTTTGAGAGGCACTATAAGAGAGAGGCACTATAAATCAAAAAGATAATAATAGCCTACCCAGTAACACCGTGCCTATGCTAAGCAACACAGAAGTTTCTGGGGCTGTTTCCTGGCCTTGAGGCTGGCTGTCAGGACTGATATGGTCCATGTAGCCTCTTCCACACCATCAATGTAACCGCACCTGGCCTTCCTGCTGGGAATAGCCCTGGTGTGAGCTAACAGCGGCTCAGACACCCTTGAGTCCATCAGGCAGTGCTTCAGCTCTCCACACAGTGGACATCAAGGAGTCACTTCAGTCACACAGGTGCATCTGGTGCCAGTTGAGCTGCTGATATAGTCTAAGACAACCCCTTGGGGCAGGCAGACATCACAGAGCACTGTGCAAGAAGACACCATCCTGAATGAGGAAGGGCATCTCCCAGCTTCTCAGATGACACCAGATGCTTATGTGTGCAATAAAACTGGACACCTGCAGCTGGTCAAGGCTAATTATTTATTTTTCACTCAGTGTTCTACAGAGTTGCCTACACCAAGGACTTAAAGACCTGTGCTGGGACTCAGTTGCCAACGCCAACAGCCAGTGGGAGGCTTGTTTTGTTGTGGGATATACAGAAGACTTTCTCCTCGGATAACTAGATGTATAAGTGCATAGGCAAACACTTAAATTGAAGTGCCTTAATATTGATTTGAATCCTTTCTGTGGGCACTGTGATGATGAGTGACTGCAAAAGCCTATAAAGATAATGAGTGTTTTCTGGGCATTTTGAGTGGTAAGATGTTACTCCTCATGAGCAATACTGGTATAAGTGACCGCTACATTAAATTAAAAAAAAATAAAAAAAAGAAAACGAAATAAAACAAAACAAAAAAACCCCAAACAGAATGTACAAAGAATTTGTACATTATTCAACAAATTGAAGTTAGATTAAATCTGGCTGTGATAGACTTCCATCTTCTTTGATATTTCATCCCATGTACTAACTTCACACTATGAGCACATGAATAAAGATATTTCAGACTAAATAAAGAAAGCATGAGACAATTTCTAAAAAATCTTTATCTAGATACATTGTTCCATTAAGCTTTGCTGCTAAATTCTAATAATCTTTTTCATATTACAACCCATACCTAGGGATATTATTGCACACCTTAAAAATCTGACCATATAGCTGATAGCAGATCAATAATTTCATAATTACTTTTTTTTCCCAGAATGTTCTGATAGCTTAGTATTAGGAGTAAACTGCACACATGCATACTCTGCTTTCACCATGTTTTTCATTTACCAAGATGGATGTCAGAGCATTTTTATTGTCCTCTCATATGCAAGGTTGTTGAAAGAGATTGAAAGATGAAGGAAGAGGAGATCATGAGAAATGAGAAGGATTATAAAAGACTTATAAATAAGCCTCAATTTCATTGAAACAGGTACCTATACTGTTTGGCTTTAAGGAAGTTTTAAACCCTTATCTTAAGGATCCTTGTCACTGCAAAATGAACTGATGCTACAATGATTCAATCCTGTGCACAATATTCCTGAGCTCAAGTGCTCTGCGTTCACTGCCTGTGTCATGCAGGGTTGAGAGATACTAGGCAGCTCCTGACAGACCAGCATCCTCTCTCAGGTGTGTCCTACTGAAAGTTTTCTGAACCCTCCCTTTGAGCTCTGAGCAAAAGAGAACACGAAAGAGTAAAGAAGAGCAGGAATTGGAGAAGTTGAAAATACAAAGCATTAGAAGCAATGAATGTGAAACAAAGATGAAACAGAAGCTTGAAGAAGTTAGTGGTAATGAAATGAATGTATAATATGCAGGTTCTAGAAACCATGGTTTACCCCAGGAAACACAGAGGGTTATTTCACACTAAGGAAGCTGCTGAGCTGTTAATTTTTTGAAGGGTTTGCCTAGCTATGCTTGGTGCATCTCCAGAGCTCTGCTCAGAACTATGATCCTTTACAGTTCTGCTTCAGCAGAACAGATTACTGCTTGAGCTCCCTATTCTCGAACCAGATGCATCAATATATGTGTTTCATTCCTATTTCATTTCCCCTGGTACCCTTTGGTGAACTCCAGTGATTACGAGGATAAGGGTTTATTTGCACACTCTAGATCCAGGTAGAGATCAGGCACTGCAAATGTTTATTTTATAGTCTGCAAATTCATTGTGTTTTGTGACTTGCATTAACTGAAATAGTGATTAGCAGTCATGTTATTAATCTATTATATAACCTATTATATAGATAATGTCTGCCTGAATTACCTAAAAGCTTCAGGATCATTTAGTATGTCTTTTTGGTTTTCTCTCTAGTGAGGTATTTAAAGTGTTTACAGGACTTCAAGAATCTCAGTAGATTAGTCATTCAAAAAAAGTTTGCTGATTCCACCAAAGGTTTAGTGATTGCCTACTGGAGTTAAGGAAATAATTTCCATTTATCATTTCTTTCTGCTTTGTAAATATGATCATTTTCTACCGAAAGCTTGATTAGATAGAGAGCTACTTTTAATTGCGTAGATAGTTTAAAAAGCAGGTAAAAAGGGAAATATAGCAAGAAGTAAATTTTCTCCTACTTACAATACATATTAGAAGATTCTGTCCTTGCACTAATGCATTATGGTCTTGTTTAATTATTTCTGACAGATAGGAAAGTTTGCTGGGGAATCAGATTATTACAAGTCAGACTTTTATGTGGGAAATAAAATTTTGAGTCAGAATCAGAGCATTTTCTCATGTCCATAACATATTCTGGAGCACAGCAACTAAGTAATGATCCATCTATAACCTGTTCTTAATAACAAATGTCACCAGCTGCTCATTTTGAGAGAGTATGGGAAATATGAACAAGAAGTACAAAACTGGCCAGAAATGGAAAAGAAGTTTATGCCTCTCTATTTTTCTCTCTCTTTTCACTTGAATTTCATTTTTTAAACTTCTTTATAGCAGCTTTGTTTGCTTTAGAAAATAGAGAAGGAGCTATGGAGGAAGGATTCCTGAAATGTCATCCATGTTTTGAAAAGGGGAAATTTTGCATTTTCATTTTCAAAATCTCAGCTTTAAAAGGAACATAGTCTGCTGGGTAAGGCAGAAAATGTTAAAAGCAGACAAAAGAAATAACCTTAAACATTACCTAGTTCCAGTTTGTATTTGAACTTGTGCGTTGGACTTTGATTTTATACTTAATATTTTTTCCTGGGTCTAATTGCTCCAAAGAAAGTGTGATAAAAGGTATAGAAAGAGACTCTGTAACAGAAAAAAAAAATTCTACTTGTGGTTATATCTATTGGTTAAATAAATCCCTTTCTGTGAAGTTCATTTGTTGTGAACTCCAGAAGAAATGAGATGCTTCACATACAGACATTTTTAGAGGTTACTGCTGGGTACCATCGGTGGGAATTCAGTGCTCCTGAGCTCCTTGTCCTTCAGGAGTTTTACATTTCTCCCCAGCTCTCCATATACATGCACAGAGTGATCTCAGGAGATTGGAGCAAGTGGTACAAGGTGAATGCTCTGGCTCCTTTCAGAAAAATTTCAGGTTCCTACTCTGCCTCTGAAGGCAAAGAAACCACATGTGGTCTGTGAAGAGGTTCTCCTGCTGTTACTTGAAACACATTTTAAGTGCTACTTAAAACACATTTTATTCCCCAAATTGTTAAGGACATCTACGCTTTCACATGCTGTATTTGGGGCAATGAACCCTTGTGGTTTTATGTTAAAGTAGAAATCCTGATTTATATTCCTCATTGTACATCTACTTTTCCACTTTTGAATAAGTTCTAACTTTTCTTATCTTTCCATAACAAGTATTATGACAGGAAGTTCTTGTCATCAAGACACGTTATATGGCTAATTAACTTATATTTGCAATGTCTTTTTTATGGCACTTGTATGAAAAGCCTTACATTGCTGTTGTAATGAGTTTGCTCTCTTCCTATCAACTGCAAATGAAGCACTGGCTGTTTAATACTGAAGCATATTTCTACTCTTAATTATGGGCTAGATTATTATCACTCTCAGCCCAGCTTGGAGGTACTCTCTTCTTTGCAATATCCATTTCTCAGGTTTGTGCTGTTAGGTTCAGCTAATTTATTTTTGTAATTGGAAAGGAAGGAAGTTTGAGGAGGCATCACTGTGCTTCATCTTGCCCATCAGGGCTGAATAGCTTGTGGTCATTTGAATGTGTTAAGTATCCCGGAGTGCAGTCAGGAAAAGCACTGTAAAATGTAAATTGCCTTGCACTGAAAATGTAGCAGCTGTTAGGAAGAATGAAGAACAGGACTGAAATGAAAGTGAGCCTCAGCTCAAAGGCTGTGCTCATTGAGGGCCATGGGCCTCTTGAACCAGGCACTAATCCATTTCTGACTCCTAGTATTTGCAACACCCTATTTCTTTCATATTATTTGGAAGTTAATTACAGGGCCCATCAGCTTTTTTGGCTCAATAATATTTCAGTGAAAACTATTTAGGCATTATGTGACTGGTTGCAAGGGAGACTATCAAGAAGTCAGAGAAGTGTAATAATCAGGGGATTTCTTTGTTAATAAAGAACTTGATGAAAAACAAATTACTTAACAGTACACTGAGTTGAAATCTTGCTGATGGCAAATTTTGAACTTAATTAAAAAAAAATCAAACTTGAAGAAATTTTAAAGTTTTCCATAACATGAAAATTCTGCAGAAAATGTGTAAAAAGGTAGTCTCCAACTCACCCTTTTAGGTGTGCAGATGAATGTGATTGGTATATAGCATCTGAATGCATCTGTAACACTATTCTAAAATCTGAGTCCAGAAACCATTGTGTTTGAAATTAAAAACTCTATGAATTCATTGCAATGAAATCCACATCTATCCATAGGTGCATTGCACCTTACTCTGCAGTGGTGTTAGGGAGAAACCACAGCCTGTGCTTTGTTTGCTGAGACAAGGTGGCTGCCTGTGCTCCTGGTGTGCCAAGACAGACGCTGCTCTGCAAGTTCTGCAAGCTGCTCAGCACGTGGCACCCCGAGGTAGGGCAGGCACAAGTGGGCTGGCAGTGCCAGGACCGCCCCTACAGCACCCGACTTTCCAGTGTGCACTGGAATCCAGATCCTGCCAGAGCCTTTCACAGGGCAGCAGCTGGGAATCTGTGCATCATCCTTCAGACTGGAATTCATGGCTCAGGGGGCAGGCTTTCCCTCCAAAGCACACGAGGGTCTTGTTCCCTCACTGTTTTTCCCCAGAATCAAGGGGTTTTTTTCTCTTGCAGAGAAATGTATATTACAGCCGACACGGTGGTTGTGGGCAGAATAGACAAGAGCTCGTTTTGTATTCATGTTTGCATTCCCAAATGGAATATTCACACAATAATGTTAATGCAGCCTAAGGAAAATGGTTTCACATTTGCTTTCCTTCTTGTGCTGTGTTCATGGATTGTGTGAAGGTTTCCATTGTATGCATTCAGCATGAAGACATGCATCAGTGCCACAGCATCTCCTTGATTCTGCCTATTCATTTTTTAAATGAATAATATAGGCACATGTATTTTGCCTCAGGAAAACAAATGCATCCTCACAAACAACAATCAAGAAGAGAAGTGTATCTTCATCTTGATAATCCCAACCCCAAGTGCTAAAACATCATGGATTGGGTACACAAAAACCATGTCTTTAAAGATCATGAGAATAGGAAAATTTATAAAGCCTTGATTTTTTTTTAATTATTGAGGCTCACTAGGGTATATTTTCTTCTTCTTTTTTTTTTTTTAACCATGAATTCTAGAAACTTGTTTTTTGAAAGAAAAATTTTCAATACTTCTGCTCGTATTTCAGTCAAAAAGTCAGATTTGAATAAATGCATCATTACTTATTTTGACCTTCATAATAAGGCTATGAGGGCATGGGGTTTGTCATATTTTTTCAGGCTTAGAAACATGGAACATAATAAGCAAACCAGGGTTTTGTAATGAAAACTCTTTTCAGCAAGACGTAAAATTCCCTTACAGTCTCCTGAAAATGCCAAGCAGAGGTGAGTTCATTTCACCTAATCCAAGTCTGTTGTTTGGGATCTGTAATTGAAGATCTTCATATCACCTAATTCTTTCTGTCTTGTAGGTGTCTAACCTAAATAATCTGCTAAGGCTCCTCTTGGGTTAACGGAGAGTGACAGGAACCTCCAGGCTTCAATTCATTCTGTCTGTCATAGGCACTTATCCTGGGGAAGAGTGAGATTCCCCAACATCCCCTGATTCTACAGGAAGCTTGGGACAAATCATTCCCTCTTGTATTTTTTGGACAGCTGAGGTCAGTTGTGAGGGATCTCACTACAAATCCCTTTCTGAGCACCACGGCCCCCATGTGTGAGCTGGGCTTGTGGTCAGAACATGAACCAAACCCTGAGGACTATGTACCAACCTGGTTCTTGGTAGTTAAAAATGGATGCAAACTTTTGTGCTTCTGTGCATTTGACAGCTTATGAAACAATTTAGTTTGTAATACATTTGCTTAAATGAAAACCTGATTAATTCTACTGTACTGACTTATTAGAACTAATAGGTTTTGTTACATGTGTTGCAATTTAAGCATTGTTAATTATTCAGAGCTGAATATCACAAAACATTTGTCATGAATATTTGCACACATTTTAAACAAAATTGTCCTTGGCAGTGTTTGCAACAGTTAAATATTTGATTTTCATGTATATTTGGGTGAGAAAATTTTCTTTTCACGAATATCAGCAGAAAGTGAACCTCGCATGGTAATCCACACAAATATTTATTTAAGAGAATAGTTGTACCTGAAATATACTTGCCAGCATTTTCAAGAATCGCTGAAGTGAATGGTCATACAACCAGCAAAGCAATTTGAAGTGTGTTAGTAACTTCTGCAGATGTCACCAGGGAGAAAATGGGAACGACAGTCATTGGGTAGCACCACATTCCATTGAAAAATGCCTCAATTGCCATCTGGTAATATGTAAAGCAATATTATGTAAACATAATAATAGCATAAAAATATTAACTAAATATAACATTCCAGAATATCCACGTTTAGGAAAACAATTCTGGATATCCTAGGTTGACCTGCCACTGGGACATCACTCTGTGCACTACACAGTACTCTGTCCCTGCACTGTGTTGGTTCCAGCTATGCAAAGTTGCCGGAAGTGAGGCTTGCAGTGTCCCCGTCTGACATGCAGGGAGTGGGGCAATGCTGAACTTGTCAGAGAGTGACAGCCTTTGACAACAATATTTCATGTGACACAATGCTTGATACTCATCCAGCCATACTTTAGATTCTTTATATGCATGAATGGAGCTATTAATCCCCATTTTCAATAAAGGGATTGCAGGCACCTTCGTCATTACTAGCTAAGGACAGGTCAGATAACTCCGTATTGCCTTGGATGACATATTTCTCTTTCAGCCTTTTCAGGAGATGTAAAACCATTAGGAAGAAGATCAGGCCAGTGGGATGAACCAGCAGCTGTTGAGTGAGGAGTGCACTGGCAGTTTCTCAGGACTAAAGTGAGCTGGTGTGTGAATCCAATGCCTGCTGCTCTTTGAGCTACTGCCTGGACCAATAAACCTCCTGTTAAAATGAGCCTGCTGTGACTGTTTTGTTGGTATTTTTAATTTAAACAATAGCTAATTAAATATGAAAGCAATTAGTATTTCTGTTCAAACAGCTGTCATGTAATGTCTGGTGCTGCAGTTATGATTCCTTAGCAGCACTGCAAATGGTTTAGAAGCAAAGACTTTTGGGGAGTAGAAGGCAAAATAGAGCAATATTTACTACAGGCATTGAAAACCACTGGCAGGTGCATTTAGCTTTTGCTGCATGAGTTTACAAGCATGTGGGATGTTTACAAACATAAACATATTTGGGTTATGGTGGAATTTTAAGTAACATTAAAATATACAAGAGGGAGAAAAATACAGTGGCTGATGTTGGCTTCCAGCTTTACCCATAGATTTTCCTGCACAGGGTCTAAAAATGTCAGTGGAAAACAAAAGTATCATGGTCTTCTTCCATGTTTGATATTCTTCATACAGACAGTTTGATGACAGCAAAAAAAGGACAGTAAAGAACTAGTGAGGTGTGAAATCAGATGGAATTCCTGTCCTCTTGGCAGCAAAGTATAATTTACACAAGGAAAAGCTAAAGCACTCAGCTTTCCTACACTTCCTACCTTACCCTGTAAGGTAATGAAGCATCAGGGCTCTCCAGGGATCTGGTTTGACAGAAGACATCCTGGCAGTGGCAGGATCTGCAGCAGCCTGGCTGCAGGCAATGAATGAAGCTCCTCGTTTGTACCCTGGCAATGTGCATCTCCCCTTTCACCCTCGCAGCTGTGCATGCTCCTGCAGCCCAGGAGCACGGCAGTGCAGTGCAGGCAGCTGTGTCTAACAGCAGTCTGTGGGATCCACACACCTCTCTGCTGTCCTTGTGCAATCTTAATGATTCGGAGCACAGCCTTGCAGGTTTTTAAAAGTCCAAAGTTGTACCGCTGCTACATTTGCTATTAGGGTTGGTATCCTGGCCAACTGGAGCTACACACTTACCTCTCATTTTTCCTGTAGTTCAACCTGTTTTTTTGCATTCTGAACTGTTAAGTGCACTTATCAGAATCTTTTTTCAAAAACTAATAACAAGTGTTCAAAAATATTTTAGGCTTTTATTGATAGTATCAAGATTTCTGTGTTGAACCAGACATTGAACTAATTTAATGATACAGTTGAACAGAACGGCCATTATTACAAATTCCATTCTTGTATAAGACTATAGGGGGGAAAAATACTCTTAAAGAAGACCTCTAGCTGGTCTAAATCAGCAGAGTTTTCTACAAATTAAAAGCTCAATTTCATTTACTGTGACTGAGAACCAAGCCTACTTCTGCTTTGGTTGGCAAGCATACAAAAGAACCTCATTACTTCGAAGATTTTTATTGTGAATAAATAATTGGCATTGATCTATGTTCAGTCACCTTCTATACATTATTAAATGCTTGTTTACTAAACAACCTTTACAGTTTAAAAGCAAGAAAAAACTTCACTGAAAAATGAATCAAATCTCTGTATAAAATCAACGTAAGGAGTTTAGAGGTAAGGTGAATGAAGTTCATTTAATTAAAAGATTGCTTGAGGGGAGACATTGGCAGATCAATTTTTTAAGTTTGTGGAATTACGCACTGATATTCAAGTTTAAAGCTGCTGCCTCTGATTGCAAAATAACAAATGGGAAACATTACATATTTATGAACAATTCAATATCTTCTCCCCCCCCTTTTTAGCTGGTTTATTGGAAAAAAAAAAATCCATTCCAAGTTGTGACAGCCCGAGTTAAACAGACATTACGAATATATATATATAAGAAGGTGTTAATGTACTTTTCAACATGAAATTCTAATTGAAACTTCCACACAGTGGAAGCCAGGGAGCAATTTTATGGCCTGGGGACATGCAGAAACTACTTTATAAGAAATTGCCTTTCTGATAGTGAATATTAACTGATTATTTTTTAGGTTCATAACTTATTGAATAGGTTTCTTCAATTTATTTGTACTTGGGGAATTTTCAGAACTTCCTGAAACTTTGAACCTTTTAATTTCTTATTAAGGGGTATATGTAAAAAATATGTGTAGTGGAAATGTTAAAAGAGTTTTGGTAAAAAAGAGTCCTTTTACCTAATCAATAGTCTGAGGAACAGAGGTCTGCCAGTGCATATCCTTAAGCCACAACACATTAAGACACAAAGGCTTTGGAAAATTCTATAAAGCCTATAACAATAATAATTGTAAAAAATGCAGTACCTTGGAATTTTAAGTATTAGTACAGGGATCATATAAATGGCCTTTTATGGGTACACATAAAACTGTATTATTTTTATTAATATTACTATTATTGTTTATTATTATTGCAGCATAACACAACACGTGCTCTAGTTAAATATCCCTTTGCATTTTCATTACATATCCCACTTTTGTTGGGGTTTATGACTCAGTCATTAAAATTCTCCACAGGCTAGAAACTGGCAAAGGAACTCACATTCTGTAGTAATTTCTTTAATGAAAAAAATGGAATGAAATTAATCTGGTTGTTTAGAAAAATAGTTGGGGAAACTCACTACTCCATTAAGTAGTACCTGAAGTTTGTTTATTACAATTCTATTTTTAAATATCTCATGTTTCTTAGAAGCAAAGCCACGAGCCTATTATTTGGTCCTGTTTCAGTTTTTGCCTAGGGACTAGGAAGTGATTTATGTCCACTCAAA
Organism: Onychostruthus taczanowskii; assembly: GCF_017590055.1. Taxonomy (NCBI): domain Eukaryota; kingdom Metazoa; phylum Chordata; class Aves; order Passeriformes; family Passeridae; genus Onychostruthus; species Onychostruthus taczanowskii. The sequence goes on from NW_024497629.1 coordinate 2,615,649, forward strand.
CTTGCGCAAAACACTTGTTTAAATTTGTGGTATCTTACATGAGGTTCGCATATCTGAATTTTGAACATTCAGGACAACAAGAAATTGGTCTGCTTGAGTTATAGTGCTAAAGCTCTACTTGTCAAGTTTGTCTGCCATATCATGTTAGAACACAGGGCAGTAATCCCAGAACCAGCACTACTGCAAATCAATATGCACAAAAACAGAGCTTCTATTTTTGATCTTTCTTTACTACAATTCTCCCTCTTCTTTTGTCTGACTCCTAACAATATGAATTTCTTCTTCTTATATAACTATCTTGGTGTGGGTGTATGAAACATTTAATTGTTGTGGTTTTCAGTTGTACAGAGTCACAGAATCATTCATGTTGGACTTCAGGGTGTCTCCAGCCCAACCTTTTTCTGAAAGCAGAGTCAGGTGTGGTGCTCTGAAAGGTTGCTCAGATCCTTAACCAGTCAGTCTTGAAATCCTCCAAGGACAGAGGCTGCAGAGCCTCCATAGGCAGCCTGTTCCAATGCTGACCCCCCTTTGAAACTTCTTATTTTGAGGATGAACAAGCCCAGCTCCCTCAGCCTCAGTACTACACCAATCGCTCCAGCCCCTTTCTGTATCGGTGGCCCGCCACTGGAGTAACTGCAATTTATCAACATCTTTCTTTTATTATAATGCCCCAAAGTGGATGCAGATCCAGTCAGAGAGATGAGGAGAAAAAGGCAAACACTTCTCTCATCTCCTGGCTGTGTCCATGCTCATGCAGCCCAGAGCAGAGTGCTGGTGGCCCCTGTTGCTGCTGTGGTGCCCTGTTGGCTTGTGCACCTCCTTTTGCATCTGTCCACAGAGGTCTTTTCTGTGCAGCAGGTCCCCATGTTCTGTGACTGCAAGGAGTTCTTCTTTTGCAGGCACAGGGGAGAAAAACATTTGCCTTCTCTGAGTTAGTGACTGGTTGGTATTGAACCTCTTGAGAATTTTTTGGTTGTTTGTTTCACAGACTGGCCAGAGTTAACCAACCTATCTTCCCCTAAACCCAGTAAGGGGGCTACAGCTACAGAGGTTTCAAAGTCTAGCCATAAATCAGGCATGACTGAAATTATTTCATGCATTTATGTTATATTTCTATGGAAAATAATGAAAATTACTACATACCTCCTTTCCATTGCAACTAATTTTTTCTAAAATAAACCCTACATAAAATTACATGTATATATACATATTTATTTATACACATGCATACATACATATATATGTATATATATTTACAAAAAATGATAATTTTGTGTTGTTTCACTCTAATCTCCCCCAAGGGATCTATTGACAAGAATCTGAGTTACACTAATGTTCAGAGGCAAGCTGTAACACCAGGTAATTGATAAAAACTTGCTAAAGTCAAGACAAATAATACTTTTCTCATTTTATCGACAAATACGGTAATTTATTTTATTTTATAGAAGGTACTTAGGTTGTTCAAATTTTTTAACCCTTGAGAAATCAATTCTGAGTGTTCCCGGTAACCTTTTTCTCCTCCATCTGCCCAGAAATGTGTTAAAAGCCCATTTATTGAATGATTTTTCTAGGGACAAATGTGATGTTGACTGATTGTTCTCAATTGCCCCTTTGAGTTTTCCTAAAGATAGTAATGTACAAATTTTCCTATTTATAAAAATGACTATCTAACAACAAAAAAAAAATTAAGTAAAAAAGAGTCCTTTTAACTAATCAATAGTCTGAGGACCAGAGGTCTTAACTAATTTGGACAGGGACTTAATTTATTTGAAATGGAATTTATATTTATGTAAGTGATTATAAGGAAGCAAAAATTCTTTTGCTGTATTGTGCAGAGAAGAGCAAGACCACAGTATGTGACCTGGAGCCCTCAAGTTATTGGGATATATATCACAAGCACTGAGTATTACTGATGGCAACGAGATTCATGTTCCTGGACCCAAATTGGAAATAAATTTATGTTTGTGCACCAAAAAATCTGCTTGTGTATATGTGTGCATGCTTGAAATATTTTGCTTTCTGTCATTTAAGGACCTTATTACACCAGTAGGAGGAAAATCCATTTATTCTGGTATTGGATATAAGAACATTGGAATAAAGGAGATTTTTGGCTCAAGGGGTCCCTTGGTGTCACAGGCATAGCATCATATCATCAATTTCATATTGCAATCAAACTCTTACCTTATTTTATACATACCCAGTGGATGTGATATATTTTCCTTCCTTTTCACATTCTTCCTTTTGTGTAAAGACTGTTATATCACCTGCAATAGGAATGTCTTTGGTTTAGTTATATCTTTGGTAACTCTTCTGTTCCAGTGTCACTGTCTCTTCAGGGCAAGTGCCTAAGAATCTGAACAATGTTCTAGATGGCCACTCACTAGAGGCTCAAACACTGATGTAAATATTTTCTTTTCTTTCCTAGATAAACCTGTCCTGTTATATTATATGGCATTATTTCATTTTCACATAATTTTCCTGTGACTGATCAGAATTCCAAGGTGTTTTAGTTCCTCTGCATTTCCCACTGGATATCTCCCCACCTTAAAGAAAAAATTATTTCTGTTAAACTAAGTGCACTCTCTGGCACTTTGTACAAATTTACAATAAATATTTCTCATATCTTTCAGTAAGTCTTCAAGTTCCTTTTACCAACAATCACTTCTAACATTGTGCATTAGCAGCAGACTTGTGCCAAGATCAGTAATAAAGTTATTATGGTCAATTTCTTAAGCATTAGTTTTGGGAAATCCTCAAGAACAATACTTGACTCAACTTTTAAGTTATTCCTAACCTGTAAAAGTCAATAATACTTTTTCACTACCCTCTTATGTTGTTCCATTTGTTTGCATCTAATTCTTATACTAATCTGTGTCTTCTGCATTTTAACCACCGATTTCCCATATGGCAACATGTCAAATGATTTACTGAAGTCCAGTTAGATTAAACCTATTGCCTTTCCTTTATCTAGAAAATCAATTAACTCATCAAAAAGAAATATCTGCTGAGGCTAATGTGATCTATCTTTAGTGACTCCATGTGACATTTTATCCTACTTTCCATTTACTTCTATATATTTAATTATTCTTCCTCTTAAAATATCTTCCTACTCCTGGATAATGTGATAGTCAAATTAAGGGGTGTAAAGATGTTCAGCTTTCTTTCTTTCTTACTCTTAAGTCTAATAGTAGTAGAAATAGCAGCAGTTTTACTACTAGTAATAGTATTTCTAAACATCATTGTTACTTCATAATTATCGTAATATTTAGAGAAAAGCAGGTATAATAAAAGTCCTTACCAGTAGCTTCCTGAGGTGTTTGCTGATTAAGAGAAAGCATAGAATCATAGAATATATCAAGTTTCAAGGGACCTATAACCTATCAAAAACACACCTCATGACTAAAAACATTGTCCAGTTTTTCCTTGAGTTCTGACACGTTTGGTGCCATGACCATTTCCTTGGAGAACCTTTTCTGTGGGTTCTTGGACTGGTTTGGTCTTGAGGGACCTTAAAGACCATCTAGATCCAACCCTCCTGTCATGGGCAGGGACACCTTTTGCTAGACCTCATCCATCTTGGCCTTGAACACTTCCAGGGATGGGACATCTACAACTTCTTTGGTCAACCTCTCTAGTGCCTTGCCCAAAGAACATTTTTCCTAATATCCAATCTAAGCCTACTCTCTGTCAGCTTGAAGCCATTCCCCCTTGTCCTTTCTCTCCATACCATTGTAAATAGTCTCTCTCTCCATCTCTCTTGTAAGATCTTTTCAGGTACTGGAAGGCTGCTTTTAGGTCCCCCTAAAGCCTTCTCTTCTCCAGGCTAAACAATTTCAATTCTCCCAGCCTTTCCTCGCAGGAGAAGCACTCCATCCCTTAAATCATCTTGGTGACCCTCCTTCAGAGTCTATTATTTTCAAGGAATATTTATTATTTTACATAGTGTCATTTTATCAGCCTATTCTAGCCCTTGGAGTTACAGTGCAATTCACTGTCTAGTAAACTTTCATCATCCTCATTAAATTGTAAATAGTCATAGATACTTTTGTACATTGTTTATAATGTTTGAATGAGTGGGGGACCAACATGATGTGTGGGGTGTTCATGGCATTAAGCTTTGTCTGCATCCCATCTGTGTGTCCAGACAAAGTGTAAGGGTAAACTCTTTCCCTTTCTCCTTATACTCTTGGGGTTGCGAAAAGAAAACCCTGATGCATTGGTCAGAAAGGATATTTATAGAACCACCAGTTATAAATGGCATTTTATGGGTCAGTGAGGAGGAAAAGGGAGGAAAATATGTCCTAAGTATTCCTGTGAATTGCTCCAGGCCTACAAGGAGAATTGAGCCATGTTCATTTGGTGCCAGGGTGATTGAGGGGCAGGGAGGTGAGAGGATGACAACAGAGCAGGAATGCAGTGGGAGGAGCAACCTCCATATAAACATACCTCACTGCAGATCTGCCCTTAACAGCCTGTGCTGGTTCCTGTGTCTTCAATCCTGATGTGTGGAAATGGCATATAAACTTTCTTATCCCAGTGGGTGTTCTGAGGGTAATTGCAGCGAAGCTTGAAAAGGACAATATCCTGTCACAGTACAGGCTGTACAGGCAGTTAAAACATTGGGAAAATTGCACAGTGTGATAAATATTGACCTTTTAAGTAGCGTTAGGAGTACAATCATTCCAGTGTGTATCCAAAATAATGTAAGTCAACACACTGGAGAGTGTTTTTCTAAATACCAGCAGATACATTTCACCATTACTGTGTTCTGCATGGTGGTGAATTTTGTTTACCACAAGTCTGCAAATAATTTCTTCCCATAAAAATGACTTGTCTTCAATTTATATGGAAAATTATGTGCTAATTTTGGCAAAGGAAAGTATTTTATTGCCTACTTTTCTAAGGTATCAAATTTAAAAAATATAAATATTCTTTCTGAATGTAGGCCTGATGAGTCAGTTTAAGGGTAGGACTGGGAATCATGGTTACAATCATTTTGGATGGAAAAAGCAGGCACAGTAGACATACCTGCGAATGAGAGATAGAAGACAAGGATGAAGTCATATGCAATGTTTGCTGTTAAATCACTGACAGGAAACATACTGTACCAGCAGCACTCCTGTAGCACACACTGTCAGCAGGCTTTGCTTCCCAAACACAGCTGAAGTCCAATCTCTTGGCCCACTGCACATATTTTCAGCTTCATTTAGGGTATAAAACAAAGTATTTCAAAGCCAGTTTTAATTTCTTGTATTTAGTGTGAAGTTAAATATCATTCCAGTTTTGAGCAGTTTCCAATTGATAATAAACACAGTTACAAGTGGAAAGGATGTTTTCCTTTGTACAACTATGGCAATGTTTTAGGATATTTCAAAGTACTTTTCATTCAGTCATGATGCCTGAATTACACAGAAGAGTGTGTGTGCCCTTTCATTCCTTCCATTACTGCATCCTCCCAAAACCACTAACCGACAGAAAATAAAAATATTATCAAAAAGCAGATAGTGAGGAGACACAGCCAGACTCCAAAGATGACAAGAGGAGACTCATTCTGACCTCTTCTGTTAAAGCATTGCAATAGAATTTGCCAATAAGTTTTGCCACTATACAGTGGATACTTTTGGGGTTATTTTTTCCTCATGGGAAATTCATAAGGAGTCTCAGAGCTATGTTTAATTTAATCTAAAGAAAGATATACAGCTAGCAAAACTTGCAATGATTTAATACCTTCAGTGTATCCTTTAAAGGCATTCTGCTACGTACACCTCTCCTACTTCACCTGAAGGAGCTGTAAGGAGTATAGCAAGAGGAAGAAGGAGAAGGAAGGAATTTTTTTTTTAATCTTACCAGAAGAAATATCTTTGACAAATTTCTGAGGTTGGATTCCCTATGGCTACCTCCACATTAATAAATTAAAATGTCATTGGGAAGATTCCTGGTCAGCTGGAAGGGAGGAGCTAGCATCTACCTCAGACTCTGAAAACAGGGGGGCTACATGCAAACTTCCTGTTGGAAATGGTGTTTAAAAATCGACTGTTTCCAAAGACTATTTAGGAAATTACAAACTGAGACAAACCCAAAGCAAGTCAGACACTGCTCTAAGTATTTAACAGTGGGAGGTATTGAAAACACAGATGCTTGTATTGGAAAGTCCAGAAATGTACTGGGTGTTGATGGTATAGGCATAGTCGCAAAGTGCACGTAGCAAAATGTCACAATTTAATTCATACTGCATCTTAATTGAAAGAACTGAGATGTTTGTAAATCCAGAGTATATCCCCAGTCATGCAGCAGAAGGATGATTATCTGAACTAAGGAGCTGCTGGGTCACAGAACTAATGCCTTGTATTTTCAGTATTGGCTGCCTTGACATACAAGCAGCAGTTAAGTTTTCTCAGGAGTTGAGAGGATCTTACTTTATTTCCAAAAGTGTAATAATATAGCAAAGTTCCTAACTGTAGCATCCACTAGAATGGAAAGATTTAAAATGAGGCTAAAAGGAAAATAACTTTTTATTATACCTGTGCAAATTTCTCCTAAACTATTCCAACACAACAACAAACACAAAAATAAACCAAAAAAGCCAATCAACTGACAACTGACTGGCCCACCAGAATGACCCCAAAACCCCACCAAAATTAAACAATATCTGTGTTTGGCTGCAGGCAGCAGTCTGAGCAGGGTGGGGTTTTCTGTCTTTTAGTTATTGGAACAATAAGCAGATAGATGATATTACTCCTTGGAAATTCACATATTTGGAAGAGAAAGTGTCTGCATGTTATAAACACACACACACACACAAAAATAGTTAAAAGAAAACAAACAAAGTAAACATCAGGCAAAGGTAAAGGGTATCACAAGGCCAATGTTCATGGAGTTCAGAACACTTCAGCAGTGACTGAAGAGTATTTATTCAGACCTACACAAAGCAATCATCACCACCAAGGCAAAATGCAGAAGAAAGTACCACATGAAATAGTCAACTTGCACTGATGTACTGGTAACCTTTATTAGCCAAAAGAACTAAACAAAGACCTTTTGTTCATGTGAATCTCATCTATAGTCAATGTCACAGGTGTGCTGAAGAACCTCCACCTGACAGTTGTATGAGGACCACAACAGTCACTGCTTGGTTCTGTTAATAATTAATGATCAAATACCTACAGTGCTACCCACAGGCATTTGAGTTTTCTCCTGGTTACTAAACAGGTTCCCACTTTGCACTTCTAATCAAAATGGAATTGCTAAAGTTGTGGTTTTTCTTCTACTGGGCTAAATTTCTCTATGAAAAACTTGAAACTTTTTCCAACCATTAAAAGATAAACAGACTAAAACAAAACCAGAACCAAACCAAACCAAACAAACAAAAAAACAACAACAACAAAAAAAGGAAGTTAAACAGAAGAACTATTTTTAAGATCGATCACCGTTTTCAAGTTTAGTGCTGACATGCCTGCATAAAGCTGCCTACTAAACTGGGATGAGTAGTCAACATCTGTTCTGAATTATTTATTTATTTTCGATTACAGAAAATTGGCAGTTCCAATGTCCCTAAGAGAAGGATAATTGTAATTATCTGTGATGTTGTGAAAACTGTTTCAATGGCTCAGCAGTTACTGAGGGCCTGGGGTTTTTTCCTCCCCTTCCAGCATATATATTTCAGTGTGTGTATGGATGTGGAAAAAAATAAACTTTCAGGTTCTTTTTGTAAGTTTTGTGTGATTTTTTCCCTCCCTCTGTACTACTTTGAACACACGATAATGTTTTGTCCATTTGGGGATCCAGAACATGCATTTTAAATATGATGTTCATTGTTAAACCTGAGGAAATAGTTATTTGAACAGTCTACATCTTTCCATATGTTGTGCTTGAAAGAGCTGTTGTACCTGTGTTCACCTGGAATGACTGATGCAAAGTGTCTGAAAAATATTCAGAGTTAAATATTGCATAAAATTCTAATAATCAGTTATATATATTTACCAAAAGTGAAAAAATGCTGATCTCAAATTTCTGTCATTTTGCAGGAAGAAGAATCGAATATCAAATCCAATAAGTGAGTCATTTTCTCAGAAACCCATTTTTATTGCTATTTGAAATAAAACCAAATAAAATTTATAGTGAATCTTTTACTGAAGCTTGTGTCTCCAGCTCATCATCCAGACTGCTGGGATTCTTATTTCCTTGCTTTATGTAAAATGTAGAAAGATTGAGGAAAGAACTGCTTACCCTGTAACGAAAGAAAAGAAAAATGGAGAAGGCATTGCCTTATATTTAGGAAAAAAGTATCAGATATGAACACAGAGGAAAGTGAAATATGGAATTATCAAATATCCATGGATTGAGATAAAAGGCATATGTGACTCCTAAAGACTGCCAAGCCCAGAGAATGTATTGATGAGGAATTATTAAGCTCATAACGGTGACATGTAAACATAAAGAATGGTGGGACAGAGGGATTTGGACTAACTTAACATCTGATGGATAAGGAAAATATCAGGAAATAAAAGCTAGGTCTGTACTAACAAACCAAACAGTACCAGGGACCAACTTCTGACATTGAGGCCAACTGGCACAGTCTGTCACATCCACGCTGTTGAACTGTCTTAGCCTCCAGCACAACTTGGTCAGATCTGTGGTGCCATTTGGGAATGGTCCCCAACCTGTACTAACACTTGAACTACATCCTGAAATTTTCCGGCTGGTTGGCTGTGGCCAGAAGCATGGGCTTTATAACAATTCACCAGCAGAGATGACTGAATCCCAGTGCTGGTTCTAGCTCCAGTTCATCAGCTTATTATCTGTGTACAGCTGTGTTTTCTAAAAATCCATAAATTTTATCAGGGAAAAAATGTGCAGAAAGTACTTAGTGGTACATGATACTAGAAAATATCGAACTTAAAAGACTTTTCTTTCAAATAAATTTGTTATGAAAGCAAATTTATGCAATCAAGTTTACAACAAAATAGGAAAATAGGTTAAAGTAAGAAACTAAAGATCAGAGTTAATTGGATGTATTTTTTTTTCTATAGCTGAAAGACACTCTCAAGTAGCTCAAAATGCTAGCCAAGGCACAAAAACATTATTTCTAGAAAAGTATGAAGAAGAGTTGATTCAAAACAAAAATTAACAAAAATTGTTAATCTGGTTTTGTTCAGCTGGTAGATAATAAGGTGCTAAGGAAAGGGCAATTTGTCAAGATTTGACAAAATATGTCAAGCCATCTGAATTTACTTCTTGACGTTAACTGGCCAAGAGGATAGGCAGGAAGCACTAGATATATTTGATAGTCTGACTTATGTAATTCTTTTGATATGGATGGCATTTTTACAAACGAATTTAAGAAATGCAGTTTTGATCAAATGCAGCTGATGCAGATGAAGAACTGGTTGGGAAAAAAAAAACCCCTTCATACTCAGAGAGGAGTTCTCAGTAGTTTTCTGCCAGACTAGAAAACTCTTTCAAATTGGCCCCACATACAGCAGTTCTGGGATATGTACTATTTAATATTTTCATTAGAGACATAGATGACAGAATAGTGAATATACTTACGAGAAGTGGAAGAACTTCAGGCTGGGAGTGGTTATATCAATTTAGAGAACAGAAGAGTAACTCAGAGACATTATGGTATATTAGAGAATTAGGCTGAAATCAATAAGAAGAAATTTCTGAAAGGAAACTACAAAGTATACTCAGGAAGGAAAAACAAAAATGTCCCTTAAAAATGGAAAACAAAAGGAGCTAAATATAAAAAAGGGAGTTTACTGTGAACTGTATATGGGTTAAATGTACAGTCTTATATCATTCTGATGTGTATTAATTTCAGAGTTGTGTGCAGGACTTACAAATGTAATTATTTAATTCTGTTCAAATTACTGAGGTCTTGATCCAGTTAGAGTGTGTAGAATTTGCACTACTCATTAACAAGCAGGCCGGTAAACACTGTAGAGTCTAAAAGAGATCAACAAAGACAACAAAAGATCACAAAAAAAAGGTAAATTGTCCAGAAAGTTTGAAAAAAACCAAAAAAAAACAAACCAAAACATTTAGTCCAGAAAACAGAAAATCAGGAGATGTAAACTGTATTCAAATCTGTGAAACAAATACAGACTCACACAAGCATAGAAAGGGTTTCTGAGTCTCAAAAAAAAAAATTAATTTAATCCATTCATTTTTTTTAATATGTATGTAAATCCAAGGTTTTCTGCAAGTTTGTGATAAATCAAAAGTTTTCCAGACTGTGAATTTGATTATATTTGTGAGCTTCACCGCTTGTATCAGCTTTCAGGGTCTTTGGCTTCAGGGCACATCTTCCAGTATTGTCTGCTCTGAGGCTTGGGGTCCAGGACTTTGAGCATCCCCAGGACAGCCCCATTACTCCCGCATTCCCCAGGGCTAAAGCTGCTTTGGGTCTCATCATCCAAGTCCTTCTCAGCAGAGTGAAGCCTTGATAACAAGGAAATTAATATAAAAATTGTTATTATGTTTTTCCATGCTGAAATTAGGTTTATATAACAGTTAATTACTGCTTCTTAATTTACAAATAACATTTTGCCCTCCCTCAGGAAGAGCAGGAAAAAGAACAATCCCAAATGTTAGGATCAGCATCTTGAGTACTTGCTGGATAGAATACAACAATGGTGTTATGCTGCCAAAGCAAACCCAGGTGCAGATTTTATAAAGGGGATATTGGGAGGGGAAGGAGGGGATTGGCAATCTCATTTTCTCCATGAGTCCTTGTTGAGTGCAGTGTGGGTATTTGGGGCAGGGAACAGTCACTGCTGTGTAACTTCACTGTCCAGTGTGCACTGCCCCTTCTAAATCACAGGTCAAATGAAATCTGTTGTGAAAAAGGAATGGAAAGATCTGTGAGAAAAACAAAGATGTTGTATCCTACACTTGTAGGACATAATTCCCCAGTTTCAAGAATTTAGGAGCAAGCCCTGTGCATCAGCATTGTGTGGTTTGGATGGAGCCCTGCTCATTTAATGACATTCCCTAGCCTTAGGGGAAAGTGTTTTGGAAATCTTTGAGTATATGAATGTTTGCAAAGAGGCAGGATCCATGCACAAGGCATATTTTAAACACAGCTGAGAGCTGTACTCCTGTGGTCTGTGACTGCTTCTGCAGCTGTGGCAGATCCCTCCATGCCACACTGGTGAGGAGAGAGTGCAGGGCACACCAAGAAAATTCTTGTAGCCTCAGACCCCTCATCCTCTGTTACACTGGTGGAATTTATGGCTGAATCAAGCCTCTACAGTGTGAAATGCTAATGTAACCCAAATACGTGAGCTATAATCCATAGCCTGGAGGAAGGTCTCTTATCCTTACGTCTGGGAGTGTGCTACTTTTGTCATGCAGAGTTGATTTTGCTAGTAAAATAAGGCAGCTCCTCACTCCACTCATAGGTGTATATTGTATGCATGCTATTCTGCTGAATTTTATATACCCTAGGGTTTCTCTGGGTTTTAAAAATATAAGGGGATGAGGACAATGCTACAAGGTGATATTTGATATAATGAAAATCTAGCAGACTTTGGTGATGTTAAAAGCAATTGAATGAGAAATTGTTTTGACTGAAATAGACATGAACAGTCTTATAAGTCTAAAAGATTAGAGGATTTATTACAGTCTCAAGAAAATGATAGATGTGGCTTTTGTTCTGGCCACCTGCTGTTTCCTTACTGAAGTGAGATCCAGTTTAGTTTTATTTCAAATTCATAATTATGGCAGAACTGGTTTAGCTTTTCAAAGTCCAAACTTTGAGAGTAATAATGTTGAGATTCTTGTGTAAGCACGGTCACAATTCTGCATAAATGAGCAGATAAGGAAATATGTATCAGGTAACTGGCATGCTGCAAAATAATTAAGTCTGTTTTCTCCTGTAATTTGTATTTATTGAGAGGCAGTGGTTAAACCCAGATAGTTTTTACCTTCTTAAATAAGGTCAGGGGGAAGGCAGGGGTGAGAGGAATAAAGAAATACTTCTGTAGATAATTCCATGTTGAGCTGAGCTTGTTAAACCAGATAATCTGAAGCTAAAGAGTTTCACAGAAGAAAAGAGGAAAGAGCCTTTTCAACTTCCCAAGAGAAGGTAGCAATAAACTGGCTTGATGATCACTGTTGTTAAATTGAGCCCCTTGGGATGCCAGGTAATTTGCTGTTAACGTGAAAGACTTGGTCTTTAGCAAGGCTGTTTGAATGACTGTCTGGAGGTTCCATCTTTATAGTCCCAAATTCTCTAGCACCTTTCTTGCAGGGGGATCTATTATGCTGCATCAGTCAGTTGATGAACTGCAGAAAGTTGGAGAAGGCAAAAGGCCATTTTCACTGCGTGGGCTGGATTCAAAAGCACTAAGAGTAGCAGGCTGCAGGGAGAAGAGATGCTTTATTGCTCATCCCTAGAGTGACAGTGGAGTCACAAAAGGGATCTTCAGGGAGAGAGCATTTATTTAGAGTGCCAGGTAGTTTCTGGAGATATTATCTACTTTTAATAAAATTGCTAATTTATCAAAATTACGGGAAGTTTCTAGAATTCCTTCATATTCTGAGAAGTAGCTGAACTGCACTATTAACTGTCCACCTACCAGTTAAAATTATTTTTCCCTGAAAAGCCTTGCATAGTGACTTAGTTTCAGAGTTCCTCAGTTTAAAATGTTCATACAGAGGGGTTTTTTCCCAATATTTTACTGCTCTCACCTTATACTTTGTAAATGCTGAAACAACCCGTAGATCTCAGTGAGTTGTTGCTAATTTTAGTCGACATTTTTCTCCAGAAGAGTCAACTATGGTTTTTTTCCAATAATATTGATCTCCTCTTTTTGAGGTCACTTGGCTTTCTTCTCAGTAATCTGGAAATCTCAAGACTTGCCATACCTAAAGCCTGTTTCTCAGACAGGAAAAGAAGGCACCTGTACTCTGATCTAACCAAAACTACCATTTTTGATCCCCACTGTCACAGAATATGAGAGTGGCTTGTGTCAGAAGAGACCTTGATGACGACCTGGTTCCAACACCTCCAACTGGATGTGGTTGCTCCAAGCCCCAATCCAACCTGGCGTGGGACAACAGGACAACTCTGTCTTACATGCCATGGTTCCTGATCCCTGTGTTGAGAATATCTATTCAACAGTTTCACCTTTTTGTTAAGAATGATGCAATAAGGAATTTTTACCTCCTGACTGACAACTAACCACTGACACAAGCAATTGAACTACAATTATAATTTAGCAAAGTGATGATGTTTTAAAGGTTCTTCTTAAAGAACATTTGATTTACTGATATAGCAATGGGTGCCAATATTGAATGAACACTTATGAAATATTTCTGTGAGTATGAACTCAAGTAAAATAATTGAATTCTCCATTATAGCCTTTTGCTTCCTTTGTGTTTGCCTTCTGTGAATATTCTATAAAGTGAATATAATGGCACCATGCACGTGTTAATAGTAAGTTTAAGCAAATATTGGAGAATATTCTGATCCTATAAATACCGAAATTGGAGATGCAAATATTAGCATTGTATTACAAATATTTTAAATTAATTTGGCATTGGTACTCATCCAAACTTTTTTTTTCACCATAACTTTATAATCTGTATTACAATCTGGATGAGTAAAAGCTATTTCTCTCAGTCTTTTATAACCTGGGAGTTGTGTGTTTGTGGAAGACAAAATAAATATTTTTCTGCAGAAACTGATGCTGTTGCATCAAAATAACACCTAAATAGACACATGGTCTGGGAACTGTGGCATTAATACCCTGCACTTTGCTGTATGTCAGCATCTTGGGTGATTCCTTATGCAGTCAGCCAACCCCACTCTGACCTGAAAAGTCACAAAAATCTGCAGGGTGATCAGACACTTGCACCATTCAGGTCTATTATTGAACAGCGGTGCCAGGCTTTTTTAAGTCTGGTTTCAGATTGGTTGTTTGTTTGTTGTTTATTTTCTTCAACAAGATACCCATGAGTACCTGGAATCTGTGAAACGCATGAGTACCTAGAATCTGTGAACTTTGAAGGATGAGAGAGGACCATGGGAAGTACCATGCTATAGCAAATATTGTCCAGGTAGTCAGAAATTATAATTCTGACAGAAAGCCAATATCAAACACTTCAGGTAAATAGAATGAGAAATCCTATTATGGACAATTTTGTTATAATGTGGCCAGTATAAAACTCTTTCTCTTAGTGATTGTCTTATATTATGAAATGCCTTCAATAATCAGAGGTGACCATTCCAAAATGGTCAGAGTTATAAAATCTTATTTTCTCTTATGATAATCCAGACATTTACTAGCCTCAAGAAAGATTTATAGATTGTATTGAAAAAAAAAATTGTGCTTAAAGTGCAAGTCCCTTTCTTAATTATTTTTCACTGGAGAGTGCAGGGATAGCATTGGAAAAAGGGGAATAAAACTCAAATTTTCAGAGAAGCATGTTTCATGATGCAAATATTTAAACTCTAGTGAAACTTGATAAAATTTATAATTAAGCCAAAAATCTGTTTCTTTAAAAAATTATATTTCATGCTATTAAAAACTTGAAATCAATTTCTATTTGCAGTTGATTTTTAATTGAATCTTCTCTTTAAAAAATACTTTTCAGACTATAAACTTTAATTTTTTAATCCTTCATCTCCTGTTTAGTTTAAAAGGTGATGGTTTCTTCAACCTTCCCATGGAAATTTTTTGCTATTTTTCTCATGAAATCATCCTTACCTCACAATTATATTAGGATTTTTTTTTTTTCACATCATGAAGTAATTTAATGCACAAGTGAATCAAGGCTCTTTTATCATTTTGCTGAGTTTAGGTTAAAGATTTCCAGAGGGTGAGCAAGATACATTTGCAAAGCATAGATTGTCTGTGGAGTCTCCAGAAATATTCAGTTTTGATAAGCTGTTTGAAACATAAAATTGCAAGAGAATAATGGGATGTGTGGCTCGCAAGGGAAATTTTGAATCAAGCTGTGTTCTGTAATTCCCTTGTTTCTTGCCTTTAAGTTTTGGAGGGTGTGTTTTTCACTTTGAAGGATCTAGTATCTGGTCTATAATAACACCTTTGTTTTGTTTTTTTGTTTCAAGATCTACTGCTCCATCATCTCTTTATGTATTTTGTGTATCCAGTTGCCAATACATGTTTTTCAAGTGTCCTTTATAATGTATAAAAGCAGTAAGTGTTGATCATATCCCAAGCAGCTTCCATTATGCACAAGTTATGGAGGAGAAAAGAGAGAACATAAAGGCACTCACAGTATTATATTAATTACTAGGACAGCAAGAAGCCCATATGCTTAAATATTTGTACATATGTTCCTTGGCTATTTGCTCTCCCCTGTGCAAATTTTATATTAAAGCTGAATTTGTCATTTTTTCAATTTGTTACTGACAGTTGGCAGGAGTTGTTCCTCCTGTCTGAGCACTGCCAATATAGCTGCTCAGGGAGAAGTAAGGATCCCTCTCAGTGCTCTTGAAAGAATGGGGCTGAATACCACACTCTTAATATATAGAGAAATATATTATATATTTCCCAAATTAATAAATTCCTTCCCTCTTTCTTACTGTCTCTATGCAGTAAAAAGCAATGATATTTATTGAATAGCAGCAACTTTGAAAGCTGTCCTTGCACTCTATAAGCATACACTCTACAAAACCTTTCTCTCCACCACTTTCTCCTATAAAAGCCATAAAAGCCTGGTTACAGGGACAAATATTACAAAAAACCTTGGAGAATGATCAGCAAACTTAATTCTGCGTCTAATGATTTAAATATGTGTTCTCCCATTTAGAGTCATTTCTTGGAAGAGTTATTTAAGCATTTTTATGAATTCTTCTGCTCCAGAGACAAAACAGAGAATGGTGATCTGGCAGCAAGAGACTAAGGCAACAGGAAATATCAGTAAGAGCAGCCTTTGGATGAACATGGATGAAAACATGAGAACTGTACTATTTCTACCAGTGTCTCATCTAGCCAAGAACCTGCTTGCTCATGATTAGCACAGCGACCCTCAAGAGTAAAGTTGTATTAAGGATAGCTATTGTTTAGTAATTTTGTGTGGTGGTGACCTGTCACTGATTGTATCATACAAATATAACAGCATTGGTATTTTTTCAGCTACCCCTAGACAAATAGTCATACCCTAACTGTGTCTATTCCCTGCCAGTTTCAAAAAATGGGCATTTTAAGAACACATACAATGCCCACTGCCTGTTTGCTTCAGTTCTGAGCCACATTAATTCCTGTACACAATTGAGGGATTGTGCCAGATCTTGGAACAAAGCCGTGCCAAGAGACATTCCAGTAATTTACCAGAATGGAAAACTGAATGCATGGACTATGCCTGGACCTGATTTAATCTCCTACTGTTCTACTCTATACGTACTATAAATATATATGTATGGATTTATATGTGTGTCTATATAAGTATATATATGTGTATGCACAAATGCACATTTATGCACATCCAGTATAAGAACTGTGAAGTAATGGTCTCTAAGAGACTTGTAAACCTCATCCTCAAGCTCCATGTCATGATATCTTCCCTGGCTGAATGAAAGTCATGGGAATATGCTGATACATGCTGCAATCACACATCATCTTGCAGCCCAGACACACCGTAATAATGAGTGTCAGTTAAGGTCTCGGTTCAGCTCTAATCATTTTGCACTGCTCTGCAGTAGAGCGAATGCATTTCATCTGCAAGTGGAGAGTGCTCCCAGCAGAGGGAAAAGTCTCTACTTGTATAGAGCCAGCACAGCTGATTCCCACAAACACCTTGTCAACCCTGTGGGATGGACATACACAGGATGAATAATAGAGAAGAAAGAGAGCCTTTCACCGGCCTCATAAAAATGCTGTAAGTTAGAGAAGCCCTCAAGGTATTTTAAATGAGGCCATACTACTACTGGCTTTTTTATCATCTTTTCTGAGTACAGGCCCTGTTTAATTGTACAGCCTTTGAAAACAAAGCCAAACAAACTCTTGTGTATTAATTCTGTCAGTAGTGTGCTGGGCAGAAATCAAAGGTGGATCTGTGGCTTATAACTTTTTTTGAGAAGAAAAAGGGAGGACAAAATAATTGTCCATGTATTAAAATGTCAGGGCCACAATGGGTCTTTGGTTTTGATGAAGAAATAAAGGCAATAAGATAGCAGAGAAGGTGCTGAGGTGGCTGAGGGTGCACTGTTTCATTGAAAACAACCCTATGTGACCTCTACTATTCAGACATATTTTTTTTCTCAAATATTCAAATGCGTTGTCTTATGAACAAAAAGAGGAATTAGCTCAGGTCTTCTGTAAATTACTGTCTTACATCCACTCATCTATTCACAACAGAGATTATTACTTTGTCTCCATTTCCCACATGCCTATTAATCTTTCAGATATTTCTTTTGTGCACCTCTGCATGTTTAAGCTCCACCTCTTCCATCTGCACTCTCCTTTTGATAGTGTTCCCTCTAACTCCTGCCAGTGATGGAGGCAACATGAACAAGCTTCTTCTGAGTGGTCCAAGGGCCAGCCAGCCAGGATTTAGGGGATGGTTGCTTAGCAGCAGGTCAACCAATGGATGAGCCCTTCCTGAATATTTCCTGGCACTACATCACTGGGGATTTTCTCCATGGCCAAACCTCTGATTTTACTGAATTTTATTCTCCTCCAGGGTTCAATTCCTTTGGCAAATGTTGAATCTGGCTAATGGGTTCAGAGGATATTAGATGGGTATAGCAGATAGCAGACAAGGTGATCATGTAAGATTCTTTTCTTTGGGAAACCAGGGTAAACATGGATTTGCATTTTGTACATTGAAGTCACAAGACAGCAAGATAGACATTATTATATAACATCAGACTAATTGTCTGTTTTGTCTACTATCCAGTGGCAGTACTATTTTCTTCAGATGATGTTGCAAGAAATACTGTAGTAGGCAATTAGGGATTAACCTCTCCATAACAGAAGTTTCTTAATTCCCATCAGTTAGTGATTAGCTTATGCTCTGAAGCATGAAGGTTTATATCCCTTATGAATTTTTGTTTAATCTAATATAATTGCAGATGTTCTTGTTATCCATATAGCTGCTTATCCTGTTTTTTTCCTTTGTTTTTTTTTTTTTTTTCTTTTGATCCTACTGTGTTCTTGGCCTCAGTGATATCCCATGGTAATAAATATTATGGAAGTAAAAATCTCTATTCCCAGTATTGTCCCTTATTTTAGAATATAATTACAGGGAAGTATATAGAAAATAGGGAAGTTGTGCAGATGGGAATATACACTTTGCATATAGACACTGTTTTCTAAGCAGGGCAATGTGAACTCATTCAATATGCAAATATTGAAATAGTAGATTTTTCTCCTTACTACGGAGGGTAGGATTTATCCTGCCTACCATCAGTATCTGACTATGTCACCTCATACTCTGTTTTGTAGTGAAAAATATAATTTGAGGAAGAATATATCTGAGTTGTGGTAGATGCCCATTGTAAGAAGTGGTGGAACACACCATGAAAGTACCACTTTCCCTCTGTTCAGTATGATACTAATTTTGAAAATGATCTCAGGTATAAATGCTTATAATATAGACATATATTTTTAGTCAAATTAATAATTATGAATGGTTAAATTCCAAAATGCAGTGTAGGAGCTTGTATATTTCCAGAGGTTCATTTTGTCTAATAAATTCTGGCTCTGTAGGAACCTGTCTCTGCTGACTACATGCAGAGCATAGCACAAATTAATTCCTGACTTCATGAAAGCCATCACAGAGGCTTTTGCCTTGTCCAATCATGTCCGTTTTCCCAATTCTGTATTTCTCAAATTATATTTTAAATATGCATGTGTGCCTTCCTTGTTGTAAATGTAAAGTGAGTATTTCCTCAATCATCAGCTTAGGCAGGGCTGTTCAAGGTGGCTCAGAGATGTTCTGCCTTCCATTCTAGGAACAGAAGCAGCACATCCCTGGCAATAATTTGAACTTCATTCTGTGAGACAAACTGAAGGAAAAGCAAGCCAGGTAAGTAAAGGCAGGGGTGAGAGACCCTCACTCCTGACCTCAACAGGTAGCATGGTGGAAGACTGGCCTCAGTATTAGTAACTTTCTGACCATTCTTCCTTCCCCTGAAAAGAGTGAAGTGAGGATGACCTTACAGTAGCATCTCTGGCTTTGAAATTCTGCTAGGAAAGACTTTGAGAACTGAAGACTTGTGAACCTCTGTCACCACAAGTGCCATTTCCATTTTACCATCTCACCTTTTGCTTTTTTAAATGATCTGAGGCACATACTCTACTTTTAATCCTTAATTACAGAGTGTGAAAATGTAACCTTATGCAAATCTATGTGTTTGAGCAGCTTTCAAGTTCACAAGAAAAAGATGCCAAGAAAGAAAGCTTTCCCACTTTGAACAACAAGAAATACTCTGAAAGCTCATTCATTAAGGGTTGTGATTTGGTAAAAGACAGAGAAAAAAAAAAAACTACTAAAGAAAAACCCAAACAACAACACAAAAAAATACACACAAAAAGAATACACCAAAAAATAAAATACAAACACTTTAATATTTTTCTATATTCTTACTGACCCCAGTCAGATCACTAAGGGCTCTGATGATGACCAGAAACTAGAAAGGAAGGTATGGGAGATAATCTTCCAGTGCTGGGAGCACTAGACCAACTCAGCTGCTCCCCTGAAGGCTCCCAGAGAGCCAGAGGCCCACATTTGGGTCCTTAACACCCAGGGATGTCAACAGCAAATTAGAAACCCAAGTGGTGATTAGATGAGCAAATACCACTGTAGATTTGGACTGTAAACATTAACGTGACCTCTGTGCTTTGACTCCAAGGCAACCTGAGGCCAACTGCTGTGACTTGTTGTCAGCGTGCTCCCCTCACACCTGTCCTACCACATCTTAGAATATATGAATACACAGAAATTACAGGATGTAATATAGTTTGACTGTATTGATCCTGACTCATTTTTTTTTGTCCCTGGGCAACAAGGAACCATGATGATTAGAAATCCAGGACATTATCTGGCGCACCTGGAAGCCTGACTGGCATTTCTTCATTTCTGCTGGGTCTCAAAATACATAGGCAGAATAGGTGAGAACTGGGACATGGTTTTGCTCATGTTATGTGTTATGTCTCTTAAAATGACCTAAACTGACTGATGACTGTTAAAAATACCAAGTTTCTCAAGGTGTTTAGGTGTTTTTTTCTTTTCTCAAACAAAGTCATGATCCTGTGGATTCAGAAAGAGTGGCTCACCGATGGAAGACTTTTGTTGAAATGGATTTGCTGAAAGATTGCTCAGATTAAGTATGATTTGTTCTATTTTCAGTAAAGAAAATAGCTGTTATTTTGCAGTAAAATTTAATAAAGGCTTTCTGCAAAATAGTCAATGGTGTTATATTATATCTCTGTTACAGTTTTACTAATGGAAAATGGCAACCTGAAAAATAAGGTAAAATCAAATTGGTTTTGTTTAGAGGAATAATTTTGATTTCCCAGAAAATAATGAGCCCATCACTATATGTTACTTTGCATTTACTTTTGAATATGCAAAATAGCAATATCCTCCGTGTCTGCTTAATTCTGTTTGACAATAACAAAATAAATTTGCTATTGTTTATTAGAGATTTTCAGGGAAGCCAACTAACTTGTCTTAGATTTGAATTTCAAATACAACCTTTTTAAAAAACATAGGCAGAGATATTAATCTAAAATATTGATAAGAAATTTACATCAGAGAATATCTAATTGTAGTCACAGTTCTCACATTAAAAGTCACTTGCTGTTTGCTTTTGGAATTAAAATCACAATGAGCTGGCACTCTCAGGTGTATTTCAGCATATGTCACTTTTGCATATGAAAGAATAAATGCGTAGAGGTATCTGAAAGCAAAACAAAACCAAGCAAAACAGCATCTTTATTTTAGAAATACCTTTCATTGTTCACAGGAGTAACAGCTTCTTGATCACAGAGCCTTTAGACACTTGAATTTGAGCAATTATAGCTAACTTTTATATTATACCTAATTCAAGCAACATATCATAGTTTCATACAACTTGAAGTTTTAATGCAAAATACAAAAACATATAAAAATGGTTCTTTTACAATCACTTACTTAAATACCATTTTGGTTGTGGAAGTGGTGGAGGTAAAATAAGAAATACAGACTATTGTTTTATCATATAGAGAAGGTAATGCTTTTTATTTAAATGAATAGTGGGAAGTTGCAGACAAGGCAAAGACCTTTTTAAGAAGTGCATTTGTAGGATAAAAAGCAACAGATAATTTGTAAGGAAAATTCTGCTTAGAACATAGGAAGGAATCTTCTTTTTCTTTTTTTTTTTTTTCCCCCCCATGATTAAGTGAGTCAAAAGAGAAAAATAGAGCCCTGGGAATTGTGGAATATCCATCCATAACTAAGCAAGATTTGGAGGAACCTGAATTAACTCTAAATTTGGATTTGCCTCTGAAGTTGGCCCCGCTTTGAACGGGAAGTTGGATCACATGACCCCTGAAATCTCTTTCCATCTAAATTATTCTGAGTTTCTGATTTCAAGTAAATGTAGCCTGAAAATCAAAATTACAAATTGGAAGAGAACTGAATATTAATAGGAGTTCAAACAAGTGGCATGGGATGTGCAATGTAAATTAACACCATGTAAAAAGGGTCAGTGTTCTCTTCAGTGTCAGCCTCATGCTTGATTTATTGTGGTATTGCATTTCCAAGTGCAGTCATATAGGAAAATTCCTGAAGTGTAAAACAGATATGTTTGATAAAAAGATAATAATAAATTTTCTCCTCAAGTCCCTCCTCCCTCTGCACTGCTAAACCCCTTAACCCCTCAAGGTTTCCCTCTCTAGACCACAGAGACAACTTACAAAGTGTTGTGAAAAAAGGGACTATATTTTAAATATTTCTACAGTAAATAAATTCCAAGTGTAACACAAGACCTTGCAAGCAGCTGCAAAGTGTGTTTATCATGTGACTACGTACAACATTAGGTAGAAAAATGATGTTTGAGACAGGGAGCATTGACTCAACCAGGATTAGTGGTCATGTATTTAGAATAAAAAGTATATGCAATTTGGGTCCTACTCCTTATATAGTTCTAATAAACCTAAGATATTTTTTTTTAATTTTGAATATAAGTTGAATAAATCCACTCCTTAGCAGTAAACATATTTTTTTCCCTTTCAGAAGATGCAGACAGACAATGATTGCAGATATCTTTATGAAATTTACCAGAAAAAAAAATTTGGATATGAAAGGGAAAAAAGTGTGACTGAACTTGATTGATTAACTTTATTTATGATGTTTTTGTTTGAACCAGAAAATTAACAGGAGTAGAAAAAGCAATCTAAATAAATGAAAAATTCAGATCTATTGCGTTCACACTGTATACCTGAAATGCCAGTGTATTTTATTCAACATTTCAGATATTATGATGCATCTCTCCAGAGTCTCCATAAGAATTTATTTTTTCATGCAAGATAATGATGATTTTGACAAATGACTTTACATAATTTTCTTTCTTTTTTGAATTATCAGGTTCTGGGGTTTCTTAGAAGAGAAAAGATTTTGATTGTCCTGTTGTCAGTGAATGACAATGGGAGATGGATGGCTAAATATTTACTGAATATACATTATTGTGTACATGTATCATGAATTATGTTGAGAAGCCTGTTTAACGAACCATATTTCCTAGATAACTTTTGAATCATTTTAAGAAATATGACGACTTCTATTTATTTTGAGATACTAATAAATCATAGTTTCCTCATATATTTTGTAGGATAATATTCTATCTACTGTTACTGAAATATATGTAGTGAATCATCTATTATTCCCTTAGATTTCTGAGGTAATATAGATTCTAGTTTTTTATTGATTAGTTTTAAGTTTGTCAGATTGTCATCTTCCAGGTTTTTTCTAAGTACAAGCGAATAGTCAAAAGACACATGCAGCCATTTACAGAGTAAGGCAGAAAAAACTCTTCAATGATATTTTAATGCCTCAACACAGAGATGGTTGTATATTGATGGTTTTCCACACCTTTGTTGAACTTAACATTTGGCAGCTGCTTACCTCCTACAAAATCTCCCTGTCTCATCATCATGTCTGCTTTTTCTCATAACATGAATTGGTCAACATATGTAGGAAGTTCTTCTCAGAGCAATTTGATCATGAAGTAAACCCCCATAGCAAAAAAAAAAAAAAAAAAATCTTGGCAATATGATTTAACAATAGTATATGAAAAATATTGATTTTCCCCTTCAACTGATAAGAAAATTGTTGGATGAAGTGGTAATCAGTACTGCCACCCTTAAGTGCTGAGCTCAAGGAGAGGAGCTCATCAGGCTGATGCACTTTCTTTAAGGTCCCTGTAAATGGACAAGGGCTATTTGGTGTCTCTACTGAGACATTGGGAGTTCTAAACTGGGTGCTTCCATGAAATCCAAAAATGTAAGTGATTTGGACAGAATGTCAGAGCTTCCTCATAAGAAGGATGTGGTAGTTGAGATTTTTGGTTTTTGAGCTACACTTTACATTGGATTCTCATCCTGGAAGGTTTTGATTCTGCATTATGGATAAAAGCCATTTGGCTGTGGGGTATTATAAGCGAATGTGTTTCCATTCCTCTCATTAGCTGGCGCCGCTGTGCAGACAGGAACACAAATGATGGGATCATGGAGGGAGAAAGAATTGTATCTCCCATATGTTGATAATTCATTGACCTAAGGATGAAACGTTCTAGGTTGTTTATATATTTAATGCCAAAACAATAATGAAAAATAGGACATGTCCCTCTTTCCTGCCTTTTGGTTTTTTTTTTCCAGAAATGTCTGAAAAACAGATAAAAGACTTATTATAGACTGCGCCTACTGATCAGAATAAGCAAATCTGCTTCTGGTTAGCTATCACACTACAAGAAGATCAATGCAGGACTATAGCTCAGTAATTATTTCTTCTCTTTGAATCCACATTCCTTTAGCTGATCAATGCATGAAGCTAAAGTAGCAGCTCTGTGAAGAATGACAGATGCATATCAAGAATTTGTAATGTAATCTATGAAATTCACTCACAGCAGGATATGATTTACCAGGAGCCTATTGATTGAGGAATAAATGTTATTTTACATTTAAAAGAATACATTTCAATAATGCTGGAGCTTCAACTCCTGGGTTTTGAAGGATCCTATTTTTGTTCAATATAAAAAATCCTGTGATTTTATTACATCATGCATACTACCCAGAAAACCTATCAAAGTTTCTTCAGAGAATGAAATTCCCCATTTTGCTTGTAGTTTCAGGCAAATACAGTTACTGGCAGGGACTTTTTAATTCTTTGAAAACTGCTGTTTTGGGAACAGAACCTTCACTTCTTTTAACCACCACAGATCTATAGATCAAAGGCAAAGAAGCCAATTTGCCAATTAACACTACGTAAGGTCGTGGATGAGAGTGTTGCCTTTTTCACAGAGCTCATCCCACAGGAGCACAGGACACACCATGCCCTGCTGAAATTAGAGAGCCATGTCAGAAAGGTGTTGTGTTAAAAGGCAATGAAAATTTATCTTGGAGCTCATTAATGAATACTTCCTTCAGTACACCGACCCATTTCATCTGATTCTTACAATTCTTTTTTTTTTTCTCTTTCAAGTAACACAATCTGCTTCTCCAAGGTTAATAGTATTCCTTATAGTCTCATAATATTTTGCTGATTGGTTATATACCAATCATTTTTTCCACAAAAAAGCTTTCAATTAACCCCCCAGTGATTGGGAGGTGGAATTTCCAGATTAGTGTTGGAGAATTCCACCTCCTATCACCAGGGGTTTAATTGAAAACTTTTCTGAGAAAAAATAATTGGTGCAAAAACATCAGTAAAATAACTAAAATTCAAGGAACTCTGTTAATTTCTGTCTATTTAAATGAAAGACAAAAAATAGGAATATTGAACAAGTAATAAACAATATTATTACAGCAAAACCAAGATTAATAGGAAACTTGTCAAGTGGCCCTGCAAAGTTACAAAATGCAGGAAAACTTACCTTTAATTTAAGTTACCATATACTAAAAACAAGCAAGAGAAATTAGCTTGTGTTAGAAATTGTTTCAGAATCAGGTGATTTGCTTCTGATTCAGAGACATGAATCACATTTTAATAAACACTCTCCCAGTATGAAGCCTCCATACAATCTGATATGTAGGGGTTTTTAAGTAGGTGCTTTCTTTGCATAACAAGAAGCTTCAATAAATTAAGTGGAGCCCAGGAAATCTTATAATGCAGCTGTGTAAGGAAGGAAAAGGTGGAACCTATACATATTATTGCAAATATATATATATATATCTTTCCTAATAATGAGAAATATCAAATGTGAATGAATGCATCTGTGTGCAATAAACCTGTCTGAAAATTTTATCTTTGGTATTGCTCAAATACCTGTTTTTCTTGCATTAGGTATAAAGGACTTTGACCCAGCAAATTATGAAGGCTATTAAGATATGCATCAGCAGAGAGATTTATGTCTAGTGTTGACAAATTATTCATTAAAGTTTTATGCGACAGGCCCAGAGAGGGTATTAAATAAGATTATTATGGCAGTTCTTATAAGTGTATTCATCTTGACTAAGAAGAGGTCATGATAAAGTTTAGGACTGTTTACTTACAAAGCTTCTTTAATTAGGAAAAATAGAAATAAATTTTCTCCATTTGGCTTCTTTCACTGATTTCATATTTATTACTTCTCTCTCCCAATATTGTGAAAGATCAACATCAATAAAAGTAAATCTGTTACATGCAATTTGACAAATCATTTGCTTAATGATTTCTAAATATAGAGAAAATATAAAATTTCCCTCTGAAATTAACAGCACTCTTTTCCTTGTGAAAATAAGCAGACATAGCTTTGTATCTGAAGTGATCATTAGTGAATAAACAAGGTAATTATCTCTGAAAGGAGCTACTTTCAGTGAAAAACAACCATATATTTCTACTGTAAAACACAGTACTCTGTGTTCTACTCTACCATACATTATACTTTTCCGCTGTCAGGTGAAAATTCAACCAATGGCTATTTGATTACTTTGGAAACATTTGAATTGATTTTTATTACCTGATTTTGTACATCTATAAGGAAGATATATGACCCCTCTTCTTGGAAGAACTGAACAACTTCTCTCTTTGTTTGATGGAACATGTAAGAGGCAGGTAGAAGAAAGAAAAAAGAACATTACCAGTAGAAAAAAAAATGCCGCTGAGTTTGGTGGAAAAGAGGACAATATAATTTTTTAAAAAATATTTATTCTCTGCTAATGTGGCACCTTGCAAGGGTCCAGAGGAGCAGGAGTTCTTTTAAGAATCACTGAATACCACAAAATCTCTGCAAATAATAATATTTGAAGTATATTAATAATTTATAGCAAATTTTTTTCCACAATGCTTAGTGTGAATATGAACTGTAAAAATCAAGACTTGATTATTTTTTACTGAATGCTGGTCATCTTAACTGAGACCTCCATCCAGAGGCACTCTCTATGGTGATTAAAGCTCACAAATAACCTGTTTGAACATAAAGTGTGGAAGGCAAGACTTTATGAGCACACCCAAAGGATAAACACCCCTGAGTTGCACTCTGCTTTCTGCCCTGGTTTTCATCCAGCAAGACATATACTTTATTGCCTGTACAATTTAGTGGAATATCACACATGGAATATTAAAATTTCTTCTGAAAGTTTACAGTGGGAAGGAAGAATGTCCTCTGCGTATAGAACTTCTGTTTTCCCAATTGCATCATGGATTTCATTCCACTACATAACCAGCTTGTACAAGCACCTTAACAAGGGTAGGTGCTTTGTAGTTATTTTGTTGGGTTTTTTGTGTTTATTTTGCTTTGTTTTGTCCCCGAGCCTTTGTATTGCCTTTATATTATGTGTTTTAGACTGTATCAGTGACTGCCCTATGCTTCAGTGTGACATGTTGCACAAGGGAAGACTAAGTGTCACCACAGGCATGAAAAAGATGGCATCTCCTTCTTATTTTTCTTTCTATAGTAACACTGAACAAAGAAAAAAAAAAACAGGGAATAAAAAAGGCTCTTGTCATATGTCTGTAGGAAAAATTACAAACTTAGCTTCTAACTACATAGGAATATGTACTTTCTTGATGAATTCTGTTCTAGAAGGAATAAAACCCCTTTGTCTAAGTATTTTCTCTAATCCTCTCTCCTCTCCTCTCCTCTCCTCTCCTCTCCTCTCCTCTTCTTTATAGCTTTTAGAAGAAGTATTTATCTAAAACCTAATAAAGGGATAGAAGAAAACTGTCTAATAAGCAAAAAAAATCTGTCCTTTATATGATTTTAGCAACAGCCCTGGGAAACTCATGCAGTTTATAGTAGATGCCATTGCCTCCCTAATCTTCATGATTCTTGTAATTCTGCTTCAAAACTGCATGGGATGCAGAGGTATCACAATGAGATTCCTTAAACAAAAACCTCTTCTGAAAGCAAACATTTCTTCTCTGTTTCTCTGGATAGTTGTATGCTTGGATAATTAACACACTGTAATGCTCTTGTAGTTCCATAAGAATGATACACAGGAACAATCATGCATCTTCTCATTAAAGCTGACTCATTTCCAGGAACTAAACTCTTGAAACAATGTCAAAGGAAACTCTGAACTGATCAAAATCAGGTGTCTAAGACCTCATTCAACAGCTATCTGAAAGCATGAGTGGATATATTGGTAAAGTGATCAACTGAGCCCACTTATTTTCTCCAGCTTTACTGTAATGGTGAAGATGAACAATCAGAGATAACCAGTAAGGAGGTGCAAAACTCATATTCTGGTGTAAAACTAAGCTCCAGCAAAGGAAATCTATGCACTTCTATGTGTGCAGAATATATGGTATGCAAATCCCATACACGTCTCATAGTCTAAAACCCTGGTATTCTTCCCACGCTAACATTTGAAAGTGTTCCTGTTGTGCCAAAGATGTTCTAGCACTGAGCATATTCACTTTTCCATTATCTGTCATACAGTATAATTCTAGCTATCAGAATTGTTATCTATATTTGTATGTACAGTCTTATTTCTGCTTTTTATTCCATCATTTTTTACATTCTAATCTACTCTTTTGACCTTCATTCCTCCATTTGCATATATAATCCTTCTCATATTTTTTATTTTAAATAAATTCTTATAATCCATTACTGTGTAATAGCACTTGTCATCAATAGAAATGAAATCCCCAACACATTGAAAAAAAGAGAATTTTCAGGTACTGGTTCCTAGTAGCAAGTTGTAATAGAAGCAGTGGGGAATCCTATTTGCATAAAAAAATCCATATTTGATGCAAACTGATGCAACTTTCACAATGGGTATAAAATTTTCCTCTACCCTTGCACCATGGGCACAAAGCAGATAATACTGTATGACAGTGCTACAGAATTATATTTCATGAGCTTTAGTTGGAGATCTATAATAAAAGTAGGAGTGCCTTGATAATTAACAAGACTGGTTCCAAGCCTCCTACTTTCACAATGTAATATTAGAAATTAAGTATAATGCTATAAATCCTGATCACAGAAAAAAGTCCAGCATTTGGTGAGGAGAGTGGAATGCTTCATTGTGAAATAAAAAGAATACTTTCAATGAAGTTTGAATAAAATATCTAACAGTAAACAAAAAAGAATATTTAAAATAAATGCTGTTAGATGTGACAAATCACATCCTCATGCCATTCATGGATCCAGGTATTTTTTTAGCTTCTGAAAGACTGACAAATGGCAGAATCTGAGAGTCCAGGCATAATTGAGCAACAAATATATGAACATACATATAGGGTGTGTGTGTGTGTGTGTGTGACGGAGTCTGAAATCACTAGATTTATCAGCACACAATTCAGCACTCCTCAACCAGACTAAAAATGGTGATCTAAAAAGTTCTAATTTCTCGACTCCATGTCAGCAAAGCATTAAGATTTTCTGGCAGTGCTCATGGTGTGATTCCCGTATCTTTTCATACGGTAAAGAAAGTCAGGTTCCCCCACTGAATGCATCAGCAGGAAAACAAGCAATTTCATTAAGCTCTGGCTGAATTTCGCTGGGTGTTTTTCAAAAGCAATATATTCCTAATAAGCATTTTGGTCTTGCTGAATCAGCTTCTTCTGGGAAGAAAAAACTCCTAAACAACTTTAATCTGTACCCAATAGATATTTCACCTTGAGGATTTGTCAAGTTAATAGAGCCTACCCACTTAGAGAAAGAGGAAGGAGGCCTTTCTAATTGGTGCCTAACAGCTTACACTTAAGGGTCATTAAGACGAAATACTGGAGATAACAGTCTTAATGGCTCCAGTTCACCCTCATGGGGGAGTGCTCAAGGTAGCCTGAACAAAAGGGAACAAGACTGAAAGGCCCAAAGACACAGCAGGATCTGGGCTGGCTAAGAGGATGAAGATTGATTTAGTTCTGCCCCAGTAACTTAAGAGGAGGATTTATTTCATTTGACTTGTAGGGAGACATAAGATTAGGTGCGAATAACTATGAGATGGATGGCGATGTAGAATATGAAAGGTATGCATCATTGTTTTAAAATATATGTTTTCTGATGTGTGTCGGAAAATTCTAAATAGAATTGTCTGGTTTTAGGTAAGAAGTTGGCCAAACCCACCAACTGAAGTTTCTGAATGGAATAAAGCACAGCTGCTTGAAAACTATTCAGTCCAACCCACAAAGTGAGAAACATTTGAAAAGAAAAATATGACCCCACCCAAGAACTGTGGTTTCCAAGTTGCAACAAGAAAAGCCAAAGATGGTTTTCCCCCGCTGAAAGTGTCTGTTGTGCAAGTGGGGTTTTCCCAGACCCCACTTGCACAACAGACACTGAAGTTCAGCTGCAGACGTGTCTCATGGCTGTAATATGAAATGCAACAGCCCCAGTAACTATGGCACATCAACTGTGCAGACATCATGCCCCACTGGAGACCACAGTTGCGCTCATCATCCCAGTGGTGCAGAGGTTCAGCTCACCCTGTCCTGAGATGGGTTGTTTCTCATAACTCTTCTCTGTAAATACCCAAGACAGCTATAAAAAAAGGTGAGGCTGAAAGGTCAAACAATTAGCTTTCCTATTTGTGAAGAAATAGCTTTTCTAAGCTTATTAATGGAAAAATACAGGATGAGATCGCCAGTTACTATAAATCAGTATAACTGCTGATTTCAGAAGCACTGTGCTGTCTTATACAAACAGAGATTACATTGTCTCTAATATTAAATAATAATAAAAAGTCTTACACTGAAATAGTCTTGTTACATTTGGTGAAATACGTGCTGAAATGCCATCTGCATGCTTTCCTAAGCAAATTTAATTCAACTTTCATGCATCTTCCTGTTTCCTTAAAAGTTATTTGTCTTCTGTAGGATGCCTGCCTATTTCAGTTCACCTGATAGATGGTCCTCACTGAACAGATTTCAAATATTGCTGAGCTCAGAAAAGTTCAGCTTATCTGTTTTCCTCTCTACAAGCCGTTCATTCAGTAGATCCCATAATGAGTCTAAAACCTTGTGGTTGCTAAAGCCTGCCAACTACAAAGACATCTTGCAAAAGGCTTTGGGGTTCAAAAGCTGTGGGATAAATTTTCCCTGTTTCCTTCTTCTGGTATGTGGCCTACTCTGCTAAGTGGTTTATCTATCAGTCAAGCATGTTAAATTATGAGGTGATTCTCCCTCTCTACTCTGCTCTTGGGAGGCCTTACCTGGAGTACTGCCTCCGTTTTGGAGTCCCTTAGCACAAGGAAGAAATGGATCTTTCAAAGCAGGTCCAGAGGATGGTCACTAGGTGTTCAAAGAGATGGAATATGCCTCCTATGAAGAGCAGAGGGAGTTTGAGTTCTTCAGTTAGCAGAAGAGAAGGCTCAGGGAGATCTTATTGTAAACTTTTATATAAAGTTGGTTTATAAGATGGAGAGAGATTTTTTACCAGGATCTGTAGTGGCAGAACAAGTGGTAAAAGTCTTGTAATGAATGAGGGTAGATTTAGATTAGACATAAGGAAAAAATATTTTACAATAATTTACACTACAGGTTACACAGAGAAGCTGTGGATGCCCCATCTCTGAAAGTGTTCCAGGTTAGGCTGGAGGGGGCTTTGAGCACCCTGGTCTAGTGAAAGCTGCCCATACCCAGGGGAATTTGGGTCAGACTAGATGTTTTTTGAAGGTTCCCTTTCAACACAAACCATTCTGATTCTACAATTCTATGATCTCTATTTGCAAAACAACATACGTGAGTTATAGCAAAAATACTGTAATGACAAAAAAACCCAAAAACCAACAACAACAAAAAACACATTTCACAATCAATCCTGACATTTTTTAGAGTGTAACTATTACTAACACTGCAGCACTGAGGGGCTTTGGCGCACAGCTGGAAGCACTGTAAAACTTTCATCCCTTAGGAATGTGCAAATTAAAAGTGATATATAACATTTACCATTGGTTACTATGGACTTAACCAGAGATGTTAGTACATTAACCATACTCCCAACAGACGCATGTAATACTTCAGCCAGCATTCTGCAACTCTGATAAGAAGAGCATTTCCTAATGGTAAAGGATAATATTTAGTTTTAATTACATATCCTCTCTAAGTATGTAGCTTTTTGGAGATTAATCATGTGTAGAGTGTGATTATGGCTACATTTCTTAATCAAGACTTGTTTAAAAAAGTCATCTAAACAAAATTTTGTGCTAAGGTTATTCTTGACATCAGAACAAGGATATCTAAGTTGTTGTTAGCAAATTGAAGCATAAACTTAAGGAAAGCTATTTTGCTTTCACCTTCATAACAGTCAAATAAAATAATTTCTCAGGGTAACTCAAATGCCAAAGTCCTTTGTAGTATTCAGCTTCATATGTTTCAAGTCTGGGGCTTCACTTTTCACAGCATGCTTACAATTTCCATCACATAAATCACAGAAAATTAAAATGGATAATATACACAAGCAGTTCCTTATGACATTTCCAGCACACAGCCTTCATTATGTTTCTTCATTTTAAATAAAATTAACTATGCTTAGAGCTGAGCAATGATGTCAATACATTATGCATATAAAACCAGGACTAATCTTTCAAGCACATACACCTATTTTGGACTGCACTAACTATCTCCAAAGAGACAGGATGATGACATTAATACAAAACTAGTTCTTCCTTTGTTGTTGCTATATGCCAGGGAAAATAGCTGAGAAGATAATGATGTTAGAGGGATGGCCTTCCAAATATGCATACTTTTTATTTTTTATTTTGTAGATTATGAAGAGTGTTTCTATTGTCTTATATTTCTCTTGATTTTCTGTTTAGAACCAGAAAAGTCACAAAATAAATGTTTTGTTTAAAAATAGTCAAAAAATCTAACCTAAAAAATGAGAGAGATTTTAAAGGAAAGCATTTGAATGAAAAAATTTTATTATCACTCTCCCCATTAGGAGGCTCAAAAACTCCCAACACTCTTTGTGTTTTTCTCAGAACACAAACCCAGACATTTTGTTTTGGGGAATGTTGACATTATTTGTATACATTTCTTTATAAAAAAAATCACTTGAATTTCTCTTTTTCCATCTCCTTCTCTTGCAATTTGTTTTGTCTCACTTTCTCTTATTTTGACTAGAAACTTTAATAGGGATATTTCACAGAAATAGGCACAATCCTTTGAAAAGATGCTGATATGAAGAATTATCATTTTATGAGTAGAATGATACCAACAATTTTTTGTCTGAATTTACTTTGAAGTCCCTTACTGTTGGCAAAGTGGCTTTGATCCTGAAAGATCTTCATCTCTACGGATTTCACAGAAGAACTGGAAAACAGACATATTAAAGTCCAGAAAAGGACCTTGTTCTACTCCCAGAATAGACATCTTTTTCTCAAATCATTGTGTAGGCTTTCTTAAAGCAAAAGGAGACTAGTCCAAGGAAGAAGGCAGATTTCATACAACATTCATTTAAAGGGCTCAGCTGTATAAAGTGGAAGACTTTTTCTCCCTTAAATTTGTTGGTTTATCTTCATTGACATCAACAGAATATAAAAGGTAATTTAGACCATCAGATTTTCTGTTGATATTTCCTGTCCCAAGTCAAAGTGTCTTGATAAATGACCATGCAAATGTATGTGACTTGTTATGGGATGCAGAGTTCCAAACTCTTACTTAGAATAACTAAGACTGTAAGATGGATAATAAAAGTATATGTGTGAACATAGGTACTTTATAGGAGCATACCTATTTACACATATATTCATCACATTTACATACAGTCTCACTTCATATGTGAAGTGACTTCAGTATCCTGCTAATTCTGCCCCTCTAAGAATTATAAGTGATTTTTAATGTTGCAAATAAGCATTCAAGGGTAATAATACAAGTATGTTAAATGAAATGTCAAATGACTTACAAAAAGCTCTTAAAATTAATAAATATGTATGAGATAAATGAGACTGGTTGTCAAGTACTCCACACAGAGATACAAAAGATTTACTTTTTTTTCAGCTGGATTCTCTTGCCACCTAAACTCAAACAAAATTCTCTGGTTCAATCACAGTTTTGCAGCATGGTTCCCAGGAAAGACATATTTTCTTTCAAAAGGAGGTTGAGATGTCAAAGACATGAATATCACCTACTGCAGCCTATTGAACATTTAATTCTTGCTCAGCTGTGCCACTTTTGTGGCCTGTGGTCAGCAGCTGAAGGAGGGACACCAGTAAGAGATTCAGATTACCTATTGCAGGTACCTGAAACAGGTGTTACTTCATTAAAGCAGTAGAAAAAAACTCCTTTCTAGCTTAGGACACCTGAGAAATATATGTAGTCAGAGAGTAGTGTTAGTCACCACTTGGACATTATGACAAAACTGCTTGCACAGAAATTTTTTCAAGTAGGAACCTGAGTGAACTTCAGTTGGTTTCAATTTAAACCTCCAGAAAAATGGGAATAATTGTATTTAAAACATTTGCTTCTAGGGTATTGAGATTCTAATTTATCAAGTGTTCTATGATCATTGATTAACTATTAAGATTCAAAGTGTTATATGGCTCATTATTTTAATGAAAAATCTCATGTAGGTAAGAGAGGTGTTACTTTTAATAAAGGGAAAATATGTAGGAAAAAAACTACTGCACTATGAGAACATATGCTGGGGTACAGAGTCAAATAAAACTGGATAGAACCTTCAGTGGGAAAAAATATGTATTCTATAAGGTAAATCAGAAGCATGGATAGTGTCCTTGAAGATTACAACCATATGTTCACTTCAAAGCTTAAAATGCTGGTGACACTATTTCTGTATACAAAATATCAGAAAAAAAAATTCATGGCATAGATCTTTTCTTAATTAATTTGAATACTTCATGTCTTTACCTTCAATATAACACAAAAACTTATCAGAGATTTTCCCCGCTATTTTTTTCTTTCATAGAATCATTGACTGTCTTGACTTGGAGGGGAACTTTTATAGATCTTAGCCCCTCCTTCCATGGGCACCTCACCCTAGACCAGGTTGCTCCCAGCCCCATCCAGCTTGGCCTTGCACACTGCCAGGGATGAGGCACCCACCATCTTTCTGGGCAACCTGTGCCAGAGCTTCACAACAGTCACAGTAAATAATTACTTTCTAACACCTAATCTAAACCTGACCTACTTCCATTTTAAGACATTGTGCCTTGTTTTATCACTTCAGGACCTGGTAAAAAATCTGTCACCATCTTTCCTGTAAGCAGCATTTATGTATCTTTACGATGCAATAAAGTGTCTGAGCTCTTTCTTCTACAATCTGGACAACTTCAACTCTCTCAGCCTTTCTTCACAGGGAGCATATTCCATTGCATTGAACTTTTTTATAGCCCTCCTCTGCACCTGCATTAAAAGTTCTGTATCTTTCTTGTACTTTGAATCCCAGAGCTGGATGAAATACTCCAGCTGAGACCTCACAAGAGCAGAATAGAGGAGGTCAATCACCACCCTTGACCTACTGGCTGCATTTCTTTTCATGCAGCCCAGGATACAGTTGGCTTTCTGGACTGTGAACACACATTTCTAGCTCACACCTCCTTTTTCAGACACCAGTGTTCCCAAATCTTTCTCGTTGGGGCTGAGTGGAATCCATTCATCACCCGCTGATAGGGGTGTTTGCCCTGACTCCTGTGCACGACCTTGCACTTGGCCTTGCTGAATTTCAAGAGGTTCACATGGTTCCACTTCTCAAGCCTTACAAGTTCTCTGGAGATGACTTACCACACAGCTTGGTGTCATCTTCTCCTCATTTATGATGTGTCCTGTGCTGCTAACAACTCTGCTGGCACTTCACTGCATCATTCCTAGTCTTGAAGTGTCTTTGCTCTGGGGGGGAGGACAAAATGAGTGATGGTGGCCTCCAAAGCAAACTCACAGGGGGCAGACACTAAAGAATTATCACTTCCTTCAATCTTCTGGTTAATACAGTTTAGTGTGGGGCTGTCAACTATAGGGGTATTCTGCACACTTCTTGTCCATCAAGACCTGCTCCAGGTCCTTTTCCAGAGCTGCTTTCTGACATGGGAACCTGCATTGGTGCAGGGGGTTATTCCATCCCGGGTGAAGGAGTCTCTGTTTGTCCATGCTGTGCTTCATAATGTTTCTATAAAGCTAATTATCCAACCTGTTGGGAGGCTCTGCCTTTCCCCCATCCATAGTTTCACTACAACATATTGTCACTCTTGAAATTTCTGAGGGTGGATTCCATCCTGTCATCCTGCTGATTAATAATTATATTAGACAGTATATCAGTCTGAGTATTGACACCTCAGTGCTAAAAAACCATTGCTTGTTGAATTTCAAACTGCTGATCACTGCTTTGGTGCATTTTATTCACTTTTGTTTTTCATTTCTTATTTCATGTAACCACAGATTCCTGGGGGTTTATATTTCTTCATATAAAAAGAATTAAGTTTATATTAAATATAGTTGAAATGACAAGTTTTTGGAGACAATGAATCCAAATGCCATATAATTTAGTCTCAGGATTTTGACATGCAAGAACCCAAATTGTGGATAAAATCCTTTGTGTACAACATTGTGTCTTAGCTGATGATAAAAGAAAGCTAATTCAATGGCATAAAGAAATATTGTTCTCAGTTTCCTGGAAAAATGTGTTTAATTTATCATTAAATAGTAGAAGACTATCATAATACTATTCCAAAATCTATCAAAATTATTTCAAATTTCTTTGCCTTTTTTTAAATCTAGAGCAATGCAAAAATTACATTAAATATTTTCACTATGATATAATTTCATATAAGCCAGTTGTTGATGATTGTTGCCAGTTTAGCCTGCCACAGCTCTGATCTTATATTTAAAATTTGCTCTATGAATTAAAGACTTTTTAATGATCTAAAAGTAAGATGAACTAGAATTGCCAAATTATGCCAGCTGAGGCAATGGTAATTTTCCTTTCTCTTTTTGCTGCTATAGGGATCTTTTCAAAGTGGGATTTAAATAAACCGCAGTTTTGTGGATCAACAAAAGTTTGTGATAGTAGCTCAGAAAATTTTCTGTAAACTGAAATATAGTAACAAAAAAATCAAATAAGGTAGGTATTGATTCTTGGTGATGGATTGCAAATGTCTGGTCAGAGTGAAAGAGAGGGAAGGAGTTTGTATATACTTTTGTCCCATGATATGTGAGTCACAAGAAAAGTCACTTCAGTACTTAATCCTAAAAAGTCACTTCAGTACTTAATCTTTCTCCTGACTGAGCAAGTTCTCCATGCTCTCACAACACAGAAAAATAAAGGAGAAATAGAACTATTTGCCCTATCAAGTGCAGAAGAGAAATCCCATCTCTTGAAGGTGTGAGATGTTCTAGTATATATGTAAAATAGTGTAAAAATTGAAAGGATGTGAAGAGATAATTATTGGAGGGGAAAAAAGATGCCTCTCTGCAGACCCTTAAACAGTAACATCTTTGCCCAGGATTATGTCCTGGGTGTTCATTTGCATCCTCAATCTCTGTGGATATAATCTTGTATCTCTTTTCAGATTGCACAAAACTTATTTTACTAATTTAAGGCTTCCCTTCTGAGCAAGTTCTTCTCAACATGCATGAGAGTTACAGAATAAGCTCATAGAGATTCCAAAGCATTCAAGATGTTGGATAATGTGAAGGGATAACTGGATGAAATTTTGCATTAAACAGGACCACAGGCTGGATGATCTAATGGTCTCTTCTGGCCATAAAAGCAATGAATCTATGAGAAAAGCACTCTGAGATCATATGATGCAAAGCATAGTGAAATTGGCAAGTGTTTTCTTGATGTTCCCATTACAAATCCCCTGAGCAATCCATCTCCCTGTCTTCCTCTCACTACCTCCTCTATCAGATTCCAGAAGAACACACGCTCCATTGGAGTCATCGCTGCTAAAACCATTTTGATAGCTGGCTCCACTCAGTCCCATGCTAAATCCAGTGTTTAAGGCTATGGGAGTGTTGACGTCTTAAATGAATACACATTTCTCCAAGGCATTTTGCACTCTCTTGTTCCTTCAGATTGCTCAGCTAAAGGTTTTTTCAGGACTTTATCAGTTATTAATAATTGTGATGATTCATGATTTATTCATAACCATTTATACATTTGCCATATGCCGCCTGCACACGCAAACTGTTTTCATGAAGCACACAAATGTGGCACAGTGCTTCTTACAATTCATACCCAGTAAAGAGATGAGAGAAAAAGATTAGTGAAATGCAGAAACACAATAAAATATCCTGCAATGGCTTCAGTTTGGAGCTTTGGAATTAAAGTGTGCAATCATTTTTAACAGTAATCATTTTTAACAGTATCAAAACTAAAATAAACAGGAGGGAGAATAGTGTGAAAAGTCAAGTTTGCCACCAAAACCAGCACCTTATTCTGTTTCTATTCTGTCTCCAGGGAGAATTACAGGGAGTAAGAGTCAGTCTGCTCATCTGGTAAGGTACAACTCAAGACAAATAAAGATGAGAGTATCTGCAGTATCATCTTTGATGTTCTTTTCTTGCTTTCATATTAATCTAAGTATTCTTTTCCAGTGAAACACTGTAATAGCTGCTTGGATTGAGGGAGAGAGGGAAAGATCTGACATGCAAATCCTTCAAAATGCTTAATAGCAAACCCTGAAAAGATAATGTTACTCATTGATTAAAAATAAGAGGCTTTTCATGGTGATATCACTAACCAAAAAGTAATTTCTCGTAGGCCCACTATGACACCTTCTTCAGTGTGCTGCTCTCCAGATGAAGTGCCTCACTTTTATGAGAGGGTAATTATTTAACATACATAATGCTTTCCTGGTTTTGAGTGAACAAGTTCATTAATGGTGAAGTGTGCCCTGTGGAGTAAATTATCAGTGTTCCAGTGCAGAGTCCCAAGGCAGAAGGGGCAGCTTGGGTCTGACTCACATCTCATCCCACTTTCTGTTGAAGCTTTTGGAATGGAATGTTTAGATTTTTACAAACTGCCTTGAAAATGAGCATCTGAATTTTACTAACTGGCTGTAATTGCCTACTATTAGCAGTCTGTTGGGTGGTCTAAAATGCATTTAGGCCCTTGTCATGCTACAGAATTTTATGGAGTGCATCCAAGACTCTAAGAAATGTTGTTCCCCCATGGCAGGATCAATGCCACCACTTTCATTCCTGCATTTTCACTGCCCACCTGTTCCTTGAGGACCTCCACTAACTTTACAAAAATCTGAGTCAATCTCTTCCTTTCTTTCACTGTCTTCACCATTAGAATTTTTTTCCTTGTGTGTAAAATAAATAGAACTTGTTAAAATGTTATTTCCTTTTCTTCCCACCATGAAGTCACATAAGTGATATTTACAGAGATCTTTGACATTCCTAATAGCATTCAAGCATTCTTTCTTCACAGTGCTTGAGAATCCTAGAGTGTTACTGGAGGCACCTACCAAACATAGAAGCTTTTCATTACAAAACTCATAGGAAGAACACCTGTATGACCTTGAATTTCCACTGCACCTTTTACATGAATGAAGGTTAGATGATGGTTTTGAAATTCAGAAACTTCAGAAATTCAGGTCTTCAGTATGATAGAACTTTGGAGAGAAGTTTTGAAACCATCTTCAGCTCTTCATTACTTCATTAAAGAGCAGGTCCAGTCTTGTTGGGGTTCGTTTTGAGGTGGGGCACCCCGCACACAGTCTTACTCTCAATCTGGCAACTTCCTGAGTTTAATATAGTGTTATAGAGAACAAATCTAATACAATTTTGCACTTATCTAAGAAACAAGCAGACCCAAAGAGCTCCAAACTGGACAAAACAACTATGCAGTTGCCCTATTTTCTGCTTCCCAGTATCCTTGAAAAAAAACAAAAAAGCAAATATGAGGCAATGGTTATAAGGTGTCATGGTTTAACCCAGGTCAAAAAGACCTAAACTGTGGTCTCAAACTATGGTTTTATAGAAATGCAATGACATTACACTTTACATGTCTTCACTGAAATGCCTGTTCAATCATGTTTCAGTGAATGTCAAAGGTTTACTTAGACATTTCTTCTCAAGGACCAAAGTTATTAAAATGCCTAGCTTCTTTTTTGTTTCCTATGGTATATAAAAGAAACATTGATGACTACTAAAATACATAAAAATGGCAAGAATAATCTGTTAGAGGAAAAATTAAAAAGAATAATTGAAATGTGTAATTTAGACTCGTCAGAAATAGTTTCAACTCATCATATGCATGTGGGTGGAAAAATGTTATTTCATTATTCATTTGCAGTACATATATAATCATTTCACAAATTCAAGCTGATCTTCATTTATCATCCATATGATAGTGTATTTCTACATCTTGGGTTGCATATATGGGATGGAGAACAGTTCATTTAGAATATTTATTTTGTAATATCATTTTGCACTCTTGGAGTTAGACATGAGTTTTAATCTGTTTCAACAACAGTAATGCCAAGCTAGAGAAAATAGGCGAGATATTTGAGCACTAATTGGGCTTCTTGTTAAGTTATGACTTGGTAGTTTTTAAGAACCTGGCTGCAATGAATTTTCAGGCATTACTGTCTTTTCCTGTCCATGCTAATCAGTACCCTGTAGCACAGTGGGTCTTACATTTAATGGAGCAGCACGGAGCTCTTGCCAGCATTCAAGCAATTGATTCCATAGAAGGGGCACAATATAAATCAAGCACAGAGCAAAACTGCTGTGTTCTACAAGCTTGGAATAAGAGCACCCTTTGTCATATTCAAGGCACTCAAACACTCTCCTGCTGTGCTTATGTTGATTGTAGTTCCTTTATCTTCTGCTCGGGTTTGTTTTTCTCTCCTTTTTTTTTTTTTTTTCAGTGTCTTTAGTGTTGTTTTAATGTGGACTCTGACCAACCAAAGTTCACTTCCATTTTTTTCCTTCAAAAGTTTGAGAAGGTGAGGAATGGGGACTTTTCCCACCTGATGGCTTCTTGCAATTGTTCCTTCCTCATAAAAACACAAAAACAATCTAGTTATCAGCAAAAGACAATTTATTTGACCTCACTCAAATTGCAAAACTCTTTAAATTCTTATTGTCTCAATGTGTATATCAGATTTGTACACAATGCGTTATTCAAAAACTGGTTAGTAACCCAGATACATAATTGAGAATAAAATATTATTCATCTGATGATAGATAGATAGATAGATAGATAGAGTGTCCCAAAAGATTGTCTACTTGAATTCTTGCATTTAATATATTTTATCAATAACCTGCAAGCAAAATATAAAATTATAATTGATGAAGTATAAGGGCAATACAAAGAAATTAAGATTAAGAAAGAATAACCCAGCAATAAAATTTTCTGCTACTCAGAATCACATTACTCTGAGGGGAGTCAAATGTATCATATACCTGGGAAACAGAGGGGTTTTAGACCATTCCTACAGAAAATATTCTAGAAAGCAATAGCTTTGAAAACAATAGATGTTGTCACACAGACAAAAAAAAAAAATTTAAACACTAGCAAACCACTACAGGTAAAAGTAAAATTTTATGGGGATAAACGGTATTTACTTTTGGTTATAGTACTTGAGAGGAAAAAAAAAGAGTATTTATTTTTAGTATTCACGTTTCACTGCCAGTACTGGAAAGTTTTGGTGGTTCAGAAGAAAACTGCAGGAATAGAGTAGGGCCTGAAATAAATAGTCTAAAAAGCTTAAAAGACTACATCAACAGTGTATGCCAAAAGAGTTTATGAAGTGAGGCAATCACAATCCATAATAACCACATGGGACATAGAAAACAAAGTCATAACAGGAGGCAATGGTCAAGGAAGGACATTTATTAACAAATAGAGAAACAGTAAAAGCATTTCCTGTAGGAATTGTTGCCTTTTTTTTTTTTTTTGTTTTTTTTTTTTTTTTTTTTTGGGGATTTTTTGGGTTTTTTGGGTTTTTGGTTTGGATTGGTGTGGTTTTTTGTTGGCTTTTTTTTTTCCCCACAGGCTTCCTGCCAGGTCTGGGAGAAAACTGAAGCCAGAAAAAAATTATGTCAGAACTCAGATCCATATTTTAACAGTGAAATGAATATTTGAGATATTTGATGGGGGAAATCCTGGATTTTCCTGGGGAAAATTTTTTGCTGAGGAGAACTCCAGTGCAATTAAACCTACATAATATAAGCATTGACATCTACATCTGAGCTCTCATTTTTATCTAGAAATTCTTTGTATTCATAATTCACCTTCCATTGTTTAGAAATCTGTCCCATGAATTAGACCCAGTGCCTACACCTTAGATATCCAGAGCATATGTATGTGTTTGACTAATAGACATTGACTGTAGGACAAATGACTCATCACTCCTTTAAATTAAGTCAGCTGATCAGATGATCTGGTCTTGATAAAAAAAATAAATTGAGAAAATTATGGGATTTGTGATATTCAGGACACCAAATCAGAATTGTCTTGTGCAAGCTTAGCAGATATGAATGCAAGAACTCCCTAAGGATCTTACCTTCTTGTCATTCTCTAGATGAAGAAAGATCCACCTATTATGTTTGCTTGATGCTTCTTTTTTCTTTGTCATCAATGTCAAAGCTACATCTCTCTTCTAAATCTGACTATATGTGATTGCAGACATTCTATACAGGATTTCTTCTGTAAGGAAGATGAACAGAGAGGGGAAAAACCATCCTTTCCTGTTGATGTTTATGAGAAAACAAGAAAAAATGTAATTCCAGATTTACAACATTTTTACCTGAGCTTGTATCACTGGAAAATAGATAAAAAATTCATGGTATAATTTTTTTCTCAGGGCTGTTACTGGAAAAGAAAATTGCCAGTTTGTGAGTTATGAGTCTGTAGATGGGGCCAAATTTGTCTTGTATTCACACCAATGGAACTTAATTGAAATCAGTGAATTTGCACTAATGCAACTGTGAGCAGAAATTGACCTCTTGTGCCTACTGGAACACAGCCCAAAAGCCACTTGACTTACTTGTGCTTAAGCTTTGCTCTGCATGAATGTCTACTGTTTTACTCGCAGTAAGTTATGTAATATTCATGGTTTAATGGTGCATATTCTACTAATAGACTGGGTAGATGCCAGCAGACTACATCCAAGCAGTACTACACATTTGCTTTGTTGACCTCTGTACTCATTCAATCACATGAAGTAGTTACAGCTGGGACTCCAGTAAGGAATTCCAACTTCCAAAATGTTCCCACTGCCACTATGCAAATGCTAGCAAAGAGCCTCTGTTGTAATTAGCCTAGATTTCCTTACAATATCTAGTTACAAAGGAGTACCATGAATATTCATGGCCAATTCATTTGAATTACGAACATTCATGAATAAATCATTTGGCTGAGAACAGGGTACCGTATGTTGCATTTCATGGCTCCTGTGATTTATTCCATAGTGTTACAATTTGTAATATTAGCAGCTATCATAAAGTTTATTTTTCAAGCCTTCATTTCCAGCTGTGACCATGGCACTCTGGGGATCAGATAAGCCTTTTCTTATACCCTGTAAGGTCAGATCACAGCCTAAACACATAATGCAGATTTACTGCTCTTCTACTACACATTCTCATTAGTGCTTCTGCAAGGTGCCTTTGTTCTCTGGGTGTATGACACCAGCCTCAGACAAAGGGGAAATGCAGCGCAGTTTCTGGGCTGCCATTGAGAAGGGAGACACAATGCTGGAGGGAGCAGTGGAGCAGAGTGCCCAGAGACTTTGTGCTGTGTCCATCCCTGGGTGTTTTCCAAGGTGAGAGTGGTTAAAGCCTTGAGCAACACAAGAACGGGTGTGATGTTAACACTGAAAGCTGTGAGCTAAGTGGTTTTTATATGGCCAGCTCTAAGGAAGCAGAAAGTTACCTATATTAGCAAAATTTATCATGTATCTATTTTTGCTCTGTCGTAAGAGAAGTCAAACAGTATCCATACAGTTTATTGTTGTAATACCATCCTATAGAGAGAAGGCCACTCACTTTTTCTTGTATCCTGTCTATTATCTTCAAGTACAGCAATTCTGCATTTCGGCATTCTTAGAAATGACAGAATTAGTAATGATTTATTCATTACTTTTGCTGGCCATTAGTTGAGTTTGAAGGGGAAAGACAACATCACGTGATCAAACACTGCTCAAATGGTGGAGATCAAAATTAGGAGACTGAGAGATTCACAGGCAATAACCACTTATTAGTAACAGAGTTCCTCCCATGTGATGAATAATAAACAGACGCAAGGCAACCAGGACCTCATTATCAATAATATTTGAGCCAGGAAAGAGAATATGTGTTTCTGAATAAAGTAGCAAATGTGTGAGGCTTAAGCATTCCCTGTTAACTGTGTAACTACAGAAGCACGGAGTTAGTCCATGTTGTTCCATAAATACTTCATTTTGGTATGATATCGCGGCCTGAGGACAACTTGCTTGCTGACAGGTATTGCCATCTATACTCTATTTGCAAGAGATAGAGATGCTTGCATTAAAATCAAGTGTATTGAACAAAAAAACCAAAACAAAACAAAATAAAACCAAAAAACAAAACAAAAAAAAGCCCTCAACACCCCAAAAACTTAACAAAATACATATCATAAAGCAGACACAAGATGAAGGGCAAAAAATGAATAGTGATTTAGAGACTTAAAAGGTCTATGTATATAAGTTGGGAAACAAGAACTTGAACTCCTGATTAACACTAGCAATTACTGTCTACCCCAAGACCCACTTGGAATAACTCCCATAACAAATTCCTTTCTAATCAAAGTCACAGTCGGTAGATCGCTGATGTTATGGCCTTTTAATGCTTCTGTGCTATGAAATAAAGATTCTGATATGGCATTTCTGGTCATAATTTCATGAGTCTCAGACATATAATAGCTGGGAAGAAGATAACTTGTAATTGATTTAGGTTTGAAAAACTGTATTAGAAGTAGAAAAAAAAACCTGAAGAGCTGGATTTGTATTTTATATAATTTCCTTCCACAGCCGCTTAGCAGACATATGGAAGAGAACAGTGGTTAAGTTATTTGAATTAGAATAATTCAAGGAGGAATTCAAGAAGGAAGACAATAATAGAGGATGAAGCCAAATGCATTATAGAAAATCACCAACATATCTGAAAGAAATCTAAAATCTAAAAATGACTTGGCCTTCTATCTGAGTTCACTGAACTTATATTTACA
Organism: Onychostruthus taczanowskii; assembly: GCF_017590055.1. Lineage (NCBI taxonomy): Eukaryota > Metazoa > Chordata > Aves > Passeriformes > Passeridae > Onychostruthus > Onychostruthus taczanowskii. The sequence goes on from NW_024497629.1 coordinate 2,660,350, forward strand.
GAGGGTAATTCTTTTAGTATCTGTCTTGATTAAAGAAAAAAAAAAACAAAAATGGTAACATTGATTTTCAAATTATAAAAAGACTGTTCAGATGTAAAATAGGGATCATATAAACTGAGGAAATTCTGCCTATATTGGTTTTATGTGACAGCTGAACTGATTCTGAATGTGAGAATAACAGGTCATCTTGCAAGAAGGTTGAATTCAACACAAAAATAAAGTGTTTCACATATTGAAATATAGAAGAAACCCCTGCTTTCAGAAAATAAAATTTTAAAGAACTGAGAAATCTGTGCTTTGAAGATCCAGAGGTCTGTTATTGCTGTTCCTGAGTCTCCTTCACACTTTGGAAGAGAACGTACCAGTCACTTGTTGATTATCCAAACAGTTGACCTGAAATTTGCTCAGGTCTTTGGGAAGACCTAATTTCTAAATTCTGCATAATCAGAGTTCAACAGCAGGGCATAACAAGGCACCAGAATAAGGCAGATTAGACTAGAGTAGAAAAGAACAAGGTAAACATAACAGACTAGTGTATGTAATAGCACTAGAAAAAGAAAAGTAAGAAAATGTTTCCAATATGTGCTGGAAATTAATGGGAGTTTCAGTAAAGGCAAGCCTCTACATTAATTAAAATTTTTTAAATAGGGAGCTTTTAAACTCACTCAAAATGGGAAAAGAAAAAACGTATACTGAAATGAGAAAAAGTATTGAACAGATATATTGGTGTCATCTAAATGTCAATCTAAAAACAAACCCTTTTTTGCCAAAGTTTGTGAAGGAATAAAGCCACTTTTTAAGAGGTAAAAAAAAAAAATCCTCTTTGTAGTTTTGAAGTTGTTACCAAGTGTTTTTTACCTTTTTTTTTTTTTATTTATTTATTTTATTTTCCTTAATTGTTTGTGCTGTAATGGAGTAGATCTGTCTACCCCACTCTGTCTGTCATTATTTCTTGGGGGACTCCTTGATAGATCTCCCTCGTCTTGCCGTGAACTTTCCCAACTATCCCCTCAAATATTTCTGAAAAAATTGTTGTACCTGGTAGTTGACTTATGGTTGAAGGTAATCCGTATTCATATTTAAACTGAGCAAAACCTTAAACAATTGCAGAGTACTGCCTGGGGGAATTTGTATTACTGGAATCAGGCATCAGAACAGCTGATGAACTTTAGGAGAACAAAAAGCTTCCAATTAAAAAGCAATACTTGATATTTTAGTAAGATACCAAATCCAGACAGAAGGCACCCTGGTTTGTTTTTTTCACAAGATGTATTGCCCACAGGTTAAAAAAAAAAAAAAAAAAAAAAAAACAAACAAAAAAACCCCCAAATCAAAACAAATAACAAAACAAAACAAAAAAAAAAAAAACATAAAAAGATTGAATAAGAGAACTCTTCCCAATTTCGACCATGACCTGTCAGACTAAAAGCAAGGGTGAAATCAGGCAAAAAAATACCTCTAAAAGTGCTGTATTTTGTTTCACTTTTTAAGACTTGAGCTTGGGGTGAGATGACTTTTCAAAAGGGTCAATTTTTAGAAAATCACATTTTTAAGAGCTTTTTTATTTATTTCATTTCTCTTGAAAGATTGATTATTCTTTTATGGAGCCAAATGCCAAGCCTAAAGATACCCACATGTCTCATGAAGAAAGCAATTTCTAGGAAGGAAGGAAGGAAGGAAGGAAGGAGGGTAAATATTTAAGGAACTAGCTACAAGGCTTAGAAGGCGTGAACTACAGAATCCCACAGAAGAATAAAGCCTGGAAATTAGCTCCAGGAATCTAGTTAGAGTAACTAGATATAAAAAAAAATCTGAGTTGAGATCCACTTACTTTGAACTGGCATTATAGGACAATATTAAGTTCTGATGTGTGTCCAATAAACCATGGAGAAAGATCCCCTATCCCATTGTCAGGTGTGTCTTAGTTTCTTTGCTCAGCTGGATTAACAAGACTGTAAACAACAAAAGACTAAAGAGCCAGCTGTAGTCTCCAAGTCATACCATAAACCATGATCTTATTACTCAGGCTGCTTTTGTTGTAGTTGGCAGATGGATGGTAACAAACAAGCAAACAGCTGGACATTAAGAAATGCCTTCCTTCTCTCATAAAAATATTTTCCTCTTTTAACAGAATTCTGCAATTTCATTGAAGTAGATGTTTTGGGATTTTTGGATGGAAAATTATTATGATGCAGAAAATTGTTTTAACTTAAGAATGAGGAAAAGTTATGTTAAGGAGGTAAAATATTTCCTTAATAATAGGGTGCAAATGATTCCATGCATTAGTGATCAGAACATAAACTGATATGAGTCTCCTGCCAGAGAAAAGAGACTGTTACTTGATTCTAAACTTTCTTGTTCCCACTCTGCATAGTACATTAAATGAGCTCTGGTTTATATTGGTTCTGATTTACATTTGGCACTACTCTGGCACCAAACATTACAAAGAGCTTTAAACTGTGAGTGAATATACAGCTCACTGTAATTTAAGAACATTTTGAGGTCATTTTATGCTGGCAGAGTGTAAGAAGATATTTGGGCCTCTGGTGTCTAGACTAACAGGGCAAAAAGGCCTCCTACAATTCTGACAGAGCAAAGATTGATGAAAAAAAGAGACATGCTGCCACCTCACCCTCACCCCAACATTTAGCATCAGGAGAAGTATCTGAGCCAGGCAGCTGGGGCACACGACCCCTGGACAGGAACAAAAACTACTGCTGCTCAAAGCTGTGTCAGACAGACCCAGCATTAAATCCACCCTGAGTATAACTCAGACGACCCTGAAGATACTGACAGCTACTGAGGACAAGACTGGATTCTGAGTAGTAAAACTATTCCTAAGGCCTGGAATAGTTTCCTACTGAACTGACAATATAGTCTGACTATTTACCCAAGACTACCAAAATTAATAATAGCAACAACAACAACAACAATAATAATAATAATAATAATAATAAAAATAATAATAACATAATAGTGGTGGAATCCTGCTTTTTGTTACTTTTCTTTCCCAACACTGAAATAATAGTTGACTATCGCGTAGGAGCAATGATATTTAAGATACATCAGATATACTGAAGATATCATTTATATATTCCCCAAGACAAGTGGGTCCCTGCCCCTGGGAAAGGGCTTGGAACGAGATTATCTTTTAGGTCCCATCCAACCCAAGATATTCTATGAGTCTACAGTATAAATAATACAGCTTTGAGTCATTCTTGACCCCATAGATCTTAATTTTATTCTTTTTATATTATGAAATTCTCAGTTGTAACACTCCTTGAAAATATTTAATGCTTGTTTTTAAATAAATATAGGTTGCATGCTCAAAAACTGCACACTTTTATTCCATTGCAATTTAAATTGTTTCCTTTTATGTCTGAGAGTTGTAAAAATAAATCAAAAGAAAAATGTCAAAACATTAATGGATGTAATCTTGCTGTTCTGAGGCTATTGTTCTCTACTGGATAGCAAAGAATTATTCAATCATAACTCATATTAGGTCACTTCGGATGATGAGGGTTCCTTTCAAATGAGACCTACCTTTCATTCCCACAAGGAAATATTCAGTACAGCTCTTTCCATCCTTCCATGCAAAAAAAACCTAATACTCAATTAGATCTACACTTTTCTTCATCCCTGGTTCAAGAATATCCTTTTGAGTCTTTAAATCCTTTAAAAATTGACTACAAATGTTCTGGCACATCAGGGTTAGTTGAAAAAGGAAAAAAAAATACACATCTGAATCACAGTTTTGTAATAATTTCTTCATTTTACCATATGATCAAATGGCTGTTATGAGTATCAATAAATAAGCATAATGCAAGTCAAATACTGTCCATACACTAATAAATCATCTGACAGAAAACCCATTCAAATTCCACAGCAGCAGCAACACTCACAGCTATACAATAAAATATGACATATAACTCAAAACTTGGAACTCCCAGATGTATTTCTCCACTATTCACAGTCTCATAATATCCAATTACTTTTACAAATGCAATTGCAAAAAGTTATGCCAAGCAACTTTACATGTTTGTATCCACTGAGGATTTGTTATAAAATTGCCAATCTCAAACACGTCCTTAATCTCATTAAAGAGTTATCTATTCACCCGGGGAACTTTGGCAAAATTAAAGGTTTCGTTTCCTTTATGATGTGACTGCTATTACTTTATTTCTTGCACAGAAAGAAAAACTTTTATTGGAGGATCTCAAAGCAGTTTACAAACTTTAATAAATTAAGCTGCTTATCTCATTTGTCACATAGATAAGTATTATTATCCCATCTTTGTAGATACAGACAAGTGAGGTATAGCAGTCCATAAATTTCTTCATAAGGGTAAGCATTCTCTATAGCAATGTTTACAGATTGTGGCAAAAAATTTTAATTTCCCAGAAAGCTGTGGTATTTAATATCAAATGTATTTTTATCATGAATGAACATGAAACAAAATATCAAGTTCAATTCATAATTTGACACCTGACTGAAATCAAAGTGTATCACCTTGAGGAAAACACCTTTTTCTTCTTCCAATAATATTGTAGGAAAGATGCCAATCATTACTTTATCTTTTATGAATAAAAGAGTGAACAACTAAACCAAATAACAAAACACTCTAACTATCCAAGATGCCAGATCATAATAAATTACAGTTTATCATCCAGGGACTTAGCCAAAATTATCCACACACTATAAAGATAAAAAAAGCAGCATAATTTTTTCACCATTTATTTATAAAAAGCTTCTACAATTTCAGAGCACTGGGAATGGAATATTATGTGTTAAGTTACATTTTACAGTTCTTCACATCAGATTTTTCCTTTTTCAATGAATAGCTTTCTATAAATTTTTTGGTGTTTCTGGTTCTTCTCTGGAAAAACAATTTAAACTCTGCAGTGTTTTGTTCTGTCACTTCAGATCCTTCTAGTGGTCTTGCTGCCTTGTCATTTAAGTTTTTTAAGTCATCTTCAGAGAGAGTTGGAAATGATGGGTGGCCAGAGGAAATGAGAAGACTCCTTGCGGTCTTGGTTAATCTGCCACCTTAATTTTAAGTTTAAAAATTATGATAAAAAATCAGATCTTCCTTGGTTTTTACTCCAACAGTAACCAAAACCAGCAGGGTTTAAGGACAGAGCAGTCACAGACAATGCTTCCCCATCCATGCTCCAGCTGTTTTTCAGGAATGTCTTGTGACAGAAATGGTCTCTGTTTATTTAGTAAACACTTAATTTGTATTCTGTGCACTGAATCTACCATTGCTTGAACCCAGTGAAGCCCCTGTTCCAGGTGATACCTTCAGAGGTCATTTAATACAAAAAGTAATGATCCTCAGAAGGCTGGTCCTTACTGGTCCTTAGGACAAAAAAAAAAAAGGAGCGAAATATGTGGAGATTCTTCACTTGGAAATGAACTGTAATATTAAGTGAGGCAGAGTAGCTGATCTTAGCTCACTGACCAGTGAATTGGCCTGAAATGTAGAAACCAGATCCACAGACTTCATGTATTAATTGATTAATTGTTTGGTTGTCATTACAAACTATGTCAGCCTTAACATAAAATAGAGAGAAAATAACCACTAGGGTAACCAAGATACATTAGCTACATTGACCTAAAGTCAAAGATTCAGAATGAGGATTTAACAACTTGCACACTGAAAGTTCCTCAAACACGAGGTTCCAGACTGTGCCTTCACTGCCCATCTTTTGGGTGGACTGCACCTTCTGACACTGTGGGTTATCTACTTGGAACTTCCTGGTTTAGACTTTCATAATTCACATCTTAGCCTAGGACATAACTTGATTTAATTTCTTACCTATGAGACAATTATTATTATTATTATTATAATTTAAGTATCCTTGTGCATATCCACCCTTTGACAACTTGTGCACAAGTTTAAAAAGCAACTCTTTTTTTTACAGAATGCTGTTATTACTTGGATCAAAAATCTAGACACTTTTATGTATAAGCCTGCATTTCTGGACCTTGGACTACTGCAGTTTCTTTATATTGGCTTTTCAGAAAAACTTTTTGGTTCACTTCTGTTCAGGGGACAGGTATAACTTCTCTTGGCAGAAGTCAATAGTTGTTTTTCATTCCCTTGCATCAGCTGGAAAAAGCCCTGGATCTATTTTGCAATTCAGTGGCTAATCCTGAGGGGTCCTAGAACTTCACAGCATGGACCACAAAGGACCAAAGTGCATTGGGTCTGTATCAACCAGAATACATATTGTCTGCTCATGAATTTGCTTAATCTTTTCAACAACATAGAGTGAGAGCTATTTAGAGAATTCTGTGCTCCAATCCAGTGTCTGCTCATGCAATGCATATTGTTCATCTGGTTCTCTGTGTGAAATGGTCCTGCTGGCCAAGAAGCCTTGGCCATCATGCTGGAAGACAAGAACACTCGGTGTAGAGTATGAGTGATTAAGATTTTCTATCCACCCATTTACGCTCAGGCCTTTTATTTGGTGCTTGAGGAGTCTTTTTTTTTTCCTGCACTCAAATCTTTTCCCAGATAAGCTTTGTCAGGTGGGACTCTTGATAAGATGGGAGATACATGGCTTCAGCTTGATAGATTCAGGACAATAAGCATCTGTCTTTTCCTATTATTCTTTCATTGACTGGGAGGTGTCAGTGGGTCATGTGTTTTTTTCCCTGTGTGTCCATATACAAATGAGCATTCCTTTGTTCCGACTTTGATACTCATATCTCAGCTGTGTATGGAAAGTACAAATATTATGTCTTATGTTTTTATCAACACCATTAGCATAAGAAAAGTGCTTGAAAAACACATAAAAATTCACCTCGAGTCTCTTGTACTGCTGAGTCTTGACAGCAATGGCATTTATGTTTCTATCCTTTCTCAACCAGAAGTTAAAGCTCTTAACTGTGAGATTATACTGCTTAGTTTGAAAGCTTTTGCGAGCCTCTGTAGTATAATAATTTTACTTTAGGGAGCATGTAATTTTAAGTTCTTGCATAACGCCACATATTTTTATGGTATTACTAAAGTTGGTAATTTTATTTCCCTGTGACAATTAAATGCACACCAATATTATGGAATTTTTCCCTCCATCACAGTTGAATGAAATTGGAATGTAGTGTTATACGGTAGGTTGGAGGTTCTGATCTCTGGAAATGTTAAAGTTTTTCTAGTTCCCTTGTTACATATCCATTTCACACATAACCAAATCCATCAGTTTGTTCAAGTTTGTTCATTTTTCCCTTCAGCAACCAACAAGCTGTAAGCAGAAAAATGTAACAAAAACATATTTGCTGTGTACTTCTTATCCAGTCCCTTTTCTACAGGTACAGCTCAGAGTGCTAAAGGAAATTAACGTTGATATTTCACAGATTACATTTGTCAAAATGTGCCTAATTTTAAACACTTGACTGCACTCAGAGGCCCCTACAGACCCGTAGGGTAAATGTTGTCTTCTGAGGTGAGCGACACTTCATAACTTGACCTACTGCCAAAGTCAAACTCCAAGTCAAAACACACCTAAAAGTCAATCCTGGTGTAAAGCAAAGAAGATCCCTTGTGTCACTGCAGTGTGTTTAGGATGAGACAGAAAAAAATTTTGGTGATATGACATGAGCCTGTTCTAACTGCAAGTTACACCACATCTCATGTAACTCCCCAGAATTCAAGCAGAGAGCCTGTCAAAATTCCAGTTTTTTTAAAAAATGCTATTTTTAGTAAAAACAATTTTAAGGAACCATAGAACAGCTTGTGCTAGAAGTGACCTTAAAGATCATCCATTTCCAACCCTCCTGCCATGGGCAAGGACACCTTTCACCACTCCAGGTTGCTCAAAATCCCCATCCAACCTGACCTCAAACACTTCCAGGGAACAACGTGTGCCAGTGCCTCACCACCCTCAAAGTCAATAATTTCCTCCTTATACCGAATCTAAACCTATTCTCTTTCAGGTTAAAGACATTCACCCTCATCCTGTCACTACACACTCTTGTAAATAATCCCTCTCCATTGTTCTAGTAGGTTCCCTTCAGGTCCTGGAAGTCTCTAATTCGGTCACCCTGAAGTCTTCTCTTCTTCAGACTGGACAATTCCAATTTTCTCAGTATTTCTTCATATGAAAGATGTTCCATCCCTCCAATCCATGTCAAAAGCCTTACAAATTCCCTTGTTTCAGTTCTTGGTGAGTTTTTTTTCCCACAGAAACATTTATTTTTCCCCTTCTGATAAACCCACTCAAAAAAATTTTGAGCAATTTTTTTATTCTGTGCATAATTTTTATATTAGTATCTCAGACGAAGTAATATAAATGAAATTCTGCATATTCATATTATTTTTCTGGGAGAGGAAAATATGCTGAATTGCTTTTACTTACAGAAAATAATGTAACAGTTATCTTGTCGTGTAATGCCAACCTCATATATTAGGCCATCAAATCACAGATACTGTAGAAAACAGTACCAAGTCACGTTTAGACATTGTTTTTCCACTCATTATCTAGCCATCACATACATAATTCAAAATAATCAATTATACTATGAAAAATGAATAAGACTTTCCCTCTGGGGTGCATTCGCACCTCCAAGCTGGCTAATCTTATACAATCTACCGTCAGAAGAAACAAAAAGAACAAAACAACTAAACCCAGGGAATACAAATCTCTGGAGAAATATACCTGTAAATCCATTTTAAATGTATACTCTGCCTAAGGCTGAGATGTATATACATACATATATACATACATATATATGTTAGGGACTCAATTGACTATAGTGAGACAAAAACTCTGGTATTGTATTCTTTTATTGCAGTGAATACCCAGAAATATTGAAGGTGTTGCAGCATCTTAATTAAAAACTGGAACAGATGAAAGGAAATTAGACTTTTAGGTGGCATTTTATCTCAGTTATGTCTGCTATTATGACCCTGAGGATGACTTATTCTACCTGCCTCCTATCACAGAAAATCTAATAGTAAATATAACTGTATATGAAATATAAGCATGAATACTGTTTGGGGAAAAAAAAAAAAGAAAAAAAGAAAAATTAGTATTTGTGAATTAAATTAACAACATTAATTTACAGGAATATTGAATGACAGAATTGGAAAGCACCTTCTGAGTTTTCAAGCCCAAGCCCCTTCCTTTTTTTTTTTTTTTTTGTCAAATATATCACGTAATATTTCTGGGATGCTTAAAACAAAGACTTTTCTCATACTGGCCATTTTGAAAGATTGTTGAAGAATGTCAGTTTGTATATGGTTAAAAACACCTTTCTGATGATCAGTGCTGATGTGCTTATTGCAAATTTATGCTTATTTTCTCTCATATAGGCATCACACCTGATTTGTCACCTGTAAATAACAATAACAATTTTTCTTTACTCTTCCCTCTTCAGCCTAATGGACATAACACTTTCAGCTTGAAGTAATAAAATACAGCATCCTTTCACTTATTCTTTTAGTCCTTCTCCAGACAGAGGAAAAAATATTTCCTTAATTCCTTTGGCTATGCCTTACACATTTTGAGTCACACACTCCCATTTGCACATTATTTTGGGATCAGATAACATGTACAGATATTTCTCCTCCTCACTTATTTCCAAAGGTTGGTCTCCAAGTAAAGCAGGTAATCTTGCTATTAGTGTAAAAGTGCATGGCCGTACACACAGATATATTTAATTTGCCTCTTTTCTGTGCGTTCAGTCCTCAAGGTCATTCAGTTTCTCCTGTATGATATTTTCTCCCCCCACTACACATAGATTGCCTCTCAACATCATTTCAACAATGAATTTCATTAATTCATACCTATTTTGCCCAAAGTTCTTAATGAAAGTATTTAATAAGATCAGTCCCAAGATCAGTATTTATCAATCCCAAGATCAGTATTTAAAGACTCTAAAAATAATTATTTCCCGTTCTGAATTATCCTCTTCTAATAATATCCATTTTTGCCTCTTTTGGCCAGCCTATTTCTCATATTACAATTTTTGTTCTAATCCCTATGTTACCTGCTTTAACTAGTAGTATAATATATGATACCATATCCAATGATCTACTGAAAAGCAAACAGATTAGATCTACTATGTGTCTTTTAATTGGAAAATCGACTATTTTATCACAGAAAGCTATGAAGTTACTATGACACCATCTATCTTTGTAAAACCTTGTAATATTTTTACCATATTTTCCAATTGCCTTTGTGTCTTTATTATTACTTTAAAAATACATTGAAAAAGTCTATCCACTATGGAAGACAGGCTCTCAGAGTAGCAGCAATGTGAACATATTATCTTCTCCTTTCTGATGTATAGAATATTCACATACACACCAAAAAAATGTTTCAAGAAATAAGAACAATTCACTCTTTTTTTATATCTGTGAGTGTGCCTGATGAAAAAACAGTTTCCCCAGTAACTAGTGATCTATGTGAACATGTCCCGTTCTTCAAATTTTCCTTGAAGCTACAAGTTAAAATGATTCAATCTCTCTACATACCGTGGAAGTGTCAAAGATGCCTTCAAGGCTATATATTGTCTGCAATGAAAATAAGTTAGGTAAACCATTTCACACAGCTGCAAATGTCCACCACTCATAAAAATGTAACATGCAAATTCCTAAATTACTTCAGTATTTTTCAGTGTTTTGTTTCTCCTGGACCAGAGAGAGAAGCAAATTCCTGTTGTGCTAGCCTACCTCCTTTGTAGATGTTTTGGTTAGTTAATTAATAAATAATTTTTTAAAAGTGACTGTCAGATGAAAGCATCCATTAACATACAAATTAACAATGGATTTATCAGATCTTTCACCACTTAGTGATTATTCAGTCTCCCAGGCCACAGAACCATGACTGACGCTAAGATATGAGCCAAATTCTGTAACTGGCTAATCATTATCTTCAGGGAAGTTGGCAATCAAAAGAAGGGAAATGCAGTCTCAAGAACTCTCCTTTTACAAACTAAGGCCAGAAAATTTGAAAGACTTTTTTAGAATATTTGTCACAATTTCTGATTCAGGTCAGGCATGGAATTTTTTAAGAATAGGCATTTTATCAGTCATTTGTAAATTTTCCATCCAGTATGTAGCTTACTTAAGACTATGTACCTTACTTAAGCAGATAATTTATCTTTCTTCAAAAGGAACTGACTTTTCTCCATTTTATGGAATGGAAAAGAACCTGTTTTAGATTAATTCCCCCATTGGGAGATTTAAACTAAGGAATTAATTAGATTAACTTCAGCTATCTCTTATTTTCTATCTTTATTCCATAGAAAGGTATATTTATTTTAAATAAATATATTCATGAATTAAAACATGCAGGGGCCTTGATGGAACAGGACCCTTGATGGCATGCTGAGTTTCAAACACAGGAGCCATAGCTGGGAAGTCAGAGGGATTATTTCTGCAAACACTTCAGTGGATTAGAAACAGCATTTAAGAGCCAAGCCTTGCTATTACAGTATAGTACATTAACCATTATAGAATATGCCCAAGTTTTACATTTTCTGCTTTATAAAGGGTTTTACTATAAAATGTTAAATGGCCTTTTCAGCTGAAACTCTGTAGGGCTAAGAAGGCAAGCCCTTCTGTGCATACCATATTAGTTCTATTAAAATGATCTGAAATACATGAATTTCCAGTGACCTGTCTTCAAGCATCTTGCCAAAAAATGTCACAATTAGCAGCAGTGTCCTGCTGAGGGTTTGATTACACAGTAAGGAACTACCTTTGCACCTCTGGAAGTTTGACTTTGACTAAAAATTTCTCTGTTGGCTTCAGTTTATTCCCCACTGAGTACATGTTCATACCACAACATCATCAGAAAATTTAGCATGATGAATGCAGCAGCTCCTAGGGGAGGGATCATGAGGAAGAGAAACACCCCAGTTCAGTGTTTAGGCTGAAAATTACATCATACAAGGATTAGTGCCATATAAAAGAAATGAAAAAATTGCAAACAGGTAGGCAGACACATGGAGACCACTGAACAGACCAAGAGTTACCAAAAATTTGGAGTAAAATGGAATGAGATTTGAGCCATTCTGCACTAAATGGAGTTCAGTGGCTGCTTGTTGGATAGTGAGTTTGCTGATAGAAAGGTAAGCTCAGATGGTGACAAACGTACTCCACACAAACCAAACTTCAGCATGGTCCCACGTCTCTGGCTACTGCAAACACTGAGATGAACAAAGCCTGCAGAGGTTTGTGCTCATGTTTCAAGCTCAAATCCAGTGAACAGACAGTCAGTCATAGGTGTTGTCATGTCCATCATCAGCTGTGTTTCCACTCGGAAGATTTAAGGGTAGAAAGAGCTTTTCCTGTGGTCATGCCGATTTTTTAGTGGCTAGCATATGCTGTGGCGTCATGAAGGGTGTCATGTGGTCTGTGTCAGGACATCCCTTCCCACACATCATCCAGGTTTGGGTGTCACCTCTGTGGGACCAATGTCAAAGGCAGCCTGTGTGAGATGTGCCACATCACAGACAGAAAAAAAGCTGCATGGCCATGAGGCTCTTGCCTGTAGAGCCAGAGAGTGTCTTGAGCAATTTCATTCCCTGTTGAAGATAGAGCATCCTCCATGCAACCTGTGAAACAGAGGTTTAAGTACAAGCACACAAAAGAGGAACCTGAATTCAGGTCTGCCATTTCCCAAATGGATGTGACAGCTATTATCTCCTTAGTTAAGATTTCTCCCAGAAATGTGACTTGAAGTCATTGACTTTTCCTCCTGGCTCTGTGAAATGGCTTTCTGAATGATGTCTGCTGTTACTTTAACCCTTCAGGCCAGAACTCTGCTGCTGCTTTGTTTTGGGGAGTTAAGGGCTAACTCAGGAATTTTTTTGGGTAACAAAGAGCCTGGAAGATTCCTCCTATCACTGGGATCATACTTTCTCCTGCCCTTGTCAGCATCCTGAAGCACAAAAGCTGGATGTTCCCTATCAATGACATGTGTAAGAATTATAACCAGATATAGCCTGCCTGGCTGAAGGCTTCATGAATAATTATGGCAGATACAGCACAGCTCTGTACTTTTGTCTAGCCTGTTTTACTAGCCTCTCCTTGCTAGATCAAATTTTCCTACTAAAAAAAAGCATCCTTTAGTTAATTTAATTTTTTTTCAGAACAATCGGATTTTTCCTGCATTAATTAGCACATTTTGTTTTATGAGTCTTACGTGGAAAGAAGCTGGGGAATTATTTAGCTTAAGAGAAAATATTAGAACTTGTCAAGATCTTTGCTGTTGCTATTGTTGTTGTTGTTGTACTATGTTCTATTAATGCAGATGAGCAACAAATATGCTTCTATAAATTAAATCTGACTATGGCGGCCCCAAGAATAACCCAAGGCAGAAAACTAGGGAAAAAAAAATACAGAGACAGAAAATCTTTCTCATTATTTTACTATAAAAATCTTAATTAGTCCCAAAGGTTTTTGTTATAAAATTCAGGTAGGTAAGGCACAGAAACTTTTTGTCAAGCAGACTATGAAAAAGTAGGACAGTGACACAAAAAGAGTTGCAAATGAAGCTAGACTTGCATTCTTACAAGTGAAATATTTATAAACTTACAGTTATCTGCCCATGGAACAGGTAAGGTAGTATAAATAAATTAAATTTCAGAAATTAATACATTCTTTTAATTGAATTTATCCTTGAAAATTAATAGAATTCTACCAATCTTTGAGGAAAAACTCTCCACACTTTTGCTTCTATATGACAGGGGAAAGATTATTAGTGCCTTTTAGTATGGTGGTTGCAAATTAAATATGGAAGTTTGCAGCAATTTGAATATCATAGGGAAATTATCTTTTCTTGTCTGTATCTTTCAGCCTCTACAGCTAGGATTTTAAAATTAGGCTTATAATATTTTTACTTCCCTGAACTATTACTCACAGCTATATTACAGCTAATCAAAAAAACTCCAGTTCCAGAAATGCACAGAACAACTCAGTAAATGCACAATAGCTCCTGGCACCTCATGACATGAAATTGGTGCTTGAATGTTACACATGGAAAAATATATCTAGAATTCATGCATTATCTCTCAACTTAACCTCTGTTTACAGTCTGTGATTAAGTGTTCATACAGAATTGTGCCCCACTCCAAACTTGTATTTGTTGTATGCACTGGAAAACAAAAAGCTGCTTTGCCTACCCAAGAGGTGAAGGCATCCTGTCATTGTAAAATCTGTCTGGAGAGCTGACTTATGTCCTTGTTTATCTTCACTGCGATTCAGCAACAGTTCTGACACACTGATTGAGACCTTAACATGGTGTGCCAATATTTTGTGGTTTTGATTATGAAATTAATTTTTAAAAAAAATAGTCTTCAGACCTATTTCATGTAGGATTCTCTAGCATCTCTCTGTAGAAAGTTGTTCAGTTGCAGCCTGAGCATGGAAGGACATTTGCTGCTGTGAATGATAAGAAGGAACATCTATCCTTTCCACAAACCCCTCAGGGACTGAACTGTGAGATGGGTGTGATGTCAGCAAGTTGCACATGCCCTCAGAGGAACAAGAACAAAAGAAAACATATCTATGGACCTTTAGTACTGCGGCTAGGCAGGGTCACAATTACCCACTTAATTCCTTATTGCATTCCAGCCCTTAAAACTTAAGTCTTATTGACTTCTATATACAGATTTGGGAGGGAATGTTATAGGAAGCTGATTTGTTACTTTGTATTTTTTTTTTTTTTAAATACTGTTATGTTTCACAGGGAAACAGGATACACCTTATCTTCTGGTCAACTAAACATTAGATCATAATCCCAGTTATGGCCTTTAGCTGTTTCAAAAGAGACAAGGTAGAGAAACAAATAGCTGTGAGAAAAAAGCAATCTTTATTTATGCCAATACAGACATCAAAATTGCTTTACCCAGCAAGAATTCCAGAGATGCACAGGCATAGATCAGTAAAACAGCAGTTCCTAGTAGGTTTTGATACAAAAGAATGGACTTTTCCTCAGGCATTTTCTTTCCCATCAGCTCACACAGCATTTTCTGTTTATTCACTCAGTAGTATTCATTGATCAATTACTTGGCTGTACTTGGCATAAGGAAAGTGATAGTTCACTGGTGAATCAGAAAGTAGGCAACACACTTGTATTCAGTCTTTGTGCAGTTAAATACTATGCACTGTGTTTTATTTTCTGTAAAGTATCAGATGTGTTATACGTGATAATCCAATATTATTTGAAATAGGAAGCATTCATTATTTCAATTACACTGACTTTTTTTTAATGTATACCTCAATAGAATGTGGAAGACTAATTTATATATGGGGACAGCAGTAATCAAATACTGTATAATCAACTTCAAAGCACAGACCTCTAGAATTGTTATCTTTTTGTTAGATGTTATAGATATAGGATGTTACCTTCCATATGTATCAGTTGCTAATTAGGATGGTGATACATTTGGAGTGTTCATAGAATCATAGAATGGTTTGGATTAAAAAAACCTTAAAGAGCATCCAGTTCCAACACCCCTGCCATGGACAGGGACAGCTTCCCCTACACCAGGTTGCTGAAAGCCCCATATGACCTGGCACTGAACACTTTTGAGGATGGAGCATCCACAAATTCTCTGGGCAACCTGTGCCAGTGCCTCACCATCATTGTCTTATACAGTTATTGAATAAATTATTTCTGTATGTATGTATTTATAGAAAGAAAGACATTAGTACAATCTAGTAATCTAGTAATATCTAGAAAGACATAAGTACAATGCTTCAGTCCTGTTCCAAATAGGGCAAAGCTGAAAAGCTAAATTACACCAGCTATGGAGGGAACAAAGTTAATGTAGAAGGGATGAAATCCCTTTAGTTCTTATTGGTAATTCTATGCCTGTCTGTATTTACAGAGAGAAAGAGATCTACCTTGAAGACCTTCTTAAAAATACCTTAGGAAGAATACAATGCAGTAGAAAAGAAAAAGGGGAAAAGCACTTCATAAATAATAGTGCACAGAAAGGAATACTTTAATAAATATAAAACTTCATAAGGCCTTGAGCCAGGGGAAGGCCAATTACATAAAAGTCTCTCAAAATTGTATTAAAAATGTAAAAACTAATCGAGATTTATTTTTAGAAAACCAGACCATAGCTCCCATGAGTCCCTTTATGAATATGAAAATATTTGCGGAGTTTGTTCAGCTGATATGTCTGAGAATGTAACTCAGTTATTTTAAATTTATTGTAAGGACACATGCCTGTATCAACAAAAATCCAACATCCATAGCAAACCCCAAAAGCAGAAAAAGGAGGTCAGTTACAACCAAATCTGTATATGTCTGTGTTCTCTGGGCTGATCAATTTAAGTCATTGTAAAAGTCTAAGAAAATGCAACAAAATAGATTTTTATATAATTTCCTGTAATCAAGAAGGACTTTACCTTTCAAACAAACTTGGGCTGGGTCACCTAAATGTGTTTTTTTATTATTATTTTTAAGAAAAAAAAATTAAAAATAATTTTAACTATGAAAAGAAATCATCCCTCAAAGCCTTGTAAAGCTGTTTGTTTTCAGGCTTATTTCATGATACAGGGGGGGGATTTGAGTTATTAAAGCAAAACACAAAAAATATCATTTCACCATTACTTTCATAATCCATAGTTCTGGATCATATGTTCAAGTTTTACTTATTTATTATCATATTCATGAATCAGATTGCTCAATCTTCCCTGTACACAAAGTTTTCACCTCTCCATATATGTGTGTGAGTATATGTATATATATATTACTATTAGGAGAATGGTGAAACTTAATTTTCAGTTCAGCACTGCTAGCTTATATTAGCTGCTCATCCTGAGAATCAAATACTTAACACCTCTGCTTATATATGAATCTATTACAAAGAAATGGAGTTTGGAATACATTTTGCAGACTTCTAAAAGTTGTTTATATTTTCAGCTGTATTTCTTTTCTGTGATATGGAGGTATATATCAGTCACTGTTCACATGTAATTCCTCACCTTTTTCTTTTCTTCTGAAGGGCACAGCACATTATATTAATTTTGCAAAACCATTTATCCATTATCAGTCCTGGGTAAATTATTATCTGGAACATTAAGTAAATTTTTCATACTTGAAACTTTGTTAAGGAAGGTCGGTTCCATTGCACTTTAGGATCTAGGCAATTAATCCCATCTTCATTTTTTAGAGATGAATCTGCTGGTTATCCCCTCTCCTAGGTGCAGGGAAAAGCAGAGCTGAGCCTGTGTTACAGAGGTGTAAATACACATGCATACAAAGGAAGTGTGCACTTAACAGACACCTCTGTAAACAATAAACAACACAAATGGTCCATTACCATTCCTTCTTCCCAGTTAGGCTTAGCTGACTTATAGTCAGTTTAGCTGACTTATAAGTCTAGACTAGCTAGACTTAGAGTTCACTGGTGGAGGGCACACAGGTCCTGGACTGCCCTCCAGTACCTTTCAGGCACACTGTCCTCATTTGAGGATTTCATAGACTCAGTTAAGACTCCATCCAGGCACTGTGCCCAGGAAAGCCCCTCCATGCAGTTTCAGTTCTTCCCTTGGCACTCATCAGGGTCTGGCTTTTTCTGCTAGCCGGCCTGCACAGCCCAAAGTTTGCTGGGAAATGTTGGTGTGTATGTGCACACACATAGTTATGAACACACAAACAAGAGACCCACAAAGAGGTTGGAATGGGGTTCATCAGGCAGAGCAGAGCACAGTGGTCATGTGCAGGCCTCAGGAAGGCAATCATTTGCTTACTTCTCCCTTCAATCTCCCTTCTTCTCTATGTTTATTTTCCCTGATATACCTTAAGCATTTCCTCCTTCACCCTTGTCCCTGTTAAGACAAAAAGAATGCATCGGCAATCAAGGGTACATTTTGGCCACATCAAATTTGGTATTTCTAACATTATTACCTAGGTCATTTTGGTCTTACATGGTAATATTTATTGGTTATGTTATCTCTGTTGGCCTTGCAAGACTGGTCCCCCAAAGGCTCACAAAGTTCCCTTTCAATTTTTTGTGACGTTCGACCACTTCTCATATAATTCCTCCTTAAACATCTGTGAAATACATCCATCCCTCATGGCACTATCTGTTATCATGTTGAATTCAGTAAGTTCTTATATTGCATTTACTTTGCTAAACATCAGGAAAAGGCCATATATGTGCATACTTCAACAAAGTTTAAATTTTAGCTGTAATTGTCACAAGAATATTATCACAATTTTTCTCTTTTTTAATTTTTTTTTTATATAAGGACTTTTTTTCTGAATAACTTGAATATTTGAAATCTTGGTGGGGTTTTTCTCGTTTGTTAGCATGCTCGATGGATTATTTCAATAAAAACTAGCTCTCTAAGCCACACAAAGTCACTGAGAAACTGTTATGAAATAGAACAGGAGTGAGAGTTAGTAAATAACATCACCTGATAAAATTCTTTCAGGTAATTGGTTCCTTCAAAATATCATAGAATTGTAGAATATTCTCAGTTCGAAAGGATCCACAAAAATCAAGTCCATCTCCTGGCCCTGCAAAAGACACCCCAAGAGTCACACCTTGTGCCTGAGAATGTTGTCCAAATGCTTCTTGATCTCTGTCAGGCTTGGTGCTGTGACCACTGCCCTGGGGAGCCTGTTCAGAGCCCAGCCCCTTCTGGGTGATGAACCTTTTTCCAATGTGTAACCTAAACCTCCCCTGAGACAATTTCAGGCCATTCCCTTGCCTCCTGTCACTGTCACACAGAGCAGAGGTCAGGGCCGGCCCCTCCTCTTCCCCTCCTGTGGAAGCTGTGCCTGCAGTGAGGTCTGCCCTCAGTCTCCTCCAGGCTGAACAGACCAAGTGACCTCTGCTGCTTCTTCTGTGGCTTCACCTCAAGGCCCTTCACTCTCTTCATACCTTTTCTTTGGACTCTCTCTTAGCTTTGTACTTTCACCGATTCTCAATTTGCTTAGTACTCCTCTACAATAAAATACTCTATTTGTGCAGTCAAGCAATTTTATTAAAACATTTATTTTAATACATCTAATCAACACTATTTACTACCAATTTTTTTTACTGCCTTCCAGACCCTAAAAAGGCATATCTGATATATATATGTTGAGTTATTCATTGCCTAGGGCTATCTTTGTTCATCGACAAAAGAGAACAGGGACACTCCAGTCCCTGTGTTTATGGACTCAGTTCTTCCTAGTCAGTCAACATGCCAGAATCTGTGCCAAAGACTATTTTTAACCATTTGCAACAGGAGACAGAGAATGGAATTTTGTATCTGTGAGACAGACAGGAAGCAGCTCAGTCTATGCTCTCTTCTACATGGAAAACAAACTGTGCATCAAATTGGGAAGAACTGAATTTCACAGTGGGAAGAAAGAATTAGATTAAAATGATGCATAATCATAGATGTATGATACTGTGCGTAGGCATGTAAAGTGTTTCAAGAGAACTAAGTGCTAGACTCAGGTATTTCAAGAAATGTTTATTTGCTTTATCATTTACAAACAGATGAACAGGAAAAAAGAGGCTGGCAATCTCCTTCAAATTAATTTTCAGCTGAATGGTCTCTTGTATTAAGGTGATAAGCAATTTCTGCTGAATTACTATACGAAAAGTTAACTATCTAAAGAACTCTTGAATCAAAGGTTATCTAGAAAACAAGAAAAAAATAGTATTTATGAAGGGAATAGTGATAAGAAATGTGTAAGTGTTCTAAGCCAGATAAATTGACCATCTAATGTAAAGGACTGCAGAAGCACTTTCACTAAACTCTAGAGCAATGCTTAAAATGTGGAATATTCCTTCCTATTGCTTGGCAAAGCTTTCTCATTGTAGTTATTAAAAAATTCGCTTTCTAATGATTGTTGTTCAATCTGATTTATGAAGACCATTTCTCCCCCATCTTCCCCCAGTTCTGACAGTCTTCAACTTAGGAAGAGGGACAAGTACTTGTTTTTCTTGTTGGGCTGTACAGAAAAGTATAAGTGCTAATTTTTGAAAGGCAGGATTGATGGAAACCAGGGAGGGTTTAGGATAAAAGAATTCATGGGAAATTCCCCTACCTGACTGCTATAATATCTGCTTTATACACTCCCTTTTTCTTTGCCTTTCCCAGCCCTCTTTATAGAATATATCTTGTTCCTGTTACCTTCCAGTAGCCTTGTTACTCATTTTTATTCAGACACACGATGAGACTAATGAAAATATCGAGACCCGAGATGATGGAACCTGTAGATTAGATAGAGGCTGCAGATCTGTGGTTAGTTTCACATTCCTGAATGCTGGGGATATCTTCAAATGATGAAATTCCGTTTGCCTCTATGCTGAACTGCTCTGAAACAGAAACAGCATTTTCATTGCATTATATAAAGTTACCGCTTATTTAAAAAAAAAAAAAAACCAAACTGCTTGATGTATCCTTCCTCAGGTTTTAGTTTTTAAGTTATTCCATACATTTTTCCCCTGAACAAGCCCTATGTCACCTTCTGGGAAAGTTTTCTGTTTTCTCACACAAGATTAGGCATCTTTCCTACTGTTTTCTTTTATGGATGATCATGGAAAGCAGCTAATTTTATCTGCATACTGTGAAATCTACCGAGAGCAAATTTAAAGAATACCCTTTAAGGAAACAGTAGGATAAAAAGGTATTTTAGCCTCTCTGAGTATCTTGTTCAGCCTGATTCTTCAAAGCCTGAGTCTAATTTCCAGTCCTGCTGTAAGCCACATGTCATGACCTTGCTAAGTGGGTGGAAATCACAGGGAGACAAATAAGAAAAGGAATAGAAGAGAGAAGGAGAAGGAAATTTCAATTACAGTCACAAGAACAAAGAGTAGTTCAAAAGCAGAGTTTCTATTAGTTCGGTGGATAGGTTTCTTTTTTTCTTTTTTGAATGCAGTCTGAATTATGTATTCCATAAGAGCAATCCAAACAATTCAAGTGTTTCTCTTGAGTTATTGAATTATCTGCTTATTCAAATCCATGTATCTCCTACATCTTTCCCTTTTTTCAACCCGGAATTTTCCAGTATTGTGATTATATCCTGGGATCTTAAATAAATTCCACATTTTTTTACATTTGCGTGGATATTGTAGAACAGACAACATCTTGCCATAATAGTCACATTTTACAAAATACTGGAATCAGTTGGGCTGCTATCACTGTGATTTTGCTGATTTGAAACAAAGAAAAATGTAAACTGTAGGGCTGATCCTAGAGCATATGTGCGTGGAAACACAATGTTAACTTACTCAAATAAATTCTCACAATTATCTCCAAGATGGTATTTTATTGTCATTCTGTCACTGAAATGAAAATAATTTTTAACTATATGGTTAAAAAAAAATGTAGGAATCAATGTACATGAGATTATGGCCACTAAAAAGATACAGTTATCCTGCATAGAATATTATGCTATTAAAACGAGAAAAAGAACTTCAGCACTGATGTTTTTAACATGGTTGTTATGGAAGATATCACTGCATTAATTTGCACTTTGAGCTTTTTGCTCATCTGCAGCCATTGTGTCTGAGACAGTGAGAAGCAATATTGCAGATTTTGCCTGTCTGTGCCCTATATATGTTATATTTTCTACAACTATTTCACAGCCCTGAATGTAGCCTATGTAAAGCTTTAAGAGGTGGCTTTTGTGAAAATGTGAACTCTGCATTGAGACAAAGATGGTCAGAGATGAATTCATCAGGATGTCACATGCTGGGGAGTGCAATGAAAAACAAAAGCCAGTGCAAAGAATTCCTCCACACACCCTGAACCTTACATCAGAGGTGACAACCTGCCCTGGTTTATCTGATGGTCCCAGGGCACAAATGACTGGCGGAACTTACTGGAGACTTCATCCTGAAGCTTGCTGGAAGGTTTGGTGTTCCAACTTTAGTTCAGCTGACTATGAATCCAACATTAGTTGTGATACCTGAATACTCCAACATCAGGATCTGATATTTTCTTTCTTGTTACTATTGTCTACAATTGGATTTACAATATAAAACTTTTTCTTCCCTTTTTCTTATTCATATTTGTGTCCTTAATTTATTGAAGCCAAAGTCAGAGGAGAAGATTAACATAAAAGAAATATAAAGATTTTGCACCTTTAGAAATTTGATTTGGACTTGAGAAAAAGTTTGTTGTAGCTTTGTTAGAAGAAAGGAATCAAATCTTTTACATTTCTAGAAAATTAAGATATTTAGTTATTTGAAGAAAAAAATTAAGTAGTGGAGTTTCTAAAAAATATTTCCATGCAAACCAGATGAGGATTTCATTTTACTTTGTTACAGTGTTATTTTTGGGGTTTTATACACTGTGATGTAACAACCAAATCAGAATTTAATGAACAATATTTCATGTCCATAAAAAGATTTTGATGTTTACCTCAACAATTAAAATAATCTTCAAATATATGGAAAAATATGTTATATATATTTATACATATCTTTACATACATACAAAGTTTGTATATATATGCTATATATAGCATATATATATGCTATATATATAACACATATATATTATATATATAGCAAGATAGATTTTTTTTCCCTCATTATTTGCTAAGATTTTTTGCACTAAAAATATCTTTATCCAATCAACTCATTTGTTACAAGAAGAATCTCCAGAGTCAAATGATGTTAAGTGGAGTTAAAGTATGTAAAAAATTGGTCTGATACCCTGGATGATGGAAAATCTGGAGTACTAGAAAGGAATAAAACACTAAGAATATGTATCTATAATGACATAATTTTCATTGAAAGATTTCAAAGTATCTTGAAAATGTTGTTAGTGTCGCTGTGCCCAAAATCAAAAATAGAAAATAGACAATGGGAGGTGACTTTGAAATTGGCCAGCAGGCTTACAAGAGAAACAGATGGGAATGCTCTTCATATTCCCTGCCTTCACCTGCAGCTCTCATTAGTACTTATGATGTTTCAGTGTGACAGGGTTAAAGATGGAAAGAGGAAGTAATGTCTTTTTGGGGTTTTTTCACTTTGCAACAGTGTTGTCAAATGCTGGTCCTGGTTTGCAGCTTTGACTGTTTTCAATGTCTCATTCCTCAGATGTGAGTTTTAGCCTTTGCTTGAAAGTTTTTCCAGAGTCTATGAAAAACTATATAAATGAATGAAACACAACAGCATTACATTTCATTATTGTTTGCCCTTTACTACATACAAAAAAAATGTCTCATAAATAAGTTACAGAGTGCAATCCTCATCAACACAGCCTCCAGCACTTCGCATTTGGAGTCTCACTCATCAAAGGGCACCCTACAGTGGTGCCTGGGCTGAGGTCATGGTCCAGGGAAGAAGAGATTTTCTTCACACTGGCAGATGATAAAATTGTTCTTTTGCTTCTGGTTCAATGAGAAATATACATTAATTTATATAGTTATTTTTATACTATGAAAATCTGTGATGAGAAATCTGATCTTGACAGGTGGTAGCTTTGTCCTGTGGCTTCAGGCTATCTCTGAAGACAGCAAATGTTAGTTTGTACACTTTTCTCATGTATACATTAGAATAGAATAGAACAGAATAACAGGTTCTCATAAGATGTAAAACAGTATAACTACACCAATATACAGCAACTTTCCATAAAGCTGTTCAAAGCAGAGCTCTTAGAAAATATCTTTCCTTTCATAAAATTCCATATATCTATGTACCTGCTAACATAAACACTAGTTATTTATTTCCATATAGTCTAAACTGACATTTTACTTTTTTTAAGTGTTATGGTGACAGCTGCATCCAACCACTACTCAAAATATTTCAGGTGAAATCACCCATGTGTATTCATGAAGAGGAAAAAGTGCATGGTTATATCACCTATTTCTCCAATTATCCTTATCTGTTTCTTTGTAGTTTGGCAACTACTAACAGACACAGAGATATTGATGGCATGGCCACAGACCTCTGGCTCCATTCGTGGAGTTTTTGGCTTCATTTTTCAGAAGTGTGTTTGAACCTGGATACATTTTAAACTTTTATTTGTCTTTTATATTATGAGCATTATATTTTTCCCTGCAACATTTATATTGGCACACAAATTTCAGGACAGAATTTAATAGTTCCTATAGGAATTTTCCATTAAAATGTGCATATGATTATGATGTAATGGTCTGACTTTAAAGCTACAGTGGAAAATTTGTTTGTTATCTGGTTTTCTAATATGAAAAAAAAAAATCTAAGTTGATGCATGATTCCTCTGGATTGGATTAAGTTTTATATATATTTATAACCTGGAAGATAGTGCTTTCTCAATTTTACTGAAGACTTTAAGACCAAAATTACCAACTATTTGTACTTCATCAGATGGAATTCTTTAGCTTTATAATACAACAGAAATAAATCCTATGTTATTCTCATATGCTGCTGTTATCTACTTAATTCTACAATTACAATTCACATTAAGCAGTAGTGTTGCTGTTGTGCCTTATTCTTAAAACCTGTTCCTTTTGCTGATGGATTTAGGTATAGTGCCTGATTATCGTTCTGAAAATAATAAAATAAAAAGCTTAATAGCTTCAATAATCTTCTCAGTGAGAAAATAAAGAAATGTTGATTCATTCTGAAGAAAGAAATGAGTGCAGATGCTCTCTAGAAATTGTAAGCTATATTCTGCATGCATCTCTATTTATTTTAGGCATTGAGGCAGACAAACCAGGATGAATAGTCACTGTTACCACTGATACTTGGTACCTCCTACAGCTCCAAGGAGAAAGCCTCTATGGAGGTTGATCCAGGTCTGAACTGACCCCTTCAATTACTCACCTTTTTCCCTAGACCATAAAGAGAATTTTGTTAATGGTTATCTCATAGGTCAAGTAACAGTTAAGTTTCAAAATACAAAGAAGAATGAACCAGGACCTATGATTTTATTCTGTTTCAGATTTTTTTACAATTATTTAGTCTCTGGAAGAAGGAATGTGCCTGATAAGCTAGTAGTGATTACAAAGGCGTATACGGAACTTCACAGTTGTGTCCTTACCTCCAGTGCTTACAATGGTGACTGATAAAACTTCCCCACTGACACACAGAGCACCCCCCAACAGCAAGGCATCCCCTTTCTATCATGCAAGTTTTTTGTTGTAGAATGGGGCTTTAGCAGCTAGGACTCAAAGTTTAAGGGCATTTTTGGCATTATGCAGCCCACTGCAGTCTGCTTTCCTCCTTTTTGATTTTCCTAGAGCATCCATCAATTTAGCTGCAGAATTCCAGTGTCGGTGCTCAGTTAAGTCTTGCTCTTCGTGTTGTGGTGTTGCCAGTTTTAGTCTTCTTACTCTCCTGGTCTGCTGATTTGCACATGGTTGACAACTTTTTTTTCCCGTGTTCCTGGTATTTTTTATGTAGTGTTAAGGCTCATATCTGTTTGAAGGCATTTGTACACAAGTAGAATCAGCTAGCATCCAACTCTGAATCTAACAATTAGAGATGAATGAGTGCACAAGTACCTGTCCTCTCTGCAGGCTTTCTGAACCAGTAGAATAATTAACCAAGCACCTCAGGCAGGCTTGCTTTGAGAAGAAGAGAGTTCCAGAAACAATGCTACTGTCCTGTGATATCAAGGCTGTTTGCCTTAGCTGAAAAATATAGAATACATTCCCTCTCCACTTTGATGGACATTTGCTTTCTGTCCAATTACTGCTTTTTCTCTTAAATCTTAATCATTTGCATCACACTTTAAAAAGAAAGAGCTCAAAGATCAGAGGGTAAGAAGATATGAAACATGTTCCTTAGCTCACCCATTGTTGTGTATAAAGATGAACATAAAATTTGAGGCCTGTGGGGTTTGCCTTGCTCTTAGCAGTGGAAAAGCTGTGACAAGACAAGAGGTTATGGGTTTTAACTCTTTCATGGATACATATTCTTCAGTCAGCAAAAAACCTTTTTCAGGAACTATAGTCACTAAAACAATACAAAAAATTACTGAGAAATTGCTCTTTATTGTGCATTCTGTTCTTATATGTGGACAGAAGGAGAAACAGAAGTATTGTGAAAAATAATAGAAAAATATAGACAATATACTTGCTGATACATCTGATGTATTATAATCTTATTTAACGTATTATTTCATTTGAGTAAAATCTTCTAGATTAAAGTTTTAAATCAATGTGCAGCTGCTTCCAGATTTGTGGCTCGATTTAGGAATAGAATGAGGTTGTCAAACCACTTTTGGAAGCATTTGAAAGTACAATTACCATACTTATTAATAAATTTATATATTAAAAAAAAATGTTCCACTGTATATATTTATTATTTGTCCATGACTTGAGGGTGTGGACAAAAATATGACAGGAGTGAGAAAGTACGAAGGAAAAATAAATTATCACAGCTATGTGGAATATTTTCTCTAGAGGAACAGTTAAGTAGTGCAGATATAATCATTCTAGAAAAGAGATTACTTTGGGAATATGGTGGGTGAGGGTCTGAAAGATGAGTATCACAAAAGGACAGTAGGAAATTACTGCTTACTGTCTTTTTCAGTGTGACAACTTGGGTTTGTCAAATGAAGGTACAGGAAATGAGAAAGAAATTAAAGATATTTCTTTGTGGAAACGTGCAATGGCCTGCAGACACAAGCAAGCACTTCCTACTGTAAGAGTGGTCAAACACTGGAACAGACAGCGCAGAGATGTTGTGCCATCTCCACTTACTCTTTCAGATATTCAAAACCCAACTAGGTCCACTTCTGAGTGATCTGCTTTAGTTGATTCTGTTTTTGATGGGGAGGTTGGACAACACAACCTCCAAGTGTCCCTTACCCTCTCATCCCCTCTGTGAGTCTGTGAAAATGCCTGGCACATAATATGCATGAAAAATTTAGTTCTATTTCGGGGACTACCTACTTTCTGTGGTTTCCTTCTTCTTGGTTCCATGATTTACTAGAGTACTTTTGATCTTCTTGTTGTCAGTGGTAGAATGTGTACCATGTTTATGTGTTTACAAGAGAAAAATCTGCCCAGGTATGAAAATTCATGACTTAAAGATCAGGATGCTGTCATGAGTTCAGACCTCGTAGCTGTGTCTGTAGAAAAGGTAGACCAGGCACATTGTAAAGCTTGAACAGCCACAGATGACACAACTTTTTCCCCTTCACAATGTGAAGGAAACACAACTTTCACATTGTGGTTATCCTATCCAGCACCATCTTATCTTTAGAAGCTATTATCTTAGTCAAGTCAATGAACTTTTTGGAGAAACTCATGGAACAATTCACTGAAGTTGCCTACACGTGCCTATCTTAGAGACCTTCAGACTGAAGGACACTCATTTAGCATATTTTATTAATAGAGATTTATTCATTTATAATGTTATTGTGCCATAATTAATGAGAGATGCATACAATATATGACCATGGGGAATTTAATGAGGTTTAATAAAGCCAAGTGTAAGGTGCTGCACCTGACTTAGGGCAACACTCAGTACCAATCCAGGCTTGGGGATAAGGAGAACAAGAGCAGCACTGGCAGGAAGTAATTGGGGTTGCTGGTGAATGAGAGGTTGGATATGAGCCAGTGATATAAATAGATCAGGTGGGTTTTATTTAAAATGGTTCAGTTTAGCCATTTAAATCTTCCATTAACAATTAATTCTTAGATGTGTTTATTATACTTGGTTAAATATGGTCCAGAGAGCAAAATAAATTAATTGTGTTCAGATGCACTTTTGAAATCTCTTCAGGCCCATATACATGGACTTTTCTCACTCTAAGACTAGATGTTTTGTCTTATTTTTCCCAACTAAGACAAATGTTAACAATAGTATGACAGAAGGTTCTCAGCTTAATAGCCTCAGGAGAATTTGGGACTAATAAGAAACTGTCCAGACACCTTCAGAAACTTTCCTTTGTGTACCTGCTCAAACCCTGACTCTTCAATACTGAGGGTCACTACCCAAGAAGTATAAAATGTTTGTGCCATTTGGCTTCAAGTTTCATTGTGAGCTGTTTCTCTGTCTTTCAAATGACTGAGACATATTGTGAGTCAGCATTAGCTATTTAGGGCAAGATGTGCTGCTAAAATAAATTGGCAGAGTTACACTGACCACTATAAAATACACCTGAAATTGTACAGGCAAGTGATAGGTAAAAAACTAATGAAGAGAAATAAAAATGACATAACTGCATTTGCAGTTGAATACCAAGCTGGTATTTACTGAGATAAATCAGCTTGTAAACAGCCTTCATTGTTCTTGTCTTTGTGGCTATTAGCAATGTAATATTTTATTTAATTGTTTAATAAATTAAAACTTTAATAAATAAATATTTTAAGGATAAAACAACAAATAGCTTGTGAGCTGCTTAAATCCATTTATTTTGTCTTTATTTAAATTTTAAAAAATGGAGAATTACCACTACATTATAATAATAACTAAAACACAGCAATCAGTACAAAGCAAGCGGCATAGGGGAAGCTGCACAGTTCAGCCTGTGTACTCTGTGCCCAGTACATCAATCACCTCTCACCATTTTGATAGAATATAGTCAATTCTTCCATTCAGAGAAGGTAAACAAGGATGTTTTGCCTTTTCCCTCCTGTGCAGTGTCTCTGTATTGTTTTTATCAACATGGTTTTGCTGGTCAGAAAATATAATGCTGCAATGTTCCCCTGTGCCACTCATTAGACCATGAGTTTACTCCAGTCTATGGGTGGTTGCTATTAATTTCAAAAATTTAGGCAGAAAACCATGCTGTGGACGGAAGCAGACTGCAATCATCCTCCTTATGCTGATACTGAACACATCCAGAGAAAGAGCTACAGCACAGCACGAGAAATTTGATTTAAGACACACCCATACTGCATGTACAAAGGGATTTCCCGAGTTTATCTTCCAGTAACCACAGAGTCAGTCAAGTAACTCAGAGGAGGAACTGTTCATAGAATCACTGGGAAATACAATTTTTAAAAAGGTATTAAATAACATTATTTGGGAATAGTTTCCCTAAAGTAAGTGAAGAAAAATGTAGGTCATTCTGGATTAAGAAATCACTCTTTTGAAGTTCTAATCCCCTCTCTAGCACCACTCTCAACATAAATTTTGTTTGGATTTTATGAACAGTATGATATGTTTTTAAATGACAAATGAATAATGAGAAATGGTCCTGATCACCAAGAAAATAATTTCACTAAAGAAATGTATTACTATTCTGAGAGATTATTTCAGCTTGTAGGATACAGCACACTCTTTCAGTGTGCTTTAAAAGTCACCTTCTGCATAAAAACTGAGCCTAACAAATGATAACAAACCATCATACATTCATTCAATATGTGAGCAATATAATTAAATTAATTTCAACACACTTCCCTCAGAAGCATGGTGGAGTTTCTGTTGAGAGTATATAAGAAAATATATTCTTTTTTTTTTTTCCTTCTTTTCTAAATGACAAATAGCTTTTGGCCAGGGCACTGAAATAAGCAACAGCAAACTCAGCTAATTTGGTTCTTCCAAGCACTTGCTCTAGGGAAGATATAACTGATAACAGAAGATGCAAAAGGAGGGTTATGAGGTTTAGTCTTCCTTGTTGGAGTATTGCTCTGCAACATGGGACAATGCCAAAGCAGAGCTATTGACTGCCTGGCATGACAACAAATAGAATTGCATTGCTAGAATCTTAGAAGGTCATGTTCCATTCTGGGGAAGAATGAGACTGTTTTGAAAACACAGGGATTTCTTTGCTCTGGAGGATAATTGGTTCATATCTAGTTGGGATGTTCAATGCCCATCTAGGTGTGCCTTTGCAGATGACTATGAAGATTATTGTCTAAATGAGAGAGAGAGGGTGTGTGCATGCATTTAGAACAGCCAAAGTATTTAAGCGTTTCTTCATCACTAATTTCAGTAAGAGTTGAGGCTTCTTTGAGATAGAGATTCCAGTTAATTTTAGAACTCAGTTGATTCAAGCACCTTCTAACTTCAAGTAAAATAATCACTACAGCATAGAGATCCTATCAATCATAGCAAGGTTTGCATGCTTATTTAGCTAGCTTGTAATTAAAGGCAGCTAAAAATATCATGCATGAATGGCAAGTTTCTACTTTTTTATTTAGCTCATCTCCTTCAGAGAGAAGACACAAGTCCCATCAATCACACAGTTGGTAACTGAAGTCATTATCACTAAAATTAAGGCAATTATATACAAATGAATATTAATGAATCTTACAGTCAAAATCCAGGTCAGTTTCCAAGAATTTTAACAAAAATATAAAGAACTCCTCTTTTCCACTTAATCTTTTGTCAAATAATCAGTACCAAAAAGGACACACCTTTTGTACTTAGCTAACATCATGGATTGAGGTTTTAATGAAATTAATAATAGTATTTTTCTAGCAT
Source organism: Onychostruthus taczanowskii (assembly GCF_017590055.1). Lineage (NCBI taxonomy): Eukaryota > Metazoa > Chordata > Aves > Passeriformes > Passeridae > Onychostruthus > Onychostruthus taczanowskii. The sequence continues at coordinate 2,690,644 of NW_024497629.1, forward strand.
GGAGCAAAGTGATGTGTTAATTAACATTGTTCTCACAAAAAGTGACACAATGTTACACTAACTTAACTTTGAAGTTGTCATTTCCAGTTGCCATTAGCTCTATTATAAGGAGAAAATGGATTGTCAGTGCACTGCGCTCAGCCAGACACGTAAAACAAGACTGCATTATTTTAAGGTCTAAAAAAAAAAAAAACCATAAGATTTGAACTCTCACAGATCGATCTCTGTGTCCCCCACAAGGAACGACCATCAGACAATTTGTCCCCTTCTCTCTAAGTCAAGTCACGTTTACTCACAGCTGAGCTAAAGGTAAGGGAAAAGGGAATAAGTCAGAGCAGCTTTCTTTGAACTGTGCTTCACCCCATGTCTTTGGAAATGATCTCAATAGCTTTAAGGTAGGTTGTGACAACTGTTAACTGCACTTGGATACACAGCACAATAGTAGAGGCAACTGCATCTCTGAATTATTTAAGGAGATAGAAAGTAAGGCATTTCAGGCAACTATAACAGACTTAAAGTAACATTTCCCTATTATAGATATCAGCTTTTTATTCTGAAAGTGCACTTAAAAGATAATTTAATTTTCATGTATGTATCTGTTTACAGTAACTGAGTCATGCTGGTGATAGCAACAGTGAAGATGTCCTTCCCTCATTAGAACAATTAAATCCAGGAGTGAATCACCTGTCTTTCAAATGCACCCACATATCAGACAAATGTTCAAAAAACAGAAGGAAAAAAAAGACCTTTTTAAAATATCCTTAAAAATATTATTCTTTCGCCTAACTCCATGGGCAGATGGAGTCACTGCTATGTTGATGTACACCTGAATGAGCAAGATCAGCTTCAAATTCCTTATTACTATAAATGCAGGGGAAAATTAAGTAGGAAGAATGTAATCACTCATGCTTGCATTTTGTTAAATAGAGACCCGAATAAAATATTATTTAGCTTGTAAATCAACAATCCTTTGCTATTCTGAGATTACATTATACTCAGCAAGAAACAAGAGTACCTTGCAAGGAAACAATAATTCTATACCTACAGAGAACTCAGGTTTCACATTTAATCTTTAAATTTGATAAAGTATCAAGAAATTCAGTTTACCTTCCTTTTGAAGTGTGCAAAATAGAGATGGACTTGAGAGTTAACATTTGCTTTTCTTTTTTTTTCCTCTTGCTGGTTAAAGTAGAAGAATTATCTGTCCTGAGACTAACATTACCTCATCTAAAATGGTTTCAATTCATTAAATAAAATCCATAGACTGGAAAAAAAGTATTGACTGTAAGTTTCTAAAGTCTCAAGAACAATTGCAAGTGACCCATGTGTATTTACACCCTGAGAAAACATTAGATGGGCATACACTTTCTTTCATTTAACCTGCTAACAAATTAAATCACAGATAGATATTTTGTTTCATAATAATTGATTGTCTTATTCAAGGAAAGAAGTATTTTTCAGAAATAACAACTCTTCATGGTCACAAGTATTCCCAGCTCATATTTTTTTCCCCTTAATGGAAACAAAATTTTGTCTTTAAAGAAGAGAGGTTCTTATAAATATTGCATATGATTCAGCCCTGCTGAGGAACATTTTCAAGCAAATAAGATGGAAATAGATAAAAAAGCTAAAGGAATTGGTAAGCAGCAGTGGAAAGAAACAATAATTGCAGAGTAAGTCTGAGGTTCTAGTTTCATAAGTATTTGTTTTGGCATCAGTGTTTACTTGTTCATCATCTTAGCCTCACTGCTTATCCCTGTCTCATCTCACTCCCTCAGAAAAAAAACAGAGAAAACATTGGTGTCACACTGTGAACAACGTCAGAGATGCTAATTCAGGTTAAAAACCCCACAGCTTTATGTTGTTGAGTTCTGGGGGCTTTTGGTCCTGAGAGAAATAACTGTAAATGTATGGCTTGTTTAAACCTGCCCTGGGATTTCTGTATTGCTTTATATTATAGCAAGCAGGATGCTAAATGTTAGTGTTCCCATTAGGTACTTTAATGGTCACTTCAGATCAAGGTAAATTAGAGATGGTCATGAACATTTTACAGTCCCAAGACAGTTTTCTCAGAGCCAACATCTATATTTCTAATCTTCATTCAGAATGGAAAATACCTGACAATTCCACCAAATCTACATTAACTCAACAGAATTATTGTTCTTGTTATTGATAGTACTGCTATTATTAGGTATTTCTTTTTGACTATTTAATTTTAGCCATTAAAAATTCCCAACCTATTATACTCCTAAGTAAAACACAAAAATTGCATAAAAGAGCCCTCATAATTTGACAGAAAAAAAAGGTAGGCTGTTCCAAAGTGAGTACTTTGTGACTGCATTGACTTTTGAGAGGTATGGTCACATCTGGTGAAATAGTTGGTTTGTGGCATGCACAGCAACAAAACAAGGCTTTGCTTGTCAAGAAGCTTTGCATTTGCTGCAGGCAAAGGTCAGGGGCATGGAGGATTTCTGGTTATGACATGTGGCCACTTGTAACTTTTTGATAATTTCCTTGTGTTTTGTCTCTGTGTCTGCTGGTGATCAGCTTGTATTTCCATAACATCAGTATTGGAAATGACTCTTGGGAGTGAAATCCTGAACTACTGAATTCAGGCTCTGCTAAGGTCAATGGCTACATGGTATTATCCTTTCAGAAGTGTTTTTTTTTTGATCTTAAACTTTTTTTTTGTGTGCTGTGCTTTTAGAATTTTTTTTTTTCTAATTCAGAGCCTGAATTTATTCATATCTAATTTGGTTCTATTTTATGTAAATATTTTCTTTCTCCTAGGGGTTTCCCCCTATCTCCATTTCCAAAGCACATAATTTTCAGACTCCTTTGAGTGAAGCAAAATAAGTTATTTTAGGCAAAATAAAATAAAATAAGTGATTTTATTTTTCCTCATTGAGGAGCCCCTATGCTCTCTTTAAAGTCCTCTTGGACAGGTGGCGCAAAGTCTCAGTCCTGTTTCAACTTTCCTTTGTTTCCTTTGTTTCAACTCTGGTGAGCCTTTACAGGAGTGGTTCCAGTGCCTCACGCAATCACATTGCTCTTGGAAACCCTTCCTCAGGTGTAGCCTAAGAGATGATTTTATCTCCCCAGGGATACATTATGTTAATGGCCCATAATCATTCTATCCACCAACCTTTCTTCTGTCACAGCAGTAATAGGTGAGCTTCTAAATTGTAGCGTGGATTACTTTTCTCTTATCGACCCAAAAGACTTTGGACTTGAATTTTATACTTCTTCTGCTTCTATCACTGCATTTGTCATAGATTCTTGCTCCTTTTAAATGGCATTTTGCGTACCTAGTGTCTTGCTTCTACGTGTTCTTGACTTTCTGACTCTAAGTAATATCACTTGCTAATACCTGTGACTATTAATAAAGTGCTTATCTTTTTGTGCCAAATTCATAAATAAAAATAATTATAATTTTTAAAGTCTGAAAAATTTTGTCATTATCACTAGAATATTTATTGATAATTTGGTAACTATAATATAAGAAAGAAAAAAGCTATTAGACAACATCCAGAGGAAGGCTACAAGAATGCTGAAGAGCCTTGAGGCAAAGCCACATGAGGAGTGGCTGAGGTCACTTGGTCTGTTCAGCCTGAGGAAAAGAAGAATGAAGGGACACCTCACTGCAGTTACAACTTCCTTCTGAGGGGAAGGACAGACAGACACTGATCTCTTCTCTGTGGTGACTAGTGACAAAACAGAGGGAATGGCCTGAAGTTGTGTCAGAGCAGTTTTAGGTTGGATATTAGAAAAAGATTCTTCCTCCAGAGAGTGTTCAGGCACTGGAACAGCTCCCCAGAAAAGTGGCCATAGCACCAAGCCTGACAGTTCCAGGAGAATTTGGACAATGCCCTCAGGCACGTGGTGTGAATTTTGGGCATGGTGCTGTGCAGGGTTGGGAATCGGACTTTGATGATCATGTGGGTCCTTTCCAACTGAGAATATTCTTTGATAAACTAATCATTCTCTTGAATTTTAGACCGAAGCCTAAAGGTGGAATAACAGTGTCAGGTTTTCCACTGCCTAAAGCAAGATACCCACTATTCTTCTACTGAAAGTTTCTCTTGACACTATCTTTTTCTTTCCCCTTTCTTTTCAGCCTCACATTCCCTTCCTCTAACTGACTTTTGTACCTTCAGTAATGATGAAGAGATGCTATAATGATACATAATAGTTGCATGAGACAGCTCTTGGGAGCCTAGGATAGCCATGATCCACAGTATTAATTCCCAGCTATCAAAATAGAGGAAGGTACGAGGTGCCTATGCGAATTCTTTCTCACTTTTATTTAGTTTCAGTCCTCTCTGTCAGTAGTAGGCACACAGCTCCCTTTACACGTTCTGTTGATCAGATAAAACACTTTTGGATCCTGCTAGATGCAGGTAGATGAACAGTACTAGACAAACATTATCATTAACTGCTACAGCTCTCAACTACAGCTAAAAACCAAGAAACTAAACCAAGCTGTTAGGGACCATCTTAGTATTGATAAAAGAAAATAGTTGGCATTTGCTGCTGGCAGTTTTTCTAAGAGATATGTGTCTGCTAGTCTGAGAAAGATATCATCAGCTGTGTGAAGTCTGAGAGATCTCAGAGGAAGCAGAAAGAAGAAAGGCCTGAAAAGGACAGAGGTATATTTCCTTTGTGCTTAGAAAGAAAGAGAGTTTCTGAAAAACTAAAACAAGTAATGGGGCTTACTGGCAGACACTGGTAAAGGATTTGATGGGAAATTTGATCTTCTCTGTTATGAGTCACGACCTTGAATGTTACAGCTTCTGCATGAGCAGCAGCACAGATGTAAATAGAAGTGCTTCAGATGCAATGCCAGCATTGAGTGCAGCACAGAAAGTAGATCAAATTTGTCCATACCACGTCTTTTGAAAACACAGGACCTGAATCAAACGTAAAGTTGACTCTGATTCTTTAAAATATGCATCACCTGCAGTGATATACATAACCAAAATTTTTAATATGCTTCACTTGCATAGAAGAAAATACATTATTAGATAAGGATTTGGGGACAGAAGAAAATGTTAAATATTTCCTCTATACTTTTGTGACAAAGCTGCCAGCTCATGATCTCTATTTTCCTGAAGCTACATTGTTACCCACAACTGTAATTGCTCTGCTCAGTCTACTTGTCTTATTTTAAGATAAACAAATAAAATTGACTGGGTTGCTGCCTGAATAATCAGCACTGAAATCAGCTACTTGTCCCAGTTTTGTGCCATCAACAACATGCTCTGTCCTGTCATGACCATTGCTGAAACCATGCTGATTTGTCCTGACAAATTTCCTGGAAATTTGACATGATTCAGGATTAGCCGCTCCGACACCTTCCTAGGGATTGAGGGGAGGGTAACCAGCCTATATTTCCCTGGGTGCTCCTTTTACCACTTCCTGAAAACAGGAATGACATTCACTTTTCTCCAGGCTTTGGGTACTCATCCCTGTCACCATGTCTGATTGCAGATGGCTACGAGTGGCCCTGCAATGACATCTGCCAGCTCCCTCGACTCCAGCGGGGATGTCTCACTGGGGCCCATGGGCCTGTGAATGTTCAGTTTGCTGACGTTTTCCCTGATTCTCACACCAATGGTGCATCTTCCTTGCTATAGCCACTCCCCTTGGTTTTTGGGACTTGGGATTACTGAAGGCCCATCTTGTTGATAAAGACTGAGGCAAAGATGGTGCTCAGTACCTCAGCATTTCCCATGTTCTCTGCCATCAGCTCTCCTGCCTCACTCAAAAATGGGACTCCATTTTCCCCAGTCATTTTCCGTAATCACCTTTTTGTCCTATGCACTTATAGAACTCCTCCTATTTGTCTTTGGCATCCCTGGTCAGATTAAATTCTGTTTGTTTTAGCTGCCCTAGCTCAGTCTGTCAATGCTTTGACAGTGTTTCTGCATTCTTCCCAGATTACCCATTCTTACTTCCACTCGCTGTATGCTTCCTTGTTGTGCTTGACGTCTCAAATGATTAAAGACAAATGTAATGGCTTTCAGGATTAAAAAAAAAAAAATAAGAATCATGTTATGGCATGTTTGAAATACTAAAAGAATACATAACTCACATCATTTTAGTAAAAATGCAAAATTAGAGACAATAAGAAGAATTTGGATACCTCATTATTGACTCCTTAGACACTTCTAAAATCCATCTTTTCTGTGAAAAAACTGCAGATGTAAGAGTCCCCAGTACAGGGACAGATGGGAGTGACTACTGCCTATTACTTTGAAGAAATATATTACATTAAAACAGTATCTCATTACAACACCTTTCCAGTGATCTTGGAGTTTGTTCAAGAACAAAATGGGTATTTATGTTCATTGTGCTTTAAAAATCATATTTTAAAAGACTCTTAATGAAAGACAGTTTGTGACCTTTTAGCTGTTTCAATACTATTGTGGGAACGAATTTTCATTTCATTGTAATAATTATGTTAGCAACTTCTACTTTTTCTTTTTTTTAATTGACAGTAAGTATGATTAGGAATACAATAGCACCACCTGAGGCACAGTAGCTGCCTAGATGACTTGTCAGTTCATAAATACAGGGTCAAATTCAGCCTTGCTATGAGTGAGCATACTTTAATTATCCGTTATTTATTATAAGTTAAGTTCTGACAATATGCTCTATACTAATAAGAATAGGGGGGAAAAAATCAGTTGCACAGAGCATTCATAAGCCAAGAAGATATTTTTGCAATTCTAATTTATGTTCTGTTTAAAGTATTACAGTCAGTTAACTTTATTCTTTCAAAATTACAGGTGAGGAAAGCTAAAAGTTTGTTCTTACATTCATATATGGATATATCAGTAGAAAAAAACCCTGAATTTCAAGTACATTGAAGATCCACAGGGATTTTCTGAAAACAGCAAAGGTTCTAAGTGCCAGTGTAATGCCAAAATGGGCAGTAAACAAGACTCATCACCCAAGTAGGTTTTGTGGTTAGAGTGTCCTGAGCACGAGCGTGACACCAAAGCATTCAATCAGGGTACAAATGCAATTTAGCTAAGTGGGTCAGATTCATTACACTGGTAATACCAGAGTGTACAGCCCCAAACACTACGCTCCCACTTCAGCTGGGTAAACTTTGTGAAGGAGCTGAGAAAGAGGATAATGTAAAAATACACAGAGCTGCTGAGATCAAATGGGAACTGTTTTGGCTGCTGGACTTTCTGTCTTAAATGAGCATCCTGTTGTTGTTTTGCAGGCTACCCCTTGGGTATATGTTTTGGTAATTAATAGGGACACACAGGACTAGCATGGTGTGCCAAGACCCGAAGGTTTATGTGACCCGATAAAGATTTTGACCATTCATGTTACCAGGGAAAATAAACAAGTACATGCAAAAGCCAACTAGTATAAGAGATGCCTCCTAAATATGCAGAATAATTCCCATTTTACTGATAATAAAATGAAGCTCATAGCTGTTAAGTTCATTGTGAAATCAATGATGGAATAAGTTGCAGTCCTAGCAATGAACACTGCAGATAAACATTTGCATTAGATTTTAAATTGGTGTGCAATTTGTTGTGAGTAATGCTGCTGGTAAACAGGCATTAAGCAATGATTAATCTGCACATTTTTTCAGATTTCAGACATTAGTAAAGGAGTATCAGTTTGGTTTGTGTAGGGGGTTTTAACTATACTTTTGTTTACTGTTATCCTTTGGATTTGTCTATATAATACATCCACCAAATTTTGTTGTTAAACTGAACCATATTCTTATAGAAACAGATCCCACCAATTGACTAAATAAGAGAGGAAGGATTAGTTTTCAAAAAGCAAATTCACTATAATTTTGCTTCCTATGAGCAGCAAAGAGCCATGATAGCTGAAATATTATTCAAAGCATCACAGGCAATCATCCACTTAAAATATTACTCTAATACATTTTTAATTTAATCTTCTACAGATTCTTTAATTTGATTTTTGTTTTTCATATATGTAAAAAATGAAAAATTAGGACAAAACAACTAATTATTTTGTCATGTCTGCATTGTATGCTGCTAGATTATATGACACAACTTGCAGTTGAGCAATGGCTAGAAGATCAGTGCAGTAAAAATAATTCTCTTTGCCCGCTCATTCTGCTACGAGGGAAAAAACTCCCTAATATTCTTTGTCCTAATCAACTTTTAAAGCATTATAAACACTAATCACAGAAAAAGATACCTCCCACTACCCTGCTGGGAATTTGTGAAAGGTCACTTCTGATCAAATTGTCTATGATTAAAGTTCACAGGGGTTTTCTTTCTTTCTTTCTTTCTTTCTTTCTTTCTTTCTTTCTTTCTTTCTTTCTTTCTTTCTTTCTTTCTTTCTTTCTTTCTTTCTTTCTTTCTCTCTTTCTCTCTTTCTTTTCTCTATATTTATATATATGAGAGACAGGTTATATTTGGAGACATGTATAAGACAGCCCGTGTTAAATGGAAATACTACACTGAGTACTTGCAAATGTCATGCCTATGACAACAATATTTATTCCATATTATCTTCTGTGTCCTCTATTCTAAGTTCTGTAAAAGCACAGTAACAGAAGACTTAGCTGTGCTACTGATATTGGTGATAGTAACATCTTAAGTGCTCAGCAGAGCACTGAACAGCACTGCAGTCTGTATAAATCTGAGTTGCACCTGCATCTTGCACAATATGTACTGTTCTGCTACATCTATCTGAAATAAAATACAATAGAAGTGTAGTGAAAGAAAGATGATCAGAAATATGTAGCAGCTTTCATAAAAATAGACAGTTAATAGACTAGAACTCCATTTGCTAGCAATATGAGGAAGACATTAATCACAATGACATGCTGAATAGCAATAAGAACAATTATTCACTATTTGACACAATACAAGAACTAAGAACGACCCAATGTATTATTAGGCAGAGAGTTTAAAGCAAACAAAAGTAAGAGCTTTTCACACCGTGCACCATTCAACTGTAGAATCCATTGCCATAGATTGCTTTAGGAACAAAAGCATAAATGAGTTTTAAAAGGTCAGACAGTTTCATTGGGAATAGATCTGGTGGTGGTGGTAAAACATGGTTCAGATGTAATCTCTGTCACAAATGTCTGCACAGCAGAAGCTAGTAGGCACTATGTGAAAAGAAGAATTTATCTTACATATGTGTGGTTCTTTTTTACTGTTCAATCAGCCTCTGTATCGACCCATTCACAAAGATAGAAAACTGTACTCGATGGATATTTGTTCTAACTCAGAAAGTTTTCTTTTATATCCTCTGTTATTTTGCCACTCAAATAGTTATTATCCTTCTGAACTATCTTGTTTCATTAGGGAAATGCACAACTTGTTGAATGACAGCTACCTACACTGAAGTTTGGTAAATTGGAGATGACACGGCTGATAACACAAAATGTTTGGAAGAAGCACTGCAATTGAGGGGCACCTTCCATCAGCTGAAATCTCCCCTACTGCCAAACCTTTAGACTGGTACAGAATACAGAGTAGGAAGCTGAAGAGAAAAAGAGATTACAGATAAATAGGTGAGATTAGTTTAGATAAGGTTTGGTTGGAAGTTAGTGTTAGTCCTCAGATATTAGAGGCGAGACAGGCAGGGACTGAATTAAAGACAGAAGAGGAAGACAGATAGGGACTGGGTGGGAATCTGATCTGAGTTGAGTTAAGCTGAGGAGTTCATGTGCAATGTCCAAGATTAAAGCAGTGTATGGAAAAGCCAGAGGCTGTTCAGATAAAAAAAACCCCACAATATTTATGCTCAGGCTATGGTAATTTGGTCATTGAAAGAATGGTGATAAAGGGTCATGTTTGAGGAGCCTTGTTTGAGGATTTTAGTAATAATACTTCAATGTCAAGGTAATACAATAATTACCTGAATATTTTTGAACAGGTTCTCTCCAGGATATGTTATTGTTGTGACTCATGACAACACATTAGCTACCAGTTGCCTTCAGAGGTAAAACTGGACTGAATATAATCAGACTCCAGGACGTTGAGGAATTTGTTCAGGAGGTGCATCTGTTCAGATCAGAATCCTTATTATTCCATGGCATTTTTCTGATCTTGAGGGTTTCTATCAAAAACAGAGGTCCCTGACCCATGATGAAATCTGCATATGCTTTGAAACGTCTGTAAAAATGCTAAATATCCCATGCTAAAATGTGTGTGCTGCATTATTCCTAATCAGGAGTAAAATATTTTAAATAATGTTCAATTTATGTTTATCTCACTAATTTCCAATATCTATTTTTGTGTGTCATGTGGTGCATGCAAAATATTAATAAAGTAGTACATATATATTAATAATAAATAAATTATAGAATCAAAGAAAGGTTTGGGTTTGAAGACACCTAAGACAAGGTTCAATATATATATAAATTGAGGGTGCATGCTCAAAATTTTTTAAGGATAGTGATGCACAATAAAAATTTTATATGACTGCTCTATAATACCTGAGGTAACTGCAAATGGATGACAGATGGTGACTTGCGGGAGAACCATATCAAATGGCACAGGTATCAGAGTTCCTAAAATGGAGCTTAGGGAATTGTGCAGGCTTCTGGTGATATTTGAGACAACCAAGGGGGCTTTAAGCATCTGTATCACAATAGAAAAGTTATGATATTTAATGTTTAGCTTCTAAAGTGCAATTCACTTGAATTTAGAGGGATTCATCATCTGACAACTTAGCTGTAACCTTAATTTCTTTGACTTGTTGGAAGAATCATTCAGATGTAATTTGGCCCAGTAACATAGGAAAGATCAAGGCACCACATATTTGATGGATGAATATACAAAAACAAAAAATCTGTGGTGATGCATTATGTGGTTAAAGATATAACCACATATGCACCACAGAAGGAAGACATCCCAGTAACAGCACCTGGTGAGAAAGAGCCAAAGAATCTTGTACTTGTGGGTTAGGTTGATGCCTGAGAGGAAATTAAGAAAGAGGCTTCAATTTCATATAACTATTTATGTGTTTTGTAAAAGACTGGATGACAACAACATTCTCTTTCTTGATCAATGGGTATTCCATGCCAGTCAAGGCAGGGGTGGGGGTGGAAGGTGGCTTAGTTTGTATGAATATTCTGTGTACATACCTATCTATTGTCAACTGTTCCCTGAACTGTGTCCATTTTACTTTCAGTCCACCTACTGAAAAAGAAAACTAGTTTAGCACACTAAAAGGAGGATTGTGACACAAAAATCAACTGAAATTAAACTCTGAGTCACGAAAGAATTACCAGATGTCACCCTACACCTAGACACTACAGGGTGCCCCTTAACTACTTTTTAAATGTACTGTGTTGTGCCAGTGTGTTGCACAACATATGGTAAGCATTACTTTTAACAAAACTCCTTCACATCTTTTGTTTTGCATCACAACTTTAATGTTATTTTAATGTATTTCTCTGGTGGATGAATAAACCTTTTTTTTTTTTCTGAAGGGTTCATTATGTTTAGACATTAAAAATTATTCTATTTTTTGTAAAGTGAATTTAGGGCTTGATTCAAATACCACTGAAATCAATGTGTTCCAACAGTATTTTATCGAATGCAGCAGATAATGTCCTAGTAAAATTAACTTTGTATGTTTTTCAGTGAAACTGGTTTACCGTAGGCTATGCGATACAAAAATTTCCCAAGCTGTATCTCTGCTCAAAGACTAAGGGGTTGAATAATATTTTCATTTCATATCTACTCAGACTTCCTGTAAATGGAATTATTATCATATTAAAGTTCCTTTAAAGTCTGAGCTGAGTTAGGTTTTGCATCAAGTGACCGTTTGCTTCCAAAGAGTATCTTTAAAAAATTGGTAATGAAAAATGGCATTTGCTTACTCAATAGATCATGGTACTAAACTCATTACATTATTTATTTACTGAAATAATAAGACCATCTGGTCCAGATCGCTACCCAAGTGAGATTATTTCCATCCAACTATTTTTTCCAATATAGGCTTAAAATGCCCCAACAGACAAATTTTTCTTGAGAAAAATGTTCTATAGCATCACACATCGATAGGAAAAAACATTTTCAGGTGTTCAACCACAACTTTACTATTTTCATTTTCATACTACTAGTTAAATCTTTGTGTTCCCTATAAGCATCATCAGGTTTTTGCAATTGACCCATTTCTAATACTTTTTATAATTTCTCCATTCTCAGTTGTTGTTTTCCAGCAGCCAACCAGTCATTCTTCATTTCTTCCTTTTTACCTGTGCCTGTAACTTTATTAATTTGTTCAGAGCCAAATCTATATTTTTCAATGTAGTGTATTTCTGAGCAAAATGTAAAAGTTTGCTTATTTGCAATACTAATGTATTGTACTGTGGTTTTATACATACACATCCAAAACGGAATAAAAAAAAAAAAAAAAAGGAGTTTTGTCATAGTGGCCTGTGATTCCTGAAAGGATTTTGAGGTTAAAGTAGACAGACTTAATTTCCCTAAGTTGAAATTCTATGACGAGAAGATTTATTTGGTCTAATTATCAAGAGGAAAATGAACAAGGAAATGATTATATTTTCTTCCCATATCTAGCATTGCTGAAACAGAAACTTTAATATTCCATATGCGTCTAGTGACAGCATTCTTTTAAAATAAGGTTGGCAAAGGGAAGAGGAAGAAAAAGGCACAAAAGTGATTTTGACAGAGGAAAATCCATTAAAATTTGACTGTTAAACTTTTAATCTGCTAATTTATCAAAAGAAGATCACTGTGATTTGATATCACCCCAAAGGGGGAACACTGACTTCCTAATCAGGTAGCGAAAGGCATACTGAACACCAGCAGATGAACATCAAATTGAAATATTCAACTTCGTGTTAAATTCCTATTTTTAACTCAGTGTGAATCAAATTAAAAAAACAGTGGGATAACTGGATTTTGTATCTTTTAAAATCTTCATATATGAGGAATGCTCATTTTTGGGCACTGGCAAACTCTGTACAGGAGTATCTGGGTTAAAAGCTGTGCTGTAGAGGTGGTGAGTCTGGGTGTTGTGAACAACTTCTGCCTTTGATAGCTGGCCCATAGTACAGGTGTAGCATCAGGGCTTTCAAAGACTGGTACTGACTCCACAGCTGCTGTTAGCAATGGGTCTGAGTTGGAGGACAGAAGAAGGAAAACATTTAGCCCTCCCCTTTTTTTTTTTTTTTTGAGTACAGATGATAACAAGCCGACAGAGCACGGTCATGAAAGTGTTCCTTTGGTTGGTACAACTACACAGAGGTCCCTTTCATACATCTCCTCTGTAACTGAAACCCAAATTAGCTCGAGACAGCTCAGGTATGACTTTCCATCACCTCTCTGTCTGCAGTCTAGACATATCTTCTGCTTCAGTAGTGAAAATCGTGGTAGAGGACTGGATCCAGAATTCCCACATGCTGCTAATTACGGCTGTGAAAGTGGTTGCAGTTTTTAAATTGTAAGCTTGGCTGAAAATGAAGGGACTGTCAATTGCTTGTTTATCTTGAGAGTAAGAAAGCAAGATTACATGAATACTAACTAGAGGATAATAGTGAAAAGAACACTTTTTGGCTTACATAATATCAAAAGCAATGGAGTCTGAAGGTTATTTCTCTGTGCATGATGCTCCAACTGTGGAAGTGGATCGTGGGCTGCAGGGTTGCTATAAGAAATCTATATCTTACCTTAGCTGTTATTTGAAATATCTCAATTCACATGACAATGCTTGATTAATTTTATGTGTTATACAATAGAGTCTGGTTAACTTCTAGCTTTGGCTGGGTTTACAAAACTGGAAAGACTTGAATTGACTTCAAAAGAAATTGGAAGAAACCAAGGGATTTCTGTTCTAGTCCTCTGTCTATCTTTTTGATCCACAGTTGTGCCTGTATGAATCATAGTCAAATATCCAGGCTTTGTCTAACAGGTCAATTTCTTTCCTCTAAATTAGGCTGTATTATAAGGAAGCACCATATATCTCTGCCACTCCTGCTGTAAAGCTGTCTAATCTTCTGCCTCCAGATGCACACCATCCCTGCTCTTTAGCTTGAAAAATACTTTGTACTAAATATGTCTTTCAAAATGACAAACTATTTTTAATTTGTCCGACTAATATAGTGGCTTGCCCCAGGGAACATATGGCATGATGGCTGCTGCCATCTGTAGGATGCCCGGAGGTGTTCGATGGTGCATTTCAAAGGGTCTGATTGTGAACTGCAGAAAACTAGGCAGAATCACAGAATGGTTGGGGCTGCCCCTTAATTTTGACCCATAAGCTCTAAACTCATTCTTCATCCACTCCCAGGCAGAGCTCAATACATTCCCTGTAACAGAATCACCCATTACGGGCACTTGTTACTTTTCATGTTCTCCTTCATGGAGGCTGGAGACTGAGGCAGAGACCTGATTTTGTGGGTCATGGGTCCAAGGTGCCTGGAGTTGTTCAACCTGGAGAAAAGGAGGCTCAGGGTGGACCTTATCACTTTCTACCTACCTTTTATTTTCCACCTTACTGCCTGAAATATGGTTGTAGCAAAGTGGAAGACAGGCTCTTTTCCCAGGTAACAAGTGACAGAATGAGAGGAAATGTCCTCAAGTTACACTAGGGGAGGTTTAAATTGGATGTTAGGGAAAACTTAATCATAGAAAAGGTTGTCAAGCTTTGGAATATTTTACTCAGAGACTTACCTTTTCTACAAGAGAAGGTTCTGGGCCCTTGCTCAACCTACTCCCTGAAACTGAAGTCTCCTTCCTTACCAGTTTCATCTGGGTGAAGGCAAAGCTGCATCAGACATAGAATCATACAACCATCTGAAAAGACTTCAAGGATCATCAGGACCAACCTTTGACCTGTATAAGGGTTATCTCTGTAGAAACACTGACTTTAATTAAAATAGACATTTTGCACCACTGGGTGAACTAATTCCCTAGGCAAAATAATTCATGAACTATGGAAAAGTGAAAATCATTTCTGATATATCCAAAGCAAGGAAAAATTAACATCCTTCTAGGAAGTAAGAATCCAGAAGGTGCTAAGATGAAAGAAATCAACACAGGTATTGCTATCTATTCCTTTAACTTCCTTCCTTCCTTCCTTCCTTCCTTCCTTCCTTCCTGAAATGACAGATGAATCTGAGATGCTGATTTGCTAGCTCCTGTATCTATAAACCTGAAATAATTCATTGAATCTAAGAGATTTACATCTGAGTATACTTAAAAATAAAATATTTTAAAATGGAATAAACTGTGAAAACAAATTCATATGTGAGTTGCACATAATTTAGTCAAAATAGGCAACCACACAGTGCATGTTAAAAATGTTACATAGGTAATTCTTTTTTAGACAGTAAAGAAGATAAATGGCTTTCAGCAAGAGCAAATTAGTTTCCATTATGAAATTTGCCTATACACAAACATAATTTTATCTTAAAAAATTCTTTTTGTTGGTGATTTTTTCTACTGTCTAAGTTTCCAAGTGATCTATTTAATTCTTCAATTTCTTCACTGTCTCTGGAAGCTCAATAGCATACTAAAAGACAAAGGAAAACTAGAGTCCTAAAATTCTAAATAATTAATTTTATTTTTTCTCTCTTTTCTACACTTTTGTGACATTAATTATTGATGTTATCTAATTTCTTTCTTTTGAAAATGGGGTTTAAAATCATAGAATCATGGAATGATTTGTGAAGGGACCTTAAAGATCATCTTGTTCCAACCTCCCTACCATGAACAGAGACACCTGCCACTAGGTGCTCAAAGACCCATCCAACCTGGCTTTGAACACTTCCAGGGATGAGGCATCCACAGATTCCTTGGGCTGTTCCAGTGCCTCCCCACGCTCACAGTAAATAATTTGTTTTCTTAATATCTAATCTAAGCCTGCCCTCTTTCAGTTTAAAGCCATTCTCCTGTTGAGGAACACATCTGGTGCAGGTAGCTCCATTTGTAAGCAGTGCAGGTAACTCAGTTTGCAAGGTGCAATTAGAGATACAGAATGAGACGCAGACTGAGCTCTAGGATGAGAGCCCACAAAAACAAAAAGCCATGAACTGCGAACCCTTTACGTAACAAAGGGTACAAAGACTGGTCACCAGATGAATGAGCAGAGAAAAACATAGCAGGAGCTGAAGACTCATAGGGGTGAAGAAGGAGACTTGGGATGAAAAGCAAGACTTGTGTAGGGCTAACCTGTAAGGGTATGAAACCAGGGGCTCCTTTGGTGCAGGTTCTCCTCAGAGGCACCAGCTCCAGCTGTCTCTTTCTGTGTTAATGCACTATGAATAAATGGCTTTATGACACTAGAAAAGTGAGACTCTGCCATGGGAACCATGGAGGCAAACAAGGAAACCTGGTCTGGCTGTGTGTGAGTGGGGTGTGGAGGGAGCCAAGGGGCCTGCAGGACCAACCTGCTGTGGAGAGGCTTTGATGCCAGCAGTTGAAGTCCCTGTTGTTGTGTGAGTCTGCCAGTGAGTCTCATGAGTGATCAGACTGGGAAGTTTCCTTAATACCACTTTGTCCTGTCATTACATGCCCTTGTAAAAAGTCTCTCTCCAGATTTCTTGCAGCCCCCTCTTTAGGTACTGGAAGGTGATACAAGGTCTCTCTGGAGGCTTCTCGTGTCCAGGGTGAACAGCTCCAGCTGTCTCAGCACAGCTTCCCCTGGACTGGCTCCAGCTGGTCCACATCCATCTTGTGTTGGTCATCCCAGACCTGCATGCAATATTCCAGGTACGGTCTCCTGGGAGTGGAGTCATGGGAGACTCACCTACCTCAACCTATTGGCTTTTAAACCACCACCTTATTGATTAGTAAATTAATGATGAAATTCCAGGAACTGGTACATTATAGGTAAGTATTTTAAGTATCGGATTATTCCCTACATTATATTGTGACAGGATTCCAATGTTGGATTTCAGAAATCTTTGCCATAGAAAATTTCACCAAAAATTTTGTTGTTTCAGTAAAGAAATTTTCTGAGAAAATTTGTGACCTGAATTACTTCCAAGTGAGATAGGAGTTGTAACTCTAGTTGTAACTCCAACGGCTTCTTTTTAGCATATTTTATCTACATTTCAATCTATGTCATGCTACAACAGTTCCTCTTGCTCTTAAATATTCTGCTTATTTTTGTGTCACTAGTACTTTATTCACTCTTAGATTTTCTCTGGGTTTTTTTTGAGTTTTTTGTTTTTTATTTTATTTGTTTTTTAATAGTTTGAAGTATTCAGGAAAATATCTTCATGAGTTTTGGAGAACAAGTAAAAAATCCATTAACCTTCAAAATAATTGATGTGTTTTCTAGGTAACTGATTTATTAAGACACTTTGTGCACCTGTTCCAATCATTAGTGATATATTGTTCCACAGTAAGCACTCACTCCATCTTAGTTAAATAATATTATTTGGTTGGATTGATTATTGTTTGTAAAATCTTGCTAAATTAGGATCTGTTACTTTTTTTACTATACTTTTTTAAAAAAATCTATTTGAAGCAATACATTGTGAATAAAAATTTTCCTGTAGATATTTTACAAACCAGTTTTCATGTGCAAACATCTGCACTGAAGGTCTCCAGTGTAATAGTGAAGATCTTGAGTTACTGTGAAAAACATCAGCCCAGAAATTTCATCTAATCATAAGTAGTTCTCTCAAAAAAATCATTTATCACACTTTGATGAGCTTGCATACTGAAGCCATATTCTTAAACAACCAGAAATGTAGGACTCTGGAAGGAAACCACAAGACAGCTGTTCAAATAAAGTTTCTTGGAAACTGGCAACCATTATATCTTTACAGTTGCTTTAATACATGCACTGAAATCAGTGATGTTCTTGATTATCTAGAAGGATCAGACCACTGCAAATTTCCTTTTAACATGGCGGTAACCAAAATGAGCCAGTTTTAAATTGCCTTCTGCATGAAATAAATACTACCCACCAAGTACCAATTAGTAATTTTTTATTCTGAGTAAACAAAGTCCAAGTTTGCCTGACTGTCTAAAGCCTGGAACTGTCCAACTCAACAGAAATGCTCAGATCTAAGAGAGAAAAAGAAAAATTCCATTTTGGGTGCAATTTTGAAGGTGAGTTAGCACTGAAGTGGTGAGACTCTGCTGTGTGGAACCTGGTCTAAGATTATTGGTCTTGTGAATCTACATAATACGGAGTTCAGGATCTGAAAGATGTACTACAGTGTCAAGTACTTATTAGAGAAGGTCCAGTGTTATGCATGTTCCTGTCCTGTCTCAGAGCCAGCTCGGAATGTAGTCACTGTAATGACAATAATGTTATTTTTTTCAGTGTGATTTTCTTCAATAGTTACCCAAAGGACTGAAGTTATAGCAGAAAATTGGTTTGTTGTATTGTAGCTGTCATTGTCAAGGAGTCGTGTTCAGATAATGTTTCCCAACTTTGGGACTCTTGCCTACATAAGGAGGCTTTCCACTTCAAATCTGTCATATTTGTCAATCTGACAAGGAAACAAGTTTGTCAGAATACCCTAAAATCACTTTGATACCAGCCAAAATTTAAAAGAAGCATCTTTAATCTACCAACTCAGGATGAAATGGTGGTTTGTACAAGAAGAGATGAAAACTCAATTATAGATTTTATTTACCAGTAGTCTTAATCCTTACCTTCTCAAGTGCTGTACTGCTTTTGGAAATTTTTTTGAGTTTATGTTTCTTTTTTATACAAGATATTTTGAGAAATCTACTCCTCTCCCAACTCACACCTGAATTATCTCACTTTGAATTTTACTTGTCTGTTGTAGTGTGTTTTTTGTTTTATTAGTATGTTTACTGTTTGATTTGTAATTTTGTTGTTTCCTTATGCTGTTCCTTTTGTCCCTGCCCTTTTCCCAGAAATTTTTTACTCCTCCTTTCATGAAATGCCAGTCTTTTCCCCAACTTGCCTTCTTTTGAGAAATTTCCCTGTCAGTTTTGTATTTCCCCAAACTTTATTAGCTCACTGAAAATGTTCTCCTCCCTTGAAATTCTTTATTGGTTTATACATTGTATTCCCTGCCTTGTTTTTACTCCCAATTTTCCTGATTTGTTAAATATTGTATCCTCCCCTTGGGACCTGCCCCTATATATAAGTTATTGTCTGCCCCCAGTTCAGGGTCCTGGGACACTGAAGAGTGAAAGTTTTACCATCAAATAAAGTTACCCCGGGACCCGTGGTGCTGCTCTTTGTTTATGCTGTGCTGTCACTGGCACCTGGGATTCAACGGGGCTCAAAGGGGGGATGTGCCGTCTTCCCCGTCACCATCCAGCAGGGATGAGAGGCGCTTGTCCTTCATGAGAAATGGAAACAGCTCTGCCTTGAAAACAAGAGCTTTCCACTGCTGAATAACTACCTACATCCATCTTCCCATCTTTTCTTCATTTTTGAAGCTGTTGCATGAGTTTGCAACCCTGGTTTTGGACTGTTGACTGCCTTCTGTGTCCTCCCAGCCCCTGCTTCCCACTGCATCCAGCAACCTTAAAATCATAATGAACATTCAGATACTGTGTTAAAACCCTCCTGGGGTTCAAGACTGGCCTATCTTCTCTTTAGAGCACATATGTCAAAGAAAACAAGGGGTCTATAAATGTGATCATGTAAATATTGCTGTGTTCAGACACAGAATACTTAATTTATGATAGTATTTTTAAATTATTTTCATTTCTATTTATTTATGTATTTATTTACTTAAATAGACAGAAATCTTTTTGCAAGATTTAAGGAAATTACTTAAATACAAAGATATAACACTTTGTTCTCTGTATTCTTCTCATTCTCAGGTCAACAACTCTCAGTAGTTCTAAAGTTGCACAAATGATGCAAAAATGTGTCTGATTTTGAGCACTTTATCGTGGGTCTGCGCTTACCAAACTAGTTCTCTGCTCCATGCATGTGCTCCCTAGTTTTTGGGTCTCTGTCTGCGTTGCCCATCCTCAACTCCTTGAACTTTTCTCAGTTCATTCTGCAAAGTCCCACTCAAGCAACATTTCTGCAAGCACTTAGAATTTATACCTTGGCACTGTGGTTTTCTTAAAACTGATACATTCTACTTAAGAACAAGCCGAAGATACATATATACATATATAATTATACATATATATATACACACACACACCTTTTGCTTCTACCACATTATCTGAGAAATTTTAAATTCATGCTTTTCTTCCTAGATACTCAAGCTTATTTGACTGTGTTTGCAGTTTATTTATGACATTTAGCATCAAGTCTTTCTTGTTAGAAAAGACATTATTGTCCCCCATAACCCGTGCTTTCTCTCATTTTGGGCAGTTCTTTCTCACAATCTTTGTGGGAATTAAAAATACATATTCTCTGATTCCCAAGCAGCCTGAAGCAAGTGAAGGTATCTCTAGGTGTGTTCCATGGCTGAGCTTCATTGCAGCTAACTGGGTTTTGTAATGAAAGCCTTTTGGGTGTGACATATGTGCTTGATATACAGTACCTCTCTCCCAGATTCAGAGATTTGAATTCATCAGCATCCTAGCAGACACATGGAGAGATTTGGATTTCTTCTTTTGACATATGTGACTAATTTCTATTTAAGTTGTATTTTAAGCTCCTATGTGCTCTTAAGTCCTGTACCAAAAATTGACAGAAGGAATCTCTAACTAATTTGTGAAGTACATAGAAAACCTTTTGAATCTCACTCCAGAGTCTTTTGAAAAAGTTTTTTTCTCCCCTCAAAATCAAAAATTTCCAAACAAAGTTTTTGTTTAGAAAATTTGTTTTTTGAGTGATCACACAAATTGACTTTGTGTATTTATTTTGTCTCTGCTCTCTCCTCTCTGCTGTGGTTATTGTACAAACCTCTAATACTCCCTTGGCAGGTGTCTACTTCGAATTTCAAGAAGTCAAACTCTTCCATCTCTCATGCCTGAGGGCAAAAAAATATCACTGAACAGCTTATCCAAGAATTGTTTTTTGCTGAGACAGCTCCCCTTGCTGTCTGTTCCAGACAGGAAATCAGGAATTGGTATTGTAATCCATTTAATAAAACAATGAACTTTGGTTTTCATGTCAGCAGGGAAAAGGGGCTAATTTTTTATTTTTTTGCTAATCACCATCTGGATTAATTTTATTTGCCAAAAATCTTCACCCATGATCAAAAGCCAAGAGTAGTGTTATATCTTTGTTTCCAAGGCAAAGTTTTATATGTTAGGTAATACATGAGAGAGTATTGTAGGTCTGCCCTGAATCAGCAGGGTACTCACAGTATTTGTTAAATGTATGAATGTACATGTAAAGCCAAAAATATAGGATTATCTGGGACAATTCTGGCACACAGATGCTCAGTTAAAGAGATAAAACCATTTCAGACCATTTATTAGGGCACATTAGGCTACAGGAACTCTCTTAAAAACTGTTTGTCTATTTTTTTTTTCTAGAAAAGGATCTTTTTGCTTTTCTGGGAGTTTAAAGGGTCTACATATATTTGTTTCAGATTTAATTTTTCTAATGGTATCCTATCTTTCACAGAAAGACCCTTGAGGCAGAAACCACTTATCTTTTTTGGTGTAATCTATACACTTGATACTGTAGTATTTGCATGGTAGGCTCCTATAAAGAAGGAGAAAAGCAGAAGAAAAGGAGAAAAAGTTTAGGTTGGAGTGCTCTCTGTCGACACGTGCTGAGAACAGGGAAAAGCCGTTCAGTCACAAGGGCCCAGTGACACCCAGAATTCTGCTGTGACACTTCATGTTTCTGAGCCTCCAAAGGAAATTCTCACTCTGCGTGCTTTGCAAGGCAGACTGAATGAACACATCCTCCACGAGCTGAGCCAATCCAAGCACAGATGAGTCAGGAAATTATAAATATGGGCATTAAGGATTGCCTGAAAGACTCTGGCTGTCTTGAAGTGAGACTAAACTATTTGTTTCCTGTCCCAGTGTTGGTGTCATTTGGACACAAACTCCCACTTTGCTGCTTTCACCTAAATGTGAGGATCAGCCAGCTATTAACTCACAACCTGCTCTGCTGCTCACTGTGAAGACTGCTCACTGTTCACTCACTGGCAGGGTTGTGAAGTGTTTATAAACGAGCTGAGAAGCTGCAATTCTCCTCCAGCTCTGCCAGCTCCAGGAGATACTCACTGCATATCATGGTTATCCCTCTGATACTGAAAAACCATCTCCAAAAGATCTGAGGTGAGAAAGTTCTGTAAGTTCAGGAAAGTAAAGCAAGCTGAAAAAAATCCAAAATGCTGTACTTGAGTAGGTCTAGAAGCCAGATGGGAAAGAAAAGATTAGCTGTCATAAACATATCTGTTTTGCTTGCAAGTTAGTCCTAATACTCAATGCATCAACCCAAATTTTATTCATTTTTGTATTTTTGTGTTAACTAAACATGTTTTTTTGGTTTTTTTTTTTCCCTAAGGGAGCAGTAGACAATCAACAGGGGAATTATTCATACCTAAATTTCAGACATAGATTTATATGCAGGCATGATTATGTGAATGCACATATGTTTGAGATTTAGCTGCACATGATGCTTTATGAAAAGTCCTCAGCAGAGATAGTTCCAGCTTGTACCTCAGGGGAAAGTAGAAAATAACATGACAGCTGCCTGAGCTTCAGAAAATCTGCATATTCCAAGGTTTAGCAGTTACCTTAGTAGGGACTCCAAATTCCTATTGGTCTCTACAGCTGATTTAGTAGAAATAATATTTCTGTGAAAAGTGCCACCTGGAGGTGCCAAAGTTTTGTCTCAAACATAGTGCTGTGTTTTAGCTTGAAGAATCTACTGCTGTCATTCACACTTGTTCAAATGTTGGAAGCTTCTCTTACAAAGAAATATTACTTGAAATGTAGTGCAGAAAGATGATGCTTCTTTTTGGGAAAGCAAAGCTGAGTGTCTAAGGCCAAAAAATATTTCTTCAGTTCCATATCAAGACTGCTGGGCTCTTGGCTGCCATCTTGGTTAACAGAAAATGAAACAAAATGGATATGCAGACAACTCCCAAAGTGTGAATTTTTCTGGGTTTTCAACTCGAACAGTAGCAGCAATCTCATCACTGTTTCTTTAGGAGAGCAAGGAGCTAGAAGCAGATGTAATATTCTTCCTCCTTCTTATACCACATTTTGTTTTTCTGAGATAATACTAATTGGAGAATCTGTATCAGAGCCTGCAGGAAAAAAAGTCAAAATGCTGTTTGAAACAGCTGAAGAAAAGAAGGGAGCAAAGGATATAAGACCAGACAAATATTTGTGCAACAGTGAGCAGAGCAGAAGTTAGTCAGAGGGAATAGTAGGAACAAGAGCAGAGTTATTAGGATCAGCTGAGAGAAAACTGAATTAAATGGTTGGCTTGAATCGAACAGGGTTGAGAGGATTATTATTATTATTTTAATTGAAGACACCTGATCTATTTCCCCAGCCTGGAAAGATATCATATATCATAGTGCCAAAGTTCATTTGTATCCACATTTATTTCTTCATAGATGGTAGCATCTCTCATTTAAATAACCATATATATAAGTCACATTTACATGATCTATTTTGTGCAGTGACCATAGGGAATGCAAAGAGTCCTGAGAAGCAACTGGGTGTTCAGTTCACTCATTCCTCAATATACAGATGAAGACCACGTGGGTTGAGGTTTCACAGGCATCCCTGGTTTAGGTGAGGAAGGGGCCGAGGGTTGGGGGGAGGTTCAGTGATATCTCTGTTTCATACCACTGAATAAAACTTTTATTAATTTCAGTGGGAAAAGTGGCAGATCATAAGGCTGCCAATCTTCATTTTGCACCACAAAGTGGTTTACTTTCAAATGTGACATTTTTAGGTGCCACCAGATGTCACTATCGCTAGTTTTAGGTTTTCCCTTGGATTAAAGAGGGCTATTTTCCTTGGAGAAGTACTCTTTTCTAGCAGTGATACAGTTCTCATTACAAACCCAGAGCAATGACCAGAAAATACAGTTTGGCCTCTGCTTTTGAAATCCAGCTATGAATCTTCCATACACAGCTGTTGCTTTTAGTCGCACTTATGACAGCAAACAAAACTTGAATGATCCTGAAATTTGACAACAAATGCATTAGGCACCCAAGTCTTGGATAAGCACTGTGCTAATTATCAGCTATCAGCTGATCAATTTTCCTGAAGACTTGAGCTTTGTATTCCTATGGTTGAGAATGGAGTTTATTTCCTTGTTTTTCATCAGACCTAGCACTCCAGCCTGGATTTTGTCTCAGCCAGAAGGAGATTTATCACTTTGCACTCTTTCTTGGCCATTTTAGACCAGGAAGCTGTTTTTTGAAACCTTTGAGTGTTACAAGCTCCAGATGAAGGCAGTGGGAACTCCAGAGGGAATAGCAAATATTTAGCAAAGCCTTGAATCCCTACCCTATGATTTCAGGGGAATTATTTTAAATTCAGTTTAGAGCTTTCAGGGAAGCAGGACATATAGAAATTAGTTTAAAAAAAATAAAGCAAGAGCAAAATGTTTTCTTGTAAATTAAGGGTTATATAATCTATATGAGCTTCAGTCTTTTCTATACCGGTACCCCTGCATTTCTCCTTAGAATAAGTACTTGGTTATTATTGTTTTGTTTATTTATTTTTGGAACTTTGAAAACTCACAAAAACTCATTCTGAAAAGTAAGAAATAACTCTATACATATTATAATACGGGGTGTTTTGTGCCAACTGTGTGTGAGTCCCTGTGTCTGGCTGGTTAATGCTGCCATTCTGCCAGTGATTGATAGATAAGTGGGCATTATAACACACAGTTTTCAGTGAAGCTCCTGATCAACTCCATTTGTACAACTTTGAGTGAAACAACCTAAGAAAAATGGTCTCACATCCAGTCTTAGTAAGAGATGCCAGCATTTTCTATAGTACTTTATGCATGTGCTTAGAGGAGTAAAAAGGAATAACCCTGCCACAAAGTACCTAGAAGCAGGAATAGTTTGCTAAAAAAATATGTCATTTTGGGGTTCTTTGGGCATCCCTTGCCAGTCAGGTTTCACCAGGCTTGGGCACAGTTTTTACCATTTCAGATGGGCAGAACAAACTCAGGATCTGGGCCATTCTGAAGGGCTTTCATTAGTGGTAAAATCAAGGGGGAATCTTGCATTCCAGTTTTTATTGACACCTTTCATTATCTGTGAATCCATGATTTTTACTATGGCTGGTTTTTGGTATTTTTTTTTTTTTTTTTTGTTTGTTGGTTTTTGGTTTTGTTTTTTTTTTTTTTTATTTTGTTAGTTGGTTTGTTTTTTAATTAAAGCGAGTGTATTCTCTAGCCAAAACAAAGAACTTTTGCACTTGAGGGTATGGTTTAATAGTGAATGTGGGTTGATAGTTGGACTTGATGATCTTAAAGGTCTTTTCCAATCTTAACAACTTAGTGGTTCTGTGAACTAGGTTTCCTAGATCTGAACTAGAATACATTGTCCACATGCCACTGAACAGATTTATTCTAGATGAAATTTTGTATTTTACTTTTTAGGAATGTCACCTTATCACTTTTTATTCAGGTTCCTCTCAACTAGTTAGATAATATTCATCCATTCTTGGAATAGAACCAGAAGATTTTTTCTTCATTGAAATGTACTGATTAGTCAAAACATAATGCTTTGTAAGAGGAGTGTTTCCATTTTAACAAAATTATGCATGAACAATTAGAGAGCCATTTAATTTATGCTGAAACATTTCACTTCACTATTATATTATTGTCATATACTGATCTGTAAACTGTAAATTTAATTCTTTTTGTGTTATGGAAAACTCTTCTGATCAGGCCATTCTCATATTTACCAAGTTACTATTTATTTCCTTGTAACAATCACAGGAAATATCTTGGTGTCTTCTGTTTCAAATTAGGATGAAAGAAAGTTCAAAATGTAGCAACTTTTTGTAGATTTGTTCTTCTGGGAGTTCAAGATGTTCTTCTTTGAAAAGTGAGTTGATGGAATAAAAACATGCATAAGATATTCAAAATAATTTTTATTCATGTTTTATTAAACAGACAGTAAGGGTCTCTTCCTTAGAGTCCCTGAGCTCCATTCATATCAGGATGCACTTATAAACTCATTAGAAATCATTCTGTGTCTGGTGAAAGTCCTTTGAATTCTTTACTGGAAACGTAGGTCACTCTAAATGTGATTACATGAAAATGTATAAGAGCACAGCATCACATCAACCTCACTTATTTGGTTTTGACTCAGTAACAGTAAATTAGTATTCATGATGGATTCTCTTGACAAATAGGGTTATTATCAACACATGCTGTAAACATAAATCAGGTGGATATCAATAAAATTGTATTTTTGTTCTAGTCTTGTTTACAGATCTTCCTTTGGAATGCCACATAAATACACCAAACGCTTGCAGGAAGCTTGTCACTCATGTTATTAGTTTTTTCTGGCTTAGAGCACTGACACTGATCATTTTCTGACAATGTTTACCAACAACAAAGTTGTCCTATTGATCAAACTTTCTTTCTTTTACACTCCTTTATGTCCATGAATGCCTTACATCACTTTGCCTTGAGCCAAATGGTATTATAAACACAAAACACATAGCAAATGATAAAAATAAGCATTAAGGTTATGGTTTGATGTTATGAATGACAGCAACAGATCACTGAAGGAATTTGAGAGAATCAGTATTTTTATATTTCAGGAGAAAACATTAAAAGAAAAAAAAATGAACAAACCACCTAAATCATTTTTAGTTAAAGTTTGTCTGCTATGAGCCCCAGAACTCTGGATTTCTCAGTTTTAGGAGGATGCATTTTGCCAGCATGCTGACTCACACTGTAGTCGTAGGGCATAATTATCACAGTGAATTATATCTGCAGAGAAATGTGGGTTTTTTTGTCTACAGTGCAAATAGGACAAAGAGCGAAAAGCAGAATCTGTCCCATGAGTGATTTGCAAAGCCTCAGATTGATTTCTTTGAAAGAGCCACGTCAGTCAGTTTGTGAAAAGCATGTGTCTAAAACTGCACTCTCAGCTGGCTTGGGGTTTTTCCTTCCATTATACTGACAACATTAGACACTTCTATGCTCCATGATGATTCCACTTTCTTTGCAAAACATGCATTTATCACCCTGCCTTGGTATAGACTTCATCTAAGGCTATATTTAAAGAAATCTTAGGTTTTAGCATGTCTTAAAATAAGAGTTTTGGATCTCCATATTGGATTCCTGATTTATGGAATATGTACTTCTTTGGATTGTTTCTGCTTTCTTTTATTTCTTCTTCCCCTTTAAACATAATTTTAAGTTTTGGGGAAGAAAATTTTTGTTTGTCAGGCCAGCTACTGAAGGACATTAAACTCTGCAAGTGTCTTCACTTGTTTACTTTTTGGCTTCTTTTTGGCTTCTTTTCAGCTTCTTTTCGGCTTCTTTTCTGTGACTTATGAGACATATACTGACAAGTAAGTGACCTTGCAAAGATACCAGAAATGTTGCTATTTTAACTAAAAATTTGATTTTTTCCTGATATCTTTTTCTTACACAAACATCTGGTTTTGGAGACTATTATTTATGACTGTGACCTCTATTTGCAAACATCCCTGTGGAGGAAAGCCTGAAATAACATTTATAGTTAATCACTTGAGAAAGTTTTTCATAGAACAGGTACAGTTTTCTGAATTTGGATTTCAACCTGAAGTAGTCTAATGCTTTGTATCTAATTTAAACTACCATTCAATCAATTTGGAAAAATAACAGATTAATTGAATTTTTAGGATTGAAAGGGGCTTTTGGAGATCTTCCTGCACAAGACCCTGCCAAGGCAGTGTCACCTACGAAAGGGGACACAAAAACCCTCCAGCTGGGTTTGGAATGTCTGCAGAGAGGTAGACTCCATGACCTCCCTGGGAAGCCTGTTTCAAGTGGTCTGCCACCCTCAACAAAAAGTTCTTCAATGTTTGTCCTGCCAAGGCAGTGTCACCTATGAAAGGGGACACAAAAACCCTCCAGGTGGGTTTGGAATGTCTGCAGAGAGGTAGACTCCATGACCTCCCTGGGAAGCCTGTTTCAAGTGGTCTGCCACCCTCAACAAAAAGTTCTTCAATGTTTGTGGTGGAATTTCTTTTGTCTTAGTTCATGGCCAGTGCTCCTTGTCCTGTCACTGGGCACCATTGAAAAGATTTTGACACCATCCTCTTGGCACCTGCCTTTAACATACTTATATGCATTAATGAGATCCCCTCTGCTTTCTCTCCACTGAACAGGCCCAGCTCCCAGTGTCTTCTCATACAGGAGATGCTCCCAACCCCATATCATCTTTGTGGCCTCCACTGGACCATCTCCAGAAGTTCCTTGTCTTTCTTGCACTGAGGAGATCTGAATTGAACACAATACTCCAAATATGACCTCCCTAGGGTCAAGTAGAGATGATGTCCCAATGATAATTTTATTTTTGACTGATTTATTGATATATAGAGAGATAGATATATAGATAATCATACACAGAGAGAGAGGCCTAATTTTTACATCTTCATCTTAAAAAAAACCCTATGATTAAAAAAGTTCTAATTCTATATACTCATTAAATATGACAGTGACTGTCTCTGGAGCAGAAAGGAAAAAGTAAACTGGAGCATTTAATAAGGAGGAGTTATGAACACAGCTCATTGGGATTTATCTTAAGAGGATACAAAAATGAGTCAATATTATTTTGCATAAAATAAGATGATATTTCAGAAAAAAAAAAAAAAAGCAACCTCAGCAAAACAAGTAATTTTAAGCTTCACAACTTTGTGCTGTGTCAGAGCTGAGAAGTACAAACCCAGATCTTCTATTTGAAATATTGAGAAATATGAGTAAATAAATACATGGAGGTCAGCATTCATTTTGCAAAACTGTTAATGGACTGTTCACTGTAATGTCTGAGACAGCAATATGTTATGAAGCTTGAAATGTCTCAGAATGTATTTTTGACTGGACTGCTCTTTCTGATAGGAAATCTGCTTTGCCTTCCCTTTACTATGCTTAGTCAGTGGCACTGATTTTTTTATCATGCAGTTTGACTGCAGATTGAAATGGTTCCTAAGTGCTTAACTGCTGCACTTTTAAGGAAAACAGGGCTGAATTGTCCCTTTGGGACACAGCCATACCCTTTCCCTGCTATTTAGTATGTGGGATAGGTTATTATCTAGCTCTCACTTTTCTGAGCACAAGATTTGGAGATGTGGTTATATCAAAATTTCTTCCCAGTGTTGTATCATTTTCAGGGCATCACTCTTCTCTTGGCTTTCTTTTAAAACTGTAATATATTAAATAACAATTCAGAGCATCATATTGTTTCTATTCATGCCAGTGCTAGGTCGGAGGACTTGGGTAACAGTGGAGAGAAAAGCCATGCAGAACAAACTAGAAAGACAATTTCAGCAATACTTAGCTGCCAGGAATGGCTGTCACAGAATCTTTCAGGTGATCCCACTGGGAAGCTGAGAAAATTAGCAGTCACAGAGCCTCTACATTGGCCCTACTGAGTTCAAGAGCACTGTCCCTTTTTTTGTTTTACTGGTCCTCCATCCATAATCCATCTGCTACCAGATCCATCAGTGAGACCTGAGTCCAACATCACAACACATCTGGACTCACCAAAAAGCCCACAGATTTCAGCACTGTGTCATACAGCACTCCCAGTCCTGGGAACACAGTGAAGGGACACCAGAGGAACCTTGCTCAGAGCCAGAGTGAAGTTTTTATTTTGAATGATGTTAGTTCTCAGACCACCACAGATGTAGGCATGTGTAATAGAGCTCCTGCTCTGAGCCAGGACACAAATCTGTGCAAAGAAATTTTAGAGAGGGTCTGTGCAAATAGGACAGGCACAGAGTAAGGTTGGACAGGGGGGTGGAGCCTCCTTACTCAGGGTGTTGCCATACTTGAGTATCTGTTCAATACGCTGCAGCTGCACATTGGACATCATCCTTGAGCAATCCAGTCTAGATTTAACTGCAGAATACACAAAAAGGCACCTATTTATAAAATTATATTTGGTTTGTGTGGCAAAGTTCTGCCAGCAGTGAATTACAGGGGTGGCTTCTCTGAGAAGCTGCCAGAAGCTTCCCCCATGTCTGATGGAGCCAAAGCCAGACCTCTGGGATGGACCTGCCACTGGTCAGGGTTGAGCCCATCAGTGATGGTGGCAGCATCTCAGGGGTAATATATTTAAGAAGGATAAGGGTGGGGGAAGGGGAAGAAACCCACCCTGTGCAACACCAGCAGCTGTCAGAAGAAAGGAGTGAAAATGTGTGAGAGCATCAACCCTGCAGACTCCCAGGTCAGAGAAGGAGGGGTAGGAGGTGCTCCAGGCCCCAGAGCAGAGATTCCCTCACAAGCCTTGGTGAAAACCATGGTTCAGTAGCTGTGTCTCTGCAGCCCCTGGATGTCCACGGGGGAGAAGAGAACCACCTGCAGCCCATGGAGGATGCCAGACTGGAGCAAATGGATGCCTGAAGGAGTCTGTGACCCTGTGAAAAGCCTCTGCTGGAAGAGGCTTCTGGCAGGATCTGTGGAGCTGTGGGGGACCCAAGCTGGAGCACACTGTGTCTGAAGGACTGCACCCCATGGAAGGGACCCACACTGGAACAGGGAAAGAATGTGAGCAGCCCTCTCACTGAGGAGGAAAGAGCAACAGAGGCAATGTGTACTGAGCTGACTGCAGCCCCTATTGCCCATCCTCTTTTCAGATTTAGATTTTATTTCTCCTTATCCTAATCTGATTTAATTAAAGTACCTCTCCCAAGTCAAGTTTGTTTGCCCATGATGGTCACTGGTGAGTGGTCTCTTCTGCTCTTATCTAAACCCACAAGTCATTCACTATATTTTCTCTCCCCTGTCCAGCTGAGGCTGGCAGTGACAAAGAAGCTTTGGAGGGAACCTGGCATCCAGTCAGGGTTGAACCATCACAAAAATATAATCATAAATCATAGGATTTGTATTAGCAGCAGAGCAGTATTTTAACACCAGCCTCCCGATTTTATTTGAGTTGCTGCATAACCTAAAAAGTATCTGTCCTCACCAAGGAGTGGCAGGAGAGTGCAGGAGCAGCCCCAGCTTGAGTGGGTGCCTCTGGGTGAGGGCAGAGCTCAGGGGGCTGATGAGCCCCTTGTCTCTGACCAAGGGGCTCATCAGCTGGGATTCAGCTGAGCTCTGCTGGTGTGCATTCGACTTGTTTGATTCAGTGTTCTGACAAATCCCTTGATTTCTATGAGCTGGCACCCAAAAAAAAAAAAAAAAAAAAAAAAAAGATTTTTAGTTACATTTTATCTCTTCATGGGTGGAGTAAGTGGGGAAGTTCTTGCAACTTCATACCTAAAGGCTGTGAATTAGCATATTTGGAGAGAAATATTAAACAAGATAATTCCTAAACTATAAGCTTTTTTTTTTCCTAATTATTATTACAAGTGCAGTTTCTGAAATTTTAATTATTTGTCCTGGTTCACATTTCTTTAGTCAATGTACTGTATTTTATTAAATAATGAAATCAAGGTTTATGTTTCCTCAGCACTGACATTCAGCCATTTAATCTTTGCAGAGAAGTGGAAAATGGTCTACTATTTCTCATGTTAATTGTTATGTAGGAGGATTAATTAATACATATGGGTTTCCTTTTTTTACCTCTTTTTTTTTTTTTTTTTTTTTTTTTTTTTTTTTTTTTTTTTTTACCAATTTTGTTAAGTATTTGAATCTCCTTGTAGAGTTAAGTGAATATTTTGGTGAACTACAACACTACCTCTTCAACTATTTATCCACTCAAAATGCTGCTCTGTTGTAACTGACACTCTTCAGCAAATTCAGCAATTTATTCAAATCTGGAATTGGGGACTATATTAATATTTACAATTACTCTTATATTGGCAAAGAAACACTGAAATATTGGTCTGGAAGAGGTCTTGTGCATTCCTATGTCCCTCCAGACTTTGCAATTGCTATTAGACGCTAACATTGTTTAGAAATGTCTATCTTACTCATCTGCTAAAAACAGATTTCAAAATATTCCTTAGCATCTCCTAACAGAGGGACGTCCTGATTTGTCCTGACTGGAAAATGGCAAAGCCAGAAAGTAACATAGAGATATACAGGGAAAATTGCCAGTGTCTCTTTTCTTTTTGAAACCAACAATCTTGGTGTTTATTTCTGGACAGTCTTGGGAAGACCAAATACTAAACTACTTGGAAGAAAATAAAGCCTTAGCAGTTAACCAAAAGAAATGAAATTTAATGGAATGGAATGGGGTCTAATGGAAAAATTTATTCTGAATCCAGTTCTAACAAGCACGTTAACTTTACATATCTGAGCAAAGCACATCAATCAGACACCCAAAAAATTATCAACATCACCATAATCCAGAAAATGTGAATTTTTCCGTTGCTTATCTGAATGGTTCAGGACAGGTGCAAAATACCCCATCACATTTATTTTATGGAGGATGCCTAAAATTTATTTCCATGTGTCCCAGGAGGGTTTTTCACTTAATCTACTCTTTGCCCAAAAAGTAAGCAAAATAAATCCATCAGCTGGCTACATTGATCTCTAAAAGGGTTAATATTTACACAGGAATAGGCAGAGTTTCTACTCTGAGCATTGCAAATTGGAGACTGGCACTTGTATTTCTGCCTTTAAAAGTCATCTCCTTGATGCAAAATGTTAGTACCAGGGTTAGCAAAATGCAGAGCCACTGTGAAATATATACAGTCTCATAACTAGCTGTCCCTCATTCTGTCCTTCTCTTCTGCTTGGACAATGAGCATGACAAAAGTCAGAAATTTGATAGGAGGGATATTTCTTGGGGCAGCTGAAGTTTTTCATATTTTCAAGTAATAGGATCATTACAGATGATATTCAAGGATATAGAGAGGTAAGGTTTAGGGAGAGGAAGGATCTTTTATTAACTCTACTTTATGGTTTCAAAACCAGACATGCTTCAGGCATACAAACCTTTTTCTTGTGCCCTTGGAAACTGGTCTTTTTTTTATAACTGTATCAGCTAGTTTAATAAAATATATTGCTTCTCCTTCTTTCACATTTTAAGACACATTAAAGCAAGTGAGTTCTGCCCTGCTATGAACGTTTCACAAAATTTTTATTTCAAAGAAATAGTCAGCAAAATGCTCTAACTTCAGCAATTGATATAGACACACAAAAATGTTGACTTTAAAATCCTTTATATCTTTAGCCTCCACATTCCTGCTTTATCCTCTTCATGCCTGCCTTCATCCTTCTCTTCTGCTGCTTTTACAAAGTGGAAGTACTAATTGCATGATCCCTCCATCTTATTGATACAGATTAAACCCAGCGGTAGTATGTCTAGTGAACTCAGTGGGATCTTTCTTAACAATTTCTGCAAATTAAATAATTCTTGTTCCTGTACACAATATCAGTAGTTGCATTTCTCACACATTTACCTATTTCCTTATTTTTTATTTAGTCATACTTCAAATATATTTTTTTTAAAGCTACCATCAGTAATATCTTAAAGAACTACATAAAAATAGGCCTGAAAAATACCAGTGGGAGAAATGTCATGAGCCATCAAGCTTAATTTCTTTCTGAAGTAATAATAATTCCTTAATACTTTTCCTCTCTTCTTAGCCTATGTTCTGCTATTTCTCTCCAACTCATTGCACTATTCCTGTCCCATGATTCTCACTTGTCCTAATTATATTTATTACTTATTGCTGGAGAATAATTATGAGTCAAGTATGTGGGAAAATTTTAATTAATGCTAATTTTACATTTAGATTTTTTTCTGTGTACACATATATAAATAATTATATGCAGTTCTGGAGTTACAGAATTTTTTTAACCCAAAAGCAAAAACACCCCAAAGTCCCAGTCTGGGATGAAAGCATCAGCTTGGACAGCTGGACAGTGAACACTGTACTGTTTAAAAATGAGACAATTCAACACATCACTGGGAACAACAGACGAGAGAAAATTCAGTGGTCTGGTCTCTGTCACAGAAGTTATGCACTTGGTTTTATAAAGTGTTTAAGTAGCAATTGCCAAAGATACAACAAGAATGTTCTCCTTTTGGGAGGTCGGCTCCCAAACTGAAGTGCTTTTCTTTCCCACAAGACTCTCCCTTGTCTGTGTCCCTGCCCCAGCATGTGCTGTCCATGACAGAGACAATGATTCCCCACCTGCACTGGGAACAGGGATGGGGCTCCTCTACCTCAAGGCACAGGCTTTGACACTCTACAGGGTTACTCTTTGTGCCTCTGTGCCTCAGACTTGTCTTTTTTTCCATGGTATCCAACTACCAAAGGTAGGATTCACCTGATCAGAGGTAGGAACCTACTATGGGAGAGTTATTTAGACTCTTTATGATCACCAAAAAGAAAAAAGACACTTCAAGAGTGAAATTTATCTTATTCTGAAACTGGGGTTTGATAGGGAATCTGATGAATTGCATGCTAAAAGTGCCTTTTTCTTACCCCTGCCTATAGTGGGCACTTGGTTTGACTGTCTTGTAGACATTTGTCTTCAACCTACGCACATACCTGGAGATATAGATGGGTGGTACATCTCAAATGTACTGGGTTCAGGGGATATTTCTGTTATGTTCTGGAAGTCACACTTCAATTTTACTTAAGCAGTACTTTAACCTCATAAATGCTCTGTTTGTTCTGGTTTTAGCTAACTAACCTCTTTACACCCTTCTGAAAATCTGTGCAGGTGTCTGTCCTCACCTTTGAAAA
The DNA here is from genome assembly GCF_017590055.1 of Onychostruthus taczanowskii. Classification (NCBI taxonomy): domain Eukaryota; kingdom Metazoa; phylum Chordata; class Aves; order Passeriformes; family Passeridae; genus Onychostruthus; species Onychostruthus taczanowskii. The sequence goes on from NW_024497629.1 coordinate 2,725,314, forward strand.
TTTGGTTCTTAAGTCCAATTCTAATTTTTTTTCTAAATTTCTAAGTTTCTACTGAAAATGTTTAGTCCTGCAGCTTACATTTATATAACATTATTTTGCAGATAAATTACTGAGTGCTCCAAGCTTGTCTTATACAAATGACTTCATCTACCCCCAAATAAATGGGCACATCTAAAATGTGAAAGCTTATTAACTCCCAATTATGTTTAACAGCATTCTCTCTGCTTCTCTTTCTTAAAAAAGGTTTATTTGCACTAAAATCTTCCTTTGGAAAGACTTTGAAACCTTTATTACAACTGGAATTAAATGAATCTATATTTAAAACATGAGTAGTCTAAGTGAATAAAAATGCACTACTGTAAAATTTTCTGCAGTATTATAAAAATAAAAATTTTGTTGACTTTATAAGATTGGATAATATGTGGCAAATAAAAGGTCACAAGAGTAGTCTGCTGTTCACTTTTCTAATTTTAGAATAATGGCATTCAATTTTGAAAAAAATTAAATAGACCTAACTTTTAAACTGATTTTTCATAATTCTGATTTGCAAAGAGATTTTCCAGGGTTACTCAGAGCCCCATCCAACCTGATGTGGAACACTTCCTAGGATGGTGAATCCACAATGTCTTTGGGCAAAATTTACTTGAAGCTGAATAAAAATATTCAATTATTAAAAGTAATTATACTTATTTTATTATAATGCTAAAGGAATATACGTACACTAAACAAATGCTTTAAGAACACCTTTCAAATTAAAAAATATCTTGTGGAATTTCACAATTGCTAAAAAATCCATTATTTTGGCCTCAAGATGACTGTCATAGGAAAAAATTCTGTAATCCGGTTTTGCCACTGCAAAGGGAATTACATCACAGGAAAATTGGAAATTTCTTTCCTTTTTTTCCTCTTGTTCCTGGAGTGCAGTAACTTACTCCTAGGGTGAGCTAACATCTTTGTCTCCATTGCAGTGACACAGAGGTGGATGAGGCGGCGTTGAGGGAGGTGACACTCAGCTGCTGCCTGGCTCAGAGGTACCAGGATCCGTGGGTTTAGAGTGCCAGGAAAAGCATTAGAGAGATGCTGAGGGAGAACAGTGTCAGCCACAGGTCAGAAAAATCATGCACAAGGGTGGCTGTGTCCCAGCATTAGTGCTGGAATTGGGAAGAAAAGGCTGTGGCAGTAACTGGGTGTACTGGTAGACCCGCAGTGCTTACCTCAGGAGCTGAACCACAAAATTGGAAATTTTGTAATTGTCCCTGATTGTAACTCCCATCAATCAGTAGCAGAAATATCATATGAACCTGTGTGTATTTTCTGCTTGCATTTGAAAATAGTGTATTTATGCTATTCCATTAGTGTATTTTAATAAGCATTGCTTTGGGACACTATGCCTGCCAATTTATGTTTATGAGACTGTCAACAGAATTTACATGCCTAAGAAAATATGATACAACATTGCCAAAGCAGGGACTGCCTGTCAAATGAGGTTGTCATGGAGAAATGAGACATAGGAAAGCTCATACAAATAGTGGCACAAGGAGAATGCCAGAGATTTTTTTATTCCCCCTGCTGAGCTCAATAAATATTTATTTCAATAAGGGAAAGGGTAAAAAAATAATGAAATTATGAGCCATATTATGCAATCATTTTTGTTTAGGAGAATTTTTCATTGAAACTGGCCCAATACAAAACCTCACCAATAGGTAAAGTTCTTGCATTCTGTATTGTGCATTTAGAAACAATTTTACTGCCATCTAAGTTTTGCCAGGCAGCCCCCTGTCCTGCCTTGAAAATGAGCAATTCAACACTAAAGGTAATTTCTAGAGTGTGCCTTTGGGCTGGCTTGTTACTGACCACTGGAGTGGCTCTCGGGAGTCTTTGGGAGCTGATATTAATTAGACAGCTCCAGACAGCACTCAGACTGGTGCTAAAGTGGCTCAAGAATTTGAAGGTATTTAATGACCTTTTTGAACTTCTGCTCATATCAGCACTGAAAAATTAGGGATTTCAGAGAAAAATACGAAGACAAATTCTTATCCAGCCTGACAAAGCAGGCAATTCAGTCTCTGCAAGATACTGGCAGTGACACCAACTTGACACATGTCAAGGAGATAGGAGGTAGCCAAGTACTCTGGAGTTGTTTCCCTTATCATAATTTTAATTACTCCAGGGAGAAGATTAGATGGTGCTTGTTATTTACAGTTGATTCATAAAATGGTGATTATATAATGAGGGAAAACATTGAGGGGAATATCTCTTCAATTTTCAAACTCTCTAGGTAGAACTAATTCTCTCTGACTTTAGCTCACTAAAAAATTATTATTGAAATCTAAGCAACAGATATAGGCTTCCTTAACAAAGATATAGTCTCCTTGAGACCATGATTCATCACCTTATAAATTAGGTGAAGTGATTTCTTCCTCAAAAGCACTTCTTTCCTCCAGTGGCACTAAAGGTACCCTAGAGAGGCCTGGAATTTATAAGAATGAATCTGAAGATTATAGGTGATGTGGTCACGGACTTGTAGTCTGAGGTGATATCAGCCACTGATGTTTTGGCTCCAAAGACTTCCAAGACCTCTCTGAAGCTTCTTTCTTTCTTTCCTATCCATGACAACTTCAAATTGCTGATGGCTTCTATGGAGAACTTTGAACCACCAGCAAAAACAGCTGAATCAATTGCAGTGTCACATTCACCTGGACCATCTGTGAATAATTAGCATCCATTCTTTGTGGACTTCCAAAGCTAAACCTGTCTCCCAGCTGCACTCCAAACATCTTTGAGTGTTTTGGTATCCGACCCATCTACCAGCTACCAAGCAATCAGTTTGTTAATTGGATACATGTGCATTTCCCTCCACCTACCTCCTGCACAGGTATTCCAAGTGAAATTTGGTGTCCCTTCCAACCCAAACCACTGTGTGATTCCATGAAACTGATGTGTGCAGAGTGGTAAAAACTATCTAGCATTTTCTGGGTAAATTATTATTTCCATTCTTTTAAAGTTGAATGCACCCCTGAGTATGGGTCTATGCATTTTCTTTAGAGTTAATTGCATTAAATATCTGACCAACAAGTTATTGTAAACTGTAAGAAATATAGAGCATATAATCCTGTGCTGTATAACTTTCACAAGATGTAATGGTATGCAAGCATATTATAAATACACTAGAATAATTTATTTATTATATTCCATTAGTGTATTTTAACAAGCATTGCTGTGGGACAGTATGCTTGCCAATTTATGTTTATGAGACTGTCAAGATAATTTACATGCCTATGAAAATAAACAACATTGCCAGTGCAGGGTCTGCTTGTCAAATAATCTTGTCAGGAAAAAATGAAACACTACCAAGCTGAAGAGTAAAGCATATTCATTATTGTTGGCTACACAGATTCTATGTGACACAATGAAATACATTTATGCCATTTTTCATGTATCATATGAATAAAAAAATAAGGGAGAGGGATACTTCAGGCAGCCATATGTTGTACTGTACAAAACAGATTTAGCACTCCATCACAATTTTTTCTTCAATATAATAAAAACAATATTAAAAGGGTAGACATACCTGAGCCCCATTAACTTTAGTGGGCAAAACAAAATGCATTATTCATCTGGGAAACTAAAAATACTACACAAAATCATGATTACTTCACAACAGTTAAACTGAAATAAAATAGCTGCAGAGCTGTCTAGGGCTGAAAAAAATTACCTGGAAGAGTTCATTCAGGAGTTCTGTCTAGGTAATTATTGAGCTGCACTGACAAATTCTACACTTCCCTGCCAATTACACCTTCCAGGCCATGGCTTTTGGAATAATTTAAAGCAGTGAGATTTGGAATCTTGTTCTCATAATTCCCCATAGACAGCTAACTCTGCATTCCCTTCTTCAGGAGAAAAACCCCAAACTGTAAATGTACTCTCCTCCAAATTCTCCCTAACCATAGAACTGCCCTTAGAAACAGCCTCAGAGATGAAATGTGTCCAGGAGGCAAAAAATTACCCCAAATCATCCCAAAGCAGATGAATGCTCTCACTAATGTCTTCAGAATCATCACTGTTACCGGCAAGCAGTGAGAATGGCTTCAGAGAAAAATGGATAAGAGGCATACAAAGTGGGGGGAGGGCAGTGTTTATCAGAAAGACTGTAAAGGTATTCTCATTTATGTGGGGAGATTGCCTGTACACAGAGCAAGCAGCTTAGATGTGAATAATCTCTGCAGTGCACGGCACAGAGCGTGGCGGCCGCCGATGCTATCGGCAGCAGCACCGAGACAGACAATATGCATGAGGATGATGAATGAAGAACAGGGATAGGGCTGAGAATCACAGGAGGGATGATAATTCAGTACCAGTGAGATAAATTAGAGGGGTACAAGATGAAACTTAGCTGGCTCAGATATGTATATGCACAGAGACTGAGGAGTAAGCTGGCTGCTGAAGGAGAGTGCTGCTCAGACAGGGCCGCACTGGAAAGGGAAGGTGAGATGTCCATGGAACTTCACTTGCCTTTCCCATGAACGGGCACTGTAAACTGAACCATTAGATGCCCCAAAAATCTGGGACCAAGCAGATCTGAACCTGCTGCTTTGGGCTGGCCTGGCCTCTCTACTCCATCTGAGTTGTCCGCTGGCGAGTCACTCCCACAGTAGAAACCACACTACTATACTTCCTATACTTGTTACAGAAGATTACATGAAAGACAGCAAAAAGATGTTTTAAGGGTCATTCCAAGCTGAAATTTTGCTAGAGGTGATGTCATGCTAGAGGTCATTTTATAATGGTGGTCTGATGGGTCTGTCTCATACTGACTTTTAAGATGGCAGCTGGACTCTCACTGACAGCTGTATTATACAGTTAATATTTAGCTAGAAACCTTGCCTCCAGAAGCAGATGGCAAGACAGACTTTAATGGGACTGACTAAGTTGCCTTACTTTGCAACTTTCTTGACTGAAGTCTAAAGCCTATCAATTAATAGGTTGGATTTTAGACAGACTTTTATAGGTTTGTATGAGCAGAGTAAGTCAAAGGTTAGAAAACAAATCAAAAATGTTTACTATTATTATTGATTTTTAAAGTTTGTTAGATCCCAAGTGCAGAAATTTGCATTGATTGATTTGGTATTTAAAAAAACAGAGTGGGAAAAAAAAAGCCAAAAAGGTGGTGTTCCTCTCTTACCTATTTCAGATTCCCAGTGACAAGCCCCAAAAGACAGTGCAATTCTATTTTGGAAACACAAGTAAATGTCTCAAAATAGCAGCAAACCAAATGTCCAGTAAAAAAAAATACCACCTGGAGTGGGGTTGAAATAATAGGAATGGAGTCAGGTGCTCTGTGGAGGTGATACAACAGAAAATCGCTGAATGACTTAGGTTGAAAGAGACCTTTAAATATCATGAGGTCTACCCCTTCCACCATGGACAGGAACATCCTCCAATAGACCAGGTTGCTCAAAGCCTCATCCAACCTGACCTTGAACACTTCCACAGATGTAGAAGCCTCTCTGGAAAACTTTCTCCAATGTCTCACCACCATTGCACTAAAATAATTCTTCCTTATAGCCAATCTAATTCTACAGTCTTTCAATTTAAAACCCTTGCTTTCTCCTTTACAAGCCCTTGTAAAAAGTCTGCCTCCATTTTTCTTATAAGCCCTTTACATACTGGAAGTCCATGTGTTGTGTAGCAGGATAAGTAGAAGTGAGATAAATTGCATAGCGAGGTAATGCTGTGATTAATGGGGGAAATACTTTCACAAGAGAATTAGGGATAATTTAAGACAGGCAGAAAGTAAGATTTGTCCAGAATCCTTCTCAGTACACATCAGTTCTGCCTCGTAATAAACTCTGTCTCCCAGCACTGGACCTCTGGAGTAGGTACTTCCAATTGTGTGGCAATTTCTCATTTGAGTTGTTATCTATAAGAAATTGTATCTAGCTTTCTTCATAGCACTCTACCACATCCCCACACATGGTTGATTTAATTAACACTTTTCTGCAGCTCTTTCCCCTCAGTGTAAGCTTCCATCTATTTATTTATATTTCCCCCCAGATTGTTGACTCTCAAGTTGTGTGAAATATTTTTAGGTACATTACATCTAATGTAAAAGAATCACAAATCAATCTCTCTTTAACTTCTCAGGCACATATATACCCTATTTTAATATGACCATTTATGCTGCTGTGTAATACATCTTCATAGTGTTGGCTTAATCACGAGTGACAAGTGTTGAAAATGTAATAAAGACAGGGACACATTAATCCATTTTGTATGAAAATGTGAAAAGGTAATCAGATTCTGAATGGCTGCATGCTTTAAAAATATACTGGCTGAGATTTCTTTTTCCATTCAGGATTCTCACCAGAGATTCTGATTAGAAAGATTTCAGTATAAAATTGCCTTAAAATATTACGATTGTGCCAAAAATGCACCGAGGAAGTTTTATAAAATTAGAGGTGAATCTCAATCAGTAATGTGATGACCCCAAAGCTTCTTATATACTTTAAATAATCAGGGAACTCTATATTCCTTTTCTTTTTAAAGAATCTTATACGCCTTGCCCATGGGTAGAAATGCAGGGTGTATCATTACCATTTCTCTTTCTGAATATCCAAATCTAATTAAATAATAATTGTTAATAATTATTCCAGTCTCCACAGGCCGCTAAGGATTCCTTTATACAAAAATCTGTATAAAGAAATATCATCTTGGGTTTTTTTCCCCTGCAAAAACAAGAAATAGGAGGAAAAATTGCATTCTGTTCAACAGACACTCTTATAGAATATTCTTCCTCATCCATCACTGTGTAATATGTATTTCCCATGCCCTAGAGAATCTGTGCAGCCTGACATAATGTAAAGGGATTTTTTTTGGTGGGCTTTTTTTAAGAAAAAGAACAAATTCTTAGCATCTTACTTTTTCTTACCATGTTACTAGGAGACTAAAATTGTAGGATTGAGATGATTTAATTACTCCAACTTGCCTCTTCAAATAACTGACTAGCCTAGGCTACAATCCAGTAGTCTGTAATACTTTCAGATTCACTTCATTACATTTGGTAGCTCAAAGACTGGAACTTAAATCCATTCTGTGGCAGTATCCAAAAATGATCTTCCCACTGGTAACTATTCTGGTTCCACAGTTATTTCCCATTCTGTGTGAAGGAAACATCTCCCAGACCAAAGTAACATTACACATGAAAGACCTTTTTAATTGTGATCACTCTCTGTTAAGCATCTAAATTAAATAATTAAATCTACACAAGTCCTGATGAAACTGAAAATATTTATTTAGTTATTTAACATTGAGCAATTATATCTCAATGCCATCTTAACTCTTGAGAAAGCGATGATGCTCTGATTGCACCACTGAAAATGCAGCTTATAGTGCAGTGTCACTGGTATAGTTTGGCAGTGTGGCATATTTACCTCTTTGTGCTTTTTATCAGTTTGAAGCATTTTAGCTGCAAAACATCAGGGTCAGATTTTCACATGCTTTGCAGAGTTTATTATAAGGCCTCAAGAGCTGATGGCTCTAGACATCCTGTCTGGGAATTATGGTGATTTAATAATTTCAGCAATCTTAAAGTTTCATCATTATTTCCAAAATAACTGAAGGAGTTCAGCACACATCATACATACTTTTCTTCCTGCACAAAACCTAGTAAATCTTTTCAGCATGAAAAAAACATTTGCAACATATAAGCAAGATGTATTCCTAAATGTGAAGTGGAAAGGTAAATGATTAGAACATTTCCCACAAGCCCATGCAAATTATATAAAACCAAAAATTGGTTCTGTCAATCATTTTTCATTTAACACTTTCAATTAAATTGAAATGCTGTAGGATGCCACTTTAAATTATCTACTTAATAGAGTAGGAAGGGGAAGGATTGGCTTCCTGCTGGGGCTAAGGCAGTCCAAAACCAAAGTGGATTCAGCTCTACCTGCAGAGCTCCTGTGTAATCTAAAGCTGTTCATCTTGCAGAAAAGCCACAAAGGAAGGCTGATGGTGGATCACCTCCTACAGAGATGGGTCATGGCCTTGCTTCAGTGGGTTTCTCCGGGGAGTTCTGTGCTATTAGTAGCCTCCTATGACAAACAGAATAGAATCCATTTCAATCTTTGCTGGCAGCATATGAAATAATATTTTATCTAAACTACAATTCTGTTTTAACATCTATCTTGTTTCTTGTTAACCAATGTTTTAATGAATAGCACTGAGACCATGTCCACATTTGTGAACTACAGTAATGACATTTCAGGAGTAACAGAGATGAGGAGAGAATTAATTTATTTTTCACAATGATTGTTTATACAAGGCTTCTGTGAGTCACAAAAGAGGTTATAAATGAGGGAGCACTGGAACAGCACCTCCTGAGCTCTACTTTGTAAAGGAACTTTAAATAGAAATGAAAATGTCACATTCATGCACAGTGAATTTCATTCTTTTCCCCTTTAATTTTGAAGAAAAACTCAGTTTTATTATAAGGGTTAGCACAGGCTATCATATGTTGGCAAAAACCTTAGATAAATGCCAAACATAAATTTCTAAAATTATTTTTTGACTCACCAAATCTTTTACAATCTATGTGATAATTTTGTTGCTCTTTAGGAAGACTGAAATACAGTACATGCAGTTCTGCCTCCTATAGTTCTAGACTATTTCAAAACAGACTGATAATACAAAGGGTCCAGGTCAATACCAATCCTTCCATAGTAATTCACAGGGATGCTCAGGACAATAGGAGCCACCAGTGTGTCAGAGTGCTTTCAACACTGTGGTATCATAAGAATATCCAGGTACAGGGTGAGAGGCATAATTTTGAACTTCTTTTTAGACTTGGGCTGAATAATACTCCTGTGAATGAATTTTATACATCTTCTACATCAGGACATAGGCAGTTTCCACAAGAAAAGTCTTTCCATGTATGTAGCAGCTCTATACCTGAGTTTATATATGTGCCAGTAGGTACAAAAATTAGTTTCTTTGACCATGCTAGATGTGGGTCAGCTAAGCCTTAAAATATATATATTTTTTTTCCTGAAGAGAGCAGTGAATAGGGGTGGCACACAAAACACCTAGTCATGTTCACCTGTATAAGATAGGCTCATAATATAGATTGAGAACTTGAGCAAGTTACTCTCTAATCCTAAAATGAGACCTGATACTTGATTATGTAAATACTCTCCATCCAGTTCCATGGAAAATGGACTAAAGTTGACCTTTAGTAACTTTTCTTTGCATTTTAAAGTGCTTTCTTCTTTTCAACCAGTTGGTAAGAGGCAGTTATGGTGGAAGATTTATTATTATAAACAAGGGTCTGCTTGAGTTTGTTCTCAAGGCAGACACCTAAAAGGGCACATGAAACTTGCCCAAGTGAGGCTGTTTTCTCTCCATTATCATAGAGGGAGATCATGTTGATTATTACACATGCAAGCATCTACAGAGACCTAAATTTGGGGAAAATGAAGAGCATTTCTGTACACAGCTCAGGTAGTGATAATTGGCATATAATATCCCAATAAAGGAAGAGGAAAGTAGATACTTAGCCTGAGTGGGTGAAATACCACTTTCAGTGTAACTAAACCTGCTGTACACTGCCAGTGATGCAAGGCAGCTTATGAAACCTGCTCCACAAGCAAACTGTTATCAGCATTTAAAAGTATAGATGTATAGATAGGCACCTAGATGGGCTATGACACATCTCCTGCTGCAATATTATCATATGGTGTCCTGGTTCAGGGCAAATTTGGGAGATTACTCCCAAAGGGGCTCCTCTAGAAAAGCAGATTCAATTGGTCCCGCCCCCCAACCGGTTCGGGAGAAAATATCTCCTTGGAGAAAAGTGGAAAGAAACCTGTTTATTAAACAATAGAACCCAAACAATATTAAACAATAAAACCTCTTGCTGCTCCAAAAAGAGATGGCAAACTCAGAACAGCCTCTTCCCCGGGCTGCAGCTCGGCTCACTCAGTCTCTGATCAGGCCCTTGGTGCTGGAAATGCCGCGGCCCAGGCCCGGCCTGGTGCGCCACATGGGGAGCTGCCGGTGCTCTGCTGGTGTTCAGGCCAGAGCAGGTTTGAACAGGTCCAAGAAAAAGGAAAGATCACAGTCCAGGGAACTTCTTTGCCTCAGCTAGCTAAAGCTAACTAAAACAAAGGTGAGTTCTGTCCTGCTGTCTGTCCATCGCAGACAACAACAGTCCAGGAGGAGGAATGTGGAGGAGTCTGAAAACAAACTGCGCGCTTCTTCCCTCCCCTCTTCACTCTCTGGAAGAGTCTTAAAGGTGCAAAACTTATTATTCAGTATAAACAGAACAAGATGACTGGGGATAAAAGCATCATATAGTCAACCCAGGAAAAATATGTATATTATATATCACAAGCAGATTCTGAGAAAGGAAAAGCAGAGCTTCAAGCACTACTTCTCTAGACTCTGCTATTCCTTATAATGAAATATGTTTCTTCCGTGGTTCCTTTAGAGAGAATAGATAGGGGTAAAAACCCCAAAACTAATATATTTTTAATATATATAACTAATACATCTTAAGCTGTGCCAAGGGGAATATAGATTGGGTATTAGGAAGAAGTTTTTTTACAGAAGGGATGATAAAGTACTGGAATGATCTGCCTGGGGAGGTGGTGGAGTCACCATCCCTGGATGTGTTTAAAAAAAGACTGGATGTGGCACCAGCACTGCTGAATAAATCTACTAGCACAGGTGTTTGCCTTCAGATTAAGTCATCAAAATGTTGGTAACCAAATGACAGCTGGGTGTTTAAGACTGAGCCACTACAACCCTTGATTCACCTGCCAGTTTGAGATATCTTCTGCCATGTAGGGCTCAGATCTGTATGAAGTTTGTAGATTTGGCACAGGAGTTACAGGAGGACTACAGTCACCGCCACTGGCATGAAGACCAGCAGAGACAGCCCAGAACATCTTCCATGGTACCAAATACTTACCTTCAGGTAACCAAATCAAGCCCTAAGTAGGTCAATGTCAATTTGAACATGAGCCAGCCATGCCCTGGCAGCCAGGAGGGCCAACACTTCAGGCCCAGCATCACCAGCCAGGCAAGGCAGGGGGTTGTCCTGCTCTGCTCTGGGCTGGAGCAGCCTCACCTCGAGTGCTGGGGACAGTTCTGGGCACCACAATATAAAAGAGAAATTAAGCTATTACAGAACACCCAAAGGAAGGCAACAGAGATGGTGAAAGGCCTTGAGGGGAAGTTGTATGAGGAGTATGATACTGTTGGACACAAGGTCTGACTCTTGGGACTGTCCTGTTCAGGGTCAGGAGCTGGTCTCAATGACCCTTGTGGGTCCCTTCTGACTCAGAATATTCTGTGCTATTTAGTGGAGTTGGCAGAATTATTCATAGTCCCAGAATCCACTCATGGATGGTCCAGTGAAGCACTTCCACTTTATCTTTGGTTGCATATATGGACAAATTATTGACAATTATATTAGCAGTTTTGTTTCATGGAAGATAGCCATGTGTTAAATAGGCTTTTGACTACATACTATGGCTAATTGTGTAGCATAAGCTTCCATGGCTAAGTGTATGTTGACCGCAAGGGACTGAATTAAATAATAAATAAATAAATAAGCAACCGCAGTTTGGTTGCTCAGGGTCTTCCAGTGTCTGACATTGTTATATATCATCTCAGTACACTTTGTACACTGCTTCATATTTTATAAAGCAACTTCCACCTTGGTGTCTGTATCAAGATACCCACTCTTCAATTAAGTTACTGTAAAAACAAGTTGGAGAAAAATACAAAGTTTAAAATTTAGAGTAGAAATGTCAACAGTATTAAATTCAGTCAAATATACAAAGCTGACTAGACAGAGCAAATCACTTTAAAATTATCCACAAGTGATTAACATTACTTTTGTTTGAATCAGGCTCTGTGTTCTTTAAATCCACATCCTTAACCTGTACAGTATTTAGCTACACATGACAAAAAAAAGATGTCTTCTGCTCTGCCTAAAGCTACTTGCCATCTTGAAAGCTTTTATAGAAAACACTGGAGAAGCATTAATGATTATTTTCAAAATGTGTCACCTAGAAGTAGATATTTCAGTATCAATAATTACATCTTATAAGTTAATAAATAGCAGCTCTTCTAGATGATTTCTAATTGTAGTATAAACTGGAAATTCTATTCCTGTTTACTCAAAACACTTAGGACTAAAGACTAAAAGTGTTGCATTAGTAGCTTATTCTACAAATCATTTCACTGATTACTTGTAGATACATATTCCATGGAGTGTGCTCATCAACATTGTTACTGAATCAGAGAAAATAGGATTAGAAAGGGCTTAAAGGTCACTCATTCCATTTTCTTGTCTCAAGCCATGATCATCCATACTTAGAAAACTCTGATGGATGGAGATTTACTCTCTGCAAAATCCCTTTCAGCAATGCTTATTTTGATACAAAGAAAATGTTTCCCTTATATTTAAACTAATTTTCTTCTATTTCAGCTTAAGCCCAATGCTTCTAATTGAACAATGCTTGCAGAGAAAGCTCATTTGTCTCTTTTCTTCTACTCATTTGCTGAAGACAAGTTAACATCTTTCCTTTAAAAATTCTTTTTTTTTTCCTAAAGAAAGCAGTCTGAGTGCCTTCAATAGGTCAATTTTTTCTGACCAGAACCCAAGTGCATCAGTAGGACTGAATTTCTCTGATCAACCTCATCAAGTCTCCAATCCTTTGTCCAGCACTATGTAAGTGTCAAGGCCAGTGCTTGCCAGGCATGGTGAGGGTGGGTGTGTGTCCTGTCCTGTCCCCTGCCCATCCTGATCTGTTCATTTGACTTCCCAGCTGACCTTGGACATTTTGTACTTGTATGATGCTCACCAAACTATCACTGGGGAGTGTGACTGCACAGACCTAACCCTGCTTGAGTATTGCAGGACTGCCCCCACGTCAGACAGGCCACCAAACTATGTCTGATATGGTCACCTTCATTGCCCAACTTGGCTTCCCTCGTTCTACAGTCCTGTTACTGCTACTTCTTTGTAGAAACATTTTGTTTCCCTCCCTTTAGAACTGTCTTGAATTTTTGGGTTTTCATCTTTTTTTTTGCGGATTTGTAAAGATCATTTTGTATTCTAGTCCTTCCCTCAAATCTTAGTGCAGCCCCTCCTGGCTTGGTGCTGATTAGTAATTAAATAAGTATACACTTCATGCTTTTGAAATAATTAAGGGAAATATCGAGTGGTGGCAGACTGAAGACAGACCTTGTGAAATTCCACTTACAGCATCCTTCCAACTTGGCAGTGAACCTAATAGCTACTTTCCCCAGTATGATATCCTTCCCTTCCAGCTGTGCCGTATTTCTTTAGCTTGTTTAAGAGAGACCTGCTGAAGTTTAGCCAAATGATCTCTGTTCCTTTTCTTTTCTTTTTTTCAGGAAAGCACTTAACTTCTCACAGAAGGAAGCTAAAAAACTGTGACATGATTTGTTCTCGGCTGTTCTTCATCTCCTTATAAACATGTACTAGCTGTATACATGTAGTTCAATTATTTATTCCAGTATTTTCACAGGAACTGAAGGTCAGCTGCTAGGTTGCTCCTTACACCCATTAAAAATAGACAATATATTTTCCTTTTCCAGGCTTCTGAAGCCACACTAGTCCTTATGAGTTCACAAAGTTGCTGACCCTGAGACTGTTTGAGTCAGTACCATAAAGTGATTTTCATCAAGCTCAGACAGTTCAAACTTATCTACCTGCTCTCTAATTGGCTCATGTCACTGCTCTTCTGGCCCGAGATTTTACCCCTCATTGTTCATGGTGACGTAACAAGCTGCCTGATGAACACTGTTATTGTCAGTGGAGGCTGGAACAGAAAATGCAGTAAATGCTTTGACTCCTCTTTGTATCACCTGTCAATAGCTATCTCTCCTTGGCAAGCACCAGATCAACTCTTTGCTTGATCTCCTTCTTCCCTGGTAACATATTGCACTTACAGAGAATTCTTGGTTTTTTGTTGCCCTTGCTAGAACATTTGCTACATTTTTTCTTGTTAGATATACGTTTCTAAATCTTCTTTTGGCCACCTAATAGAAGCAGACTGCTTTTTTCAAAGATGCTAACTGGGTTATTTGAGTATCTGAAGATTTTGTTCAGGTGTTTAAATGCAGATTTACGTCTCCAACTTTAAACTTTGAAGTCTGAAATTGATGGCTTACATAAAGTATCATATCCATTTACCTGCTTTCACTAGCAAAATAAGAGATGGGAGAAAAGAAATACTACATCCAATTTAAAGACAAAATAGTATATCCAATTTAGCAGACCTTCAATCTTTTCAAAAGTTGTTGTTTTCTGAATTCATTTAAAAAGCAAAACCTCTTTCTTTTAATGCTTTTGTTAATTCTTTGAATAAAACAGCAATTTCATTTCCTTTCACATATGTAACAGTCAAAAGCTTATTTCTTGATTTAAAATTAAAGCAATTACATACAGCATTATTTCCTTAATAGAAAAGCCTTACAACTACCTCCCAGTTTAAAGTGCCTCAGTGGTTATCAATGGTGCCTAACTTCATTTCCACTGCAAAATAGTAGAATCTTGTTAATATTAACACATCCTACTCTTTCAGGCATTCTGAATAGCTTAAAATTATTTTCTCCCCTTTAAAATAGTGAGAGAAAGAATTATCTTATGCCTAGGGCTACAAACTAGGTTTCCAACAGAAGTAACTCCACATGGTTCCTGTTCATGAGCACTTCTTGACCAGAAAAAATCAACTTCTGGCTTGTCCGCACACACATTTCTCTATGCTGCCTAAATGCAAGAGTACTCTGTTAGTAGAGTTAATTAAGAAAATTACTGAATCCACAGACTGCAAACTCTACAGTGCATACATTATCCTATCCATCTGTGAAGACATAACGGATTTGCTGTATGGGTAGAGATTTTCGTTATGTGTCAGAGTAGTAACAGACAATAACAATGTCTTATTTAATCTTTTTATATTACTTATACAAGGAAATCTTATCAGGATTTTTATACTTGGAATGGTTATACATAACTTGTTTCCCTGGATTCAACTTTTCCCATTGATAGATAATGCCAGTTTGTTTTCTTCATCCTCTAGACCAGACAGACTGCACTGCTGTGTCATGTTGTGCCAGAGGGCTTCATGTAGAGGTATCTGTGACACAACATCTGGATGCAATCATCAAATGTCTTGCAATGTTACAAAAGATATATGGAGTTTTTTTCTCCTCTTAACTTCAGAGGAGTAAGAAGAGGTAATGAGCAATAACCTCCTCTTCAGAGGTAAAGAGCAATTCTGGTTTATGTTCCAAACACAGTGGTAGAAACAGGCACCCAGGCTTCTTAACTTCAGCCTGAAACATAAAGTAAAGAAATTGATAAGAGGACTCTCTAATGAAATGCACTGGGATCAGCTCACATCCTCTTCTGATTCCTTCACACGGTAATCACCATGTACAACCTCTTTCTTCCTATTATTCTGGGGGAATAAAAAAAAACAAAAATAAAAACAAAACAGAAAAAAAAAACACCACACCAAAATGAGGTGTAAAGAAAAATACCTACAAATAAAGTAAAATATATATACCACCATGGCTAGTATAGGTATACATAATAAAACTGATATATATTAAACATAAGCAAGGAATTCAAGTGTCTCATATATATTTTAACACACTAAAAATAATTGAGCATTTAATTGCAAGAATGAGACAGAAATTATTAATTAAAATATGTTTGAGGATTTGAAGTTCTATTTCTCAAACAGCAATCATTGCACTAAAAGAAGAATTATTGCTCTATATATTGATAACTCACTAGTCAAATTTTTCCATTCTCGAGTTTAAGCTTATTTGTGGATGGGAGGAACTTAAAAAGTGATAATTTATATTTTTTGTTTGTTTAAAAATATTGCTTGAAGGCTTGTTGAATATTGCTTGAAGAATTATTGATATTGGTCATTTCTGACACTTTCTACTGGGACTATTCTACGCTTTCAGGCAAAGACATGGTATTGCTTCTATTTCAGTCATACTAGTTTTTCACAATGAATAACATTCTCATCTTAGTATTCCTAAGCAATCTGAAATAGTGCTTCAGAGAGAAATAGCCATTCAGAGAGAAAGTGAGAAGCTACTGGGAGCTCTCACTGATGTGGGTGAGCCAATAGACTCAGGCTGAGATGCACCTACTTTTTCTACAGCTATTTGTCAGTATATACCTTCCACATGCACTCCCAGTAACACCAGCAACTCCATGAGTCCCACTGTGTCTACTTGTTGGTTCTGCTTTGTAGTTGACATGTACCAGATGTATTTGAGGTTCAGGGGAAAAATTATTTCACAGGGAAGGAAGGGACTTTTGACAAGGATGGGGGATGAACTTCAGTCACTGTAAATAAGAGAGTCTGTAATCACTTTAATATCACATTATTACTATGATTATGACTAAATCCATCAAGTGTTTCCAGAAGATTTAGTCTCTTATCTTTTCAATGGCAATGGTGACAAAATATGTAGGTGAAGAAATGTTCCTATGCAGGAGATGCACGACAATTTATAGGCTCTCAATGTCCTTCAGACAGAACTCTAGATGCAATGTTTGCAACTTATAAGTATTCCAGAGCGCACCTGTAATAAATAGATCCCAGCTTGTACAGCTTTTTGAACATGAAATTGTCTGGAAATCAATAGGTTTCTCTGTGATGAAAAAATGATCAGTATCAATAACAACTTCATTTCACCCACAAGCTTGCTGCTAGTTTAACTCAACATGAGTAGCCAGTCTTCAGGAGTTCATATTTCAGACATATGCACGTCCTAATCCTCCTGCTGAGAAGACATCAATCCCACATAATTGAGTATATGGAAGAATTAGGGCCAGGGAGAAGGGAGAAGTCCAGGTGTTCTTCACACCTGGAGTGTGGCAATCTCTCTTAGGAATCCAGAAAATTTAGAGCATGTACCATGGATCCATTTGGAATTAAGCTCCCTTTTCAAGAAGGAGTTTGGAAAACAAGGGAGTTCTTTCTGATCCTCATGACTCAATAGAAGTTTCTCCCTGACAATTTTGTCTGATTTTAATTACGAAATAATCAAGTGTACCTTGTAACTGAATTTTGCTAAACCACTGTGGCATTTATTATCAAACTTTAAAATTGCTGGTTTATGTCAATAAACTTATGAAGAGCATCACTCCATCCACAGCACTTATTAATTTATCCTACCAGATGTTGTTAAGTGCACCATTTTTCTGAGAACCAATTGGTTCTGAACCTGGCTTAAGGCATTTTCCAGTTGAACTGCAGCTGATCTTGCATACCAGCTTTTTGATTTCTCCCTGAGTAGACCCCTTAAAGCTGAGTTTAATTTTCTATGCCATTATGTCCCAGCATCAGCAGCTCTGTGTGCTCTACCAATTATAATACAGTTTCTTATCCACATGCAGAAGAACTAGCAGTTAAAAAGCAGGTGGTGTTTTCTGACAATTTGGATGGTAAACAAATCCTTACAAAAGTGGAGATAAGCATTCCCACTTTTGTCTCTGACCCAACTCCTAGGGCCAGTGCTACTTTTCAGAGAAGGAAAATGTATATTCCTGAAACTCAAAACCCTTTCAAAAATACAAATTTTCTCAGGAGCTGATCTACAAATGAAGAAAGAACCTGTCAGGGATAAAACCAAGGTGGATATATTCTCCATACATTCAGCTCCAAGGATTCAGTTGTCTGAGCATGTCAACATCTTTTCCACATGTATCCTAAAATCATTCCACTTGCTGTATCCAGTACCATCACTTTGCTTGCTTTCACTGATGACAGACATGTTAACTTTTTGCTACTTCTTTTCCTCCATTCCCTTTAACAGAAGAAATTGTGCATTTTACCCTGTCCAGTGCAAGATTGCCCATTGACTCAGTAACAAGCAGTGTTCCTCAAAGTTTGCTGCTGTGTTCCAAAATTTTGGATACTTTTGCAGACAGCCATGAGGGTGGCTAGACAGACTTTACCTGCTCTCTCAGGACTCAGTGTCCAGGTCATACAGCTCCTTAAAGGAAGCATTCCAGGTCTTCTGGATACATCTGTCTCTCTGCTGGGCTTGTAGAAGGGTGCTGCATAAAATTATGCAGTTAAATGAGTGTGTGTGTAAGGCTTGCTGATACAAATATTGCATTAAAACTTATGTAGAGCTTTTCTGTAGAGCTGGAAAGGGTTACTGACCACTTAAAAATGCTTTTCTTTTTTCCAAACTTTAAGCGGAAAGTGCAGGTCCTAAAAATTCATTCATTGTTTGTCCTCTCTGAAAAGAACGAAATAGATTTTAAAAGCAATGGCATTGATTCTTCATTAGAGTGTGAGATTATGAGATCTTAGCCATGAATAGCTAAGGGTCATTACAGCACATATTGGATTTATAGTCAATAAAATAATTACTTGATTCAACCTTAGGTAGTAGGTCAATTAATTATATTTAAAAATTATTTCTGGCTTCAATAATTGTTTTATTTATATTCATAGCAAAGTAATGATATAATTAGGAAGAAATTATTACTCTGGCAGTGTACATTTCCATTCAAATAAAAAGTAGAATGAATGTGTATTTCAGTCAGGATCATTTATATATATTTTTGCACACCAAGCTAACTAATCAAGTGTCATAGGGAAAAATTCATATTGTCTAAATCAGATCAGGATCAAAGCAGTTAATTGAATTACTAATGGTATGTAATTAACTGGTGTAAGAGCCTGAATGAGAGATGCGGGACTCCAGGTGGCTCTTCCAAATGCAGTTTATTACATCCAAGGTGTTACAGCAGTCAGAGCCTGTGCCTACAGCTGTCAGCTGCATCTGCAGGCAGGCCTGGAGACCCTGAGTTTAGGTTACAAATGCATTATATACTTTTCTTTACTGAGCATCTTAATACAATAGAACCAATCTATGCCTTCATTTTTATCTATAGCCTATCACAACTACTATAATTACCATATTCATGTTACTATTCACCAATCACTAAAAGTTAGTACATTACAGTTTAAGCTAGAAGTTGTTTTTCAGTTTTCTTGTAGTGGAAAATTCTGAGACCTTTTTTCTACTTGCAACATTTGCTGACTTGTTTGCCTGTGCTATCTTTCTGCTTGGTAAAAACATCTTCTTGTTTGAGGTGGGTTTATCCTTTGCTCTAAGTCATAAAAAAACCCCTTCTAACTAACATACCCTTTGCCTCCTTGGTTATCCAGTGAGACTGGCTCAGCAATTCTTTTCTTCTATATCAAAATTTACTTCCATCTCTATTCCTTCCTCAGCTTCTACATTCAAAAATCTTTCTGTCAAGCATACATATTTGTGAGACTTTCTTGTCAAACTTTCATCCTTCCCAACAAACTGGCAATCAGTGAACTATACATTCAGGATCAATATCAGCAAATCAACACATAAACCATTGTCCTGGTTAGGGTATACTGCACACCTACAAAATGTTAGTATAGGGAGACTATTATTTAAACATCCTTTTATAACCAATTCAGAAGTGTATAATCACACAGACACACACATTTATTTACACAATTATGCAGACAGTTCATCCACCCAGACACCTCATAGGCCATGCTGTGCCCACCATCCCTCTCTTTGGGGGACTGCAATCACCACTTGCATCCCCCTCTCATGGGAGATGCAGGTGCTCCAGTTGGGTGTGTGCCTGTGCTGCTCCATGCAAACCACGATGCCCATGCAGGGAGATCCCCTGTGAGACCCCAAACACCAACTCAGGGGTCCCTGCCTCCCACCCCTGGCTGCTCCTCACTGGGGGTACCTTTTTCCCTCGAGTCACAGTGGAGGAAGGATGTTCAGCATGGTTTAGGCAGGGGGCTGCTGTCACACGGTGACTTCTGGCAACACCAAACCAGGTTTCAACCACTGCTCTGCTCACTGAGTCAATGACTCCTATTTTCATACTCATGACTGTAGCATCAGCTCCAGGTAGATTCAATTTCCATTCACACATGACAAGTCTGGTATATAGAGGTAAGTGTTAAATTTTGTGCATTTCTGTGCTGTTGATGGAATGACAGTTCCTTCCATTCTTTTATTTATTTATTTATTTATTTATTAAAAGACCAAACTTTCAAACACTGTATTCAAAAAGATAAAGTTCTTTGTCTACCTTAGAGGTGTTTTTTAGTAAACCAAAGTAAAACTAGCTGCCTCAGCTTTGTTGAGGGCTGGCCAACTGATTTCTAGCCTCAACACTGATCAACATGGTGTGGCTTTTTCTTTGCAGACTGGCTTCAGGCTGACATAACCAGTCCCCTTAATATAGCCTGCTGATGACACTGAATGATAGAAATAGGAGACTTGCATAGCAAAAAGAGAGGAACTTGAAAGCATTTGCCTTGCTTAACATCTTGAAACACAGATTGACTTCCACCTGAATTCTTCAGTAAAAAATATAAACCAGAAAAATTGGCACAGATGTTGGGGTTCCCCTTTTATTAGGTTACACTGAAATAACAAAATGTGGCAAAGGAAACTTGCAAAACCAGGAATGTGAAAATTATAGTTTTGCATTTAATGTATTATTAATTTTTAAGCTTAAGAATGTGTGGACTTTGAATGAAGATTTTGCACCACTGCAGGCATTTCAAGTGACTGTATTTACAGATTTCCTACTGTCTGAGAAGGAATAACAGCATCCTGAAGCATTTTTCTGGGTGGCAGCATGTGAGAGATTTCTCTGCTCTACCTGGCTGCTGTATTTAATTAAATTGGAGGAACTTCATAGGTCTGAAATGTTTACTTTCCCTGTAGAACTCAATCAACAGGATTAAACTTCATAAAGGAATTGGAGGGACAGACAGGCAGACACTTACATACACACAAACTCTGTGATGATTAAGATGTTAGCTTTAAAAAAAAAAAAAATAAAGGAAAAAGATAAGGAAAAAGTTTTGAGGATTTTGCAAGTAGACATATTTTTTTCCTCATTATTGTCTGAAGAAACAAAAATACATCCAAATATAAAATTTGAATTGAAAAAGAGGGGAGTTCATCCTGCTTAATATTTTTATCAGAAACAGGCACATCTGCTCTATCTTTTAATGATCTAGAGCACTAAGTATTGGAGGATTTAAAACATTCTAAATTTTATTTAAAACTATTCTACAGGTGCCTTTTGTACTACCAGCATTTTCATTTCAGGCAATCTCCCATCATATTGGAAAAAATCCTCTGTGATTTGAGAGAAATAAAATTATGGTAGTTCTGTAATATGTAAATAGAGATTTAGATTAACTAACTCAAGACTGTGTAAAAATTAATGAAGAATATGAATATGAAGTTAAAATCCATAAATATGATATAGTATTATGTCTCTACTAAGGCAAAAATATAATTATTAAAACTCTGCAAGTGTTATGCATATGTTAAGAATCATTGTTCTATGGAATTTCATCATTACTAGGAGAGGACATCCAGAAAACACTGAATTCTTTTATAAAATACTTGCTTTCTCACAGTCTTTTTTTTTTTATTTCCTCCCTTATCTCATCTAAATTGGCAGCAATATTATTCTTAGGGACCAAGATTCCTCCTGGTTCTAACAACCTTTTCACCAAGTCAGCAGACACTAAACTGCAGTTTGTCAGGTCTGCCCATGATTCAAAAAAGAAACTCCAATCACCAACCTATATGAAATAATTAAGCAAGTAGTCCAGTGTTGCACCCTCAATGCAGTGATACTACTTAGTTATCATTGGAAAAGAACATTTTTCTGTAGAGGCATAAAAGCTGATTGCTTAAGATAGACTTTTTATTTTTTTTGAGACAAGCTGCATTGAATGGTCTTTAGGCAGAAACTTTTCATCTGTTTACTTCAAAAAATTAGGTTCTTTTTTTCACTACTGAAACTGTTGTCATCAGCTAAAAGTGTATGTTAGTGTATTCTTTCCATTTGTTTCCAGATGATTTCCATGTAAATTGCAGCACATTTGACTTGTACATTTCCTTCACAGCAGCTTATTGACCCTTTCTTTTGCTGAGACATCAGAAATTATTTCAAACTCTTCACTTTGTGCAAGTGCCACTGAACCCAAAATAAAATAACACCAGTGAAATGTCAGAAATGGGTAGTGTCAAACTATCAATCAGATGAAAATCATGGCAACGTTAATTCTAGCTAAGCTCTAAGGATCATGTAGGAAGAATATTTCAGTGCTACAGCCCTTCAAATTCTGAAAAAAATTTGCAGACTTTTAGTGCTTCATGTTAATTTTGTATTTAATAATAACAATGTTATATTTTATGTGAATGACGAATTTGGGCAACCTTATTCATCATGTCCTATGCAACTTAAAAGTCTACAGAGATCATCAGATACCCAAGTTCCTAAATAATTTAGCAAATAGACAGCCTTTTTCATGCCATGAAGAATAAAATTACCAAAAAAATGTCCAAACTGTGCTATCATCCTGTTAATTCTGCTGGGCAGCCTGATTACTAGACGTTTTCTGATTTTTCTGGAACTTCTTACTAACAAGAAGTGACTCAACCAATCCAAAGCTGAAGGCAGAGTTGAAAACTGGCTTCTGTTATGCCAGAAAGAGCTATACAGACCACAATTGCATATGGAGAGTGAAAAGCAGTAAAGGATGAGTCTGGGCTGCTTGGGTCACTGTCAAGCATCTCACATCTTCACCCTCAAAAATCTTAGTGCCCTTGGTGTCTGATTAGCTAAACAAGCCATTCTCTTCAGTTTTACTTTTCTGCTCTGATCATTCCTCAAACTCTTCTTCACATTTCTTTCACTGTTCTTATTTCTTGATGATGAGTCATACACAGTCAGGCAAAGAAAAAGCCTTGGCTGTGCTCTGCTTGAACACTTGTCTGTCATGCTAAATATCCTTTGACTGATGTAAGTTTTCTGACTGATTATGCAAACAGGCCATCAACTAAAAGAATTGTCTTCACCCAAAAAATGTTGTTCATGATGCTAATTCTTGTTAGTAGCAACTAAATTTTTCATAATTTTTTATTTTATTACTTGTCTTAGCACAGACCTTATTTCAGTCTTTTGGATCTTCACATGCAGTGTTGTTTCTCGTGTTTTGCACTACCTGTAATAATGCCATATGCTCAGTTAAACTGCACATTTTTATGGCAACGTCATTAAAGCAGATAACAGCTAAGTTTAATATCAAAACTTATTTGATAGGAAAAAAAAATCACCTCTTTTTTTTCTGAATGTTCCCTTTAATCCGTTTCTGTTCCACCATGCAATTTCTACTGCTCTAACCCAGTTTAACAAGCAGTCCAATATAAAGCACCAATTTTTTATGCTTTGCTGAAAATATCAGGGACATTTTAAAATTTTTTTGTCAAGAAAATAAACTATTATTCACAAGCAGACGTTGTCATGTCAGACTGCCAGTTCCTCTGCATTACATTTTTCCCCTTTTTACATATCTCAATTTTTCTAATTATTTTTTCCCACAATGTTTGCTAGTTTTCCAAGTGATCAAGGTCAGCACCTCACTCCCAATCTGAATTACTGCCCTTTGTAAATATTTGTCGTATATGTAGCGCTCAAATTAAGTGTTTATATGCTCAGCATAAGGAATATTGGTACAAATTTTATAATTTATGTAGGGTAGCACTTATTTCAGAATTCTGCAATGGTGTTTATCTATTTTACAGTTCAAGTATGAGATTTAGTTTAGCTTTGTATAGTAATTCAGATTATAATTTTCTTTTTACACATTTTTCTCATTTGTGTAACCTCTGCTTACCTTCCTTTGTCTCACATCTTCCTTTTCAGTGAAAAACAAGATATTTGCTAAAGGTTTAGATCATATATAAATTTTCAAATTTATTCTTTCTTTTCTGTATAATAACTTTTGTGATGTTGATATATCTAAATCTGTGCATATTCCTTCTCTGTCTTGCTCCCTGATCATGGCCTGAAATTTTCAGATGATTTTATTCCCCCTTTTCTTTTTTTTTTTTTTTTTTTTTTTTTTTTTTTAAGATACTTGACACTTCTAGTAAATTCTAGCCTTTGACCTTGTTTTGCTAACTGATTTTCTTGATTTTTTAAAAACTTACTGACTTAAAATAAGAAAGGGAGAAGAGAGGAAATATATTCACTGATTAAGAAAAGAGAAATTTATATCCAAGAATGAGATTGTTTCACAAGTACAAATGTCCATGCCAATTCAAATCCAATAATGCTGAAGACATGCTTGAGGCCCATTTAAATGCTATTTTCCACTTCATGTGTGTGAGGCTGTTTGGCTATTCCTTTTAGAACAGTTTGCAAAATTAATTGATTGAGAACCATAATTCCCTACAGGATATACAATTATTATCCTCAACTAGAGATGAGTAAACAAACATTCAGGTTAAGCGACACATCCAAAGTTCATCTTTGGGGTGCATCTTCACACCCCTGAGTGACATTTGTGTAGGTTATGCTACATTTCCAGCCCATTTACTGCTACTTTAGGGACAGGGATGCCTCACTGGGACCTACCTCACTACCTGAAGGAAGCTTAAAAAAAGAGGGAGAGTGACTTTTTACATGAGCAGATAGTGATAGGATATGGGGAATGGTTTTAGTCTAGAAGAGGAGATATTTACATGCTACATGAAAAAATTTCATTGTTAGGGTGGTGAGGCACTAGAACAAGTTGCCCAAAGAATCTATGGATGCCTGTGGATCCCTGAGATGTTCAAGGGCATGCTGGATGGGGCTTCAAGCACCCAGGGATAGTGGAAGGTGTCCCATGGCAGGGGGCCTGAAACTAAATGTTTACAGTCCCTTCCCACCCAAGTAATTCTGTGATTTGCATGCATCTTTACTATTACCCACTTCTACTACTATCTTGCATTTAAATTTACCTGCTCCAAATGGACCCTGATCAACAATTATAATCACAACAATAGCATGAACTTTCAACAGAGACCTTTGCAAAGTCAACAAAGAAAGCTCCATGGTGACTGAAAATCAATAGGGCAGAGAGAAGAATAAAAATTATTTTTGTAATGACTCTTTTGAAACGAGTATTCGAGTTGCATGAGAACTCATGACTCAAATAGTGTTGCATAGTCTTATGAATAGTAATGAAATCAAATCCTAAACAGAGGTATTAGATTTTAATTGAGCTATTCTTTAAAAGAATTTTTTTGTAGTGTCAAGGTCATATTCTTAGATAAGAAGTTTATTATACAAGAACAGTGATAATAAGCACTGGAGACATATTAGTACATGCTGCAAGCTACACAGAAAAAGAGAGAAAGTATACTAAAAGCAGTAATTGAAGTATACACAGAAGACATTCTCATTTATAAGTAGTTTAAATTATTTAAGCATACAAGAGGTTGCTAAGTAGAGGGTGTATTTTTTTTTCCCCACATAACTTTTGTTACTCTTCAAAACTTCTTTTAAAATGAAGTTTAAGTGCAATTCAATTTTTAAATATATTTCGAAATTACCTTGAAGATGGAGGTGTTATTACAAATTCAATCCTAATGCTTTATCTAAGCTTACCTTTATTGCCTTTAACTGGGAGTCTGAATAGCATTGTTTTGAATAGGTCAAACATCTTGGCTTGGAGGACTTCCCAAGGCTTCTCTGGAATATGCAAAGCCTATAAGTATGACCTAAACTTTAAACATATTAGTAATATCATCTCCTTAAGAAGGTTTTAATCATTTGCTACTGAAGCCAGTGAGATTTAAACAAGTGCATAAAAGTTTTTTCTATTTGTCCATTTGCTTTCCTGTTTCTTTACATGATGCTTGGACTCATGTTGGTTTATGTCACCCTGTGGAGTACCTTAGACACTTAGTGACTGCCTTCCCCAGAATTTTTCCCCCCATATAGCTGATACCTTTAGTACTGCATCTGATGACTTTTTAGGTTTCATAGCAGAACATTTTTTCAGTGTTGTTGTTCGTCAGCCATTATAGTTCAGGATGGTTCGTTCATTCCACAGGGAAAAGATCAAGTCATATGGGTCTGTGGCAAGCAGTTTCTAAGTTAGCTGTGAGGCCTCCAGAAAAGTGGGGTTTTCCTTGTTAAACTGGCTATATCAAATGAGCAGATAAGTTTTCCTGAAATGGAATCCAGTTTTAACTCCTTCTTGAAAATCTTCCACCTGAATTCACACCAAAACACCTGATTTCCAATTTGCAATGCTCCACATATAATGAATTTGTAAAAACTTGTGTGTCACAGTCCTTTCTGATTCATTGGCATAATTTACATTATGGTAATGTAATGGTAATTTACATTATGGCAGAGAGGGTGCCATTGTCTTTTTTTCTCCTTTAACCTTCCAATAATCATATTTTGTTTATTTCATCCAGAAGCAGCACTAATAATTATAACACAATGTACCCATACAAAAAGAACAGATAGTATTAATAGGACAAAATTAGGAAATATTCATGTGCCCATATGGCTCAAAGAAATTGCTATCCCGTTAGCTTGCTGTTAGTCAAAATTGGAGTCAATTTACTCCTGACATGTCCATGTACACAACCTAAGTTCTATAATAGCTTATCCATAATTTTCTATTCAGGAATAATTTCAAGCACAACAGCTGAGTATTACAAAATCTGTGTCAAGATTTCACTTCTTGCAGTTTCACATCTTCCCTGTTGACATGCACTGGTAATCATAATTGACATCAGCATTTGTAGAAAAACTGGTCTCATCTCATTGTGCATCTCATTCCACTCTTTGAAGAATTCTGCATGCATCTCCTGCATTTGTTTTAGCTCAGTAATAGATTTGGAGCTGTCTCCTTGTCAGTTCTCCATTAAAAGTTAAGTATCAATACAGACACTTAACCCAGATCTATTTCTAGCATTCAAGCAGAAATCTCCTCTGAATTCTGAGTTTTTCTGGAAGTATTGGAAGTCCATATTAGACCTTCAGAATAGTTTCTCCTCTTACTAATATCTTATCTCACATTTTATATATTAATTCTTTTAAAATGTGGCTATTGAAATAATTAATATATACATAGATTTAAACAGAATCTAATTCCAAAGACATAAGTCTGATGACTTTTGTTTTTCACACACCGGAATAGTTAGCTGTTTAAATTACATAAGGAATCCAAGAATTAATTTTTATTCTCTAAGTACATTAAGCTTAACATCCCTTTCTATTTTTTTTTTCCTGTTTTCTCTAAATATATAATTTTCTTCCTGACAATCTGAATAGTTCATTAAATTCTGAAGCAATAAATATTGTCAAAACGTGCTGAAGGCCCTATTTTCATTTGCAAGGAGTTCTTATCTATTGCTTCATGGCTGTGTAGGATTTCACTGAGCTATGAGACAAAGATAACCTCCAAAGAGTTCCTTCAAATTCCATGGAATTTTAGGTGGCAGTCAGAAGTATTCCCATGTACATAACCCCTGTTGTATTGAAAAAATCTGATATTTATTTCCAACAGTAATTTTTAGCGATTAGCATAATTTTTGGGGTTTTGTTTACCTCCCATGGTCTATCACAGCAGATACAATTATCACGGGAATGAGGAAACTTTACAAAACTTTTACAATTACATATTCAGTATTTGCTTTGAACTTAACCAGAATTTCTAGCGGTTTCAATGTATTGACATCTGAAATGCCATGGTTTACACTGAGCCTAGAAGTGAATGTATGTCCACAATGCCTTATATACTATGTGGTATTAAGAATTAATTTTAAGCAAATACTAATTATTAAATGTGATTTCTTTTTTCCTTCATTTTAGCCTGGGACACAATGTTATATTCATACTGCTAAGAGATACTTTATATTCATTGGTTGCAAAAGAACTTTTTTTTTCTCTGCAATGTTATTTATTCATGACCTATCATCCATCTTCTTTTACGCTTATTAATATGGTATGTTTAAAGTCACTGATGTTTGGATGGATGGAATTTATAGGAAATGTAGCATAACCAGTTTTCACAGCAGGCAGAGTTTTAAATCTACAATGGTCTATGTGGTGGAGGAAAAATGACTGAAAGCATTTCTGCTTACACTAAACCAGGGAAAAACCTCGCTATTAAGTATGAATCTGTTCATTTGAGTAAGGTGTTCAGCGTTTTATTCAGGGCAGATGATAGACAAATAATACACATTTCAGTGAAAGGCCTGAGTACTGAAAAAATAGTCTAATGGAAATTAAATGCCTACATATGTTTTCCACTAAGAATAAGTGGTTGACAACCACATAAAAGCTTTGATAAAAAAAAAAATTATATACGTTATCTTATGTCTTTTCTAAATTCATTAAAGTTTTGGTAGATGAATGAAAAACTTTGATTTGGTGTTCAGAAGATATAATAATTTGCATTTGGTCTTAAAACCCAAAAAAATTAAACCATGGATGAATATATATTCATATTGGATGAATAATGATATTCATCTTTCAAAAAACAAATTTCTGATTTTATTGCTGAACAAAGTGTTTCCTTCCTATACACTGAGAATGCTAATATATTCTCCAAGGTTTATTAAGAGAATCATTAAGACTTTTTGAGCATCTTTCTCCTTTTTTTTCCCCTACAGTTTTTAAAAATAAAGAAGCTGGTTTCTAAAGTTACTGTCAATAAGCTTTCTGTTAAAGACAAAACACTTCTGAGGAGCATTTCTCTGACTTTTAATTTCATACCCCTTGTTTTAAGAAATTGTTACAGCACAGCAGATTTTCTGTGTCCTAATTGTTCCCTGTATAGAGTCATTCAGAGAATGGTTCAGATTAGGAACATAAATGATGTGCTTGTGGAAGGTTACACAGCTCCACCATCTCAGAACCTGCCCTGAATGTCAGCAGCCAAACCCCCCAGGAGCAGGGGAAGAGATCACAGAGCTGCTGGTGCACTCAGAGCCCCACGGCCACATCCACGTGATAGCCAGAAAGTTTGGAAAGGCCACACCTGGTGTTGAACCCTTGTGATTTCAGTGCTAAAGCACAGAGCTCACAGATTCATGGAATCATAGAATGATTTGGTTTGAAAGGTGCCATAAAACTCACCTGCTTCCAGCCTCACTGCTTTTGATGTAGCTCAGGACACAGTTGACTTTCAGGGCTACAAGAACACATTTTCAGCTCATGCTGACCTTCTTGCTTACCAACATCCTCAAGTCCTTCTCCTCAAGGGCTGTTCTCCATCCATTTTCCACCCAGCCTGTACTTCTGCTTGAGATTGCCTCAGCCATGCACTTGGCCTTTTTGAACTTTGTGGGGTTTACATGGTCCCACCCAAGTCTTTCCAGGTCCCCGTGGATGGCATCCCTTCCCTCCAACGTGTCGCCTGCACCACACAGCTTGGACATATGATATATTGCAAATGAAAGGTGCTTTGCTTCCCACATCCCTTTGAGGTCAGAGGTAAGTTGTGTTTTCAATGCATATATAATGGAGTCTTGTGCATATTATATGCTGAGGTTTTACCTACATGCCTTTCATATTTCCTGTCATCTGTTGAAGAATTGCAGGCAAATTAACCCTCAATCAACATGATTGACAATATGTAGTTATTACTTTGTTCTCTGTGACAGAAAAAATAGCCAACAAATCAGTCATTCCCCTCAGTGTTATCTTTTTCCTTTAAAGCTATTGTCCACATAGGTGGTGGTCTTCATTTACATGTTTGTTGCAAACAAATGTCAAATGAACCTGTCGAATAAGGATTTTGCAACAGCTGTTTGAGGCAAGCAGTCAACATTTGGTTTCTGTGATTGATTAACTACTCCAGGATTTTCAGAAATAATGAGAATTTAATGCTTAACAACCAGAAATGGGAATTAATTCTTACACTAAGAACAATAAATAAAAGATTTTCTACATTTTCACCCTTCTGAAACCAATTCAGGATTTTAACGTCTGGGCCTTATTATGGACCAATTAATGGCCATTTTTTTCCACAGCTTTCAGGATGCACTTATTGCTGCTATGACCCATTTCTGAAACAAAGACCGCAGCCTCTGCTATGTTTATACCAACTGAAAATTAGAGCTTTGTTTATTTACCTAAAGAGTCCATGAGTGTTTTGAAACTGGGACCTTAAATGTGACATTTAGGGAAAATTTACTGGACGTTCAAGCCAGAGCTCATTTCATTCTGCCAGTCCGGTGATAGAATATTTATAAGACAGCAGAGATCTTAGCATTTTTTGTGAGATGTAGTTGTCCAAGGAGCACAGGAAAGATTGAGATTATAAGTAGATGATAACCAAGAAAAAAGGAAACACTGTATATTTTTCCCAACACTGTATATTTTTTCCCTTTTTCCTTTTCCTGTTTCCCTTCAGTTTCCTTTCTTTTTACTTTCCTCTTCCTCTTTTTTCCTAGTCTCTGTTTTCCCTTTTTCTTTTTTCAGTCGTACCTTTTAATGATATGTGCAAGAGCATTACCAAAATGTCTTTCCATCTCTGAATGAATGAGAATCAAAAATTTTTAAATTTCATATTTTTCTTCATACATTTACTTGAAGTAATTGCATTAGAGTGTACTCAATTCTTTTTTTCTTCAAGTTGTCTTTCAACACTGTATTTTTATAGTGATTGAATATATGTAAATATATGCAGCTGTATGAATAAATGTTACAAATGAACATTTTCCTTCACTGAAGGCTCTTTTTTGAGAAAATAAAGTAACATTTCCAGGAAATATGTGGGCATTTTTACAGTTATCTACTGCAGTCATCAAATAATACAGTTGGGACAGATTTTTACCTCTTCACCTGTACTTTGCAGACCAGTCACAGCACTGCCAAGTCCACCACTAAACCATGGCCACCTGCACATCTTTTAAATATCTACAGGGATGGTGACTCAACCACTTCTTGGGCAGACTGTTACAATGCCTGACAAGCTCTTAATGCGGAAATTTTTCCTAATATGTAATCCAGAGCTGCTCTGATGCCACTTGAGACCTATTGTCTTATTGCTGAAAAAATAAACAACCTCCTCCTCACTACAGCCTCCTTTCATGTAGTTGCAGAGAGCAATCTGCAGCCTTCTGATCTCCAGGCTAAACAACCCCAGCTCACTCAGCTGTTCCTCATAGAATTTGTCTTTCAGACCCTTCACCGGCTTTGTTCTCTGGACTTGCTCCAGCATGTCAAGATTCTTGAAATGAGGGGCCCAGAACTGGCCATATCACTCGAGGTGCTTCCTCGCCACTCTGTCCTGTTGGCGTTCCCCCTAATTCTTATACAAAAACATGCAACCCTTTTTGCACCATCATTAACCTCTGGGCAACCAAAGGACTTTCTGACATGCAGAGCTACCCCACCACCTCTCCTTC
Source organism: Onychostruthus taczanowskii (assembly GCF_017590055.1). Taxonomy (NCBI): domain Eukaryota; kingdom Metazoa; phylum Chordata; class Aves; order Passeriformes; family Passeridae; genus Onychostruthus; species Onychostruthus taczanowskii. Next base: position 2,756,646 of record NW_024497629.1, read on the forward strand.
CTTTTCCATCCCTTCTGAAGAGATCATAGTCATCCACTGCAGAGCTACAACCTCTTTTCCCTTTCATTTGATGACATGAGAACAGGGAATGTGTCTTAAGTGCTCTTTCTCTTTCCTGGCTGAGTTCACAGACAAATAAGCATGCTGATCTTCAGTATTGAAGTATCTCATGGTGAACATCCACGTTCATGATAATAGTTTTGCATATTGTCCTTTACTTCCTCCTCAACAGCTGCTCATTTTCCTGCAGCCTCTATGGAGAAAGACATACTTGTTATTTCTCTGCCAAAACACTCCTTCTGTCCTCTTTCAGTTCTTAGCCCACAGAAAGCTTTCTTAAAGGTCACGCAGGCACATGTGACATCAATGTTTGTGTGAATACATGCTTGTATGAATATTCATGGCACTTTCACATTTGACAACTGTTCCAACAAACAGAATTTCTCTCATATGAATGCTTTAAAGAAAATAAATGTGGTCATAACTAACAAGGAAGCATTCTTCTTATATTTGGGGAGAAATATTTACAGTTACAAAAGTGTTTTTGCTGGGCAGCAGCTAGTACAAAGGAATTTGTCATGTGATGAAGACTGAAGGCAATGATAAAACAGTCCTTGAATCTTTACCAGCATATAGACTAGCCAAACATTCTTACATTACTGAGCATGTACTATATTGGGATTAACCTTCAGAGGAGCATAATTTGCCTGTACAGCAGCTCAGATATTTCAAGCCTGTATCACCAGGTTTTGGGGTTTTTTTAGCCAGGAACCAAGTCTGCAAAAAATGTCATAAAATCCTTTTAAAAATTGATCCCTCTATAATTTTCCTTGTTTTCATGACGTCATGAGAATATAGAAGAAAATTATGCTTATGACATGAAACTTCCTTTTCAAATACAGTATGTTGCAGGAAATGACCATGAAAAAATGTAGATCAACAGGAGGCAGAGAGAAAAAACCAGTTCAAAAGAGTTCAATTTCTTCCCTACAAGTGTGTAAGATCCGTAAGACTTTCAGGTGAATGTCTCTGTAGGGCTCCATAGACTTCAGACAAAGACACAGTGTGAATATCTGCAGTTTCTGTTAGTTTGCCATAATTTTGTAGAAGCTAACTAGTATATGTTAGTATAGTCCAGCATATGAAATCTTCACAAATATTAATTACAATTTTATTTTTAAAAATTAATAAGCTAGAGACTCAAATAACAGAAATTTGTATCAGGCCACCAGAAAATTTGCAGAAAAAGCATAAGCTAAAGCCAAGAGATAGGTTTGGAAATTTAGATGGTTTTCCATAGCAGAAACGAATGACTTCTCTGTTATCTTTTTTTTTCCCTCTCACTCTTTGTCTATAATTGCTTATGAGAGAAGTTTGCAGAACAATTGTATGGCATATTAGGGTCGGAGTCTCATTATGTAAATATTATGCAAATTTTAAAGAACAAAGTGCAGTTGCAAAGTAGAGAGAAGGAATGCAAGGTTAAATGACTGCTTTCAAATTATGGGAGCATCTGTACATCTTTATATGGTTGTTTTAAAAGACAGGTTGGAAGATAAACTCTATAAGCTTTCCTTTTTCAAGTGTATCTCTACCAATTATTTTGTGGCTGAGAAAAAATTTATTTTTTAATTACTATTTTTTTTCCAAATATTGTTTTCATAATTTCACTTTATTTACTGTTATCTTTCTACTTTGGCACTTCCTTCCACTCACCACAGTCTCATCAGAGTCATAAGTTTTTATTATGTTTTCTTTTCCAATATGACAAACTCACATTCTCCTTTTGAGAACATATTTATTACTCATTTATAACTGCAAAATACAAGCCAGTCTGTTGGATTTCAACAATTTAAATCAAGGGCACAAGAGTCTTTAGTGTGCTGTCCTCTCAAACATATTTGAAAATGAACTGTTTTACAAGTTAGAAGGTAAATTTCACTACATTCTCAGAAGCCTTTTTAAAGGTGAATTTTTTCTACAAAAAAAAAAAGAACAAAACCTAATTTAAATTTAAAAGAGAGTACATTTATATTTATTAAGCAGCAAAAAAAAAAAAAAAAAAAGGAGGAAACAAAAACTTCAATTTCATCATCAAGGTCTGAGAAAAGAGAAATGGTCTTCATGCATGAGGAAGACTATTTTACACTAACCTGGTAGAATGTTACAAGGGGCTACATTTATTGCATTCAAAAGAATGACATGATGTGAAAGTTCTGGTAGCATAAGTTCTGTGCTAAATAATAGAGATATTAGTATTCTTTTACCATAATTTGTCTGTGCTGCAAGAAGCAATGAAGTAGCTGTCATTAATCCAAGTACAGCTTTTCTCTCTCTCAAAGCTAAATAAGAGTTAATTAATCTTCTGGACTCCATAAAAAACTAAAAACCCGAATCTTTTCTGAGACAAGTCTGCCTTATTTTTGTCAGTATTTCTCTTCTCCTTTTTATAGCATGCAGTATTTTCATGCTTCTCTCCCCAGGTGAAGTGTTCACCTTGGATAGTGACAGCATCCGAATCTCATAGCAATCAAGGCTGAAGTCACCAACAGGAATTGAATTCCTTGTAATTAGTAAGCTGTTCTCATGCAGTGTTGTGAGGGCAGGGAAGAGATACCTGAAGAAACCAACATTTCACAGAGTCAGTGCTAGTAAGAATATTTGCAGAGGACATAAATTCTTCCATAGTAGACAGAGTTATGTATATCAATCAGAATATGATTTTCTATAAAGTGACAGTTGCTTATTTAGGACCCAGTTAGGAAAATATTTAAGTGAGTGCTTAAATCAAGCCCATTTCTTGAGTGAATGCTCTTTGCAAGCACGTGCTTAATTTATGTTTAATTAAGTTACATTTACTGATTTCTTATTTCAGTAAGCTTTCAAGTCCTTTGACACTGAAACAAACTAATATTGGGTGTTTCTGTATTGATGTATGACGAAATAAACAAGAGGAACAAATTTTTGTGCACTCGTCCATACAGACACGCACCTACTGAGCACATTTCAACTCCATGTTTCAAGATAATCTGTGATTATCCTTGTAGGAAACAGTCAATGTAATGTGAATGATTGTGTGACTATGAAAAGATTGTTTAGAACTCTCTTTTCATAAGTGTCAATGACTTGTGAACTGTGCATGCAGGACGCATAGAATCCATACAACCCTCTCTTGTTCTGCTTTCCAGGTAAGTGTTAAAGGAGGGTATCTTGAAATTTTGTTGACTAAATTTGATTGGTACAGTGTTCTCTTGTAGTTTAAACAGAAGAGAGAGACAAGACCAGTATATTAGGACTACCAAAACCACCTCTGCCTAAATGGAGGTGTCAGCAGCCATTTGCAGTTAAAATGTTGCCTCAATGAATATTAGTCAGGACACAATGGCAGAGTAAACTTTTTCAAATAGAGTTGTTCCTTTTTAACATCCCTCCCACCCACATGGAAGCAGCCTGAACTGAATAGCCAGACTTTTGGGATCACATTTGTAATTATTCTAGTCAGTATCGAATTGAAGGACTGTCATCTCTTAGTTCTGTTCAACATGCACCTGTTGTATATTGACATTATTTATTCAGACCAGACTTCCTGGTTCCCAGGTTTCTTAGATGAAACAGCTCATTGCTGAAAATTGTTTTTTTTCTGTCCATGTGGAATTGTTCAGTGCTACACTTAAACAAAAGCATGTGTATTTTTTTGGTAGTACAATAGTTTTTCATGTACTGAATAACATGATTCCAGCAAGTAAGCAAGGTGAATGAAATAGCTGAATGTGTAGAACAAATACACTTTAATACTGAATAAGCAGAACTTGAATTACTTCCACAATTACTGTGGCCCACTTACTAGGCTTCTTTCTAGTAACAAAAAAAAATGTTTTCTGAAGGGAAGAAATATTGTGTTTTGTGGTCTCTGAAAATCACCACACAAGATGTTATTGTTCTAGCTGTCAGTACTCAACATCTGTTGCACAGTTTAAGGACTATCACAATACATAACTAAAGCCACACTCTTTGTCAGAAAGGAGCAAAAGGTAAAATTTTTTGTTCTCCTATGCTATGTTTTTATTAAAACACATTTAGCTTAGATAAAATGCTATTCAACAAATGCAAGGCAGTGATTTTGTTGCTTTGGCATATAATTTATTCAGCTCATTCTTGTAGTATTCAGACACCATGAACAGAATACATTATTCAACAAATACCAACAATTACTCCTTGAATAATTTAGTTGATGAATATTTTATTCTTGTGTTAAAACCAGATCCATGTGAGGGAACTAATACTTGTGCACAGCCTGCTGGACCTTTATGGAAAGTTGATAGAAACCCAACAGCTGATATAGAACCTGTAGTTTTGGGGTACAGTGAAAGGTAAAACACATGATGATTTCTAAACCTTGCAGAATAAGAAGTGAATGAATATACAGGCATTAATGTTTAATTACTGTCTGGGTTTGATTGTAGTAAGCAATGAACAATCACAAAGTACAGAATGACTGACATTACATGTGTTAATTGTGGCAGGCAGCTAAGGGAGAAACATGAGTAAAAATGCAGCTCATTTGAAAAACAGATGAACTGAGGGGAAAAGACCTAAAATGAGAACTCAAGAAACCTCAAAATGTTGGGACCTAGTGGACTCAAGTTTTGGGATTTTTTCTTAAATAAAATACATAAAGATCTCCATGATGTAATTGCAGCTACATCTTCATCTATTCAGTGTGTGACTAGGTCTTCCTGCCTCTGTCCAGCTATCCCCTTCCACAAGTCACAAAATTCCTATGTACTCACATGAACAGCAGTCTCTAGATCTGGCAAAACATTTGCTAGATGTAGATGAACAGCCAGAACCATGATCAGCTGATGCATTTTCCTGTACTGGAACAGCCAAAAAAATTTGTACTTCACCACAGCAGAAGCACGTGCGCTTTTTAGGAGGATCCCTCTCACAGTGTAACATGACTGGAGCCACAATCCCATCTGGGAGGATCTGGTACATCTGAGAACACACCTTCCAGATAGTAGGGCATATATTCATATAGGAATCAAATCATCAGGCACGTCACATGCTTTCAGCATGGTCTCCCCATGTTGTATGACCCACCACATGTAATTTCACTCAGTGGGTCTCTATGTCAGTGAAAGGCCTGCACACAAGTAATCTGGAAATTAATTAAACCAGAAATTAACATGGAATTTTGTAAATCCCAGTCCTATGGCATCATCACAAAATCAATTCTTTTTGAATAGGTTACATTCTTGCAGCACATTCTATACACTGATGGCTTGGTATCTACTGATGGATAGCTTATCAGGTATCTTCCTTGAGAGTGCAGTGACTGCTGCCTTAAAATGTTCACTAAATGCAGACCTTCGTCAAGGTGAGGCTGTCTTCTGTTTAGATAAAGTGATTATAAATGTTTGCTTTTGAGATCATAATGTCTTCTGTATCAGTTCTCCTGCAAGTACATAATTAACCTGTCAGCCCACCCTGCAGTAATAAGTGTGGTAGACGGGAAATATATTAGGGAAGAACCCTTGTGTGATATGCTTGCAAACCTTACTTTATCCTTCAAATATTTTTCCTTTAATTAGCACTCAGGTAAAGTCAGACCTTAATGAATTAGCACATAACTGGTATCAGTATACATTATTTTTTTCATTCTAAACTGCTCACTCAGATGAGGTACAGAAGACCTGCTATGGGTATAACGGGGTGGGGGGGAGTGTAGGGTGGGAAAGCAACTTAAGATAGATTGATACTCTTTGAAAAGTCCTGAACTTATAGTATTTACAAAGCCTTTCTTGATAAATAAGATGTAGCATGAAGTACTAAGTAAAAAATCCTGAAAGAGAAAAATTGAGAAAAAACATTGTCTCAAAAATGATAACATCAGAAAAAGAAAGTGCTTATGAAAGTGGTTATGTATATGGAAAATAAGCTAAAATTCTAGCTGTGACTTAGACTCTGTCATAACTACTGGAAGAAAAAACGAGTATTAGGTGAAATTGATAATCTAAAGGTATCTGACTGATGTGACAATTTGTATCGCCTGCTTTTTTAAGCACTGCAGCAATATCAAATTTAGATTAGATATTAGGAAAAAGTTCTTTACTGTGAAGGTGGTGAGCCACTGGAACAGGTTTCCCAAAGAAGTCTTTCTTGCGCTTTATTCCTCTCTCTTTTCCCTTTTCACCATTATTATTATTATTATTATTATGATGTTTTTTCTTTCAACCCATGAGTTTTACCTCTTTTTTTGAATTCTCCTCATTTCAGCGAGGAAAGGGTGTGAGTAAGCAGCTGCATGATACTCTGTTGTTAGGTGGGGTTAAAACACGACATTGTCTAAAAAGGGATGCTCTCATCTAATTATTGTGAAAAAATATGTAGTGAAAAAAAAACCAGAAAATAATATTTAATATTTTAGTTTGTTAGTGAGAGATCTATATATGCTGCTGTAGCCAATGTCTTCTAGTGATAGTGAGTATAGCAGACATAAATAATGAGAGACAAAGTCCATTCATGTGGGTGTTGAGCCACACTGTGATGGCTACACTGCCATAGAATAGTCCAGATGAATATACACAATTCTACACTGCATTGCAACAATATGGACTTTAGTATTATTAAAAAAAAACAAAAACAAAAAAAAAAAAACTTTGTAAACTTTTTCAGTGAATATGGAAAACATGTCTTTCTGAACATGTCTTTCAGGAGACTCTGAAGTCTCCTGATGGCATCATCAGCTTTACTTCTAGCAGGACATTGTAACTTGCAGAGCAGTTATTGAAATTCTGTCCCTTCTACAAGGAATGGTGGATGATCCTCTGGGTTGTTGTACATTTTAGTACACCAGCTGGAGTGCCCATTCCTTGTGAGGTTGCATTAGTTCTGCCATGCCAGTCCAGGCTACCTTTTATTCTTTCACCTACATTTCAAAAAAGGCACTAATTGTTTAGTCTTCTTCTCTAATGAAGTATAAAAATAAATAGTTCTTTTAAATGCAGATGTTTCAGCTGTTCCTGACAATATTTTCCTGATCAAGCAAAAAAATAAATATATCTCAAGAGCTTTCTAGAAAATAGATGTCATATTTTAGAACACTTACTTGGCGCTGGATAGATGTTATGGTGGTTTTTGAATAAGATTTTATATCATATAAATACATGATACTTCATCCACTTAAAAACTGTGCTAGGTACAGAAGATACACCTAAAAACTTCCTCTTCAACATCATGTGTTTAGCAGTTATTGTCATCTCGTTTCACATCCCTTTTCTAGACTGTAACAGAGAGGTTTCACTAAACTGGGAAGAAAAATATTTAAAAAAACTCTACATTCTGCACAGGCTGTCAGAACAGAGTCTGTCAGAGAATCACATCATTCACATCACACAGAGATTGAAAACCCTGAGACTGCAATTCATGGCTGGGTTCCCAGATGGAGCCGGGCAATGTAGAGCAGTCTAGGCTTTCACAAGTACTGTAAAAATGACCATTCTAAATCTCTGCTGTGCTGTTATTGTAGTAGAAGGAAAAGAGGAGTCTGAGAAAGGCAGAGAAAGACAAAGGATGCTGGACAGGGACTTCCATGAAACCTTGCCTCTGCAAGGATTTCTATAGGACCTACTCTTCACTTTATCTATCTCTACAACAGAACCTGCTAAGTTCAAGGAGCTTTGAGGACTAAAAACCATTACCTAGAACTGATGTCTTAATCTGCTTCTCAACGTATTTGTCTGGAAGAATAATGATGAAATGGAGTTGAGCACCTCATTTATATTAGCCACAATTAAAAAAATGCTTGAATTACAGGAGACATAAATTTGGTATATTCTAATCAAAACTACAAAGCAGAGAAGGAAGAAAATAATGGTTTATTTTTAGCTATTCCTATTATTAAAATTTGCATTTGAAATTACAGAAGGGCCAGTCAAGAGGTTGTCTTTTTAAGACTTCCCCAGACGTGACAGGCTACAGCAAATGGATGGATGACTCATGTGCCTTCATATGACACCCATTATTTTATACATAATGTTTGTCCTCCAAGGCGATTTTATTTTTCTTTTTATTAATCCTTATTAAAGAGAGAATAGTAAAATACTTTCTTTTTTTTTTCCTGGAATGCATAAATGCTATAGCTAATCATTTCCCTACAATTATCATAAAACAGCAGTGACATTTTCAGCTCTTCAAAATTATGCAAATTATTGAGTGGGTAAGTACAGTAGCTCTTTTCTCTATTAGAGCACTGCTGTTTAAAGTGGTATTGCATGTCAAGGAGGGCAAGGTGTGAGTAGTTTGATTAGAATTATCCACCCTCCACCAGCATCTCTCTCAGCTTCATGCATCTACACAGTATAGACACCCACTGTCCTTTATTAAATCATATTTGCATTTACTAATTTATGGAGATGGGCTAAAAAAGAAGAAGCACCCAAAGGAAAGTGGGCAGTCCAGACCTGCCTTGTTTTTTCTTCCATAGCACCATCATTCAGTGTACAGGTAGACACTCTCCACACTACTTTGCATAAGAAAAGAAAAAAAAAATAGGAGATGAAGATTTGCATTTCTAAATCTAGACCGGATTTTGAACCCAGATGTTCATTTTGTTCTTCATAAGCAAAACTCTTTATCTTCTTGAAAGTTATATGGCCATGGAGTTACTCAGCTGAGGGGTGGTAGAACTGAATGAAAAAACAAGAAAGAATGGATCACAGTCTTCTTCATTTCAGCCTTGGAATAGTGATAATTCATTTCTATTCATCTGTTCCAAACATTACTGATAGTAATACAGCATTTCTGTTGTTTTCCAACTTAGCAGCCTTAGTGCAGTAGTTCTTACCAAATCCCCCAAAAAGCAATAAATTCCTTCTCGCTGTTCTCTTCTGTAGTGCCTTAGTTACCCAGCCTATGAAAACGCACAGCAAAGCTGCTGCTCTAGACTGCTCCACGTCATCCCAGTACTGCTCACCCTGCTTGGGCTCTCCCATCTGTTTTCTGGAGTGTTTGTGTGTGTTTGTTTGTTTAGAAACCATCTGCTGTCTCGTACCTTCCTCCTCAGCTCCAGCCCTGGAAGAACAGTCTAACTCTCGAGCTCACGGCACAGTTTTGGTATTCCAGGCAGTTGCTCGGACCCTGGTGCCCAAAGCCTTGCATGGGCTGGTGTGCTCACAGCAGAGAGTGCAGCTTTCTTGAGAGGCTCCAGAATGAGGAACGAAAGTGGTGCTGGAACGAGGTTGTGCCTTAGGGAACAAGCCCTGCTCATTAGCAGCACTCTTTGTCTCAAGCCAGTCCTGTTCCTGGCTTTGGAATTATTTGAGGGTGTCTCACTGACATTCAGTATGCAGCACAAACATACTTTTAAATTGCGTATTGTCAGAGATGGAATTTCTATCTCAATTTTTAACAGGATCTAGCACTATTGGTCCATTCAAGAGACATTTTAGGTCTCTTATATGCAGGTAAGTCTACATACAAGTAACAGCATGAAACCAAAGGAAGGCAAATATGAAAGAAGTGAGTTTTCATTTTTAAAAAGTTAAATACTCGTTGCTTTTCATGTCCTTCTAAGCCAGTTAAGTGGAAATATGACTCCCCTGAACAATCTACACGTGAAGGCTCAATGCACACTGCTACTCTCTCTTTCAATGTTTCACTGAGATTTTAAATTCTAATAGCTAAACAGTCTCATTTCCTTTCTAACATTTAGACAGAGGGCTTTTTCTACAATTTTTAAATAGAAGAAATAAAGCCAACTATATTCTTATCTCCTATTTTCAATTTAGCTTAAGAAATTAAAATTTCTACCATATAATTGGACCAAAATTATCTACAGCTTTCCAGTGCTTTTCATTCTGTATACCCATGCTTCAAATAGAAATTCAAGGCTATGATCAAGTACAAATCACCTATTGTCATTGAATAGAGTTAATAAATGGTTGAATAAACCATTGATGTATTTCCTCCCTTTTAGCTGTTTTTCCAAATGGTTTCATGGTCACAATGGACACCTATGTATTCTGTTTCAAAAAAAACCCCAAAAAATCCCCAAAAAAACAAAAAGAAGCATCTCTCCTTACAAAGTGATACTGTAGTATTATTTGCCAGTTCTTTGCCAGTCCCAGTCACAAATACAGGATGGGCAGCAAATGGATTGAGGCCAGACCTGAAGAAAACAGCTTGGGGATGTTGGTTGATGAGAAGCTGAACATGCCCTGGTAACGTGTGTTTGCAGCCTGGGAAGCCAACAGTGTCCTGAGCTACATCAAAAGCAGATTGAGGGAGGTGATTCTGCCCCTCTGCCCTTATGAAACTCCATCTGGAATACTACATCCATCTCTGTGACCCCCATCAGGAGGGGGACATAGACCTATTGGGGTGAGTCCAGAGGAAACCAAGAAGATGATCAATAGGCTGGAGCACCTCTCCTATGGAGACAGGCTGAGAGAGCTGGGGTTGCTCAGCCTGGAGAAGAGAAGACCCCAGAGAGACTTTATAGCACCTAAAGGCGGTATAAGAGAGCTGGAAAGGGACTTTTTACCAGTACTGACAGGCAAGGGGCAATGACTACAAGCTGATAGAGAGTACATTTAGATTTGGACATGGAAGAAAGCCTTTACTGTGAGCGTGGTGAGGCCCTGGCACAGACTGCCCAAAGTTGTGGCTGTCCCACCCCTGGGAGTGTTCAAGGGCACCTCAGGATGGAGCCCTGAGCAACTTGCTCTAGTGAAATCCCTTCCCAAGGCAGTTGGCCTGGAACCAGATAACCATTAAGGTCATTTCCAACCCAAGATGATCTGTGAATCATGCAAGTAGAATTCAATCTATAACATAAAGCCCTTCTTGCACATGAGAAAGTACTAGTTCATTCAAGAATAATTCATATAAAGAGAAAATAATTTTGCACACTTTTATAGAAACCTACTGTACAATTTCAGAGTCTTGGGATGTTCTTTCCCTTCATTTTTGTTTCTTCTCTGTTGAAAATTAAATTCTGTAATAGAACTGCCAAGCCAAACATTGATATATGCCTAAGGGAGAATATAGGGGCCTTATTTGCATCTTCTTTTGTGTGCCCAGTGTTATCCCAATAATTTTCTGAAATAGTAGTTAATACCTGCCTTGCAGCCATCTCCTGGCTTCCCCACCTTCTAACCCTTGGCTGCTGAACTTGAGCTTGGTAGTGAGATACAGAGGCAAGAGGCAGCAACATCTGAAATCCACAGAAGAGCATCAAGGCAGGTCTACGTGAGTGAATGAAACAGTGCCAGGGCTCAGACACCAGGCAGTTCAGCCATCCATACATTTAACTTATTAACCAGCTCTTGGCATGCTTTTGTCCAGGTCTGGGTTAGCACTATCCCATGGAGTTCCCAGGGGTGCTCAGGGGGTCAGAAATAAGCAAGGGCAACCCCCATTAGACACCTGAGACACAACCTCCTAGTTTTGTAAGAGTGTTTAGTAGGATAGATGGGACTAGATGGTGTCAGTTGGCCTCAGGGTCAATAGTGTTGCCCTCACTATTCAATTCACTGGTATAGATGCTGCCTCAGGCTCCTGTCTATTTCCAGAGACAGAAATAAATTCTGTACAGGCTTGTCTTTTCCCTATGATAAGGACACAACAGTGCTGTTGATGACATTTTTGTTATATGTGAAATTGGCAGGATGTAAATAAACGGGAAAACAACAGAAGGTATTGTCCAGGCTCCATCACTTGAACAGCTGGTTCAAAGAAAAAAATTTTGCTGTGAATAAAGAACTTTTGAAACCAGTGATATGGAAGCTTGCCTACCCCTTGCAGACTGTTCTTTGAGCCCTGTGCAGATTAAACTGTCATGTTTCAATGAATAAAAACAAAAACAAAAAAATGTACCTTTTTTATTTCTTCCTCCAGTCTCTATCACCAGGAGTATGCACTCCATGGAGCAGGACAGGCATGGGATGCTTGTGCTTTCACCACACCCTGACGCTGCATTTCTCTCTGTCCATTGATTGTGCTGGAAGTAAGGTTACATCAACTCTCTGTGCAGGCACCAAGAAAGATAAAAAAGACAAATAGTACTGTTAGTAATACCAGACAAACTTTAAGACATCTTGGTACAGTTACAAAGCTCTTCAGTGAATGGAGGGAGAATAAAAAAGACCTGAAAATATATCTGTCAGAAAGTATTGAGTTGAGGGCCCAGAAAAAGTTCAAGACACAAACCTTTAGAGAACAGTAAGGACTTTGGGGGCAGGAGGGGATGCGGACTGCTAGGAATATCATCTATGCTTAAGCAAAAGGCTATAATTGTTCTTTTGTGTCTTATGAAAAAGCATTTATCCCATAAGTATGCTGGTTCAGACACTTTCTGAAATAATTTAATTTTTCATGATTACATAGAAATAGGCAGAAATGTTCTCACACATTTAATTCTTTTTTGGTGACTGATATTTTCTGGAATTTACATCTAAGTTCTCAGTTTGAAAGGTAGTTGTGTTCTCTTCAAGAAAGCAGAGTGTATAGCCCTTGGATTTAACTTAGTTTCAAAGAATATTTTACTGAAAAAGAGCTGTAGTAGCCCTGACAAAGTTAATCACTCAGCCCATAGAAGTCCAAACCTGATGTAGAAATTTAAAACAATAGATGCTTAGTTTTCCTTTTATTTTTACTTTTGACATGTAGCAGAGAAAAAAATAAAAGAAGAAAGTTAGGAACTCAGTTTATTTAAACTTATTAAGTGGGTCTTACAAACCTAGAACCTCACTGATGTTCTAACAGTGAACCTTCCCACCTGCTCTCCAATACTGTCTGCCCTTGTAGGCACCAAAAATTTAATCACACATTCTCTACATCAGCCCATAGATTGTCTTCAATGAATTTATTGGGAATGCATTTCCCATTGACATTGCAGCTGAAGTAACACCATATCTAGGTGCCTGGGTTACACACACAGCAAGGCACTCCTCTCACTGCAGACCATAAGGAAAAATTCAATTTCTTGGGAGCCATGTTCTAAGCCAACCCTCCCTTTTTACTCCCAAAAGAACAGGAAAAAAAGTACTTCACCAGATCATCTTTTCACTAAATTCCTTTAGTCAGTTTCAGTTTCTGTCTGTAAGAAGCACATAATGAAGAAAAATCAAGGAAAACTGCAAATTCCATTCAAGGTTTTTCAAAAATGTTTGTCTTTTAAAGGTTCCATGATACCCTGTATGGACTTTCATACAAATCAGTTTTGACTGAAATGCTATATTACAATTTTTTAAAAATCAAATTCTCCTCAGATTCAGTGAGTTAGAGACTGAAATCTAAAACCTTGTAGAAAAATATTTAAAATATGAAGAAATGGGAAAAAAGGTTGATATCATGTTCTGTAAGTCAAGTTTAGCTGACTTTTCCTCCATCCTGAATTTTTTAAATATGAGGAGAGTAAAGTATTTGTCTTAAAATATAGTATTGCCTTGATAAAATTATTGTGATTTTTTTTTCCTTTTTTATGATGTCCTACATGGTTTTAACCCATAGCTTAACCCATAGATTCAGATATGTCATCATTGGTTAAATTTCTTCATGACTTTGCAAACAGCTACAGCCTCTTGTGCAGACATTGTGCAGACTCTGCAAAGAGGATACCAAACAGTGCTCACATGAGGTTATGTCCCAACCCAGCACAGTGGCATTAACAGCAACCCAACACAGAAAGCTGGGAAGAGGTAGGTTTTTTCTTCCTAATGATGGACTTGAATTGATTGTACTCATGCTACCATTACACCATTACAACTCAATGGGCTTCAGTGGAAATCCTCCTGAATTATTTCAGATAGATTAAACTTAACTCTCTAAATGTTATATTTACTGAATAGAGGACATCCAGCAATTTTAAAGCACTTGGGAACATTAGTTAAGCTCCAGAATTTCTCCTTCCATGTTTTCCCAAGTGGAAAATAAATTAATATGCTTTATGGACATTTAAATCATCACCCAGGAACATTCCCCAAATTTGTGCAAACTCACACAGCAAATCACCATCCAGGTCATATACAGAATCTGTTCTCTTGGGCTTTGGTACTACACATTTTATCCTCTTTTAGAACAATAGATTTAAAGTCTTACAGATTATTACTTTTACCTTAAACACTCTCTTACCTCAAATGGCTGCTGAGTTCTCAGTCGGGCCATTTAACATAAGTGCCTGCTCTAGTTACTCAGTCCATTAAAACAGAAATCAGACTACATTACCCAGAACACACTTAAGCCTCCCACAGCCCTGCTCAGTCACAGAGGCAGTCTGCCAATAAATAAGCTCTCTACAGTGTCCCTACTAAAATCATTTAGGAGTTCTGTGTTAAAATATATGAATACATATGTTTATACAAACCCAACAGCCACTATCTAAATTATAAGGTAATTTAGGTAGACAAGCAGTTGCTTATGCATGTTGGGTTGGATATTTCATTACCCATGACTAATTCCTGGGATGCTGTTAGCAAGCTTCCTAACTTCTTTCTCTGTCCACATAGCTTTTTGCTCTGAAAACACAGATATTATTTTCTTTGGCTCTAGGACATTTGTGCTTTTTGAATTTATGTGGCCGTGGGAAGCACAGGATGTTTTGTGTGCATGACTCTAGGACACATAAAGAGAGTTACACATGAGCAAGGTGGGCAATTCCCTAAACTAATAGACAGGAGAAAAAAACCCTAATACCTGCTTTACTAAATTCCTAAGAAACTAGGTTACTTTTTATCATTGCCACCACTGGAGGAAGTTCAGAGCTGTGAGAGGAGGTAGGTGGTGTGGGAAACTATATGTTTAAAATCACATAGATGGCTCCTCAAGGCTAAGTCACAATTCTACCTTCCCTGTGGAGGCAGCGGAACCAGCAAAACTGATTCTGAAGTTTTCTTCCCCATTTCTTCCTTCCATCACTTTTGCTTCATCTGCTGCCATGGCACAAACATGACAGTCCCAGGTCTTTGTCCTGAGAGCAGCAAAATGAAGATTTGCCTGTATTGCCTTGAACTGACTCTAAGCACCTTTGCTTGGTAAATTCAGGAGTCAGTCAGGTAACACATGTGAATTACTAGTCCATAGTCCTGCAGGCAACTGAATGCCTTCAACACTCATATACAAAATGTGTGACTTTGCAAGACCTGAGCTCTATAAAAATAAACATAATCAAATTCAGACAGCATTTGCTTGCCAATTACTGGCAGATTTGTACCATTTATGGTCAGTCCATTATGACACAGGTCTACAAATTGAATTTGATACAGAAAATGTTAAGAAGGAAGGATCTTTGGCTTCAATTTATCCAGAACAAATGGGCAAATGGAAAAAATCAAATCTGAATTTGTAGCTACAAGGCAATTTGGACAAATGTTAGGCTATACTGTCCTATCTGTGGAGCAAAACATGATCCAAACTATCTCAATGCATTGAAATTATATAATTTGATGATAGCATCTAGAACTGTGTCAGCACAAGCAATCTGGTGTTCAGGACATTCCTGAATTTTGGTTAAAAGCCGTTTCTTCTTTTTAGCTCAAATATATTTGTTGGTTTAGATTGCACATTTATGGTGTAAAAATGAAATAAACTGTCCTAGATAGGAGGAAAGATGCCTGTGGTATAATTGATTTGCCAATTGCCTTGATTACTGTAGAAATGTTCAGCACTTTTTTCTCCTCAGGGAGATTTTATCTTGAAAAACTATGCCAACAGACAGACACACTCATACAAGTTACTCTGTATTTTATAATGGATAGAATTTAAAAATGCCCTGTAAAAAATATGGTGTTTGCACTTTATTGTCACTGTCTGGATGCCAGGTACCCACAAAAACCTCTCTGACACTCCCCTCTGCAAATAAACAAGAGACAGAAAATATTATGAAGGGTTCATGGGTTGAGATAAGGATAGGGAGAGAGATAATCCACTAATTACCATACTGGGCAAAACACATTTGACTTTGGAAAATCAGTTGAATTTATTACTAATCAAAATAAGAGCAGAATAATGAGAAGTAAATCTTAAAAGCAACTCTCTCTCACCCCTTCCTCCTTCCCAGATCCACCTGTTTCCCCAGAGGTGCAGGGAGATGGGGAATGGGGGTTAGGGTCAGTTCATCACACATGGTTCCTGCTGCTGCTCAGGGAGAAGAGACCTTCCCCTGCTTCAGCGTGGGGTCCCTCCCACAAAGACAGCTCTCCATGAGCTTCTCCAGTGTATGTTCTTCTCATGGGTTACAGGTCTTTAGGAACTACCTCAGCATAGGTTCCTTTCTGTGGGATGTAGTCCTTCCAGAACCACCTGCTCCAGTGTGGATCCCCCACAGGGTCCTGACAGGAAACCTGCCCCAACATGGGCTCCTCTCTCCACAGGTCTGCAGGTCCCTGCCATGGGGTCACAGCCTCCTCTGGGCATCCACGTGCTCCAGGGTGGGGCCCTCCACAGAATGAAGGTGGATCTCTGCTCCCACATGGAGCTCCACTGGCTGAAGGGGCACAGCTGCATGGGGCACAGCTGCACCATGTGCTGCAGGGGAATCTCTTCTTCAGCTCCTGTTCCTGCTTCTCCACTGACCCTGGTGTCTGCATAGTTGCTCCTCTCACACATTCTCACTCCTCTCTTCTGAGCACAATTACAACAGCACAATAATTATTTTTGCCTTCTTAAATATGTTATCACAGAGGTATTATCACCATCGCTGATTGGCCCAGCCTTGGCCAGAAGTGGGTCCAATTTGGAACCAGCAGGCATTGGCTCTGGGGGGCAAGGGGGAAGTTTGTGGCAGCTGCTCACAGAAACCAACCCTGCAACCACCCCCACTCCCAAAACCTGGCCACGCAAACCCAATACACTACAACAGCAATTTAGTTAGTGGGAGAGGTTGTAGCTTTGAAGTAATTTCCTTTCTCTAGACTAAACAAGCCTACCTCTTTCATCCTTTCCTCATTTGAATGCTCCAGGCCCATTAGTTGTCTTCATGGCCCTTTCTTGGACTCTCTCCAGTAGTTCCACATCTTGCCATAAAGAAGCAGAAATTCACACAGCAACAATACTGTTGGTTCTTGTGAAGAGCACATATCACATTTGAGAACTGACATAGGTCTTCAGATCTGTTGTATGGATTTAATCTCATCCAACTTTATGGATAGGATCCTGCTTAGACTACTGACACCTAAAGTCCACAAGGAACAGTCTAAATGCATTATGGGAGGTGGAATTCAATAGCTTAAATACCTAGGACCTAGAAGACCCCACCTATCTCCACTTGTCACTAATTTTAGAAGAGGCTGTTTCCTCTAAATTCCCTTCTCATATGTGCCAGTCTGGTGTGGATGCCTTGAATTCTTTAGGGTTGTCTTAAATGTAGCTGTGTGGCTACTAACTCTGATGGGATTATAATGCCTGCAGACTGTTAAAGGCAGGTGATTTAATCTCAATCTGCTCACCACTGAAATCAACAGTAAAGATATCTTCACTAACGGTAGTTACTTGAGCAATCCTGTAGGAGGTTCACTGCAGAATATCTGGCCATTCTACTTTGTAATTTTTCTGGTATTCGTGAGGAAGTGACTCCCTCCTCCTTTAAAAGGACACTTTCATATTTTTTTAAAGAGATCCTGTTTCTTATTTCAATACCTGCAATGCGCATGGGAGCTTCCACTTTACAAAACCATGTCAGTATTGCTTTGTTCTTCCCAGAGTTTGCTCAGCTGCACATTTCACTGGGGCTTGTACAAGCCCTGCACCTGCTGCTCGATGCTGCAGTTTGAAAATCTTCTCCACTGTTTTCCCCAGTGAATTTTAGAAGGCTGTTGCCATCCTCTGGCACTCACAGGAAGATGCTTGAAGGAAGGTCAGCTCCCAGTTGTTCAAGTAGGGCAAGTCAAAGTAAGGTAAAGGAAGGGCATCCAAAGTAATGGAAACAACAATTGACTGGAAGTCAGCAGTGGTATAACCCTGCTCCAATCAGTATTGTCTCTGCACTGAAGAGCTTTAATGAGAAAAAAGGATTATTAACTTTCAAGTGTTGCAATGACAGCTTGTTTTTCCCCTGTGGATGCATGGTATGATCACATGGTATAGCACAGCACAGAACAATATACACTTAGCTAGGTGCTAAGTACAACATTTCCTTAAAATTCACTTTGCCCACATCCTGACTGAAGGGTGGCAAGAACAGAGTGTTTCTAGCTAAAGTGAGCACAGCGTAAGGTCATCATTAACCCCTCTGTGCCTATTACTATGATTTACAGCAATGGACGAGTACAAGCATCAGCAAAACCTCCATGGACAAATTATAGTCCATAATAAAACTGTACAGAATACAATCATTAGAATTCTGGGACTGGTTACAAAATATTTAATTTTTAAATTTTCTAAAGTTGACCTTGAAAATTTCCCTCTCCACTTGCGATCCCTTCCTGTGATCAAACATTCTCAGTCATCACAAACTGCACATATCACATGCATTTTCTCACAACATCTCATGTGAAAGACAAAGTCACCTTGCAATTTTAACCTCAAATAAAACCAACCAAAACAAATTCCTATTTTCATTGCCACCAAATTTAACTCTGAAAAGAGAAGCTGACAAAACAGGAAGACCATTCAGACTTCCATTGTAATCCTTTCCTTTCTGACCCTTTCCAGCTCTGTTTAGCTTTCACTTACTTCATCTCTTAGATATGGTTTATCAGACCTTTTTGCAGCAGCCTTGTCCTCTTCACAGCAGAGTGCCATTTTCACAGAGTTGTCCTTCTGTGGGAGTAGGAATCCTTGTCACAGACCTGCAAATAACTTCACCATTTGATATTAAGAAGTTCTGTTAAATAGATACAAAATCCTTTTCTTTAGAGAGAGTAGTTTTAATCTTCTTGTTCAATTGTTTCTCACAGTATCACCTAACCTTTTCACAACTTGATGTGATGGGATGGGAAAAGAGACACCTATAAGCCAAATTTCTAGATGAGCACCTTTCACAGTTTCCTTTTCAGTTGTAGCCACTGGTATTCATCACACCTGAGTTCTAGCATCCTGCTCATTACTTCCCTTGCCAGTCAAGAAAAAGAAGAGGGATACAAGTACTATTTGCTTTCCCTGACAAGTATGAAATAGATTCCAGTGGAGCATGCACCTGACAGGAGATTACAGATTTTGGGTTAGGTGAAGACATAATGGGACTGGACATCAGAATGTATTGTCAAGATTGGTCATTTGCTAGCTGAAGAGAAGTGTGTTATATCTGTGGATATGTTTAGATATAAAAGGAAGGGAAGATGGGTGTGAAAGTTACCTTAACTTCATTTGCAGTTACAGTACTGGTGGGAAATGTCTTTCAGTATCCTTCATTGGTTTTTTAGAAATTCTTGTCACTGATACACTGACAGTGTTGCGTGACACACTCTGTGCTCTATTTGCACTGAGAACCTGCAACTTTCTCCTTTTCTCCACAGAATTTACCAGACAAAGATTTGTATATAAAACTTTTGCTAGTTCTATCTCGCATTATTAACATTAAAAAATTCAAGACCCGGATATACTCAGAGACATTCAAAAAATTCCTGTCTTTGTGACATTGGTACCATTGGACAGATAAAGAAAATGTATAATATTTAAAATTATAAATAAATTTTACCTACTCAGGTTCAAAACTAGGGTTCTGAAAACATCCATTTGCCTTTCTGACTTCTAAAAGTATCTGAATTCCCTGATCATGTGCAATTCCCTTCTGCATGTGCCTTGATGTTTTGGTGGGAACTGAGAAACTAATCTGATGTGAAAGTTCAGTCAGGTAGATTCTCCTCTAAAGTACATTAATGTTTTCAAATCTGTAATTGGATTCTTCTCACATAGAATATCTAGAAATAAACCCCCTTCTTATTTCACTTACGTCTCTTTGCTAATGATGGAATCAAGTACCTCTGCAGGCAGTTCACTTCATCCAAAGACATCGCTCATGAATCAGTCTGTGACAATATCTGTCTCCAGTGGATGGAGAGAGAAATAGAGGGATGAGTTTAGGAAAAAGTTCTACGCAACATAATGTTTTTCACAACAATAGTGGTGCAAGGCATATAAGTCTTCTCAATATCCTGTCCTGTACTATTTCCCTCCTTCACAACCACTGAAAGAATCAATTTTTTTCAAAATTTTGTTGTCAAGTCCATGCTTTAAGCTGAAGTTGATGATAAACCAAATGCTTTCCCAAACCATAGACTTGGACTTTTATAACTAACTTGTAAATGTTTCCATGAGAAAACAGTTGCTAATGCACACACTACCCTGCTGATCAGAACATTTGGAAAAGAGTCTAGAAGTCCTAGGAATCAAATTTTTCTCTAGTAGGTTTATTTCTGATCTCTTTACCTCACTGTGTCCAAAATCCAAATTACAAAGTTTCCTGCTTGTCCAGAGTTGGAAAATTTTTGCCACTATGAAAAAAATCAGTATTTTTTAAGTGTTCTTTCATCAATAGGAAGGGCAAGCTTTCTAAGTACTGACCAATTCTGCATGTTTGGCTTTTTTCAGGGGGACTGGACTTTGATCTTTCTGTTTGTGTCACCTACTTTCCTCGAGATGAATAAGGTGCCCCAATTTATGCTCCATTCCCAGGACCAGGCATCTTGAAGTTAAAAATATCAAGCTTTACAGTACTATAACTGATCTCTTTAGGCTTACTCTGCTTAAAATAGTTCATTTGTAATTTGCTAATGTGGAGCCAAGTTTTCAAACACTTCTCCAATATTGGGGTTCATCAGCGGGAGGATGAAGGAAGTCTGCATCAGGCCCAGTGTAACTCTCTAGTTTGCAAAAAAAGTACAGATTTTAATGAACACTAATTATAATTGGGGAAAGATAAGCTGTGGATTCAACAGAGGGGAAAAAGGCTAATGCTTTTAAAGTGTAGCCTGATTAATGAGGCTGTCATAGAACTTATTTATAGGTATGCTGTACAAAGTATCATAATCTCTGGAAAGATTTGCAGCAAATTAAAGCCATCAGAGTTTAGAAATCATAAAACTGATTTGACTCCAAAGGATATTTCATACAGGCCAATCAGAGGATTATAGCTGAGGCCAAGAAGTTGTGAAGAGCAAGTGTCCTTAAACTGTTCTGGGGTGCAGGTCACATTTCAACTCCCTGACTCCAGCTTTCAGTCCCTAGCAAGTCACACATGGAATATTTCACAACTAGATACTGGCCTTGCGTAACAGCAGCAATTGCCTTCTCTGAATAGCGGTATTCAGAAACTATTTAATATAATTTTAGCTGGTTTTAATGTAAGATAGCAGATGGAAATGCAGAGGATCCTGTTCTTTGCTGGGCAGTTCTCTATGGGCCTCCAGCAAGTGCTTCATGAATCACTAATGGTGCATGGTCTGCAGTAGGGAGCTATTGATTTGAAGAAATCCCAAGTAAGTAAACAGATAGACCTTGTACTATATGGTGAAGGTCACTAAACATAAGAAATGAAATTTTCCCTACAGCAATGTGCATGGAGCATTTGGTATCCTGAAAGTATAAAAAAAAAAAAAAAAAAAAAGGAAATAATGAAAAAAACCCTATATTTGGGATGTTAGAGTAAAGGAAGTACACTGACAGAAGCAGAGGCTCAGGCATAGAGGTGCAAGACACAGATCATCTGGGAATTAGCAGAGAAAAGTATCCAGGCTCTTTTTTTTTAAGATTTACAGGTCCCTTTAATATAAACAGTTTTTAAATCTTGACTCCAAAGGATTAAAAAAGTCATCCAAACTAAGACAAATGGAAAGGGGGACAGATAAGACTGTTTTAGTTGAAATTTGCATCATACACAATAGCCTACAAATGTTCATGCATACTTCTGAATTTTTAAGTGACAGAAAGGAAAAAAAAATGTAATATGGCAGGATGGTGCATGAAGCTGACTGGATATGTAGCCAGACTTGAAAAAGGAGGAAAATCACCAATTATTTCACCAATTATTATAGTCATTCCAAATTTGATACAAATTCAAAAAAGAAAACACTTAGAAATTATTGATTTCTCAGCCCACCATAATGCCTTTGGACATCAATATATTGTTTGATGATGCCAATGTTTGCCTTTTGTTCTTGTCTCATAGCTCTATAGATGTTAACTTGCAGGCAGCCTCACTGGCACAAGAACATAGTAGCATATAGGATTTTGGCTATCCTGAGCACTGGATAATTTTGATGAGTTATAAAATCCTTTAGCCTAGAAGTGCTTTATTTTCAAGCTCCTCTATAATTAGTTACAAAGGTTATTTGAGTGAGACATGAGGCGAGACTGCAACGTTGTTGTTAAATGAAATCAATTTCACCTTCTTTTTCTCTTGCTGTAATATTTTGCTTAAAATTTATAGTGAAGAAACAGACTATTTCGGACAGTCATTTACCAACAAGGACTTGCTCAGTAGTTTCAATATCACATTCAGGAACAATGAAAGAATTCAGCTGATACCAGCCTTCAGTTGAATAGTTCCCTATGTGTCTCTCAGGCTGTGTCTCCACCTACATTACACATTCCGAGCATGGCCAGCTTCTTCAGTTTGAAGGAAGGCACAGTTGACCTACATAAACTTCTCAGGCTTTAACTGAATTTTGAGCAAAGGCAGCACGTCCCACCAGCTCTGTTCAGACTCCCAGATCTGAACAGCCTCATACATTACTGATACTCCATAGTTTGCAAGATCAAAAGAATAGGGATGTACTTCCAGAAAACCTGGTCTGGTTTTATAGTCCATGAATTCTAAAACAAAGGTCTCAAGAAGAAACCACAGTGTATCCCATGCTCTTAAGTGGGGTGAGTAGAAGATGCATTCCAGCAGAGGAGTAACAGAGTTGAGGTTTAAGAACTGTGCCAAAGAATTGAAATTTGTTTAGGGATGACGCAGACATGGTAGCTACTAACAAAGAAAAGGAATCTTCACCTATTTGCTCCCCTCTGACACACAATTCATGAATGTCACAAGTATTCATACTCCAGATTCTGAAATGATTATGCTTTGCTGTTCATTTGCTTGAGTGAAACTTGACATATACAAAAAGACTCGAGATGGATTTGTGTGAACATTTCACACACATATACAGACAAGGAGGAAATAACAGAAAAAAATTTAAAGATTAAAAATATGCCTTTAACAATCACTTAAGTCCTGACTAGAAAAGATAGCTGCTGAAAGCATATCAGTGATTAGTCTCTTGACCTTTCTTCAACTTGAAGTCATCAGCTATTGTTCGTCACTGATAATAATAATAACCTTTATTTTATGAGGTGACTGACAGACAATCCTTAGAGACCACAGTCTTTCACAGGAGCAACCTGCTTAAAAAATAAGTCATATTTAGTAGGCTCAATACAGTGAAATTAATTCAGAATTTTTATATCAAATATTAGAAACATGAAACATTGTCTATGTAAAAAAAAGAAAAGAAAGAAAAAAGGAACATTCAAATGACTTTCAAAGGAAGAAGCTGTAGCACAAGTTTGGCAGAATAATGGCAGAATATTAAAATTTATTTCCCCTTTACCCCAATTTGTTTTTCAATAAGAAAGTAGAAAATTTTCAAAGTGTTCTTTTCCTTTTTTCATTTTGAAGGGCTAAGAGGAAGGAAATCCAAGACTGTATGAACCGTCTCAGGGATATTTTTGACAATGGCCTGTCCTGAATCCTCAGATATGAACACTATTGTACTTCATTTAGGAGGAGGGGTATCCTCCTAATCACAGTTAGCAATCGTCTCATGACCTGAAGCTGCAGTGGCTGCCCTCTTCACATTTTCGATCTTCCAAGTGTAATTGCATATGTTACTCTAGACCAGCCTTGAATGAAAATCCCTTTTAGGAAATCCCCAGGAGGTGGAGCCAATAATAGGGTAGGTGGCTCTCATTCCTCAGAGTCATTATTGAACCGATTGGACAATACAGTGTGAGGGGTCACAGTGAGCAGTGCACTCTTCTGAACAAATTGTAAAGCCAAAGCCCTGAATAACTCTGGGTGTTAAACAGAAGGGTTTTTTTCAAGAGTGAAGACCTTGCTCCACCAAGACCTAACCTGAATATTGTACTTTGTCCCCTGTTAGTTCATTCAGCCCCTTGGCCTCTGTTAGTAGTATATAGGAGGTCTATGTGTGCCCCTACACTATTTTCTTTTTTCACTGGAAGGAGCAGCAATTTGCCAGTGAGATTTTCATTTGACAGAAGAATTTGATCCAATCTGTCAAAAAATTACTATCATAATTTTCCTGGAGGGCTGCAGAGTATCTGTCCTTAAACTCTGTAATCTTTCCATGTTCACTGCATTTACCACTGTTACCTGAAGAACAGAAGAGCCAGTATGAATACTGGGAAGGTCAGGAATTGTTTAGAGACTTGTCTGAAGAAATGTCTCCTTTTCCTAGCAATAACAGTATCTCAGGCAAAATGTTTTGAATTATATGAAGCCAGTAAGAAGCTAAAATGAAGTTACTATTTTTTCTTAGACATTTTCTTAGCTATTAGTCAATTATAATGAAACATTCACTGAGCAAAGAGAAAACCATAAAGGGATAGAAGAACCTGATAGATAAATCCCATGGGAATTTTAAAACTTTGAAAATCTCAGCCTAAATTTTTAGTTTGGATTTGGGGTTGGGGGAAAATAGCTGAAAGGGCTCAACATGAGATAGCCATGTCTGGGTAGTATGAAATATATTAACAAGTGTGACCACTATAAAAATGTCAGCACAGTAATCCAAAATCCACCAAGTCAGAGGAAGATTCAACAGTCGAACGCCCCATATCATGTGGCTTGTGTCAGTCTCCTTCGACTATGACAGCTGAGGTAGTCACTGGACAAATCATCACCACGCAGGGACTTCTGCCACTGGCTTTCTGCAAGCCAGGTCTTGGTGCCTTACTTCCCTTGTGTGCAAAGATGGAGGCAGTTTTTCTTCTTTGAAGCTGTTTTGAGAGCTACTAATGAAAGCAGTAGACAATTTTGTTGTTGTTGCTGTTGTGGTTTTGACTACAATCTAAACAGAAACACTTTTCATTCATGTGTAATTTACTTTGAAGAGTCAGCCTCTGTTTCTAGTTATGGATGATATGATAATATCAGACATCCAGACTGTAACATTTTTTACTGTAGAGAAAAATCCATTTAAAAAATCCATTTATAATATTGCTGAAATATAGTACTCCCTTTTTCCCCCCTACTCCTAAGCTTTGAATACACATGGGAACTTGAGAGATCAGATCTAATTTGAGTGGATCAGCAAAATGTGGTAGAGTCAATGAAGTTATGTGGGTTTACATTATCTAAGAGTATGGCCCAAAGTGATAAGGACTGGCAGGAGAAAAACTCCACATATTATCTCCCCCTTGAAACACATGCTTTTAAAACTGCTGCAAAATATTATTATCTCTGCTAAATAAGTAATATATGAAGGATATGTCAACTTTTCATGCTTCTATAAAGATTATGCAGTTTTAAACCCCTTTTCCAGTCAGACCTAATCTACTCAGCCCAAAGACAAGCTGTTACAGTTTTATAATATACAGCACATTTTTGTGTTTCTCTGTGTGTGTATTTGCATGTATGTGAACAAGAGAGAAATGCACTTACAACTGTGGAAAACCACTAATTAAGCAAATTAAATAACTTTTTTCATTAAAACCTCAGATATTTTCTTTCTGCCTTTTATTGTTTATTGGAAGCAGTCCTTTCTCTGACACTACCCACAATGGATTTTGCAAATTTTGTGGCTTATGTTGACTGTTTTGCAATTTATACTAGTGTGTAAAATATTCCCAGCACATACACTTAATCAAAACAAGCCCAATTAAGCTCAGTACTCCAGATTCCACCTCATTAGCTTTCTGTTCCTAAAATATAACAGATGTGATTGCTGCGGGCCATGAGTTAAAGACGAATTTTTCAGCTAAGCACTTGCAATGCAACCTAAAGTTATATGAAGATTTAATTATTACTTTCATTTTCATGGCTAACTGTAAAAGCTCATTTTTCACTTAATAGCAATGGTATTCCACACCTGCATTTTACCCACTGTTACAGAGAAAAGTATCTAAAGGAGGAAGAAAGGAGAGGTCAGGGGTCTTATTTTTACTCTTGGCCTCACATATTGAACGTGTGACTTCACAAACTTGCAGGGCTTCTACCCTTCTAAACTACTGGAATTCAGAAAGGAGTCAGGATCTCAGCTTGCAGAATATCACTTTTGCCTACAACCTTTGTGCAACTGTGTGAATGATATTGTGGCATTTTTACTTGGCATGCTTCAAAAAGATAGAATGGCTTAGCATGCAGCAATAGATGTCTAGTGCTCCCCTCAAGCAATTCTTGGTACTTCTTAGCTGTATTTTAACTGTTTAGAACTACTACCTTCTACATAATATCCAATATAAGAAAAAATATTATCCCATTTCAGTAGTCAAAAGGCCAAAGAGGATTATTACAAGACTGACAGCAGGGATACGAAGGAAAGCTCTGCCAATTGTCAGTAGCTGTATTTCTTTGTCAATACCCCAGTGCCAAGCTGCTGAACGTCTCCCACACTTTGTCTTTGTTATGGGAACTCAAGCATCTGGTGGATCAAAAATAATCTAGCCAAACCAAAGTATACCCAAGAATAATCCAGATGGGACAGTCTGACTTGCCCGTGGCACAATTCACCATGGAGGTTTCCAAATGAGCTTTCAGCTTCCAATAAATTGAACTTCTTTATAGATTCTGTACTGATGCATAACTGACACCATCCTCTCCTCTGATTTCCCAGAACACTTGAGAGTCTTATATTTAAGATCCACTTTCTCAAGCTGCTCAATTTTTCAGCTACACTGGGTGATCAAGAAGACAGCAGTCCCAGGCTCTGTGCAGAGCAAGATCCTGGTCCAGTGAAGCCAACTGTGCATAAAGCTGTGCACATAATATAAATTCCATCTTGCAAAAATGAACATAAACCAGTGGCATTAATATCAGTAGAAATACCACAGGCCCTAAAAAGGCATTTAGGTGTTTTTTTTGGTTGGTTTTTTTGGTTTGTTTTTTTGGTTTGTTTTTTTGGTTTGTTTTTTTGGTTTGTTTTTTTGGTTTGTTTTTTTTTTTTGTTTTGTTTTTTTTGTTTTTTGGTTTTTTTTCATAAATTATTACATAAGGTACAAGGCAGGACTGATGATTAAAATTACGCAAATGACCCAATTCACTACACTTTCCACATTTCTGGGTAGGATGATTTTTTTAGAGTGTGTGGTTGCTCTCTCAGCAGGATGGGTATCTGAGATAGCCTAATTGAAGTCAATGAAGCTGCACATTGACATAAAACTAGTGTACTTAATAGGAGGTTAATGCTCAGAAGAAAGGAGAAGCCAAGTTTTGTCTTGAAAGATTTTCTCATGGCTGAGATCTCCTCTGGTTTGTACATTCCCACTGCATTATTCTTTCTTTTTTTCTACTCAAAAATTCATTTAAAAAACCAAAAAAAAAAAAAAAAAAACAGAAAAACCCCACCATGTTCTCTTTGTGGTTTACACTGAAGACATAGCTTTTCTGTTTGTTAAAATGCGGAAAAAGGTAAATAAAATTCCTAGCAATTAGTCCCTAAGGTCTTTATTTATGGATCCCTGGCACAAAACCACTGCAGGTAGTAATCCAATTTAATATTTATGATGTGCTAGGTTTTCTGAATATATAAATTTGGCAATTATCATAGGAGTTATCCCTTATTTATCCCTTTTGACTTTTAATTAGTAGGATTGCATTTAATCATTAACAATCTTCTCTTCCAAAAAATACCCTACCTGCTAATTCCTTGATAAATGTGTCCCCATTGTGTCACTATTTTCATTAGAAGGTCTTTCTTAGTCGTTCCATTGACAAGCTTTCATTTAAAAATACTGGGTCTGCAGATGTCTTGAAGTGACATATCACTGACTGGACATATCACCCTGCAACCACTACACTGTTATGTACCTGTCAGCCTCAGCAGACCAGGCATTAGGGCACTCACTAAGGTGATCAACGGCCCCTCAAATCATAGCACCCTTTTCAGAAAACAAAGAAAAACACTGTATGTGTGTGAGTGGATAGGGGAGGACAAAGCCTGGCATAGTCTATTTAATTAAACATAATAATACTCAGTGTAAAGATTATGCCTCTTTCTTTGATGATATAAAACAGCGGCACAG
This sequence comes from Onychostruthus taczanowskii, assembly GCF_017590055.1. Lineage (NCBI taxonomy): Eukaryota > Metazoa > Chordata > Aves > Passeriformes > Passeridae > Onychostruthus > Onychostruthus taczanowskii. The sequence continues at coordinate 2,784,834 of NW_024497629.1, forward strand.
AAATTGTACCTATGTTAAAAAGTTCTAACATTAATCAAGTCGCTTCCATGGAGAGATGAAGCTACAAGCTCTAACATGTTAACATTCAGCAATGTGTTACTAATAGCATCATTAACACATACCATATATAGCTGCATGGAGTGCCTTAGTCTGAGCTAGTGCCAAGTCCCAGTTTGTCAAGTTGGGACATGGGAATGGCAAAATAATTTCATTCACTCCACCACCTAATTAAGATGGAGCTAAAAGCATGGAAGTTGAGAGCCTTAGCAGGTCTGCTGTACCATTCCTCCAGGGTGGCTTTGTAGGGAATAGTAAAAATACTTAATATAGTCACTGTTGCATGTTAAGTGATTGTTAGGGAAGTAGAAGCGGTACAGGTTGAATCAGTAAAGGGCGAACACTGCCATCATTGTGCAGAATGCACTCCTCCTCTCCACCTCATCCCTGCTCCTGTGCTTGCCGATACTGCTATATAAAAGAATTTTTATTTTTTTTTAATACTGGGACTCTTGACATTTGCTTTAAAACCAAGCTACCTTCCTACAATGAGCTGTTATCTGGTGCTATTATACAACTGTGTCCTGAGAATGTGAAAGGGGAATTAGGACCTACTCATCTATTTAAGTTTCCTAGCAATTTCCATTATGAAGGAATCTTGTGGTCTTCCCATTTGAGGAACATTTTCTATACCCATCTTAGCAGCAGCTCTTAGCAAAGCAATGACTGCTGTGTCCAGCTTCTCACAAACTTGGCTCACCAGATTATTTTCTAACTTGAAATTGATGTAATTATTCTCTTCCAAAATCTGACCTGTAGAAACACGTTTATAATACACTTTGACCAGCTGCATGTTACTCTACTACCTGCAGCAAGCTTGTAATTACAGCAGCACTATTTAATTAGGTCCCAACCCTGCAGGCAAGCCAAGAGTGTTGGTGCTAGGAGTCAGCTGTAAAATATCTTGTATCCAGTCAGGAAAAGAGAGAATCAGGTCTGCATAGTGACAATGTAGTTCACTCTGTACCAGCCACCATCAACATTTTCATAAGCCTATACATGGCTGTTGCTCAGAATTCTCCCCCCAGCTATGAAAATATTTGAACCATTTGCTTTCTGATATTATCCACTTAGTATCAGCTTACTTCACAATGTCCTAAATTAATCAGGTTTCAAAGAAGCTGAGGTGTATATATGTTAAACTAATCATCAAAAAAATAAACTCAATTCACAGTAAGACTCTTTCTTCTGTATTCCCTTTATCCTGTGTATTTCATGTTGTTCAGTTCTAAGTGGGTTTTTTAATTATTTCTTTTATTAATGTAAGACTTGATTATTATTTAAAAAAATAAAATTTTTGAAGAATAATTAATTCTGTTGATACGGCCCTTGAAGACCAATTTAACAGAAATTAAAGCTTAGTAAATAATGTTTATAGGCTAAACTTAAGAAGGCAAGGTACATGCTCAGTACATTTTTTGATACTTTAGCTCCCATAAGATTTCCAGCTAGTTTTGATGGTATCACTTCTCAGTGCAGTAGCTGACTAAGACTCACTTGCAACATAATTTCCTTAGTCAGGAAACTGGAAAGTTTGCAACAGGATAGAGTATTTTGAAACAGCAGCCATTAATGCCAACGTCAGAGCTGGTAATATATGAAAGCTTGTGCTCACCTATGTATCCTTAGGGATGTAAAAGAGAAAAAAAAAAAAAAAGATTTTCTGTAAATCCATTCCTAATTTGTGATGCTTATCATCAAAAAACATATGGCCAGATCAAAAGGACAGATCCTAAGCTGGTGCAAATGGCCAAGTAGCACTGTCAGCAGGGATACTGGATTTATAACAGCTGAGTATTTGGCCTATTTGTAGTTTAGTATAAGAGTTTTATCTGTCTGAGAGTATAGAAGTTATAACAAGTTATAACAAAAGTTATAACAAAAGTTATAACAAAAGTTATAACAAAAACCCCCAAGTAATAGACTTTTAGAAAGCCATCACACATTTTTCAGAAACTGAAAATTCACGAATTTGTTAGTGTCTTTGGACCAGTTCTTTTTTCAGTGCAGATTTCATGTTATCCATATTTCAGTTCTTTACAAAAATGAAATGTACTTCATCATTTTCTGTACACCAAATAAAATAAATTTAACTGTCATTAAGTCAAAGAGAGTCATTCTGCTATAAAAGAGTAATCTGTCTCTCACTTTTTCAGACTTAAGAAGTATGAAAAGAAGCTGCATTTAAAAATAGGCCAGGCAATGTTAAGAATATATTGTTGAGAACAATCTGGCAGTGGGAAAGGAGAGAATAGCCTGACCCATCAGCTTTCCTTCCATCCCCAGCTGTTATAATTCTCCAAGTGCTGAGAACACATAATTTAGTAGTTTTGGTGTGGAAACTAGTTGCTTTGTTTTTTGCTGTACCTCTAATGCAGCAATATATATACACATATATTTGTATGCATGAGATTTACATTAGAGACAGACAAAAGCAACTAGAGGGTGGATTCTCACTAACAATTAGAGGTACTGGTTGCACAGGAGGAGGTAACCTGTTGGATGTACATTGATGTGAAATAAAAGACTTGCATGAAGAGAATGCAGATAATATGATTGTTGTTTAACAAAAAAAAAGAGAGTGAAAACGGTAGGAATGGAGAATAGAGCTGCTTTTGGTACTGCAAAGGACTGGCAGGTGTTTAGATTTAGAAAGTGTCATTTTGACATTGTGGAGACTGAATAGGAAAAGTGACTCATACTACCAACCTCTGAATATCTTGATCAAGTAAGCCATAATTACTGCTGGGAAAGAATGATATAAAAAGGAATTGAAAATAACAATTTCCTGTAAGAAGGAGAAAGCAAACAAAGTATAACAATGTCACAAATTTGGATTATCTTCGGCACAGAAGAAGCAGCAATAAAAAGTTGGAGAGTGAAAGACATCACAGACTGGATCCAATTTAATGCTTAAATGCCTAAAAGCTTCAGCAATGCAACCCCCAGTGCTAATGACATGGCTCTGTGACATCCAGCACTTCTGGTGGGCATGCAGGTACCCACTGCAGTGAATAGGAGCTCTCAACAACCTCAAAATAATGACCTCTGTACAGAGGCAACACAAAGACACTCATTCACCAGCCAGCTGGAAAATATCAGTTTCTGCTCCCAGGGCCAATCCTGTGACAAAATAAAGTGATGATTGGACAGAAAAGCATTCCAACACTCCAGCCTTCTTTCTCTGAAGCAGCAGTACTCAGCACTGAGGTGCAGATTTACACCACTATTCTCTTTCCCTTCTCAGGCCAGGGACCCTTGCAATCATTTATACACACAGACACAGCTTCAAAGAGGAACACAGAGCAAAAACTTCTTCACTTTTTCATTAAGATAAAGCATTTCACAAGTAATATCCTGCATCAAGCAGAAAAAGAAATTGAACCTGGGTGACCTACTTAATGACTGAATGCTTTAAAAATACCAGGCTAGTACCCAGCAGCAGATGGAGCATTGAACTGATTACAGGGGCTGGTCAGCAGTGGCAGCACTTCTACTGCTTAAACAGAACCCTGCTCACCTGGATGAACATCTGGAAGTACTGAGCAAATGTACCAAATCATTTCACTCAAAGATGTGTTGTTGAAGGAAACCCAGATCTCCAAAACATACATCAATTCTTTCCATACTATGTAAAAAAAAATATAAACATCTGCAATTCCACTTTGTGCAGGCCCAACCTTCTCAGAAGGTATGTTATATAGAAGTGTTTTGCAGACAGTTGATGCATATACATCAGAAGAGGCTGAGAAAAGTTCAGTTTCTTGTGCACTCCATCTTGCACAAATGGAAGTACTTCACATTTGCAGACCTCCAGCATACTGGGAATACAAAGAACCCAAACTGAAGTGTCTAAGGTTTAGGAGCTGAGGTTTAGGAAAGGCTTTTTCCTCTTTACAGAGAGGAAGTAGGCAAGCATGAGAAGCAGGGAGAAGCATGCAGCTTCTCTCTTGAAGCCCCATTTGACGCACTGCTGTGACTCTGAAACGCAAAGAACTGAGAAAATGAGGAGCAAGAAACTTTGTTAAAGCCCTTTCCTCCTCCTTCCAGTCTTCCCTTTCTCATCATCTTGTGCAGCTACAGGCACACTTCAATGTTGAAAGAGAAACATAAAGTTCCATAAAAACATAGGCTGTGAGGTTTTTTTTAGCTAGTGATGCCCTGGGAAAAGCTAGCAGGACAAATAGAAGGAGGTTGGAACTCCTCTAGAGTCACTCAGTCTGTTTGACTGATCACACCGACCTGGAGGCTAAAATCTACAACACAGCTCCCATTCTTACCAGAGAGTTGCCTAAAGGAATATAGATAGTGGGTAAAAACAATTTTGTTTTAATTTAGAAGAGGAAGAAGAAAAAAAAATTATCTGTGCTTACCTGAATCAATATAGATACTCAGGATATGATTTCACGGCAAAGTAGCTTCATCAGCTACATGTGCTAAAGGTTAATTAAGATTGTATTTGTCAATATACAAATATGGGTATGTACATTTCTGGGGATTCTTACCAACAGCAAGATTCCACATGTTATTAAGTATTACTCAAATGGTGCTTTGGAATGTTTGGGCATACATTTCTTGACTTCTGTTTCCACTTTGTACTAGAAAATGTGATGATCTATGAATCAAGATCATGTGTAATCTAAAAAACATGCTGTAATAATCTCAGTCCAACATTCACAGACATAAATGCAGTTGCCTCTAATTAATTCTATGAATCATGGTATGATGGATTTCAGATCCTTTACAATATAGAGTTTAATATAAAAATAGGAATTTCTTGATGAAATTGTACATATGGCAGAATAAAAACAATGCTCTCTTTTTTGTCTAAAAATGTGGTATTTCCCATTCTTATTTCTGTGTGATACTCTGAAGAAAAACTCAAAGCTGGGGATGATGAGTCCCAAAAATTAATTTATAGGTGAGGGTTATTTTCTACATTAATACCTTAGGTGCTTCTGAAATTTCTTTAGGAATCAATCAACCATTGATAATAGAAAAATATACAGAGAAACAGTATATGCAGAATATATCACATAAACAATTTTGTCATCCTTACTTTCTCTATTTGCAGAAAGTACAGAAAGTAGAGAAACTTAACTCTCTAATATATATACTAAATGAAAACAGCTTGAGTTTTATTTCACGTAGGAAAATGGAATGGTCTATTCTTTCTATTTATTTTTATGAAGTGCAGAATGATAAGACCCTACTTTTAACCTTATGACATAATAAATCAATAAAGGATATGCAATGAAATAAATGGAACATAAAAGTACAGCAAAAAATGTGAAAGAGAATACTTTTCACAGCGTGCTGTCATCCCTTGGAATTAACTTCAGCAGGAGATTATGAAATCAAATACGAAAGATTTTTAAAGGGCTGAATAATTTTATGAGTAATAACAAAAACATGAATGTTAAAGTAATATATTGTTATGCTTCTGAGGATAAATTGATAGCTGCAGGGGTCAAGAAGATATCTTCTTCTCTGCCTTCCTTTTCACACTAAGTTCATTAAGGGCTTTCTTCAACCTCCCTTCAAGCACCAGACACTGGTCACTTCTGAAGGCAACACAAAATGCAAGACTCAAGAAAGCAGAAGGAATACAAAACTTGTCTGATTCAGTACAATAAATCCTATGCTCCTTCTCATCATCTTTAACTCCAGCATCAAAGGGGATTGTTTCCTGCATTCACCATCTCCATGGTACTTGTAAGCCTCTTGTTCCAAGTCCCTTATCATTTTAATTCTCACATCTCATCCTCACTTTCAACTGGGAATTTAGTTTGTCTTTTATTCACTTAGTAGTTTCCATGAATTTTCCAAACTTTGCCTCTGACGCATGTTGAAATGGGGAGGAAAAGAAAGGAAATGAAACAAAAAAACCCCAAATCTTCTTGATTGTATTTTTCTGCTCCTGTCACCATCAATTTTCCCCCAGATGAGGAGAATGACAATCTCTGTGATTCTCACCTTGCTTTTGAGATCTTCTTAGTGACCTGCAGAAATACCAGGCGGAAATGCACAGGAACAAATCTGTATCCAGTTTAAAATTCTTTGACGCAATTCCTCTCTCAATTGAGGTTGCATTGGTCTCAATAGTTGTCCTGTGATATATTTTGGAGACATTTTAAAAATTTTAGACTTCCTTTATAAATGTTTCATGTTAAAATTCTGTGAATACTTCAAAGGGAATTAGCAAAGAATTTAGATCTTTTTATGAAGCAAATACTCTTAACCACTTTTGAAGAGTAATCTGATATAACATATCTTTAGGTACTGCCCACCACAAACTCATTGCGGGGTTTATGGTTTCACATTATTGATCCTGAGACTTTTGTTACCTACTGCACGTGAAGGACTTGATAAAAAGTAATGATTCAAAGCACAAGAGCAAAATAATTTCCTGGAATTTATTGTCATTCCTATTACAAATTTCTAAACTTAAAATAAAACATTGCAGTAATCTGTACACACACCATATAAAATGATATAATAATAATAATAATAACAACAATAATAAAGGTGTTTGCTTTAAAAACATTTCTTTGGTTTACTTTGATGAAGTAAGTAATCGAAAGTTTATATTCTATCCATGTAGGTTGCATTTAGTAAAGGTTTATGTAGAACTCTTCTGACAAAAAGCCATCCAGCTTGACTGCTCTGTGAACTACAACAGACCAACCAAGAGGCAGAAGAATGAGACATCAGAATGATTAGGAAATAAAATCTATCATTACAAGAGCTACTGCAAAGTATTAAATTCTTCAAAGCATATTCCATACAGGAGAAACAGGCACTGAAACTAGTTTACCCTAGGCATACCTCTGTCACCACATCATTCATATCTTGAACATTATTCTACCATTCAGTGTCGGTGTTAAGTATGATTTCCAAATTGCCAGAGGTGACTGTGCTTTGACTAGAAATATGTCTACTGCAAAAGTTGGGAAAAGGAGCAATACTTTTGTGGCTGTCCTGAGAGAATACCAGTTGCAGTTCTTTCTAGATCAATAAATAAAATATATTCATCAAAAGCTGGACCAGTATTAGTTTTTAGAATGCAGCAATAATGTAGTTCTGACACAAAACTCCAGAAACCACATCTATTGCATAGTTGCCATTTCAGAGGTGATTTAGTGCACATGAGCAAGTGTTCTGTCTGAGGAAACAGAAGTTGAAGATCATTTTCAGATGCATGAAAAGTATATTTCAACCCCTGATGAGGACACGAAGTCCCAAACACTGATCCTTCAGACAGATTTGAACCCAAGTTTGTGAATATTCTTTCCACTCTCACATTAATACAATCCAGTGCTTCTAAATCATAAAATCATTGAATGGCTTTGGTTAGAAGAGACTTAAAGGTCATATAGTTCCAATCCCCCTGCCAGAAGTAGACACCTTCTACTAGAACAGGTTGCTCAAAGCCTCTTCCAACCTGGCCTTGAACATTTCCAGGGCTGGGGGATCCACAACTTCTCTGCTGGAATCATATGATCCACATGTGGTCTGTGGTTTTAGTTGCTTTGATCCAGTGACCTTTTTTTGCTCTATACTACTTGCTAAAATAAACATAGTCAACGGTCTTTAAATGCCCTGCTCTTCAGTGTCCCACATCTCCAAGAGAAAGGAACACCAGCTGTGTGAATTAATAATCCAGCAAGAATTTCAGCAGAAACATTCATCTTCCCTGCTACCAGCCACAGACCCAATTTGTTCATTCTCAAGGACCCACAACAAATACAAAGAGACTCATTGCTTGTTAAGCTTAACTGCATCTTTAATAAAATAATTAAAATGAAGATTATACAAGTTGCAGCATTGTGGTCTATTCATATATCATCAGGTGACTGTCTGAAACAGCCTTGCTAATATTTTTGCTATAATTGTATTTCATATGTTTTCTATTGCCTATCAAAAAAGAAGAAGAAAAAATAGTATCTGCAAATTTATTTCTCTGGATATTTAACACTCAGTTTTAGTTCTTCTGGGGGTAACAAGTGCGTATTGTCCCAAAACATCTGTTCAGCCTCCAACTGCAGTGCATGAGCTAATAATAAAATACATGGAAAACACTGAGTGGTCCAGTGTCTAAATTAGATAAGGGGGAAGTACAAGGAGAGAGAAAAGATTAATCCTAATGCTCATTTCTTAAAAAGAGTTCCAAGCCATGAACAGCAAGAACTTAAGATGATTCTTTACTTAGATGAGTCCCTTGATGAGTAGTGTACCTCTAAAACCTATGAGGGACATAATGCCATTTATGCAGCTCTGGAACAAGCAGTCAAAGATTGTTTTGTATACAAATTCTAATCTTCTATAAACCTTCTGAAATCTAGTGCAAGATAGAACCTTCAGAGAAAATTATCAGAGTGGGATTTTTGTGTCAAACTGCTCAGTGTCACCAGAGTGAATTTACTCACGTGACGTGTTCTTAGAGGACTCTAAATGCTAACCCTCTGTCAGAGGTCCAAATGCATTCAAATGAGAGACTCGCAGATCGCACAAAATCTGAATAAGTGTTCGATGTAGCTAAAGAATTACTTTTCCTCAAATGTTGCAGGTACACAACCACATATATCTTTGAGTAACTGTGAAGGTTCCATGTCATTTCCCACCAGATGATCTGTCCTGAAGAATCTGATTTCAGTGATGAGTTCAGAGTGGTTGGATGTGGTCATGGTACAGAGATCACTTCTTTAAAGCCTGTAGATAGATTTCTGGGGTCACTAGATCTTTTGAACTAGTCTTTATTTTGGAGACTCTTGTGTCCTCAAATGTAGCAAAATTCTGACAAAATGGATCATCCTTTTTGGGATCTCTTGGGATGAACAAGAACACATGGATTTTTTTCTGTGCCATTATGGGTGCTGATTTTATGGGCTGAATCTATACCAGGGTGATGCATATTTCAGCTACAAAGTGAGACTGAGCTTAGATCCACCGTCTCTCAGCTGAGGAAGGATTTTTATCACACATGTGCAACAATCAGTTTTGCTGAAGGGTGTTTATGAATCACCCCATTTTCTTTCTGAAGACCTCATTTCTTCATCTAATTGCATCTTAGAGAATTTACTGAGTTAGGAAGAAATTAGTGCTTAATACTATCATTTATCAACTCTAGCAAATCTACCAAGTTGTGATTTTTTTCAGTCCCTGAGAATATAAAGGAATGCAGCTTGAACAGTACATTGATTTGCAATAGCTATTTTTGCTATTATTATTGTTTGTAAAAATAAAACAAAGGTATACCTCTGGGGGGTCTTTGTCTTTTTATGTTATAATTTTTTAAATCTTTTTGAAGCAGTGAATTTTTTTTTATACTTGTTTTTGAATGATGGCTTTTTCCACTTACAAAAAGGAACAAAAATGTTTCACATGGAACATGTTTTTAAATAAATAAGGAATTAGTTTCTAGACAGTTACGCATCCTGCTCTGTGAAATGACAACTGCATGTTGTTAAAGTGACATCTGTCAAATAAGGAGTTCAGAAAAGTAATGGAGTAACAGAGAACCAGCAACTTTGGCAGGATTGATCATACAACAAATTCTGTTTGAAAAATATTTTTTTTAATTTAATGAATCTGTAATATCTGTATATATAAAACCCACAATCCCAAACATTTTCTGCTTCCACATCATGCTATGCAAAAAACATTGTAATTGTACAGGAGTGCAGGACTGGCAAGGACCCACTGGCTTGGCAGAACACCCCTGGAAGGGTAATAGTCCTACCAACTTTAAAAGTATTTTGTTGTATTGTCTCTATTATCACCATCAAACTGTAAATTAGTATAAAGAACTAGGAGAAAAGAGAAGATTAAAAAATCTGAAAATCATATAATTAAAATTTAGTTGGAGTAAAGTTTATGTGGAATGAGGCTTTAAAACTTAGTGGCAAATGATCCCCATTTTTATGACAGGATAGGTTTGTATAATCAGATGCATCCTGTAGTGAATGCCCCTCTTAGCACTGTAATGCAAGGTGAAAAAAAATTATTGCAATATGAATGTAAAGCTTTCTAGAGCTGAATATTTTAAAATATTCAGAAGGAGAAGCAAGGCTTTTAGCAAGAAATGTTCACTTTTTTTTAAGGCTTCCTGATTAAATGTGATAATTGCATGTTCTGAAGCAGTATGAATAGAATTGTTGATTTCACATATTTTTCTTAGGTTCAACTAAAAGGTTGAGAGCTATAAAGGAGGAATATAGCTGAGACAAATTCCTTCTGCCTGGAATCATTTATTAAAGAAGATATTTATCACAAACTTTTCCCCAGTGTATGGTATGGAGACTAATTTTTGAACTATTCTAATTAAAGTCAATTTGGGGATACTGGTACTTCTCTAATTGTTTCTGAAACATATGCATTAGCAACACAATGTTTTGTTGTCATGGCAACAGGAGTATGATAATGACTTCTGACATAGAATGGAATTATGTCACAAGGATGGTTTGGGAACAGCTGCTTCTGTGCAAGTTTGGTTAGAAGGAACAGAGATGTGTTTTGGCAAGAAAGAAACACATGCATTTAGGTGCATTTAAAGAGCCCACTCCACTCTGTAGGTGCTTTGATGTTTGGCTACAGTAAAAGCAATTTTATTAAAGATATCTCATTCTTATTATTCTTCAATAATAAGAATGAGATATCTTTAATATCTCATTGTGTAAAATCCTTTCCCATACATTGAGCTTGGTACTTGGTGTTGCAAGGGTGAGAACCTCTGTCTGCTCTATTTTTCTTATGCATGATCAATAAATAAATGTAGGTGAAGAAGCCCACTGTGATCTAGTCACAGATAACAGTCTTCAAGTACTACAGCATAAACAAGAGACTTAAAAGCGGACTTGTCATATTAAAATTCAGGACAACGATATACTTCATCAGATGGGGTGGCCTGTTGAATAGATTGCCTCAGGATGTTTTGAATGAAGATGTGCTCCATCTGCACTGAGCAAAATTCCTGACCTTAATTTTCTTTGCTTCCTTTTGTTTTGTTTTTTTTTTCCTAAGTTTTGTTGGCTCTCCATTACGAATTCACAGTCTAGAAAAAAAAAATGAACTCAGCACAAGATAGAAGGACTTCCTGTTCATTAATTATATGCTATTAACTTGAAAACTTTGGCTGTGGCTTAGAAGGCAAATAGCTGTCCAGATTGCAACACTTAGGTTCACAGCATGGCACAGATCTCGTAAAGGTGATTCAGGATAGTTTAGAGAAAACAGGACATCAGATGGTAAAGTTAAGCTCCAAAACAGTTCCCTTAGTGCTAATGTAAGAAAGACAAGAGAATGTAAGTGTTCAGATACTTTAAAGCCAAAAAATGCAAGAAAAAGCTCATTCTGGCTTCTACAGCGCCATATCCAGGTGTTGAGTATGAACTGAGTATTTATTTCTAAGTTTCTTGAGAAAATAATAAAGAAAACAGTGAGAATGTAAAAAGAGAAATGTGGTGTTAGGTATTTAAAAATATATAATACAGTGAAAGGTACAACTGAAATGTTTTTAAAGAAACATTTTTAATCACAGTCTGAAGTTCACTGTGACCACTTTATTGGGCTTGGCTGGAGGGAGCTGGCGAAATAAGGGATGGGAACGATGGTTCTGCCCAGAAAATAAATCATTTATAACAAAAATGATAAATGTGGAAAGGACAGAGTACAGTGGGCAGACTCCAAAAACCCATGGGCGTGGCAATCACAGCCAGGTATAGGGGCATCCAAGGGCAAAGGTTCAATCACAAACATGAACTCAGAACATGACCCTATTTGTAATAGGTACCGAACCAACTGAGAACATGAACGAGAAACTTGACCAAATATACTATGGTTCTATTAGGATACTACTAATTCCCATGACCCCACTCTTCCCACTGTGGCCTGGCTGCCCTGGTCTCGCCCCTCAATATATTGTTTCCCACAGCCTAAGGTTGATACTTTCTCTAAATGCTGTTGACACCAACATCCCAGCTGGATGCAATTCCATAATTTTTTAAAATAATATTTCCAGGAACAAGTTACACCATATATTTTCATTTCCTATTGAGTTGTTTTCAGTGCTATCTAGGAAGATATGACTTTGACATAAAATGTATCTGATGGTTGAAGTTTTAAATGCAGTCCTTCTGTGTGTATTCCCTGCTGTTTGACAAGGGTTGAGGTCACACTGCAGACAGATGTACGTTCTCTCTCAAGTATTTAGATGTCTGTTTTCACAATATGCCTAGGAACAGAGCATCTTTGAAATTACTGTGTCTATGTCAAAGTTCATTGAACTTAGTGGACAGGTTAAAAATTATGGACAAGCAGAAGGAAGGGAGAGACAGATATACAGTACGATCACAAATTTTATTTCTCTAAGAAATCTAACTGGTGAAGTCAAAACAAAGCAAACAAGCAGCCAATAGCTTGCTGGAGATATCTGAGAAACAGTTAGAACTTTTACAAATCAATGAACACAGGATTAACACTTTGAGGTTAATTTTAAGTGAATGGCATAAATTCAAGCCTGTTCATTTTTGTAATAGAAAGAAAGAACATGTTTTAGCAACATACCACTTTTGATGACTTCATAGCACAGATGGCAGTATTACAGCTTAGGAATACCTACCATCACTGAGAGTTTGGCTTGAAGGGTTGAGACAATAATTTTTTCTGGGTTGATAGATTTCTGCTCTGTTCTGTTTTCTGACACACTTTCAGATACTTCAGTGTTCATCTGTCTGTACTGACTCTGGTGTGTTTTACAGAGAGGGATCTCCAGTTCCTAACTTGACCTAGTGTATGGCATCTTTCCTCCTAAAACATTACTTGTGGTGGGGAAGCAGTAGTTCTCATACAGGCATTAAAGCAGTTGTAGATAATGAAGTTGTTTTGGAGATGCTTTGGCAAATTCACAGCACTATTACAACCTAATTGTGACACAGACCAGACTGTGGATGAAGCAAAGTAGAGAATATCTCTATGCCCCAGTAATTTTAATTCATTTATATATATATTCTAATTCCTTATTTGAAGCAAATATGAGTTATTAAACCATCTGTCTGAAGACAGAATTTTATAGGAATGCTTATGGTCATGAACCACAATCTGGATTTGAACTTTGTTTGGGCTAGAGGAGATCCAGCCTCAAATTTATGTTTCCCAATAAAATGAGGTATTCCAGCTTTTTGAAATTGATAACAGATTTCCATATGATTCTTTCTATCAGAATTTGTATCCAAAACACCACATTATAGTTTATCTCTGATAACAAAATCTTCACCGAACAAAGCAGAACTGAGATGAGAAAGGAAATGGGGAATGATGATGAATATTTTCAATTACTGCATATAGGTTTTGTGAAAGCATCAGGCACATTTCTGTAGTGTGGAGAGTTTAGTTTGAAACACTTCAAAAATGCATCAAGTACAATCCATTTTTTGCTGTTAAAACAATCAAACTGTTTAGACCACTGATAACGTATTTGTCTGTCAGCAGCTGCCAACGTGTACAGCTAGTCAAATAAGCCCTGACAAAATAAAGTGACACAGAAACACACAATTCACTGAGCCCAACTGTCTCATTTCAAACATCTTGGGTTTAACTGACTGCAGAGATGGGTTTCCAGGGAACCATTTTAATTCCTGGTAGATGGGCCCTAGGGACAGGGATCTCACAAATTGTGAAAAACTCTAACTGTATTAATACAGCTGCTCAAGAACCAAGTCCTCTGCCACCAACCAGTAGAGATGACAGTCTCATCAACTTAATGGCGCGGATTATTTGGAAAATTGACAGGAACACCAATTGCCCTACGCAGCTACAGTATCCAAGAGCTAACTCTAGACATACAGAGGAAAGATATGCTTTTGATTTAGTGTGGATAGCAAACAAACTATAATGCTCACTTAAAATTTCCTATATCTAAAAAAAACTCTACTTGTGACAAGCTCTACACTTAGATTTGACCTTGCCCCTTTCTCAGCCCACCCTAACACATACTTTGCTGAGAGGAGCCATCCACACTGAGTATTCATGCAGGGATGTCCAAATGAGCCAAGGTTATCTGTGCTGTTTCTGTAATAATCAGTGCTTAAAACAGATTACATTTCCTTAGAGTTACACTCGCCACTTCCTTGTCCTTCCTCACCTTGATCAGAAGCATGACAAGGATCACACAGTCCATCCTAACGACACTTTCCAAAGTGTGGTCTGTACAGAGCTCAGAAGAGCAATTTGTGAATTGTTGTTGGTGTTGGTGCTCTGGCGCGGGCACCTCCCCCACGGGCTGTGGTGGATCTCTGGATCCCCCATGGATCCCCAGGGGCTGCATGTGGATCTCTGCATTCCTCATGGACCCATGGGCTGTGGGTGGATCTCTGTGTCCCCCATGGAGCCCTAGGGGCTGCATGTGGATCTCTGCATTCCTCATGGACCCATGGGTTGCAGGGGCACAGCTGCTTCACCATGATCTCATCACAGCCTGCAGAGGAATCTCAGCTCTGGCACCTGGAGCACCTCCTGCCCCTCCTTCTCCACTGACCTTGGTGTCTCCATGTTGTTTCTTTCACAGATTCTCACCTCCTCCTCTTCTCTGGCTAAAGAAAATGCATACCAAACTTTTTTTTATTTTCTTCTTAAAAATATTATTGCAGGGGCGCTACCAACCTCTCTGATAGGCCCAGTTTTGGCCAGCAGCAGGTCCATCTTCAGAGCCATCAGGAATGGCTCTGCTGAACATGGTGGAAGCTTCCAGTGCCTTCTTACAGAAACCACCTCTGTGGCCCTTCTGCTACCAAAAACCAGGCTGTGCCTTTAACTATATTGGGCCCAAGAATACAATTCTAAAAGCATACACAGAACTGGAAGTAGTGGTCTAGAAGTAAGACTTACAGTATACTTGCAAACTAAAAAAATTTTAAGATAAAAAAGGCTTAGGGTATCTCCAACAAAAAATGATACTGTGAAATGCAATAACACTTAAAAGACACTTCAAATATGTCTGTTTTCCCAATGTAGCTCAAGTACAGACCAAAATTTGGCTTATTCCTGTCCCTTTAGTAGAATGGCATAGTCCAGAAAGTCATTAGCCGGAGAAACACAAGCAAAATGCAGCCAACACTATGCCAATTATGACAATAGACAACATCCTCTTCATGAAAAAGTTCTTCTTATGGTGTATCAGAGTTCATACCTGTAGATTTAAAAGTATAAGCAACAACTAGTCATTTTTTTAAAATGTAAAACCAATGCAGTTTTTTAAAAATGTCTGTTTCTCAGACATGTGTCAATTCAAAATAAAATACACATTCTCCAAATAAAAATTGTAATGTCAGGTAATACGGATAAAATAGGGAAAATTGGTCTCCTTTTGTGTTTTTATCCCATCTGTATGTGTCAATATGTTGTCTTTCATCTTATTCCTATATTTTTCATAGTAGAGACAGGTTTGCTTCCTTATTGATCCATATGCATTCAGAATTGAACACAACGGGGCTCCAGTCAACAGTCAAAATTTTGAAGCACTATGGTTAGACAAATACATCTAGAATAATATATGAAGAGACATCATTTATGAAAATGAAGTGAAGAGAGAATGAATAAGATAATTACACAATTGAAAAGCACCACAGAAGGATTGATTTTACCACTACTTGCTAATAATCTTAACACATTTGCTCAGATTCCATCCACATAACTTGCTAAGTAATGGTACAGATAGAAAAATGGTAAAAGTAAAGACCATGTTCTCTGACATTTTTTTCATTTACACTCTAAGGCAAAATTGATAAATGTGATCAGATGTGTCAGTACTTAGAAGGGAAGAAATAGATATTTAGAAAAACTAAGCTGCATTCTTTTACATTGCAAGAATGTTGAACATAATTCAAATACTTCAGGAACAAAGAAGGTAGGAGGAAAATGAACATACAACAGTGCAAACCTTCAGCAGGTTGTGCAAAGACTATTTAATAATGTACAATACAAGTAAATTTAAAAAATATTTGGAATGATGTATTGGTAAAATTGACTGCAAAGTTGCATGGAGATATATCTACTGTATCTGAAATATGAAATAAAATGCTGGATGAACTAGCTATAGAGCTTATCAACAACACTTTCTCATACTTCCTCTTTCCTAAATGCCCATTCCCACTGACTGAAAAGCACAGATACAGAAAGAAAGAGATTTAATAACTAAATAAAGGAGAATTACTTCAATTTTTTAAAAAATGTGACAATTTTATTAGTCTATTAAATAATGTTTAATCCATATTTAATTTCATAAAGTATTGAAAAGAATTGTGCAAATATTGCACAGATTTTAGCAGATAACTGGGTCTTTCCTGCAGTAGGGTCAAAAAACTCCCTGCAGTGCTACAGTTGGGACAGACTGGAGAAGGGTAGAAGAAACAAGTAAAGAATTGGAGAAACATGGTGACAGCAGATTTGCAGATGACACCAAGCTGAGATGTGCAGTTGTCACAACAGAAGGAAGAGATGCCATCCAGGGGACTTGGACAAGCTCGATAAGTGGGACCCACATGCTCCTAAGGAGATTCAAACAGTCCCAAGTCCAGGCTGCTGCAGTAGAGTTGAGGCAGTCCCAGACACCAGCAGAGAATGAGTACTGAACTCAGTGAGATCAGCCCTGTGGAGAAGTGTTGTGGTGTGATGCCATGGCTTGCCTCAGTCACCCCGGTCTTGCCCCAGGTGTGTCCATCACCTCTCCTTTCCCCCTCCCTGACCTCTGCTGAATACTCTCCATTAACCCATGAACCCAGAAATTCCAGAAGGGCATCAGTGATTGGCAGATTCAAAGGATACTCTCCACCCCCTGGGGGGCCATTGGCGCATCCAGAGACCCCCTCCCTCCTACCTCGTTGGTGGTCCGTGGTTCCCCCCCACCCTGCATAAAAGGGCAAGCAGACCATGTGCTTGAGGAGTTCTGTTGGAGTTGTTGCCAGGTTCAGGGCCATGCGGCCCAGAATAAAAACTCTGGATTAAAGACTCTCCATCAGGACCAACTCCTTCCTTCACCATTCGCCTAAAAGCTTCTCCATCAGAGGACCAGAGGAATTTCCACAGAGGAATTTCTACCCCACAAGTACTGGAGCGAGGCATGCCTGGGCTTGCCCCAGAGTGCCCAGCTGCAACTCACAGCTAGCCAAACAGTGTCTCTGAGGAGAAACACAACAGTTGCCACTATTTGGTTCAGCAGCTGGAGCCAGACAAGCCAAGGCACAACCCATTCAGCAATATTGGTGAAAACCAATAGAGAAGGATTTGGGAGACTCTGGTGGAGGAAATTCTAAGCATGACCTGGCAATGTGCAGTTGCAGACCAAGACCAAGGCCATCAACAGCAGCGTGGCCAGCACATCAGGGGAGGGGATTCTGCTCTGCCCTTGTGTAGTGCCTGGAATGCTACATCCAGCTCTGGAGCCCTCCAAACTTGGACAGAGATGGATCTCTTAGAGCAGAGGCAGAGGAGATCACAAAGGTGATCAGAGAGCTGTAGCACCTCTGCTATGAAGACAGACTGGGAAAGTTCATCCTGGAGAGCAGAAGCTTGAGGAAATCTCATAATTTAAAGGGAACTTGTGTGAAAGATGGAGAGCAACATTTTGCACAGGCAGATGGTGATAGGACAAGAGGGAATCATTTTAAACTAAAAGAAGAGAGATTTAGGCTACAGGTTAGACAGAAATTCTTTACTGTGAGGGTCATGAGTCACTGGAGGAGGTAGTGCAGAGAAGTCATGGCTGCACCATCCCAGGAAGTGTTTAAGGCCAGGTTGGATGTGGACCTGAGCAAACTGACCTGGTGGGTGGCAATCTTGCCCATGGTGAGAGGTTGGAACTAGATGATTTTTAAGGTCCCCTCCCAAGTCATTCTATTATAGGCTTCTATGAATGTTAGCATTGTGCCAGGTAATAACGAGTTCATATGTGAAAGGCTTCAGGTTGAAAAGAAGAGCGATATAAAAGGTCGAAGAGCTCTCTAGGTGTTCTGGAAGAGAAACATACAATAGAAGTAAATTATGTGAGAAGACAAGTGAACTGAGAAGACCTTTAGTACTATTCCAAAGAGAAAATCTAGGAAGTGTGCATTATTAGACCAAGAGCTAAAGAAAATTCAAGGGAAAAGGTGTAGAAAATAGGTTTAAGATAAAAAAAAATAAAAAGACAAGTAGAGAAGTGAGGTTTTGTTGAAGTTTTGTTGCTGTTGTTGTTTTGTCTTGTTTTTACACAGACTTTATTTTCTCTTGAGACATTGAAGCAGCACAGAGGATAGGAAAAGTGCAAGTCAAAAAGATGAAGTACATAGTCAGTCATATTAAAGCGCTTGTAAACAAGCTGTCTGGGGAACAGTCTGAATACAACGCTACAAATTTATCAGTGCACTGTAAGATGTAAAGACTACAGAAAGGAGAAAAATGTCATTTTAGACAAGATGAGATCTTCTAAGAGAACTGGATCATTAAAAGATTGTGCTCTTTTTCAATCAATTTTTTGAAATATATAATAGGTTCATTTTAAAGAAAGAAGGGGAAAGCTCTTCATCTTAATTTTTTTTTTTTTTTTACATTACACTATTGACTTTAAAATAGAAGAATAATAAGTATAGTCAGTAATGTCAGAAACATGATAAGTCCTTTGAAAGTGCATAATCATAATGCCAATTCCTTGTGATACTTGGCACTATGCAGGAATCACAGTTGCATTAGAGACAGGGAAAGCTGGACCTGTCATTAGCCAGCATCTTTTACTCAATCAGCATTGCCTGACACTGAAAAATACTAGACAATTAATTCATTAATTTTCCAAGTTCATCAATACTTTGGTCTAATTTAGATTCACATTAATATTCTTTTCTTTTGTTAAAATCTGTGTGGATTATAACTGTACTTCTTCCAACCACAGTAGTAATTAGGAAAAATCATGACCAGATGAAACTAAACATAAGGACTTAATAGAGATGTTTGTTACTTACTAGGTTTTCTGATAACTTTTATAACAGCAGTAGGTAGTATATTAATATTTTTGGATAGGAAATATCCACCTGCAATTTTCATATCTGCTAACCATGAGAATGTCACGTCATGCTTTCTTTGAGCTCTGCTCACTCACAGTACCCCACTAAGTATTGTGCCTACTCTATATCCCCACCACTGCTCAGATGTGGAATGATTTTGTCCAGTGTGGTAAAAGACTGATTAAAATCACAGCTCTTATCAAAGCAGTTAATATCTCCAGTACATATCTCCAGATGTTGCTATTCCCTGTAGCTTCTGGTTTCTACTCCTGTCTTCCACAGGGAAACTGCCTCACTTTAATTGCAGAACTAGTAGTTAAAATTTGGAAACATATCCCTGAATACCAATTGTGTTCTTAGCTGCTCAAGCCACAGATTAGCTGCTACATTCAGAGCCTGACTTTTTCATAAAAATTTGTGTCGAAAATTGGCATAATAGGAGATAGGAAGAACATTACCAGCCACAATTTAGTTCAAATGAAAACAAATACAGCAAAATTTTGTAAACAGTAAAAACACCCAAAAACTCCTTAGGTAATTAGGAATGAAGCAAGACATGCTGACCTCAAGAGCAGTTTTCTCAAGCAAACTGAGAATCAGCAGAATGTTGCCACCCAGTTATAAAATATTTTTATTCTATTTATCCTTAAAATGTCATCATGCAGCTTCTTTGAAGGATGGAACATGAAGAAAATAAGTAATGTGTAAGAAACGCAAACTATTTCCCAATCTTTTCCTATAAACTCTTCCTGAAAATGTCACTACCATGCTGAGTCTACTAATAGGATCATTAGCTCATCAAATCAGGCTTAGAGTCTAAAACTGAGAAGTGAGACACACTCACAAAATATCTCTGAAGAAATAGCTAATTAGGTGGAAGATGACATGGTGTGGGCTCTGGAAAAGGTCAAACTAAAAGTAAGGCTTATACAGTTGAATCTTAACAACCAAAATATACTTTTGAAAAATGAGGAAACAGGAATGCAATGGGTACTCGTAGCCAATAGCCTCTCACATGCAAAGTGCTACCTGAAGAACCAGATATAAGGCAACAAGGGAATTCTCACCCTCACCCAGTCTATCATATATCTCCCCAGGGTTGCTCTTTTCCATGTTGGAGTTACCTGCCTGGCATACAATCAGCATTAAGCACTGTCTCTGAGGCCCTTTCTCAAACTTTATGATTTTGTGATAACTCTAGTTGCTGTCAAGAGGAGCTAAGAATACAAACTTGAATTTCCTCCCTGGAAGTATGAGAAAAAAAAATCAAACAAACCAGCCAAAGAGGAAGAGGAAGGAAATTTGAGGTAGTTAACAGAAAATGGACATTATACAATGGGACTGGGAAAGTACATACTGTCCTCAGAGTTAATATTCTGGGCTAGAATTAATCTTATACTATCCACCTTACCCTGTTTCCAGTCACAAATAATTTCAAATTTACACTGTGTCTGTCTCTACATATATGTATATTCATAATACATTCAAGATAATAATACAATCATTCACAGAATCGTGAAAATATTTGTTAATGAGGAAAGAAATAAAATATTCCAAACATAGGAGTTATTTCAGGACAGATGAGATCGCAATTTCAGTACAGATGAGATGAGATAGGAGATTTAAGGAGGCCTATTTTTACTCGCCATAAAATGAGTTGATGGGGATAAGAGCCCGGCAGGAGGAAGGACTCATTTTCTTTTTAACGCAAAGATGCAGAGAGTGTACAGGAAGCACTGGATTTTAATTGCCTCCTCAAGGCTAAGATAAGGGAATAGGTGAATGATGGTTCCTGATCTTACCCATTTATGAGAAAGTCAAACAGGGTAAAAAGAGAGAGAGGGATGTCAGTAATACTAGTTTCCATGAGTCATTGAAATAAAGGACAGATACTTGTGAGAGACTGAGACCAAAATGTGGACAGGAAGGTTCTTTTGGGACATTTCCAAACTTCCAGATTTTAAGGAAGATATATTTAACATAAACATTATCTCTTTTTATTTTCAGATTTGTCAGACTTTAGAGTTGTATGGGTTGAGCAGGAATCCTAGAAGATACAAGTGAAATTTTCACAGTCGAGAGTGTGGAAAATAATTTCTGGGAATTGCCAGCTGAAAAGGGTAAAAATAATAAGTCAAAGCCTCATATGTTTGATATTCACCTACCCGTAAGATAGCAGAAGATCCCATGCTTAAATTAAACTAAATAAAGTCACAAACAGCTTTGGAGAGTCTAGTGCAACCTAACACATTTCCTCA
Organism: Onychostruthus taczanowskii; assembly: GCF_017590055.1. Lineage (NCBI taxonomy): Eukaryota > Metazoa > Chordata > Aves > Passeriformes > Passeridae > Onychostruthus > Onychostruthus taczanowskii. The sequence goes on from NW_024497629.1 coordinate 2,806,177, forward strand.
CTTACTTGAAGAAATGAGAAGAGACAGGAACATTGTGTGTATAAAAGAGCCAGAAACTGCCAGAAAACTTCCAGTTCAATCCCATGCTGACATTAGCAAAAAGGAACAAACCCAAGTAGACAATATAACAACCAGTTTATGATTGCACCTCTGTTGGAGCAGCTGGCAGCAGAGCCACTGCAGTTAGTATAGAAGCTGGAAATCATCTAAGGATTGAGAAAGGCACAAGTGCAATGCTCACATGCTGTCATGCAAGTGAAAACTGTGGGTAAATATAAAAAAGAACCTGCAAGGAAGTGGCAGGGTTTGCAAGCAGCGATTGACCTTGTCATCACAAATAGTCATGAGTACCTGTGGCAGAACAGGTGAATTCCCAAAGCAAGCAGGAGATCTACATACGTGTAAATAACATCTGGCTACCTTAATACGATTGCAAATGATGTGGTATACTGGCAAAACAAGCAGCTTAGTAATGTTGTCTGTACTCCTGGAAAGAGAAGTCATTATACTGATACACAATAAGTAGACTAATAACTGAATATCTGCAGAACAGGCACCTATTTCTGAATTAGCTGCACAGAATGTATTTGCTGGACAGGAAGAGTACTTGGAAGATTGATGCCATCTCATGACAAAACAGACAACTCAAAATAGCCTTTGTACCAACTTGCAAATATATATTCCTTTCCTGAAAAGGCACCTTAAATTTAATCCTTTTTAAACTGTCCTAAACTCTATGAAAGGCTAAGAAAAAATATTTAAGCTTCCTAGAACACACTCAGTTGGCAAAACACAGTTGTCTGGTGCCATCTGAGACTCTTGCAACAATACAATTAATGGAACCTAGACAGCTTTTCAGCTCACTCTGAGGAGGTGTAAGTCTTGATTCAGTTTGCCTCACATAAATATCTAACATCATTTGAGGTATACTCGATTTTATGGAATGTCTCCTGGCTGCTCACAGATGCAGCAGAGGATCCAGGGGAGTTCCATGTCCTTTTAGAGCTCTTGAGGGCTGGACAGTGCCTGGTGGAACATCTCAAGTGTCAGCAAATATTGGTCTGTGGGTAACCAAAGCAAACTTATTGAACCCAAAAAACTTACAAATTATAACTGAACTCTGAAGACCTGGAGTTCAACTAGTGTGGTATACTTATGTGTCCAAAACAGGTTGGCACCATCCAAATAATGTCTGATCTATGCTATGTTTCAAAGCATGCCTGGGAATTATTCTGGTGAAGACTCTTGGAAATAATCTGAAACTAGACAAAGAACAATTTAATACTGTGAATTATTAACATCCAATATCTGAGCCACCATCTTCTCTCTGTTTAATTTGCTCATATAGTGTATATAGAGGCAGCCAGATAACAGGAGATTAAATATTAGTTCTCATGAAGAAATACATATATATACATTGTGGAAAAATAGATTTATATATCTTAATAAAAGTCTAATTTCATTGCATAAATCATGTTAGTCCCTCCTATAACAGTTTCTAGATGAATTATTAAAAGAAGAAAAAAGAAAAAGAAGCAGCAAGCAAAATGCATAATACATTTCCTTAATTTTTATAAGAAGAAGGTCATGGTCATGATTGCATGTCTTCATCAGGCAAAAATGCTTCTGAGGACCCAAAGAAATTAAGTGGGTTTTTCTTTTTGTTTTTAATGAAAATGATGAACTATTATCAGGTAGAATTTGACAATCTGGCAGAGCATGTGACTTTGGGTGTCTTTCATCACTTAATACACAATTTATCAGAACAGGAGCATCAATCAGTTGTCCTTACACATTAAATACTAGAAGTGGAGCTGCTGCTTGAATGTAATTGAACAGAAAGTTTTTCCAGTAATGTGGAAAAGTTAATCTTTTCTTTGTTGAGCAGAGAGTTAAATACACAAACAAAAACCAGACCCTTTTGAAGGAAAAACTGGTTGCACTTAAATCCAGAGTACAAACTTTCCAGACAACATATACAAATAAAAACAGATTATACGAGTCAAAAAGATGCTTACAAGAGCAATTTCCTTTTCTAAGTTTTCACTTAAGAAACTAACATCAAAGGAGTTCAAAAAACAACTTCAGCTGCCCATTGACTCTGACAGAGATTACAATATCATCCACTTCTCAATCACAGCAAGTGCTGACAATCTGAAAAGCACACAGCACTCCTTTGTGATGTGAGCCTATAAAAGAGTTTGATGATATGGAAGACAAATTGTTCTTGGAGATGATTCCTTATTGGATGTCACGTAACTGTTTAGAAATGCTGATGATGCAACCTTGAAATTAAAATCACAGGTTTTGTAGAGCTTAAAAATCTGGTGCCTTTAGTTAATGTGGTGAATTCAGAGCCAGATCACAATTAAAATGTATTGGAGGATTAGTATATGATAAAACCCACAAAAGTAACAGAGAGAAATGAGACTTGAGCAGACTAATTTTTTCTAGAGACAGAACACAAACCTATTCTTGGCAGTTATATACCTATTCAATAAGCCACAATGAAGACAACAAATAATTCTTATTCAGGAAATTCAATTTTCCTTGATAACAAATTAAAATGAAAAATATTGAATGCATGGCAGCAACCTTATGAGTCTGCTGTAGCCTCCAGTGACCGCAAAATTCTGCAGCTCTAGACTGTGCATTTACAACATCCTGACATCACAGAAGAGAGGGAAACTTAGGGGAAAAAAATTATACAAAGCATTAAAAAGATTTAATTTTATATCATCCCACCCTAATAGTACCCCAAAGTACATATTTATGTTATTAATTCAATCCCTGTAAATGTGAGACTCAACTTTCTTAAGTTTAGGTCTCTGAAGGCAGATTTTAAAATTAAAGTTAAGTGTCTAAGGTCTGTATTGGACAGATAAAAATTTATAGCAGATTATTTGTTCCAACTGTTTGATGATGGGATGGGCTGACTTCTGATGGTATTTAGTTGTTATTTTGTACCATGAAGGGAAGCCTGATGACCTGCTTAGACTAGATGCCTACAGTATAAATGTGACCAGAAGATTAATTTCATTCTTACATGTTTGTAAAAGATTCAAAACCTTAAGTTTTATGATGTATATTCTTGTCTTTATTATGCAAGAAAGAGTAAGAGTACTGTTTTCTTGAAAGCTGCAGCTCTTGGTGGTGCTGCCATATGCTCTCCAAGCATTATGCGGGTGGCTGGAATGCTTGCCCAGGACCCGGGAAACCTGAGCTTAGTCAGACATATCAGGATGGTGTGGAAAAACAACAGTTGTTCTGGATCATTGAACCTTTCCCCTCAGACTTTAAACATAGTCTACACCCCCAGAATTCATGGGCACAGAAGAACAAGTCATTTCTCATATTTTTCTTGGAAAGGTTTTCTGAAGTAAAAATGTATAACCTAGCCTTGAATATTGGGACCAGAATCCTCTTTCTTTCTCTGATTTCACTAGGTGAAATCATCACAAACATTAGAATTCTGCATTTTTATTCTCCTTTTAAAAGGAAGACGTTTTTAGAGAGGGCTCTAGCAAACTTCAATATAACATTTAGATGAACAGTGCTAATATTTCAGGGAAAGTGCATGTGTCTGTGACAATAGAAAAGAACTTCTTCGAGTGGTTCAGGCAGGTAGAGTGCAAAAGTGCTGCACTGGGGTTGTTGGGAAGCTTTCTGTTTGGTGAAATGATATACAATAATAACAAAGGGAAAAGTAATCTTATTTCTCTACTCTGAAAGTGTGAAAGAAAGGTGAAGAGCAAAATGTACATATTGCAGAAAGAAACAGAAGAAACCTATCACTTCAAGTGTACAGCACACTTGAAAAAGGAGAAGGAGGAGAAGGAGAAGGAGAAGGAGAAGGGAAATAGAAAAGAGAAAAGAGAAAGAAGAAAAGAGAAAAGAGAAAAAAAGAGAAAATTGAAAAAAGAAAATAAGCCCTCTGCTTCTTCATTTTCTCAGGATTAGAAGCAGTATCTTCAAGCTTGAGGGAAAAAAGAGCCAACAGTTTAGAAAGCATGGCAATTACAGGTTTAACTGTATAGCTATAGAATTTGCTACAGACACAGAATGCAAAACCTGGCTTGCCTTTCATCAACAAAATTTCCTGGAGGAATGTTTCAATTAATATCAATAAAAAGATTTTCTTAGTGTTTTGCCCTTTGCCGAAAGCATATTAGCTGTGTCAAAATATCATTGAAGGTAAAACATGATAACTTTAAAAATAACTTTTGAATCTATGTTTGAGAAAATTCATAAGTCTTCAGTCCAGTGTCAGCAAATAAATGCAGTACAAAATCTAGAGTAACATTGGTGAATTCAGTGTTCTTTGAAAAGAGGGATAGGACACAGCAATACTGAGCATCTCAAATTACAGAAGGATTATGTTCAGGCTGAGTACCACATTTTAACTTGTTTAGTTAATTGTAATTACCATATTAAAGTTCTTACCAAAATTTAGGAATCTTAACAGTAGAAATCCACAACTACAGTAATACAAAGGAAGAACTACAGCACTATTTTCATATCCACAAAGTCCTTGGCCTGGCAGAGCAAATGAGCAGCAGATGCTAAAGATAAGTCTTGGGCAAAGTGACAAGGAATGAGTGTTTATAACGTCTTTCTATAATTCAATTCACAAGCTGCAATTTACATATTCATTTAAATCTATGGTCCTACCATGCACAGAATGTTGGGATAGCTAATTCTATTTAAGGGATCTTATAGTATCTTAACAAAATCTGTGGTGTGAAAACAGCCTAGCCTGCACATGTGATTTCAAGACAAACACATTCTAAACCAGGAAATCAACATGTCAGATGAATTTATTAACAAAACAATTTAACAAAATCAAAGTATCTTTTCAGTGTTAAAGGCAAATTATTTCTAGTTCCATATCCAGCCAGCTAACCAAATTTCCATCCATCTCAGTTTCTCAGAAGAGCAAATTAGTGTGAGAGGACAGGCTCTTGCACTGGAACTCAGTCATCAGTATAGTGGATAAATACTGAAATTACTTTAACTCAGGCCAACCAGCACTTTCAAATAACAGGTGTCTTTGAGAAGGAAGGCAGCCTGGGCCAGGAATCATTCTCATTAGGCACATTGCATGTAGCCACCCTATTTCAGAGGCTAAGAGAGATTAGTAAAATGAATGTGCTGTAATTTTGCCATTTGGCTTTAAGGCCAGAAAGAAAACCTTGGCATTGCTTTGCAATTAAAATAAACACAGCCACAAACCATAGCATTTTTTATTTATATTCCCACTGTTTTCACCACTGAAAAAGTATCAGCTCCGTGACTTTTTAGCAAATACTATTCACCTCATTATGTTTAGACTATAGAATAGCTCCATGTTAGAGAAGTAGGGTTTGAAAGTTTTCAAGGAACCCTGAGGAGTGAAAAGCTACAGTATGTGTAGTGTATTCTTGACATCAATATCCAATTATTTCATAAAGGAAAGAAATCTGTTATGAAAGTTACTTATGCATTATAAATGGTGGGCTTGAATCTGATCTAATCCAGAGAGGGTTTTCATAGTAGTCTCTCTTAAGAGGCATAGTCAAGTGATTGGAGTGTACAAGCACAAAAAGGTTGAATATATATCTATATCTATCGCTCTGTCTCTCTCTCTCTCTATATATATATGGAAAACTCAAAGTCAGTCTTAAAATTATTACATGGCTCCTCAGATAGTAAACCACTCCATCTGTTCTGCCTTTCAAAGATCAAAAGACTTAAGAGGTGATAGAAGAATGTACCTCATTATATGGCATGGGAATACACAATAAATATCCTTATGTATTTTTGGCTGAAATAGTAAAAAGCCATTAAATTGCCTTGATTTCCTCAGACCCAAAAGAATGATACACTGCTCTTTGTATATCATGGAAAAATAGTCTTGTGGGTATGCAAGCAGATTTTCCTCAAGACATGAATTTAAAGTTCACAGCTAAAGCAGTTTGTAAGTTTTAATTAGTCTTTTCTGAGACAAATCAATGCATGGACTTCTGCTGGTAAGAGGAAATCCTTTTTTGATAACACACATTTCTCCCTCTTTCTTATTAACATCAAGAGAGCAAAAGAGAGAACAAGACACTAGGAAGCAAGTTGTGTGAGTCCTGACTCTGAGACAAAAACCATGGCTAAAAATAGTGCTAGGCCACTGCAGACAAAATAGTAGGGGAAAAAAAAAAACACCAACCAACCAACCAACCAACCAGCCAACCACCCCTCACAAACAAAACAATTTAAAACCTAAAAAAGCAAACAAAAAACCACAAACATCAAACTAAACAGAACCAAACCAAATCAAAAGAAATTAAAAACCAAACAAAACAAATAAGTAAAAAGTACACCCCAAACCAAAACAACTCTAACAACCACAATCCCTCCCCCCTGAAACCAACCAACAAAAAGACCTTCAAAATAATCAGCTTACCATTAGAAAAATAATAGCAGTATGTAAAAAAAAAAAATAGTAACTTAAATAAAGTCATGAAAGTTTTTATAACAGAATATTAACTAAATCCACTGAAGCACGGTGCCACTTAGAGAACCTCATGAAATTCTCACCTCTGCCAAGAAAAATGAAAAGATTTATTCAGGAATTCTGGAGATGCTACTTATATTTTTATATCCCCAGAAAGATATCAGATTTCTTTCTAAATTTTAAGTAAAATTCAGATTTCTTATGCCCTAGAGTCCCCAAACCCATTTTTGTAACCTTACCTCAGCCAGTTCTCTCCCATCTCCTATTCATACGTTAGATCATCTTCATTTGAAAATAGCTTCTTGCACTTGTTCCTACCAAGTGATGCATTTTTTTTTTCTGAGAGTTCTCTCTTCTGTATTAAGAAAATTTTGGGCTTTATTTGCATATCCCCATGTAGTGACATTCCCTTTGACCTCAGTTACTGACAGATTTAATACATCTACTCTTTATTCTAATGTTTATTCATAAAAATACTGATGAGTTCCACTCAAGATATATCTTGGCAGGGACTATTTTGGTGCAACCTAATGTTCTGCATATGAACTATTGAAAACTGTTCTTTATATTCAGCTTTCAAACATCTTTGCACCTACGCTACACTAATACGATGCAAATGATGTTTCCATATCAAACTTTTAAGAATGCTGCATGAGAGAAAACAAATCAAGACCAGTCCAAAAAATGAAAATATATGGCAATGGAATAATATGAAAATGTTAACATGACTGCCTTTTCTCTTCCCATAAAGTCCATTACCCTGCTATGAAAAAATAAAAACTAGATTGCTTTGATACAAATTACACTGGCTGTTATTCACCACTTTGTTATTACCCAGGTACCTACAAATTGTCTGATTATCCTTCTGCAATATTTTTCTAGGAAATTAATAAAGCTTATTGACTGATCTCCATTTCTACAGTTTCTCTTTATGTGCTTTTTAAACATGGATATTCTATTTGCTTTTTTTCCAAGCCCTACAAAATCTAACAGAATTCCATGGGCTTCCTAAACTAACTGCTCAGAGGTCTGAAATTCCATCACCATCTCCTTCTATCACGAAACTGTCTCAGAAATACAAACAAGCAATAAGGCCAGTTAGACAAACTAAACATTAGATAGTTGGACAGTATGAACCAAAAGCATTATGTCCAAGTAGACAAAAAAAAAAAAAAAAAGAAAAGAGAAAAAATAAGACCTTTTAATCTGATTCAGGCATTTAGGTTATACCTTGGAGGACGTTTTCAAGTGCATCCCTCAGACAATTTACAAGGACTTTTTTGCAATTTGTAAATTACAAAGACAATCAGAAGGCTGACTGCTCCCACTATATTGGCATGATTTTGTAGGAAGATCCAGGAAAGGGTAACACTGGATGCTTTATTAAATGGATTGAAGGAACTTTTAAACTAACTCAAGAAGAAGAAAAGAGAAAGCCAGGAATGTTGGACCTAACACCAACAACAAAATCTGCAAACTGGAATAGAGTTGCAATTTGTTTAACATATACTTGACTGCTGAGTTGAAAGCAAGAGAGTTTCCAAAGTGAATTTTTATAAATATACATACATATATATATATATATAGTTACATACAGACTTTTACATGGTTTTTATATCATATTACTTATCTTCTAAATCACACAGAAAATATGTTCAATTTCATGAAGAAGAGAGATTAGAAAAATAGGAAAAGTCTTTAATGTAGACTTATTTTTGTTTAGTATTTTGAAAGGAGTGGAAAACTTGCAAATACTTGGACTCTTTTTGTTATTGTAATCTTATCCAGTGGATTGTCTATAATGTTAGAAGAATTTGAACCAAATTACCTGAATCCTGATGAGATTACTTTTTTCACTGTATAACACTGAATATTTCCCATTATGTAAGAAAAGTTCAAAACATATGAACATTTATGCAGATTATATTTAATGTCAATCACCAGAAGACAACAGTTCAAATAAAACGAATCAAAGAATGCAATTGAAACATTTACAGTTCAATTTTTATGACTCATAATTGACATATTCTTGTATAAATGCCTTGGGATAACTCAAGAGACCTCCTTAAGAATAAAGGTCATTAAGCAAGCTAATAGATTTTTGAGTGTGGTACATAAAGTGACACGCTAATAGGACTCACAGAACAAAACCTTACAATAAACAACAAGAAAAACTTTTATCCTTGAAAATGTCTTCATTGCACATTAGAATGAAAATTTCACTGCATCATTCTTTAATATTCAAGCTAAGCAAAAAGATCATTAGAAATGTATTGAAGATCTTAGGTCACACCTGGCTGCAAAGTGAATGCTTAGGCAACTTATGAGCCTTGCAATGGAATGAGCAGAGGAGAGAAAGCTGGTTATAATTTGGATTTGTTTTTCTGTCTCTCTATATTAGAGCTGTGAATTAAAAGAATACAGTTCCTAATATCCAAACTTGTCAACATCTCCACAGCCCTCTGTGTGTTCTGAGGTGAAGTGGGCCATAAGAATAGTCTTCTCTATGCAATCAGATATTTCCTTTCAAAAGAGCTATAAATATGTTACAAATTCTTGTGTGACTTTGTTGTGTTCTTTGGGAGGTAATAAGCCAGTAATTTCTGATTTCTTTTCAGTGTGATGTGCCTGAGAATGTGACAGTAAAAGGGGGTCTGTAATGTTAGGGCAAGCATGTCTATGTAGAGGCACTTAATTATTATTACAATCTCCTTGACTCTTTTCTTTTGTCTTGTCCCTCCATGTTGCTTTTACTCATGTCTCTTTCTCATCTTGTTCAGAAAATAAGGAGTTTCTCAGCTTGTTGGATCAAGAGCAGCACTCAAAAGGAAACTACTTTGATGGGTAGCAGTTTTGACAGAATAAAAGATAAATTGGTGTCCTTCAAGAAACTTCTGAAATGTGGACAATCTTGGTAAATAAAATTCTAGGAAAGGAATGAGTAAGGGTCAGTTCTGGAGTCACCAAGATTTTCTTTTTTTTCTGTGTTTTTACAGGAAGTTAGAAAAGTTGGCTGGTTAACAGGACCAGATGTCTTGAGTATAATTGCCATTAATGTAGTTCTTGCCTTGATGTGCTTACTAATGGTCCTTTTACTCTTTCACTGCACTGCCAACTCCAAAAGCTCCAAAAGACTTTGGGTTTGGGAAAATGATGAAGTTTTATCTTCCCCTCATTATGATCTCTCTCTGATGAGCCTGTGTGTAGGAATTTGATTAGGTGAATTAAAGTTTGGCTAATAATCCCAAAGGCAGGAAGGTATTCATATCACCCCATTCACTGTGAAATTTCCCTCTTCTCAAATTTTAGTGAACTCACCAATATGTCACCCCTACTCTAGGCCTGCCAGTGACACATTCCCTGTACTCACGTGAGGAACTCTCACCTGCACATAACATTTCCCTCTTATCAGCTCCAAATGATGACTAGTTCTCACCACTCTCCTTCTTTTCATTCCTCAACCCTGGGAAACAATGGTGACAACTGCTTTTTTTCCCCCAGACTGAAGTATCAGGAGTTGAAAGTAAAGGGGCTTAGGAAACTACAGCATCTCTATGGAAACAATCATATCACCCAAAGATCACAGTGGGAAAACATTGATCTGAAAGCAGCTGGTCCATAACTTCAGAAAATCTGAGAAAAGATTGGTAAAATTTAACTAAACTTCCAACAAGGAGTCTAGCAAGGCAGGCGAACTGCTCTAAAGGTACTTCATGTAGGAAATGTTAAAATTTTACTTAATAATATATTAAATAGTTTTAGTTTAATACTTGCAGTGTTGAAGGAGGACAAGACTGCATTGAGTTTGGACACAGGGGAGCACACACACATACATGCATACCTGTGTTTATCTAATAAGTGTGCCTCTGATGTTCCTTCTCTAAATTGTTCCTAGTCTCAGTCCTACTGCTGAATTAGAATAAAAGTAAACTTTAAGACACAGGGTCCCCAGGTTAATTAGCTATGAAGTTGGTCATGCAGTCTTTACTGCAAAATGTCTCAGTTTCTGACAAACAGAGAATTAAATGAATGAAAAAATTCTTTCAATAATATGAAAATTACATTACAAACTTGGAAAGACCTTGAGCAAATAAAATACTTAAATATTATCTGATCGCAGGGAAGGGAGATTGTGCTGAATTCTATTTAGACATTTACATGGGTGGTAGAAACTTTATTCTGTTCCTATTAGTTGAAAAAACATATTTACATCACTGTGTAATTAGTGTTCTCCCTTGGGATATTTTGAATAGGTTATTTGGATCAACTAAACATACCTTTTACAGAATGAAAGGGATTCTTTTGCCACTAAAACTCATGGGGAAATATCTCTCTAAGGAAGAAACTTTTGATCTTTAACTCTGTAATCTTTTGTGCCAATCTAGAACAATTTACTCTTCTAAGCAGCCTCCAATAAGTACTAACTTTCAGAAAGATGTTATTTTTATTCTCTTGTAAGGCAGTATACTTCCTGAAAAATATACATTATTTGGGTGGGAAAAGGACCTACAGCAAATCTACTCTTATTATAGTTTAACTTCAGCAAAGTGAAATTTATGACTTTGATATTAAATTTTGCGAACTTTTAAATTTTTTTCTTTTGACATTACATGATAAAAATTTCTAAAACTAATGTCTTTAGGTATCAATGTGCTATTTAAATTTTTTTGCTTTGCTTTAAGCCTCAGATGACTAATATAACTGTCTGTCTGATTACAAAGAATTATCATGACTTGCATATTTTAGAGCATATTTTGGGCCAAACATTAGAAGAACTGAAATAACCCCCTTCATTTTCAGCCATGAAAATTCAGTGTCTTTCTGGATAAGGTAAAGATTGATGTCTAGTGAAATAATTATCCTCTACTGAAAGTCAGATTACAGTATAAAAGTGAAGAATGCAAGGCTCTGGCTAAAATCCAGTGCCAACTTCAGATTTCCACTGAATGGATGCTTTAGTGTCCTCTGTGGATGTACAACTAAGCAGTGGTTTATTTCTGGTTTGTGGAAAAAATAGAAGAATTTTTATTAGCTATAAAAATTGAAATGCCAAAAAGAGTCACATCTGAGGTTTCCAAGCACTGATGAGATCACCTGGATCAGGAAAGAATAGCTTTGAAAAATGTGATGCTCTTGGGCAACACCTTTTCTTTGACAGGAGCGTATGTGTTGGTTCTTTGTGTCAAGATAAAACAGTACTTTTTGTTCTGGAAACTGAAGGTTGCTGGTTCAGTGCCTCTTGTGAGTTTGTGAGCTGGCTGGAGAGGAAGACCTGTAGCAGACACTGACTCTGTGCTCACAACATATTCTAGGAACGGGAGCAAGAAGACAGCCTCCACTGTAATTTCTTTGGTAACCATATATATATATATATTTATATATATATACACCCCCAATATCTATCCATGTCTATCAATAAACTTTTATTATCTAGAATATTAAAGAGGTATCTTTTTTTCATTAATATTAATCCTCTGATTATTCTTACTGTATGGACTATGCCTTGACACTATAATAGTGTATGAGCACTTTTCAGCTCATCCTTGCTCTTGTTACTGTATTTTAAAAATAATTGTGCATATAATTACCCAGTTTTGCTCTTTTCTTCCTACATGATTATGCTATTATAAAATCCAGTAAAAAAATGGGTGAACTAAAAAGGAAAGAGAAACCAATTTATATTAAATTTCTAACTCAGATATCTAATACTGATACATTACCTTTTTTAAATATAACACTGAACAAAAGAAACAGTAAAAATGCAAATATTGTTCCTCTTTATAATGAGATTTCTTTGCACACTAGTTCTTTGCCTAACCCTGGAGCTGCCATAGGCATTGCAGTAGCTTACTTGCACTCCTTCTTTCTTTCTTATTGCTTTCTTTATTAAGCAATACTAAATGCTTTTGAGCATTTAATGGTAAAATAGCTATATTATTTACCTCATTGGCTTTCAAAAGAATAAGGCATTTATTTCATGTGGTAATGATTTGCCATTTTACAAGACTAATTTCCAAAGTTTTCAAAGCACTTTATATCAGTAAATTTAATATCTTTTCTACCTTTCCATCTTCATTAAGCACTATTAATTGAATGTATGCATTAGGTAAACAAGAGCAATGAAGCCACCTGAAGCCATACTGGACACAGAAAGGATATGCTTATGTTAGGAAGTAATTTGGAGTGATTCAAGGGTGTGCTTCAGATAAATTTACCCTGGCCCCCTGATCCAAGCATACCCTCTGGATATTTCAAAACTGTCTCACTGACTGGATGGTATTTCTTTCCCTGTGCTCTCCATTAGGGGACAGCAAACTTTATTCACCCATGTGGACAGAAATTTCTCATTTATTGCCTTCTGGCAGAAGTCTGCTGCCTGTGTACCATAATCATTTTGCAAACCAAATCAAAACAAAGAAAATTGAGAAAGTTGAAATACCTCAAAACTGTGCATCCACTGTGAAGCAGATCTCTAATGTCAGCTTGGAAGCAGCTAGAGACATATCCAAACCAGAACAGGATTAAAATACACCTGCCTAAAGCCCAGACAGAAGCTGGTGATTTCCAGTTTGCAATTAGTGAATAGTAATTGGAATAAGCTGTGATTACAGGTTAAAATTGCAATGAATCGGCCAGCAAAATAAACTTCTAATGCAACTGAAGTGTTTTGAAGTTACCAGTAAGCACCACTCTCCACTCCACCTTTAAACTTCCATTAAAAAAAAAAACAACAAAACAAAAAAAGCCCAACACTTTTGCAGCAAAGTGTCCAACTGATATTTGTATGAATCATCTACTATTGCCTCTTTTCTCCTTAATCTTTTTATTACTGGCCTGTCCTCAACTTGAACTCCTTTAAATAGGATCTTCGTCTGTCCTTCCTGAAAGCAAAGCACTTAACACATACAGTGTGCTACCATAAAGAAAATAACAAAATAGATGACATTTTGGATCTAGAGGCAGATATGGCTGTTGTCATTCATTCCACAGCCTGATTTATCACTGCAATCTTTGTACTGCACAGTGCCATCAATGTTTTTTTTATATATACAGAGGTGGCAGAGAAATTTCAGAAAGTACTTTCATTAATAATTGAATCAAGATTGGTTTGCTGTATTGTGTAAGGTCAGATGATTGATTAACATATGGACAACAGCTGAAGAGGGGAAAAACGTTTTCAAAACTTCCCAACATTTTCTCTGTAAATAACTATAACTCCCTTGTTGCTTTCCAGTTATGGAAGCTTCTGTCACCTACTTAGCAAACAGAGCAGTGCCGTGGTATTAAGATGACCTGGCTGCACCATAAATGCCAGTTAGAGGAAGCAATCAATTTCCAGTTAGTCCAGTGTCTGAAAATTATTTATTCAACTCTCTGATGAACATAAGGAAGTTCCAAGCAACAATTGCTTGACAGAAGAAAAAGGAGATTTACCTCAACGGAATGGGTAGGAAGAATTCAGTCAGCTCTTAACATATTATTTGCAATCTAATTTGTTTTTCAAAGAAGTAATGTTTATTTAACACAGTAGCATTTTACTACATGCAGTGCTAATGGAGGTTAAATAAAAGACACAAGGGCAACAAAATCCCTCACTTACTTTTCACACAAGGACAAATCTGCTATGTGAGAGAAATGCAGATTAATTTCTCAATCCTCATAGCACTTTTTGACACCACTAGCTATGGGTTACCTCTTAAGGATTTGAAGATTTTACTAGGGCTGACTGATTTAGATTTGGATAGGTTTAAATCATGCTTGTCAGTGTGCTATTAATTTTTAACCACAGTCGCTTTTTCCTAGACCTGTTAATATGCTAGGCAGTCCCAGGAAGCATAAAACTTTGACCCGTGCTCTTCAGTATTTGCATACAGCACTTTCTGGAGGTGCTTTATTCTGTAATCAAAATTCTAACTATCTCCTCAACAGCATGCAGATATGGGAGCCCACAGACCCAGATAAAAGGCCCTTCAGACTGGCCATATGATTATCAGACATACATTCTTTTATGCTAACTTGTCTTTTCCTCCACAATTTGGATGAAACACATCTTCAGTTCACTACTAAACCCTGTAGACAGGGTTTAGTACTTTCTTTCTCTGGAGGTGAAGTGGTGGTGGAATATGGTTTTTCCTTACAACCCACCAATTATTTTCATGTGTTTTCTGGACCTTGAGATCTCTTTGGGAGCCAGGTTAGTCAGAAGTAAAGTAAGGCTAAGATTACTGTTGCCTCAGCACAACAAAAAAAAATTGTTTGAAGCTTTTCTGACAACCCATTTGGGAATGAATGCAGACCCATCTTTTCAGAATTTCAAAACAGATCACTACACAACCCCAAACTGTCTCAAGTTTTCAAGCTGAGACAACTTTGTAGAAATAATAGAAGCATTTCATTACCATTGGTCTAACACTGAATTTAGTTTTTAAAAGCTTGGTAAAATATACTTGTAGGTTTCAAAACTGGCAGACTTTCATTTGAAAACTCCTGCATCTATATGATCTTCTCCAGAAACACTAAATTTTATTCCCTGCAGCTAATCAGTGATACAGGTCAGTTGAAGACACCTGTTTTGAGCTCTGCAAAGAGTTGGTCAGTTTAAGACTCAGCTCTAACAACTCTGTTGGAACAAGAATTCTTTATTACTTGCAGGGACCTCAGTGAGTTTTTGGAGGACTGACATTAGCTGAACACGAAGTGCCCACCTAGACACTTGTCTCTGGATAGGAGGAGAAAAATACAATGAAAAACTCATGTGTCAAGATAAACACAAGGAGATTATTCAATTATTGTCAAGTGAAAAACAGTGTAAATTCAGAGAAAGTAATTTTTTTGTCACTCAAAGTAGGATAATGGCAAATAAAAGCAGTTCCTAGTCTTCAACTTCAGTCCCAACCTCTCTGACTACTCCCCCCGAGGAGAAAGGAGGTGACATTTGGAGATACAGTGTTTGTCTTCCCAAACCACCATGTGCTGGAGCCCTGGGATTGGTTGAACATCTGCCTGACCATAGGAAGGGATTAATGAATTCCCTGTTTTTCTTTGCTTGTACACATGACATTTGCTTTATCAATTAATCTGTCTTTGTCTCAATGCACAAGTTCTCACTTTTCTCATCCTCTCCCCCACCCCAGCAAGAAAAGGCTCTGTGGGGCTTTGTTTCTCACCAGAATCAAACACCAACAATCTGCTGCACTGTTAACCTCCCCGGAGAGCAAGGGAATTTCTGCTCTGGTGCCTGGACCACGTCCTCCCACTTCTGAACTTGGTTTCTGGAGGGCTGTTCCACATATTCTCACTCCTCTGTCAGGCTGCAGTTGCTCCTCTGCAGCTGTTTCCTCCTTCTTAAACTTGATATTCCAAAGGCACTAGCACCTGAAGGTCACGGATGGGTCCGACCTTGGCCAGCAGCAGGCAGATCTTGGAGCTGGCTGGCACTGGCTCTGGCAGGTATGTGGGAAGCTTCTGACACCTACCCAGAGAAGTCACCCCTGTAGCTCCCTCAAAACCAAAACCTTGCCACACCAACCCACTAGAGCCCTGCATCTGCATTTGTCAGATTTGCAGAAGAGAGGCACGAATGCTGGTGAAATATCTGTAACTCTGGACATATCGTCGCACATGTGTGGTCGAGACTGGTAAGAGTAAACTGCAACTTCAAACAAGACCTGTGCCATCAAATTTTCAGGGTCACTTGGGAAACTAATATAGGAAAAGAAAGCAAGAAAGAGTCCTGCATGGGAACTTCATTTCATCTGTAGAACTAAACATTTATCCTGGGATATCTGATCAGCATTTAGACTCTCCATTTGCCTTCTTGTTACCACTGCCCTCAGCTTTTCCTTTCCTCCATGGGTTCCTTGTTCTGGCAAAGAAATGCAATCAGAGACTAAAAGAACTATGAAGAATTTAAATAAATAAATTTTTTAAGCAGTGTCAATAATATCCTTACCACCCAGATGATTGATTGATTTTATGTTTTTTAAAAAAAACGCTTAAAACAGATTCTGTTGATTCCCCTGCAGTCTGATCTAATGCTTGACCATATTTGTACATTTTTTCCCTTTCATTGAACATTTCAAAATTATCAGTAGCTTTCCTCTTTGTTAAAATTAGATTTCTTTTTTTTTTTTTAATTGAAGAACTTAAGGACTTAATATTCTCTTTTCCATACTAAAAGAATGCATTTTCTAAATAACTTTCTAAAAAATATTTTCATGCAGTCTGGGCACCTTTTTAGTTAAAAAAAGAAAATTTATTCAAAATGTTATTTTTCCCTTTATTTTACATAATTTTTAAAATTTAATTTCATTGCCTACATCATTCTTTATCTCTGGCATTTAGTATTTTATTAATTCCTATACAGACTGGGCTTGAATACTATTTCATAGTTTATATCTCACATACTTTAAACATAATATATTACAAAATAAAGGAGTCACCTCGTTGCTCTTCTAAGCACCAATTACATCCAAATAATTATTTACATTAATAACAATCAAAATTATCAATACAGGATATTTTTTCAACCTTAAAAAAATCATCCTTATTTTTCCTAGTACCACAATTATAAGGTTCTACATTATTACCTTTACAATTAAAATTTAATATATTGCCACCCAAATTTATATTATTCATTATTGAATGTACAAAATTCTTAATGGTTCTTTGAAATCCATTTCACAAAGCTTCCTGTTGTTAAAATTAAAGAAACTTGCTTTCACTTCTTTCATTCTTTGACTTTTTTTTTGTTGCTTTTTTTAAATTTAAACTCTGTGGTGCAAGAACTCTCTTACTCTGTCTGTAAAGTACATAGCAGAAGAAGAATTAATCCCACTTGAGGATTAATCCTTCTATTGTTGTGTTGCCAGGCACAAATATTTCAGCTGTAAAGTCTCCATCAAAATTATTTCTCTTGCTACTGTCTGTAGTATCTTTTTCAGGGAAGAAAAAAGGAAAATAAAATTCAAGAAAAAGTAAAGGTAACTTGGTAACAAGTTCTATCAATAGTCAAAATCAAGATTTATTCTGATAGAAGTAAATGGTTTGGGGAAATAGCAAATGCATATGAAATATGGCTTGAAAGCTCTCCTTTGAGGGGCTAAAGAGGACAAAAAGCTCTTTAAGTGTGTGGGGGGAGCACTTTCTGTGCCATTAGAGCTTGATTAGATATTATAGCAGATAATGTAAGATAAAATTAGACTCTGAAAAGAAGCAATTGAACCCTGAGTTTTGACAGTCATCTGTTGGACACCTTACCACTTTTATCCTTAGGGCCTCTTAGATGACATGTAAGGATTTTGTTCCATTGGATAATTGTCATAAGCGCCTAGTGAAATGTTATGCCTTTTTCCAGAGATGCACAGGTTAGCCCTAAGCAGTGCCACAGGGGAGGATTTTGGGGGGGCCTGATTTGGTATGTTGTACAGTACTGTGGTCTTTGCTGGGCCATAGGAAAAATACAAAGGTCGTAATATCAAGAGTCTGAAAAGCAGATTGGCCTTCAAATCTTGCCTGCTTGATTGGTAGACAGTTCTAAACTTTCTAGCATAGATTAGAAAGAATAGTTCTTAGGTTCATCTTGTCTTCTATGGCAATCATTTTTTTGTTTGACTTCTATCAGTGTCAAGGGTCAAGCAGAAATTTGCCATGTTACCTAGAAAATGTGAACATCATGGCTTTGGTTGGAGTCTGAAATGAACTTTCACTGTGACATTCTGCCTGAGACAATCATTTCCAAATTACAGTAAAGTTGGAGGAGCCTCTTTCTCTAGTAACATGTTCAGCTACCAGGTGTTCTGAAACTAAAGGATCAAAGATGATTCAAATGTGAACCAGGATCTTGTGTGCGAGTTGTGCCTGGTTTTCATACTTTCACATTCAGAGTCCAGAAGGTGTTGAAAGAATAGATTTGTCTAGGATGTTATCATTATCTGTCCAAAACAGCTTGGAATGAAAAGTTTGAATTTCAAAAAATGAACTAACTTTGTGATATCACCGTCATTTGGGAGCTTTAAATATCATTAACATCACTGTGTTAAATCAAAATCCCAGGAAAATTTCATTCTCACTTAAGGTTAAATTTCACTTAAGACTAAATTTAATCTCTACCTACACACAATTGTTGAATTTTTCTGTCATCATAAAACAAAGGAGAACTATGTAAAAATTGGTGCAATAATGAATTATTTCTAAATTGCACATTTCAAGGACAAGGCTTTATCTGATTTTTTTGCTTTATAATGGCAAGAGATAATGTTTACAATGTTCTTGCAACAAGAGACCCAGTAGTTTATTATTGCAAGGTCTATTATCTTAAGGGGGTTCAGAATAATATTTTGGTGGTTTTTCTTTTTTTTTAATATTTTTTTAACTATTTCTAAGTAAGAAGAGAGACTTTGATACCAAGAAAGTCTGTCTGTTTTCTGTCGTGGAAGAAGGAATATGCCCACAACTTGGCGTTCAGCTTTCTGACTGAAACATATAGCATACAGATTTGTCCACAGCTGCAAATTTGGTTGGTCTGCCAAAATTCAGGAAGAGCCCACAGAGTGAGCTCAGGTTTGTGGTATTCCATTTCACAGGCTGATAAACTGAAACACTCCTGACAAGAGCATAACTGGTTTACAAAGCTCATATTAGGGATCTGTGTAAAATAGAGTTAACACTATAATAATTTCCATCTGATTTTTGTTTTGTATTCTGCCCAACACAGGTGTTTAGTAAGACAAAAGGTAAATTCGTACAACAAAAAGTAAATCACAATGTAGTTTTGCAAGGTCAGAGTAAAGGGAAAACTATTAGATGTGAATCCATTGTTATTCACTTCACTTCAAAGTTAGATGCCAGTTCCCATGACCCAGTAAATGGAGTGTAATCACTGTATATATGCAAGTATATAAATGATATAGCAGAAAAATCTGACTCCTGTAGATGTTCTTAGGGAAAGGTTTTTTTTCATCATCTAGGTGATTAAAAAATTGAACTTCTGGACAGTAAGATCGGTCAAATTACTTCCCCATCTCCTGACAGAAAAAATACACTTGGAAGGGTCTTATTAAGTAATCTATCTCTATTGAGCTCGTTAAGTTTTCGACAGTTAATAAGAATATAATAGAATCTTGGATGTCCTCTCTAACATAATCTGACAAGTTGAAACTGCATTCCAACTTCATTTGGATGGGCAAACAATGAACCATATGATAGTTTCAAATTCAGCTTAGCTTTCTTTTTGTTTAGGAGGACTCATACATTTGTATAGATAGCTAAAATGAAAATCAGGGTTAACAATTCAGCTTCATTCTAACCTCTCCCTTTTCCTTGTGAATTCTGTCACAGTTTGTCTCACTTCTCACTCTACAAAAGACAAGAACCACTTCTGAAAGACGCTTGTAAACACCTATGCACAAAAATCCATTTTAATGCATAACAAGAAGTTGGGTTCAGTCTGACAAAATATAGTTCTTAACTACGTATTCATGAACAAAATCTACTTCCACCTGACATGCTATGTATTTCTATATTTATATTAATGTCTCTCATTTACAAAATCCTACTACATGTAGTATATAGATTTATTCTCTTCTTCTGCCCATTTTCTTATTTTTAGAATATGTGGTGCTTTGACCTCTTGTTCCTTTCTTTTTCCTATTGGGTCAGAGATCAATCCTGCTATATTTATCTCTTATTCTAGTACCAATCTACTTGGTAATAATGCTGTCAGAAACCAAACATGTAAGTCACCAGCCAGTCTACGTGAATGGCTAAGTCAGCTTTTCAGGCATAGCAGCCTTAATAGCCAGTGGCATTCAAGGGCAGGAAGCAGATAATATTTGGAACCTGTAGTGACCAATAACTTGCTAGCACAAGTGATCATATGCAAATTCACAGCAGAATTCACTTGCAAGACAAGTCTGGAAAAGATTCAAATTGTCCCTTTACAAAGCAAGAGAAAATCTCCCTGATCTAACTGCAAAATCCTTCTGCTTTTCTTGAAGGGAAAGAGCCCTCCCTGCTCCAAGTGTGTGCTGTGCATTTGACCTTTACTGACTGCTAAAACTGTGCTTCTCCTCCCATTTCCTCAGCAGCAAGTGCAAAGGCTGAGGCAGAGAAAGCTTTCCCAGCCACTGGAACTGAGCACTGGGCCTTCTCAGCTCAAGCAAACAGCTCTGACGTGAGTGAGCTCAAGTACGACACAGGCAGAAGTGGAGAGAGGGCTACAGTCCTTGTGTTGCTGCAAGACTTGTGCTACTTTTAGTCACCTTCCTAATCAGATGCCTTGCATTGGCATCGCATCATCTGAATGTGCCTTTCTGGCCTAACCTTTTTCACTGGTGATTAATCCTTGGGGTACCTAAAAGCATGAAGTCCTATATTGTTGTTTTTGTTGTTGTTTTGTTTGGTTTATTTTTAATCAGATTACGTAGAAGTGTCACAAGAAGAAGACTAATGATAGAGTGTGAGGGCAGGTTTTTAGTGTGGGTATCTGCCGACTTGAACAACCTAAAGTCACTGATACAGATGTCAACTACCATTCTTTCTCAATTCATCATGAAAGATCCCAAATGTCCAGCTGGGAGTTATCAGGCCTGTGTGCTGTATTTGTGGTGAATTGTCAGCTCAAGAGAAAGCAGAACCCAGCTTAATCGGTTAGCCCAGACAATCCCTTGAGGCAGGTCATGTGAGAGAGATTTGTGTGTAGATAGGAAGAAATTAGAAGCAAATTCAACAAGACCTATGCAATGATGAGAATATAATCTTCAGCTATGTCAGGCAGGGACTACTCTGGGCTTAAGAGAAGAGAAGAAAAACACAGTGTTGAAAGTAATGAGGAAGAACCATAGAATGAATTGGCTTGGAAGGGACCTTAAAGATCACCTAGTTACAACCCACTGCTGTGGGCAGGGACATCTTCCACTGCATTTTATGTGGTTGTCAGAATGATAGCTCTGTAATAAATCGACCACAAAATGACACTCCACAGCTGAACATTCATGAGGTGAATTATTGACTTTAACCAAATTATCCTTTTTTTTTTCCTTTTCCCCCATCTGTCTTTTATTCATTCTACATCATTTCCACCCAAGAATATGAGTATGAATCATTTTTTAGATTGTTTTGTTGTTGTGTTGTTGTCCTTTCAGTGTTCATTTTGCTCTCCTTAGAGGGAAAAAAATATTTAGCCAAGCAGCAGCTGATTGAAGAACATCAATGAATCCCCCAATTCTACCTGTTCGTGCATACATATAGGGATATAGACAAAATTTGTCATGCAATACCTCCTCCTGAATGTGTGCTGCACCCAGTGAGGTGTGACTGGACATCATAAGCATCTCTGTATGATTTGACATGAGGCATCACCCCAGCTCTGCTGTCTGCAGTACAAACCACAAAAGATTCAAGTGGCAAAAAAAAAATAAACCACAAAGATAGAACTTGGCAGAAACAAAATAAAATGTTTTTATTACTTTGTGACTCCCTGAACTTAAGGGCATGGTTTGCTGAGAAATCAGAAGGCATATTTTTCTCTACTTGAAATGAAACAATGACATGAATCATGCAGTGGTTTGTTTTACATGACACAGTCTCCCATGGTCTCCTGGGAATGTCAGCAGGCTGAAGAAGGCACTGGGATTCTCACTGGATACTTGAGCTTCTGAGGAAAAAGAGCCTTACATCTGTTGTACCCACAGCCCTCAACAGAGTTACTTGATCCTTAGTGATGTGGATGCCCAGAATATCTAGCAGCATTCCTCTCCCAGTTCAGACAAAAAGAAAAAAAGAAAACAACCAAAAAAACCTCTTGATCTCTTGCCTTCTCTTTCTTTCCTTACATACCTCCAGAGGATAACAGCTTTAAAAACCCATGTTTTACAATAGGGAAGACAACAACTGTCAGCTTTTGAAATAAGAGCTGCTATATCTTATGCAAGTTTGAGGAAAACTTGCAGATTTGAAGGTTTATGCAGGAAATATATAGCAGAGTGAGGCTTTTAAGATCACCACTGTGTAAACAAGAAAATAATGAACAGGAATTTCCAAGGGGCTCATCACCATGATGACTGTCAGATGTTGTGCTGACCTATAGACTCTGATCACCTGATTTACAGCCTGAATTTCTACTGCCATGTTAATAAGTTTAAAAATAAAAATTCCTATGCAATAATAAAATTGTTTCAAAGGAAACATCATGTCTGTCTGAAACCTCAGAGTTTATTAATCACAATATAAGAAAGCATACAAATGCACGTTACTGATATTTCAAAATTTTGATACTGTTGCAGAGATCAATATCAACTGAATTAACATCTTTGTACATTATAAAATTAAGCTTGTATTGCCAAAGAAAGTACCTGGCATAGGTAACTGCCACCTATAGATGTTTCTGACTATTCCAAATTAAGTGGAATTAATTGTTGTTAAGTATATTTCAAACCACATCATTAATTTGGTACATATAGCTCCTCTTCACTGACCCCAGGAATCATACAGGATTCTTTCTTTTTGAGAGTCTTAAAGCCTAATAATCTTATTATCTATTTATGAATATTTACAATTTAATTCCACACATTTTTTGGGGAACTTGGTTCAAGACAGCCCCTCATACATCTAGGTAGCTTAATCAAAAACTGAATTCTACCCTTTAGGTCTAATGCAACCTGATCATCTGCTGTCAGGAGCTGTTCAACAGTTCATTTGATTCAGAAATAATACATTACAAGATCAAAAGGTGAACACTATGTTAGAACTGTCTTCCAAATGGAACTTCTTTGCGTGCAAAATTCAGGCATTAAATGTGCCTTCATTTCTAAAGGGGACCAGAAGTCAAAATCTAAGGTTTTCCTGTGAGGCTCAAAGTTTCAGAAAACTTTGTTTTAACTGCTCTGAAGCATTACATTTTGATAAGGTAGAAAACTGCAGTTCTGATAAAGTTAAAAAAGTTGCTTCATCTTTTTTTTACTTTTACTATATATTAAATGATAACATAAAATAAATGTCAAAATGAAATGTTTTGACCTTATCAAAATGTCTCATTTTGGTAATTTTCCCATCCAGGTTTTAAATTAAATTGGTACATTCTTGAAATCATTTAGGTGTTGTTAAATTGGCATTTTCTTCTGGCAACCTGTTACACTGGAAAAATCTTGACTAGCTCCTGTCAACAGACTCTGCCAAATAAGGCAGTTTTCTCCTGGAGATCTCTGTGCCTCTTTGTTCTGTTTCAAGCTCTCTCTGTGAGGCAGATTTGCCTTCACTGAGCTAGCTGAGCTGAAATGATTTCTAAGCCATGAGTGTGGAGAGGTGAACTGTGGTTTGTGCTGCCTGTGGGTTCCATGTAGCTCCCAAACTGGGGCTCTTTCAGGTGTTCAGTGATGTGACAGTCATGCTGGGTGCTTTTGGGTCACTAGTTTTGGTTGGAAAGAAGCTGGTAGGAGCTGCAGCTTGCAGCCACCTGTCTATCTAGCCCAGTTTCCTGTGATGAGTAGTCAATGCCACCTCTCCTCTCTAATATTTGTCCTTCCCTTGGGCTCTCTGAGCATGGCTCTTCATCACCTGGATGAGCATCTCCAGTCATGATCACTGTTGGCCTATGGGTGCTTCAAGTTGTTTTACTGCTCTACTTCCCTTAAGGACAACAGATGACCAAACTTGATTTATTTAGATGATGTATATAGGAAAATTCAAAATACATATGTATTGGTGAAGAAAAAAGTTATAGTCAAAGCTTTTATACCTGAGAGTCTTTTCCAACCACTCTGTGTCCTGGACAATTAGACTTTCTTCCTAACAGTCTGGTAATTTGATTTTGCATTGTCTTGTGGGGTGCAGGGAAAAAAAAAAAAACAAAAACAAACAAACACCAAAGTAACATAGAGGGAAAAGAATGCAAAATCATGGTCAAGTACAGAAAATAGTGACATCAGATAAAAACATTGGCAATAACTGATGCATCTCTCAGTGTTGGTAGGAAGCTAAAAATCTGTTAGCAGCTAATATTTACTATACAAGGCACTTTCACTATATTTCTGTTCATTTCTAACTTTTTCATTCTACTTCCTATCTAGATTAAAAGACTATCTTCCATCTTCACAGATGCTTCAGTTGGAAAGTTAAAACTCCTGCTCCTGTGAGGGCAAGATTTGCAGTTACGTTAACTCATCTGTAAGTAGCAGCAGGGAAAATAGAAAAGAAGGGAAGAATAGAAAAGGGAACTTGATGAAAACTCTTAAGTAACTTGTGTAGTGTTTTGTATCATGTGGAAAACTCAGTAAATATATTTTGAGCAATATTTTTTTTAAATTGTGTGCAGAAGGCATTCCAATCATATGTATTTATTGTACCTGGACTTCTCACAGAAAATAGTATTTTAAAATATAGAAATAATTCCAGTGCCATAAGGGAAATACTAAACACTAAAAACAGTTTCATTTTTCCTTCAGAATCTCTTGTTTGACTGCAATGGGACAAAAATGTACTTGGGCCTCAGCACTGGCACTGAGGATGGGAATGAATGACAATTTTATTCATAAGCTTACATTAGAGACAAACGGTGCATAATTTAGATTCTCTCCTGGCTTGTTGAATCTGCAGGCAGCCATGCTTTCTGTTGCATTAACATTTTGATTGAATGAGCTGGGTCAAAACCATCACTTTTCTCATCTGGGGAAGGAAAACTATTTTGAAGCCAATCATCAATCAATGTATGTAATCAGCCTTTTTAAAGTATCTTGGGCTTCACACATAACTGGCTCTCTGTCATCATAAAATACAAATATCAACATATTTTTTATTCAATATTCATAATACATATACAATAAAGCATTAAAAGGACAATAAGGACTTGAAATGTGTTTTGCTATTAACAAGATTATTGCAATGGATTTATTCGAAAGGTTGCACCACTTCAACTCCATGATCTTTGGTATGATAATTAATTTGCATATAATTGTTTATGCAGTATTGTAAGGCATAATATCATCTTGCTACTTTATTCATTTTCTCGCAGTTAATGGTTTTTAAAATAAATCCAATAAAGTAAATGAAAATGTCACTAGTATCCACCCAGTATACCTTCCAGTATAATTTAATAGTTATTGACAATCTATAAGCCATAAAAGCACCATACAACTCCCTTTTAACAAGATACCATTTTTTCACAATACACTGAAGCCATACAAAATTATGCTGGTGGCAAGTATCAGAGCAGTAAAGGTTGTTAGTGATTACATAGCAACTTTCATTTGTCGTGTTTCACCAAGGATATCCAATTTGACACATGGGAAATGAAGACACTAATATTTAAACAACTTGACCAAGTTTACACAGCGAATCAATGACTGAGCCATTTCCAGAGGGAGAAGCCCAGTTGCTTATCTCTGCACTCTCATCCCTTCAGTCCTACCACCCTCTGTGTGCAATACTTTTAGAATACCTGTTCTACAGACTTGAAATTGTCTGGGACAGTATGATTTGTGAGTATGATTAATTCTGCCAAATGTGTCAGAATCAGAATTGTAATAAGCACAATGTCAGTACTTTGTTTTCTGAAGGGCAGTAGTGAAGTTTATATGCTTTAAGCAACCATATTATAATTATCAGAGTGTAGTTGTTGTTAATATAGATATCAATGTAACACAATTTTACCTTTATATGAATTTGTTCCCAAGCCACAGTGAAATATCACTTTCAATACCCTCAGGTGAGCACTGCATGCCTAATTTCAGATTTCAGTTTTCTTTGTGATCCCTCCATTGGATCAAATCTCTGCTTCCTCTGTAAGGTTAAATATCAAAGAAGACCTAACAGTTACAGGAAATGGTGGAAAACTAACTTAGGAAATCGTAAGACGCACGTACAAAATTTATGCTCAAGTGTACATATTCATTTTCACAGAATAGTGTATGATCAAAATATCATGCAATAGTAAATTTGTGGAGTGTCCAACAGCCCAGGACAATAATTATAAGGTTATTGAACCTCATACAGTATTACCTCTTCTCTTTGAACTCACTGCGGAGAATGGTTCTAAAAATCTTATGTAATGTTCTGTTCTCTGCCATAAATAACCTGATTGCTGAATGGAATGTCACTAGGTGTATTTCTTACTGTAATTGCAAATTGAGAATTTGCTTCTTGTAGTCTCTGAATTTCTTGGACTTGTTCCAGGTCAAAAGTTAGAAAGTAAACACCTGATGGTTTCCATGCAGACCCTGGACCCTTATCTAAACATTTACCATTCATAGCTCAAAGTATCATAAGTATTATAATTAAAAGAACTTTAAACATACAATAACAAATTCTAAATGTAAGACCCTATCACCCTTGTCAGGTGAATATCTATATCCTTGGAAAGCTGACAGAGCCATTACTTGGCTATTCAAGACAGTAATCAGATTTTCTGAGCATCAATCAGCAATCATGAAGTCAGGAACATTTTATCATGAAGTCAGGAATACAGAGGGTTTTCATAAGTTAATCAGCAAGCATCAAATAGACAATCAATCTAATTAGTGGATCAGATTTGCGTGGCAATCACAGCTGCCAAACCTAGAAGAAAAATTTCATTAGTAATGAAATCTGAGAACTATGATTTGTGAGACCTATCATCAGACAGGGATTGTGGTTGTTTTAAAAGGAGAATTGTTATGGTAGCTTGGGACATTTGAGGAATTTAATTTGAGTGGTGGACTTCACATTCTGGTGTTTCCTTTTTGTTTTCAGGGTAAATCGACGCTCAGGGTGACAATTTTCATGAAGCTTATCTTTCATGGTAAACCACAGTTTCAAACAAAGTTAGTGTTCAATATTTAAACACTTCTTTTATTTCCAGAATGGAACTGAACTTCTTGCAGCCCCTGATTTACAAAAGAGTTATTTGAAAAGCACTAAGCCAGAACTAATTAGACCCAGAGTAAAATCATAAGAACATTGAATGCTCCAGCCCTCAGATGATTGTTGTGGCATCCTCTGAACTTGCCCCAAAATGTTCATGTCCTTCTTATGCTGGAGACCCCAGACCTGGATGTAGTACTCCAGACAGGGTCTCATGACAGTGGAGTAGAGGGGAACACAGTCATCTCCCTCACCCTGCTGCCCATGTGGCTTTTGATGCAGCTCAGGACACATTTGACTTTCTGGGCAGTGAGTGTGCATTGCCGGGTCACACTCAGTCATCAGTCTACACCCCCAAGCCCTTCTTCTCAGGGCTGCTCTCAATCCATTCGCTGCCCAGCCTGTTTTTGTGCTTGGGATTGCTCCAACACGGGTGAAGGACCTTGCACTTGGCCTTGTTGAACTTCATGAGGTTTGCCCAGCCCCCTGCTCTCAAGCCTGTCCAGGTCCCTCTGGCTGGCATCCCTTCCCTCCAGCATGTTGGCCACACCACACAGCTCAGTGTCACTGTCAGCATTTCTGGGGGTGCACTTGATCCCACTGTCCACATCACAGACAAGACATTAAACAGTGCCAGTCCTAATCCCAGTCTCTGGGGAACACCACTCATCCCTGGTCTGAACCTGGACATCAACCCATTGACTGCAACCATCCAAGTGCCACCATCCACATGAGCCAATTCCTCATCCACTTAGAGGTCCATTCATAAAACCCCTGTCTCTTCACTTGTGGCAAGTACTTCTACTGCAGAAAATATTTCTAGAGCTGAAAATGTAAGACACACACATATGTGCATATTCATTCATGAATTAACCATCTACAAAAAAAAAAAAAACAAAACAACAACTGAATCAGAAGGAGAAAATGTTCCTGACATGCAATATGCCACTTACTGAGAGAAAGAGGAGAGGGTACATCCATCAAGGAAATGTATTTTTTTTTCTTGAGGAAGCAGTGCCTCCTGTCCTTTAAACACAGATATTTGCTGGGCTACTTTCCTTGGCTATATACAACACCCTGCTCTTCAACAGATCATAAAGTGAAAGGAGTTTTGTCTTGGAGTAAAAGGATTGTCATGAGTTCTTCTTCAATCCTATTTTACTAAGACTTTATACTGTAGCTCTGTGTTACTGTTCTGAACTCACTCTCACCAGCTAATATGCACTCATTCCCCTAATCAAGGAGTTGGAAATGCCTTGAGTCCCTGTAGTCTGAGAAATGGGAAGAAACACCTGGATTTTCAGATTATTAATGTCCTAGATGTTGAAGCTGTGGAATGTAAAAAGTGATAATGACCTTGAGGAGGACTCTGTTATGATGCTGTTTATGTATTTAAGGTCTACTAACTCTGTAAGATACAATGTCACCTTACAGCCATATTCACACATAATTACAAAGCCTATTTTAACAGTGGTTCATCTTTTGGCATTATACCCACAGAAAAATGAAGTACTTGATATATACACAGAAGAGAGTTACATATTTGGGCTATTCTGTAAAATGCAGTTGAAGCACTCTTATGAATCAGCATTGAATATTGGATCACTACCTCATTTGAATGTTCACTGATTTTGACTGGAACAGTCCCAGATTTCATGACACAACTAATCCAGCTGTCTCTAACTACCACCAGAATTAATACTGCAAGGAGGACTGTGCTAATCATAATTTTAAAATAAAGACAAAGCTTTATATACTTTAGTTAAATCACATACTTATTGCTTAAATTATAATTTTAATGCAAAAAGTCAGATTTCTGTGTTAGCCATAACTAAGAATTAAAATCAGACCTGTGTTTAAATTAAATTTACATGGTGGAGACAGCCACAAGCCTCCAATGATTTGAGCTGATCCATGTTTTCCTAGGAAATTCAAGATGGACCTTCAATCATTAACTTCCATGTTTTCTCATCTTGTAGTTTAATCTTTTGTGGCATGAGGTTGCAATCCTGATATTAACATGCTTTCGATACAAATGCACAATGTTAAAAAAGATGGCAGAAATATAAAATATTAAGTAGAAGTTGCTATAAAAGGAAGTATATAAGCAGCTTGCATTTTTTTCTTTCAAACTAAGAATCACAGCATGAATTAGACTAAATGCCAAGAATAAAGTAACAGCTTAAAATGAACAGTTGAAATTAACAGGTGTTACAGCATATGCTAGATTTAACTGCCAAGTATTTCACACCTTCATTAAAACCTTTCATGTCAAATTTAAGGCAATGTTAAAATACAGACAAAAAAGCATAGCTTAGAAATCATAGCTAATTGTTGAGTTTCACAATCAGGATATATGGTGGCAGAGATATTCTCAGTTCACGTTGTGCAGAAATGTATTCTAACTGGGAAGATGCTTAACCAGAGTATATCACACTCAATTTTAATTCAAGTGACTTTGTGTTTAACCTTTAGAAAGCAATGTAAAATACAAAGCATTTCAGTAGGGGAGGTAATGGAACAACAATGCATTCCTGTTTCATGGGGGTATGAAAAAGCAAAACCCATCAAGAACAGTGAGATGCACAGACTGAATTCTGAAACACCTGGAAACCTGTATCCCAGAAATCTGGCACTGATTTTGCTAATATCAGCCATGGATTCTCCACTGAATTTGCAAAGTTTCAGGGCTTGTCAGGATATTGTTAATTTATGACAGTAAAGGCACATTTTTCATCTGATCAAGTGGCTATGCCCAATGTGCTCTGGTTTGTTTTCATTATTGTAGGGTGGAATCATATTTTCATAACGTGAATAACAAGTAGTTTTTCTGTGCAACACAAGGTATTTCTGACTCTAATAATGTAGTACAGAGGACTGCAGACCTGTGATGATAGCAGAGACTCTGAGTAGTGGATAATATGTACAGGAGTAATTGCATAGCATTTGGCAATAGAAATCCCACTTCTATAAACAACCCACCAACTGTCAATTAAAGAAATGCAGACCTGGAGGTAGACCATGTTGGTCTTAGGAGTAACAGAGAGAAAACATATGCTATCTAGTTTACAGGAAAGCCACCAAAAATAATAGATTCAGTTGTAACATGGGATTGCAGACCAATAAAGTAAAAACAAAGTGTACAAAGGAGTTTAGCTAACATGTATAAATAACAGCAAGCAGATCCTGGTTATAGAGCTAAAAACCAAGCAGGGAATGGACGGCTGATCATAACTCCAGGAAAAGTGGTATAATCTGAGAAGTGTGTTCATAACAATATTAACTCTATTATTACTATTGAGTGTTTTTCATCATTAAAGCATTCTTTCTTTTTATGCAATAATTAGATCTGAGTTAAGACTAATTCTTGATGAGGCCATTAAGATTTCATTCACACAATGAATAAGTACTTGGCTTTATGAATAAGGAGTGTTTCTTCTTTGCCCACAGAAACCATTTTGGTCTTAACAAAGTCCAAGAAGGAACATTAAGGCATGTGTTGTTTCCTCATCCATGGCAAGACCTATATGAAAATTCCACATGAGTTTTGTTCCTGGTGAAATCATCACCAATGAATTTTTAAGGAAACATTCTCTATATAGAAACAATCTCCCACAAGTTTTTATTTGTTTTGAGGGCTTTGTTCATTTTCAGAGAACCAAATTGTTAAAAATGTCTAAATCTCTGGACAGTGCACGCCCATGTTATTTATGTCCTTTCATCTGCAGGAATCACAGGTAAAACACTGTAGATAAAATCCCTCTGTCACTGATCCTGGAGTTGTTTTTTTTATTATGAGACTATTATTCTGAGAGAGAAATGTAAACTTTATATTATATTTTTCAAATACAGCATTTATTTTTAATTTTTCTCCTGAAAAATGTGTAATAGGGAATAGTATCATTTATTTGCAGTCCAATAACTCCTAGATGATCAGTATTGATGGAAGTATTGTATGAATATATAACAAAAATATGACTACCAAAAGATTTAATTCAGGTAAAGAGACAGGATTTGGTTTCTTAATACAAATGCCATGGGCACATTGTGGAAGTGAGAATTCTATGGGTATAGGAGCATGCATCACCAGGTCATGCTGATTGTTTAACCAGTCCAAATATTTTAGAATTTCAGAACCACAGTGTTCTTTAAAATTGTGAGGTAAAAAATATTTGAAGTATGATTTCCTTGTCAGAAGGTTCTAAAGGAAATATTTAAATTCAGCACATAACTAAAGAAAGTGGCACCATTCATTGCGCTAATTGCTTTCTGGTGTATGCAGCTATGCCGAAGGATAATTCAGGAATATAAAATCAGACATCTTCCAAAAAATAGTTAATTCAGGGAGTTTTTATTCCACCTCTGGAAGTTACTCTAGAACTCAACTCCTCTGGTAGTTTTATGAATGCATTATGATAATGCAATTCTAAAATATTTATTTTATCTAACAGCTATTTCCTTTATGTGAACACAAGAAGTGCTGGGGAGTGCTGTAAAGAAGAGACTGGGAATGAAACCAGAAAAAAAGTATCTTAATATTTTTGGATTTTGAAAGAAAGGAGAGCAATTTTTTAAATTTTTTTTTCAGATGGATGTTTTTAAAATACACTGTCCTTAGCCAACAACAAAATGTGAGGAGAATTCTTAGATATGTAGCCGAGCATGAATACATATCTCTACTGCTAATAGAGTAATTGATTATTTTTTAAATTTTTATGAAATCATAACATTATAAGTTTTGAAAGGTGATTGAACAAATTTTTCTACTTTTCTCTTTGACTGACCTTTCAAAATAAGTGTATGCTATGGCACAGTCTTTATGTTCTGGAGAGGGGTTTGTCTTCATTTTCCCTTCCCTTCCCTGATTTCACGAAGCTGCTGAACTGGACAGCAATTTCAGCTGATGGAGCAAATTGACACCTGAATAAAATCCAATAAAAATACACATACAGATCTAGAAACGTTTTCATTAGTCGATTGCTAGGTGCATTTTTTTCTTGAAATACTATAATTTTCTGAGGAAATGCTTTAATTTTTTTTTCTATTTTCAGTGAAGAGGTAAAAAAAAAATAGTGATTTTCCCAGTCATTGATTTTTATATGTTCACTACTTTTCTTCTCTTTTCATTCCTCTTTTTTAAACTGGAAATAACTTTATCAAAAAAAAAAAAAAAAAACCAAAGAAATGTATAATTAACACACATATACATACATGCATACATATGTATTTAAATGTATATAATATTTTATGTCTTTTCTATTTCCATTTTTCCCTAGAGGATTTTAGAAACCATATGGTGGTCTAACTTAGTCTTCAAGTAGAATACTTTTTGTGAGGTTAAATAAAAAATTAATTCACAAAATTTGGCTCATAGTATCACCAATAATACAGATTTTTTTAAAATTTCAGTGTCCTGAATCTTCAACGACTGACTGAGTATTGATTACATTATGGTTGTATAGTAACCTAATTATGCCAAATTATTTGTCCCTGCCTACTTGATACTAGATAAGGCATCATCAACCACATCACATGAACCACCCCATAAATACTTGTACAGTTTGCACAAGAGCACAGCCACAGTACCAGGGAGGTCCATCCATCAAGAGGGCTCTTGATAGTCAGGCTTACAAGTGCTTATACCTTTGGAGATTTGAATTCCCATTGCTGTTTTATCACATGTGACTAAACTATAATCTTAGTTTCATCATTATAGCTTTATCTTGTTTATTATCAGCAGTAAATTTGAAGTGAAATTATTAGTGAAGGAAAGATTCTCATCTCCATGCTCTACTGTTGGCTTTTTCAAGAGAAAATATCAGAGATGTGGAGACAGACAACTCTGACAAGTTTGATAGACTTCAAAATGGGAGTCTGCATGGATGAAGATATAAAAATACAGACTGGAGCCTTCTGCTAAAATCTGAACAGTCTGGTTTCTTACGCTTTTAAACAGAACTTGGACAGAAGAGCTGACCACAATAAAACAGAACTTCAGAGCTTTACTGTCAATCCAAATTCATCATATGGAACCTATCATTCAAATCATATTCCTGAGAGAAACTAAATCAGAGCAGAAGGATTCCACATTTTCTAACAAACTCTATTGAGCGTCATTCTGCATTTTAATTATATTTTTTAATTATTTTGAATGTGTCTTATAAAAAAAACAAAAACAGGGAAAAAAATAAAAATCCTTATAAAATCTAAAACAAAATCAAATTCATTCAAATTCATGCAGCATGGTTTGACTTGTAATAATCATGGACAATTACACGAATAAATATTTTTCCCTCTGAATGGAAAATGCATAGGACAAGCATCCTCTGTGTTACAAAAATGAGTCACAGGCTACTCACAGCTACGTAGCTTGATGTTGCCAATTTTTTTTTTTTTAGGATAATTTGATTCTACTTAGATATGGAAACATCACAATTGTTTAACCCCGCTTTTGTGTATAAATTATATAACTTCCAAAATATCAGCATTTTCTATTTTGAGGTAGGATCAGTAACCTGTGCTTAGCACAGAAGGAAGACCTTGTGCTGTTAAGAGCCAAAATATACTTAGTTCAGGAAGAAGCTTTCACCTTAAGGCCCCCAAAGAGCACTGGTATTTCTGAAAGGACCAACCAGCACTTCACAGCCCAATGATTTCAGTTTGGTCTTTTTGAGATACCTGAAAAGATTTTTGGTTTTTTCAGAGTGTCCTCTTAAATAGTTCAGTAAAATTTCTGAATTGTTCCTGAGTTCCCCTCTGCTGAGGATCCATGAAAAGAGGTCCACACATGCAGCTGTTAATTTAATTACCTGACGGTCCCAGAAAGGGAGAACTTCTTGTGCTGGGTTTGACTGGGCTTGTGTTAATTTTCTTCATGGTAGCTTTTATGGGAGTATGTTTTGGAATTGTGCTGAAAACAGTGTTCATAACACAGTTTTAATTATTGTTATTTAATAGGATATTTTATATATTAAACTGATGCTTTAATTATTACTGAGCAGTGTTTATGTAGTGTCGAGCTCTTTTATATTCCTCAAATTACTCCACCAGAAGGAGGTTGGGGGAACACAAATAGGTGGGAGAGGACACAGCCTGACCCAACTGATATCCCTGACCATATGGCATCGTGGTCAGCACAAAGAGCTCAGGGAAGAAGAAGGAAAAAGAGGGGACAGTCACAAGTGATGGTGTCTGTTTTCCCAAGTCACCATTACATGAGATGGATCCCAGCTTTTCTAGGGATGGCTGCACCCCTGCCTGCCCATGGGAAGAGATTAATGGATTTCTTGCTTTATTTTTCTTGAATATGTGTTGTTTGCTTTCCTATTAATAACTTTTATCTCAACCTATGTGTTTTTCCACCTGAATGCTGAAGTCTCACAGCCCTAAGATTCACGTACGCTGGAGGAAGGATGGGTTGGAGTCCTTTGCCAAGGCAAATAACAAGGCCTCTCAGCTTAAAAGCAAATATTAAGACCCCATTTCAAGCATCTTTTCCATTATCTGACTTTTTGGGAAATAACTGACTCAGTTCAAGAGGAAAGGTCACATGTTGGCTACCGGCAAACTTTGCTTTTTAAAGAGATATTAATATCAGTCTAATTTGTTAATGTAAACACACATTCCTGTTGCTAATTTGTGCTCTCAGGGACTGAGATGATGACAAAGGAAGCAATCCTGCAAAGATTAGCATCCCTGCACAAAGACATCTGCTTCCAAATCCCCGAGTGCTGCTATAAGCAATTGAGATGGCAGTTCATGTGCCTGGAACCCTTTACAGCTCCTACCTGCAGAAGCACAGCTTGACCAGAAATAGCCCAGTGAGTATGGAAAGAAATGAGTTCATCTTCTCATCTTGTGCTTTAAGCTTTGTCTTGGGGCCCATAGCAATTTCTCTGCTGTAGACTACATGGCTGGGTACCTTTGGGATCCCTTCCCAATTTAAAAAGACCAAGGGAGAAGAACATAAAAAATGAACTCTTCCTGGCATCTGATTCAACACATTGTTTAGTCACATGTTCCTCCATCTCTCTCCAACACAGAAAAATACACAGTTCAGTAGAGTCTGTGAATATTTTTGCCATTGGCTGGAATTTTCTTATTTCCTCCAAACTGATGGATGGTTTTGCCTATCCACCAGCTCCACCAGAATATGCCATAGAAAGTTGCTCACTTATATACCTGTAAACTGATTTTATTTTGATTAATTTGATTCTGCTTCTGGTTTGCATGTATCATACATCAGCACTGCCTTTTATGTCTGCTGATCACAACATTAATGCCCAGTGATTGCTACTTTTACTGTGAAATACTTCAGTGAAAGATCCCACTGTGGGTGTGAAGGCCTTGAGCTGCAGAGCAGCACCCATGGGGGATGTCAGATGTGGGGAATTTCACAGATGTGGCATGCATGCAAATGTACATGTGTGTCTCTGTATGTAAATCATATTTGCATGCATCCAGTATTCAGTTTTGGTTACAGCTAGAGACAGGATACAGGACTATAAAAGCTTATACAGGATTAGTTTGATGGAATAAAACATTTTTTATTCATTTGTGGATACACACGCCACCCCACCCCACCCCCCCAGTAAAAATATAAAATAAAAATATAAAATTACTGCTTTTTAATGCCTGTTTTTTACTTATGCACTACCAATTTGTGCTGCTGGCCATTGTGCAAAGATCAAAGCAGTGCCTTCTATGAGAAGGACATTTCAGTAGAAGGAGTTAAAAATTCTTAACTGATGAATCTAAGTTGTGTGGTTCTCTATTGCCCTTCCAAAAAATGGAAAATGAAGAAAAGATATGTCATTATGCATTATTATATCTCTTAGACAAGAGAAAAACAGAGCTGTTTTGATGGGTTTTCCCCTGTCTTCCAGCAGCTTCTGTGTATATATCATACATTTTCTTAAATATCAGCATTTTCTATTTTGAGCTGATAACCTGTGTTTTTGCGCAGTAGGAAAACCTCATGCTGTCACAAGTGACAGTGACACAGCCTCACATTTCACTTCCCTTCATACCAAGGAGCCCTTTGCTATTATGCCATTAGAGATAATGCAGAGCTTTGAATTGAAACACCACAGACACCAGTGATGCCTGGCAACCTCTGTGGCCCATGAGCTGCCACCCTACAAGGGGATCTGCTCAGCTGCACCAGCCCACGTAGAGAGGAGATAATCAATTCTGCAGAGGACAGTAACACCTTCCCCAGCTAAGGGCCTGAAGGATCTTGTGCTTCCCATCTAAAAAGACAAAAATTCATGTGTCAAGATTGCAAAAATTACAGATATATGCAAAATAAATACCCTTATACAAATAAAATAAAATAAATTGGCTGCAGGGTGGCATTGCATGTGTTCTGGGCATTGCTTGCATTTTGGAGTACAGAAGCTTGGGGGCGAGGTGCTGCCATTAATTTCTCTTTACAGAGCTCAGAATGGCTGCACCTTCCATGGGAATGGAGCTGCAGAAGTGCAGCCACTAAATCTTACAGCAAAGGACCATTATTAAAATCTTTTAAGTCTTTTATGAGAAAATGCAGAAGACAAGGAAATAATCTATTTGTTATGTAAGTGTTCAAGGAGACTTTCATTTTAGCAACATCCATTATTCCCCTTTCTGTTAGCTGCAGAGCCTTTTTATGGGGAAAATTCCCTGGTTGATAATGTCTTTTTATACAGCATTAAGATGATATTAACTTCCCCTTTGGGAGAGAATAATAAAGTGAAAAAGCAGCTGAGATGGCTAGAGCTATACTTGTTGTCTCTTTTATTGGAATCTGGGCCTGCTCCCTCGGAAATAAAACAGGACAAGCACATATGCAAAGAAAGTAGGGAAAATAGCCAAAAAAAAAAAAAAAAAAAAAAAAAAAAAAAAAAAAGCAAAAATCTTCTATTTTTACTGTTGACTCTGATTTGTAACCTTGCTGCTGGAGAAAGACAAGCACAGCGCAAAGTCTTATCAGCCATTCCAAGAACCTGGCAGGCTTGAACTGGTGTCAAGCTTTTTAAGACATTGCTATTAGCTACCTTTCTGGTCACAGGGTTGAAAACAATAAAAACAACAACAGAGAACAAACAGAAAATTAGAATAATAAATAAATAGAGAGGTTTGGTCAAATGAAGCCAGATTATAATTAAACAGAAAAAGGTAGAAAGGGAGAGTTAAAGAGAAGGAAGGACAAAGTTGAGAGCTGCACCAAGGCACAAGGCCCACGCTGTAACTGGCCCTCAGGACAAAAGCTGCTGCCAGAAATGCTGCTGTTGCACTCTTCTTCTGTATCTCTCCTGTCCACTCTGCTTCCTGCTTCTGTGATTTCTCAGAGAAATATAAAAGTGTCACCACAAAACCCTAAAATATGGTAAGCCTGGCAGCTGAAATGAAAACTGTTTTTCCTTTCTGTTTTATTGTCTTCCCAGAAGTACTGTCAAACTATCCCTGCCAAGCATGGCAACTGGCATAATATCCCATCTTCACATCTCTTTATTCATCTGTTAAAGCTGTTTTTTTATATGCCACTGTTGCTCCATTGCTTTCTCATCTTTGTTCTTCTAATTTACCAGAAAATTGGAATCATCATCTAAGCTATCAGGAGGCCTCCTTGTTTGGACGGATTTCACTATTTGCCTGTAACTTTTATTTACTTTTAGAAACAATGTTTTATAACATGCTTTGTTGGTCTTTTTCTGTCTTGAATGATGGAGACCATAGACTTTGCTGCAGCTGAGTGAAATAAAAAAATTCCAATATGCTACTCATGCAGTCCTGATAGAATGCATCTAAAATCAGCTTCCCAGTTGGCAAAAACTGGACCCATGCAGTAGTATGTGGAGGAAACTTACAGACAAATTCACCTTTATTTAATCTACAAGCCCTAAAACAAAATTAGATCTCTGTACTTGATCCACACCTGTATGAATTGTACAAGGTCCTGGTAGACCTCTCTGTGAGCCATTTGGGTGGACCTCTCTGTTTGTTCTTTCATATCCTGAGCATATCAAGCATGCAGGAATGGAGGGGGTAGAACATCCTGGGATGGCAGCTGAGCATCGCCTGAGGTCTTTGTGAATCTCTGTCCCTCTCTGAGAGACAAATGTTTACATTTGAGAACAGGACGTTGTTTTACATTCAACACCAGAAGAGTGTTTCTCCATGTTACAGCAAGTCTGTTTTCTTGACTTACTGCCCATATCGTCATTATTATTCCCTACTATTTTTCCCATACTCCTGCCAGAACCCATTTGTGTCCAATCCCTAAGGAACAAAAACAATTTTCTTCTAAATTTGGTCAGGGTAACAGTCCTGCTGGAGAAGCAACCCCACATGATGTGGGTGCAAGCCTAAGACATAGCAGTAAGAGCTGACCCCAGTTTCAGATAAGTCAGAGAAAATAAGAGAAATAAGGAATAAGAAATAAGGAAAAGCACTGGCAATGTCCTTTGTATCTGCCCTGAGGGTGGCTGCCTGGGGTAGTTGCCTGCTCCCCCTTGTGCTAGGCTCTGATCTTCCCTGTCCCTATGACAAGTAGCATCACTAAACAGAGTGACTGGGAGAGGGAGAGGTGAACAGTGTCTACAAAAGGGGATTGCAATGGACTCTATCTCTTCTGGTTCATGTCACCCTTGAGCAGAGTTGTGTATGATTTCTATACCTGGAGAATATTTCTGAGGGAAGGAAAATGTGGAGGAGAGACACAAAACCCATCAGGCTTAGACTCTGTTCTATACAGTGCTAACAAACTCTACAATGTCAGAATAAACAAACAAACAAAAATCCAACAACAAATATTAAAGAACCAGTTTATTTGACAAAGAACACATAAATCACAGACAGGAGGTTAGACAGTCTCATGCCCAGCATCACACAAGGAGTTCCAGATTGGGTTAATATATGGGATTTATGCACTGTTCCACTGAGATGCCACTGTCTACTGACTTTGGAAGTAGGCTTAGGCGGCTCAGATGCTTTGCTGGGAGCTACTTAGATGATTTTTTTAGGGAAGTTATTGATAGAGCAGTTCTGATTCTTCTTCTAAGCTGATCTTCAGATATGCCCCAATTAGTCTCCACCATTCTTAGAGACTTGATGATCTTCACATAGTAAACATTTTCTGTAAAATTGTAATCCCACTGTACTAAAACACAAGCTTGTCCAAAGATTCAGGTAGTTGTGTATTTCTTCCTTTACCTCTATTATGGTAAAAAGTAAATTCTATTTCAGACATTATGGTTCAAAAAATACATTTCCAAATTTGTGCCAACCTATGAATAATTGTTTCAGTTTTCCAGTCAAATGCTTCAGTGCTGAATTATTTCCCTGAAGTTGGAGCAACAGTCTTTCATTTAATCACTTTGTGATGTGCTATACTATTTGGGTATTTCTGATAAGACTTGCAATATCTTTGCCTTTCTCATTGTTTCTTGTTCAAAAGAGAGTAATCATGATTCAAAATGGGATTGTCATTATGTAAAAATAGTCTGGTTTCCTTAGGAGTTTTAGTAGTTATTTTCTTTCTTTCACAGACCTACATGGCAATAAAACAAGAAGAATTAAGTGAAAGCAGGAAAGCAGTTCCAGCAGTGGGTCTGGACCATGTGTTACATTCTGTGTTACTACAAAGGACCAGTATAAAATTGAGCATGGCATGACTTTGCCCCAATATCTACTTTAGAAGACAGAGGGAGTCAGTACACAGGTATGGGTCAAATAGATTTTTATATTTCTAGGGGTAGAAAGGAAGCTAAACAGAAATCCTGATCATCTGACAGCTTTTTGATAATTTCTGGTTTACCTTGGTTGTCAAGCCAACTTGCAGTTGCAGAATCAGTTGCAGCAGGTAGCTGCACAAAGAGAGTCAAAATAAATATGAAGGATGTCACAAAAGGAAGGGGCAGTCAGCAGAGGGAGGGGAGGTCTACTTGAGACCCTCACAACATACAATCTGTGATTGTTCCTCTCTCATTTCTGTCTAAGGGCTGTATTTTTGGGCTGGCCACATCCTGCCATTTCTGTTTCTAAAACTACTAAGTAGAGAGACTCATCTTTCAGTGAGTGCTTTAAGTTTCTATGGGGGTTTTTTTGACAAAAATCTAGAAATCATGTTTTATGTAAAAAGAAAAACTATATAAAAGCATAATGACTTGTTTCATTGCATATTTCAATATTTGTATTCTTTATTTGGCATCATTATTTTAATAAATTTAAGGGGCTTGTTCAGGAAAGTTTCATATACTCAGACTCCTTACTTATTCAGAGTGATTCAGAAAGCTTTCTTAACAAATCCTCAGCTTTGGGACTTTCACATGCTTCAAGAACCTTTCTTCAATCTGTGCAGGTTTGCTGAAGTGAAATTACTTGCTGAGGGCCATGATCCAATTCCTGTTGAAGTCAATGGAAGTCACTCCAATTATTTCAATGGAGCAGGATCCACTCCATAAGTCATTGACTCCTTGAAGTTGTTCTGCAAGTGCTGAATCTCTCTTAATGTAAAAAGCACATTCAGTAGCAAGGAACAGGCTGTAACGGGGCTGAGGGAGTGCAGAGTGCATGTATACAGCACTTAATTAAACACATCATTCTATACTGCCATAAAGCATTTCCCACACTAAGTATTGTTCACATCTCATAGGAGATTTAGGGTTTTGAAAACCCCCACAAAATGTCCCAGCTGTTCTACAGACAACATCTTATAGTACTTGTCACTGTGTGTAGGAAGGGTAATTAACCTAAAGAACATTATATTTCACTGCCAAATGCTAAATGTCAGTATTAGAAATTTCTTAATGTAAAGAACGCATTTAGGAACAGTAGGAGAGATAGAGATATTCTTTGAAAAGGTGTTTCACTAAGGGACGTGACGGCTGAGGCAAGAGTCACAAGATACCTTAAAGTCATCTTTTCCAATTCTATAGTGTCTAAAAAATTAGTAGGGTCTTGCTGTGATGGGAGGTACTTGAGGACTTGATGTGGTAGATCTGGCTGCTCACAGAAGCAGTCCTCTCTTTTCCTAGTCACACACTAATATTCATAAAGAGCCTATTTCCTTGGTGAATGCTGTGTTCTTGAAATGGTTGAAACATGGAATTTCTGTCCAGTGAGACTTTCTTTTATTAAATTTTTTTAATGCATCACACTTTATAATGAAAAAAAATATTTTGTAGTCTTAAGTAGTTTTCTGCTTTTTTTAATGTGGTGTTTGGGTTTTGGCTTTTTGTTTAGTTGGGTTTTTTCATTTTTTTTGCTTTGTTTTTATCTTCTTTTTTTTTTTTTTTTGCTTGTTTAAAATATAATCAGCGTTCCATGGTATTGCTTTTGAAAAATCAACCTTGAACTTACACTTTTTAGCTATTCCCAGTCTCTCTCTTGCTCCAAAAAAATGTTAAATGATCTTTCACAGCTTCTGAAAGGTTTTGGCAAGTTAAATAGAGTTGAGTATTTCAGAGTCAGGGAACACTCTGCTGTAGGAAATCCACACCTCGAACAGAGCTGCTTCATACTCCAGACATCACTAATGCAGAGGCAGAAGAGTAACTCAGGAACCTCTGCTCCAGCAAAAGCACTTCAGGCTTGAAGGCTCCTGACCCTGCAAAAGCTTGAAGGGAGTCCATTGATGAAGTTTGGTGAACCTTTCCCAAACATGTGGATTATGAAGTCCATTATTCAACAACAGCTAAACTGAGTTTTTAGACTGGCAAATCATTTCTCTGAAAATGAAATTACTTAGAAATTAATTTCACTGGGGAAATATCCAGGCAATTCTAATATGTTTATCCTGTTCTATTATGTGGTTTTTGCTAACTGGAGAGGATTAAAGAACATAAAGTTCTGTGACCACCAAAAATGGCTTTCAACCTTAGACTGACCTTGCCTTATTTTCCAGTATCAGACTGATCAGAATTCAAAAATGGAAGCACAGATGGCTTTTCTGAACAGATCCTTCCTTCAAACTGAGCAATTCTGATTTCTTGTCCAGTATCTCAGAGTGCTTTACCTAGAGGACAAAGAACTCCAGGCAGAAAAAGATGACCAAGATGTGAGGGTAAGAACAAAATGAAGAAGGAAAGATAAGCATGGAACAATAAGCAAGATTCTGAAATAATTGCATCTGTCCAGAACAGTAGCAGCATCTATACAGAAGGGAATTCAACATTATTTGGAAATCTCTGATGGAAAATTTGTCTTCTTTTCCAAGTCTGATACTTTGATTAAATCCTCTGCCTTCTGATTTTAAGCTCTTCAAGCCAAACATGAACAACAGAAAAACTCCCACTGTGATGGGGACTGACTATGCCCCACTGCTCTCCATGTATATTTTGTTAGTGACACTTACAGGAGATGTTTTGGTCTAATGATTACTTGCTCTGAAAATTCTCATTTCTATTGTTCCATGCAACTTTTGAGAAGCAGTCTTAAGTCACAAGTCATCAGAATTTCTCTTCAGTAGCATAACAGCATGAACAATAATACTTGGTTGGCAGTGATCTCTTTAAAATGAGGGGACAGTGAAATGCTTGGGTCTGCATTTTGCATTTCTTTCTTTATTTTATTTCATTTATTAAAATTCTCACTGCAGTCAGGATTTTGAAATTGAGAATCCTGCCTACTGACAACACATGCAATTATTGCTGTGACTTTTTCATGGAAAATATGCAGGTATATTGTTTTGTGTTTATTCATCTGGAGAAAAATCTTTCTTCAGCATCATGACAATTATTTACGAGGTGAAAATTACTAAGTATTTCATCTCATTTTTATGGCTGTCAGTTTTCTTCACTGTCTTTTTCTCCTTGCAGAAAGTGAAAGTGGCCAATATGGCTTCCAGTTTTTCCTTAAGAGCAAGTACAGAAGAAATTACTGAAAGTCATTTATCCAAGTCTGAAAATGTCTGAAACTCTTGATAAAAATTTATCTCATGAGTTTCTTGTCAATACAAAATTTTCTTATGAAAGATTCTCTAAAACAAACTTCATGTTGATACTACTGCATGTAAAT
The DNA here is from genome assembly GCF_017590055.1 of Onychostruthus taczanowskii. NCBI lineage: Eukaryota > Metazoa > Chordata > Aves > Passeriformes > Passeridae > Onychostruthus > Onychostruthus taczanowskii. Next base: position 2,849,492 of record NW_024497629.1, read on the forward strand.
AGCTTGCAGCATTTTTAACTGATTTGTTAATGTTTTAAACAGATATTTCTGAAATTAGATGTTTTGATCACAGAGACAATAGAGTACACCAAATTTAAAAGATTGAGCTTTCCAGATTTATTTATTGCAAAACACTGACAGGCAAAACTGTACATTTAAAATGAATTATAAAATATGGTACAAAAAAATGAGTCATGAAATGGAACTCTCTCTTGTAAATGTTAATAGAATATCTATGAAAAGAATCTTTAATTCTGAATAATATGCTCTAAGTAAAATTTGCCCACTGAAAGCTAAACAATTTCTGTACAAGTATAAAAGCTTTTGGTCCTTACTGTATTGTTACATTACAAATATTGCAATTGGCAAAATTTCTTGCCAAAGTTCTCATTATTTACTTACTGATAACATAAGACCAAACATTTATAATAGTCAAAAGCCTGATTTTTTTTTGTTTGTTTGTTTTGGCTTTGTTTTGTTTCAAAAGTCACTTTGTAAAAGACATCAGGAAAAAATAGGAAAAACTTTACTAATTCATGCTCCTCTAGGAAATTTGAGAATGACAAGTATGTATCAGTACATAAATACCCACATGTTTGATCATCACGTACATTTTTTGGTGGTCCTATCAAAACAGAGCTCCTGATTGATGCAGGAACATAAATGTTAGTCTAGCCACAGAGAGGTAATCATCTTCTCTATAATTAATGACAAGTACCTTCAAAATTCCCTCCTTGTTTAAGAAAATGATAACATGTTTTGGGACAGAAGCAGTTTCTTTTTTAATAGCTTACCTGTTGTCTGGCATATCTGTTCCACTGCATAAAAATTACTAATGGGATTAAACATTTCTGATGCCTTTAAAAATCAGTGGATATCTCTGGAAATCACTCAGGAGTTTGTTCACAGAGAATTTATGTCTCATTCTCATGGTTTATGGGAAGACTTGGATGCCCACAGTATATCCCACAGTATATATCACAGACATTGCCAAAAGGCAGCATGCACCCACCTCTATGGTATATTGTCCTCTATGGAAGTAATTGAGAGAGACTTTTTAAAGGTATGCTGTAGAAATAGCTTTATGTTCCATAAACTTCTAAGGAGACTTTGAGCCCATAATTGTATGTCCTGGTATTTGGTTTTGTTGATTGGGTTTTTTTGGGGGGTTTTTGTTTGTTTGTTTGTTTGTTTCTAAAATAATGTCTTGTAAAATATGACAATGGGGATTTTTTTTCAAGTTAGATAAATTAGTTACTCCTAAGTACATGTGTAACTTCATTCCTGTAAGGGAAACTTCTGGAAATTTTCTTAGGCTTAAGTTGCCATAATAATCAACTAAAAGTAAACAGAATAAGTATTTATACATTTTTGTCCTGAGAGTGACCCATTTATCAAATGAGTTTTCCCAGGTACATAGTTCACTGTGAAATACCATCTCATTTTATTTCCCCTATGTAGTAAATTTTCTTTTCATCATAAGTAGACTTAATAATAACAAACTTATGCATCTACTTAAATGCTTTACAAGACTGAGGATCTTTTCACAGCACATTTAACCTGAAAGTAATTCAGGTAAATCTGAAATACTTAGAGAAAGAAAAGCTGTAATCAACAGGGTTCTTTGCTTTCACACTGCATAAATTTATGCTGAAACATAGGCACTGACATTTCATTCTTAGCTGTTGTCACACAATACTGCATAGCAGATCAAATGCAGCAATTAAAAATGTTTTGAAACTGCAACTCCTACTCCATAAATTACCACAGTCTTTTGTTAGAGAACAACTGAGTCAACTTCCTGTTTGCACTTAAACTATTCACAGCTTCAGCCGATGTCCTGCAGTGTCTTTTCCAAAGGTCACACCACACTTTTCGATTCACACATTTTATTAAAAATATAGGAATCACAGTGTCCTGGGAAATGATCTGCAATAAAAATAGATCAAACTACCTGCTGTTTCTAGAATAAACCAGGTTCCTGTGTCTTTTCCCCTTTCAGTCAGCACTGCAAAAAGAGGAGGCTATATGCATATCTTAAGAAATCATACTGCTAAACCAGGGAATTAAAAGTGAGATATTTGCTTTATTATTTTTATTTTTTTTAGAGCACAGCTTCTGTATCTGATAAAAAAATGTTTGGTTTAAAATACTGTTCAGGAAAACCAAGTGGCAGAAAACTGAGTACTTAGATTTTATGAGGACCAAGATCTCCTTTCATTCTCCTTCAACTGTGGCAACACACTTTTGCACAATTTTCTTCAGACCATATTGTCATAACTTTCCTTACTATGAAGAATGTCCTCCCTGAAGTCCTATTTACATTTAATGAAGTTATTATGGAAGAGACTGTGCAGACTATGCTGTCTTTTCCTTCTCTCAAGTTCATGTCCCTCGGTATGTGTGGTAGGATAATTAAATGTCTATTTCTTTTATCAGTAGCCCTAATATTTGGTGTCCAACAGCCAGAAATTTTGAAACAGCATTTGCAGTGCATGGTGCAAAATCCTGGCTCAAAATGAGTCGACTACAGGAAGAAATGCCATGGTGAAATACATCTCTGTCAAATTACAAATGCCTTTGAGAATTTCATTTTCAGTGTGTATACTTCATTTTATGTCATTAGCTCAATCCATCTAATCTCATCTAATCCAAAGCAAGGTTATTATATTGCCCAAAAGAGATATTCACAGCAAACCAGATGACAAATTTTTAACGTGAGCCTTTTGCTGTACTTTCAACAACCTTTTTCAGTACTTTGGTACTTCAGTTCTCCAGTACTTTCAGTTCCTGCTTCCTGCATTGTCCAGGTAGACATTAATGCAGAATCTTCTAAGGAAGAGTTCTCCAACTGGGAGAGTAATCGTGTGGGGTGAGAGTGTATTTTCACAGCCCAAAGGCTGACCTGGGGAATGCTTCCTTTCAGCCTCTGCTTCCCAGAAGAAGTTTTGGATACATGAACAACTGGAAAATCCTGACTAGACTTTACCCAGACCTCATAGTTACACAAAATAAAACATGGAATGTGGTGTTGAGACAATTTGTAACAGACTGGTGAGCATTTTGAGTCGGAATGGGCCAAGTTTTAAGAGCAGATCTAACACATGCTCTTTCAAATTTAAATTGGATTAAAAACTGTTCCATTTTACTTATTCTACAGCAAAATGACATTCTGGTTTATTAGCAATGCAGGTCTTGACTAAATTTTAGCATGATTTTTATCTTAAGAGTGAATCTATGAAGAACTTTACATTTCTTTGATGATTTTTATTATAGCATGAGCTATATTTAAACTGAATTTTCATGTACATAGAACATCACATTCTTTTAAACACCATGATATCAGGACAGAGTGAAATAGCTCTGTGTGAGCTCTTGCTGTGACTATAGGCTTGGAGCATTGCAAAAGAAAACAGATCCATGTACAGGTAAATAAGTAGTGGCTTAGATCTAGCCAGCCCTAGTTTTGGAAATATATAACTGCCAATTTCGGATTCCAGTGATAATTTTCCCCCTTCAGTTACACATATCTGCTATGGGATATGTCAGCACAGAACTCCACCAAATCTCCTTCATCAGACCTCCTTTTATGTGGGTTGGAGCTGAAACACACATTTTCATAATGAATAGTGCCGAGCTGATGGACGAGACGTTAACACAATCATTTACATGGGTACTCGGGGAAGCAAATGTAGTGATTTACTCTAATGGTTCCATTACAGTGCTGAACATTGGCAAAGTATGCACTGTCCATTTCAGAATCTTTGCCTCAGAAGAAAAATAACTCTGACTGTTGATATTCTAGCCTAAATAACTGTTCTTATAAGTTATTCTTCTAAAAAGTACTTTTTTTTTTTTTCATTCCCATTAAATGTATTTTCTTTGGTCAACACAAAATCTCAAATTGCAATATTGGAAAAAAGAAGCCTTGCAAGCCTCTACTTTTATATTCTCGCAACTTAAAAATGGCCACAGCAATCTTTTTTGTCACTATATTTTCTGAAACTATGCTGTATAACAACACTACATTGTTTTGATAGCTCAAAATTGCAAGTATGCTTTCCTGATCCAATTTCAGCTTGATATTTCTGCAATAGATCATATCACAAAAGCATTGTACTCAGAGCAAAGACTTAGCATAATTCCTATATTTAGGGTTCTGTCAACAGATGTTGAAAATAAAAAGAAACTATTTTGAAAAAAGAAGTCATGGCAACATGGACATTTGTCTATCAAACCTGAAAATATGTCTGGCTACCTGGATTGCCAGCAATTGCATACATTACTGTCCTTGGACTCTAGCTGTAACTGCACCAGCATACAGTGAAGCTGCCCAGAGAAATAAATCAGTCTGAAAGTAACCTACTTCTTTCTTTCAAATTACCATTAATATCATTTTGCTTTTTCAAGATTAATGCACCTTAGCAGACATAGATACAGTGAAACCAATTGCCTTGTCTGTGTTCCAGCTTTCAGTCATGTTACTGTCTTTGCCTGCATTACTTATGTATGTATACCTTTCTAAGCAAATTTGGAGCTCAGATGTTCACTACAGAAGACAGGGCAGATACAGATGAAGCAGCAGAAGCAAAGTAGCTTTCCTAATATTTTCTTTCTAAAGATAAAGGGAGACCTCTGTGATTAAGAGAATGTCTCTGTCTCCCCAAGGAAAATGAAAGATGATGGGATTTATTTTTTCTTTTCTTGAGAAAGAACAGAAAAATACTAAATTGTAACGAAACCACTATCCCAGAACTTCATGTATTTGTGGTTCTTTAATGACTAGTAAGTAGGTTTTCTGATAGTTCTGTTTCCTGTTGTCCCACTGCTGCCACTGTGCACTCCTAGGGCACAGAGACTTGTGGCAGACAGGTCAGGGCTCTGCCTTTAAGAAAGTCTCTTTTGTCAAGTAAAGCTCCATATATGACAGCACCTTCATTCTGAAGAGCAGTCACAGAAACAGACATCTTCTGGCCCAGTTTCCTACCTTAATGCCACTGTAATTTTGAGCACTTTTCCATCTTTTTCAACTCTGCCTGCTCATCTACTTGAAGAGCAAAAAACTGTTTACGTGAGCAGACCCCTGCCTGGGGTCTAGGTCAGCAGGTCCAGCAGTGAGGTCTGCACTGTCACAGAGCTCTCTCTAACCCCAAAGGTCACAGACCTAAAGCTGGAATTCATTGAGTTTTATGGGTATTCAGCTCTACTGAAGCATTCCAAAACTTCCAGAATGCTTTTTGTGAAACCAGGACTTGGGGACAAAATACCTGGAACAAGCTCCCATGATGGGATTCAGAAGAGCAAGCATGGAGCAAGAAGTTGGTTCAGGGTTAAGGACACTTAAATGAAGGTGCCTAGAAGAACATTTGAGGCCTCACCTCCCTTTAAAGCACTCACACTATTGAGGAGTGCTTTATGGGCAACTCCTCAATAGGTTTCAGCCTGCTAGAAACTGGGGGAAGAGGTCAATTGCATAAATTCAGACCTGTAGGGCTATTGGAGATGTTCTGTGGTGTCCAAGACATCCTTTTTCAGCTGGTAGATACAACGCAGGACCTGCAGAAGATCCTGTGCAGAATCAGCCTGCTGCAAGATGGAAAGTCACAGCTGTGACTGCAACAGGCACTGCCAAGAGAGCAATTGAATTCACACCTACTTTAGAGGGATGTGGACTTCCCTCCACACTCCAGTAGCTGCACTGATTAGACTTCTACTGACTATAATTGGTGCCTTGGACCCTTGCATGTGATGGACACTTGTGTTTCAGTGTTAACCTACATGCCTGCACAAAGATTCCTAAATTTACATGTCTAAATTAGTGAGCTCATCCCATTGCTGTGTCTAAACTAGCTACTTGAAGCTCTCTTTTAGATAAGTCAGGAGAGAGATGCACTTCTAAAGCGAAATTTATCCTGTCTTAGTGTGATAATTCAGCACTTAGATGGACCTGTTTATCTCCACTGACTTCTAGGGACCTTTGGGTAAATCCAGGGGTAGGCAGTTACATGGGGGACATAAAAGGAAGGATTACATTCTCAAAACACAGATTTGTCATTTTGTGCCCTGTGGCTTTCCTCCTTTATCTCCAGGTGTTGCAGTGGAAAAGCAAGAATCCTCCATGCCAAATCCTGAAGCTACTTGTGAAGGACAAAACAGTTTGAAACTTTTGATCCAAAATGCCTTTTTTCTTCTTTCTTTTTTTCCTCTAAATAGGAGACTAACTTCCCTTCACCTTATTTAGAGTGTTTTCTTTCAGCACATGAATAAATGCCTTTTTGTTACACTGGAGGTTGCCTTATATTTGCTGAAAAACAGCTCTTTTTCCAATGAGATGTAAAAGCCTCCACCACTCTCTTTTGTGGCTATTCAGCTTTTCCCGGTGAGGAATATGTTTTTCACTGAACTTAAATTCAGTAAATTGGTTTCTACATTAAAAATGTATATGATATGAATATTTAAGCACGCTAGGTTTTCAGTAGAAATTACGTGTTTCTGATTCTTCACTGAGACCAGACACAACAAAACACTCCAGAATGAAGCAGGATTCCTAACCTCTTCAGGCACCAAAGCATACTCTGGCAACAGAAGTAGTTTTGACATACTTGACTTTCATACACAGTAGACGGGGTCACTTTTTGGCTTTCCCCAAAGGACTGCACAGGGCCAAGCTCTGTGTCTTTCCTTGCCTTAGAGTTTTCTTATGCAGTCATGATCCCAGATTTACCTCCAGATTCAAAACCAAGGTTAGAATATGGGCTTGCAAGACCTCTGCACTCAGAAAAAGTACAGATCTACACTCAGTTTTATTTCATTATGCCATTATTAAAACTAAAATAAGAATGCTTCTTTGCATTCTTTGAATGCCTGTATTCATTTAGATTTATTACTCACTAACCCTCCTATTTGCATTTCTGGAGTGCTGTTATCCAACCCCTGAGGTCTTGGTTGCCTTTGAAACATACCACTGGTTATGAATTTGTTAACCTTAAGAAGTATCAGGGAGATACGACATAGAAAATGCAGAGACAGAGCACTGAGTGGGAGAACAGTGCCTAAAGCACATGGGACAGCACATGGGACAGCTATGCTGATCAGCAAATCACCAGAACTCACCTGGGATGTTCAATGACTCATAAATTTCATTTCCTTCCCTATTCAGAGTGTCAGCACCACGACCATTTCAACATATTCCCTGCACACATAGATTTTCCTGCCTTGAAACCTTTCAGTGAATCAGATTATTTCAATGTTCTTGCTGCTGTCTCTGCAAGCACTGGTCTTCTATTTGCCTTCAGAATCTCGTTGGGCTCATCCTTTATGTGTCTTGTCATTTCTCCCTGTCAACATGAGCACCACTGCAGCTGCAGAAGGACAGCAGAGAGTGAAAGCTCCAAGGCTAAGTGACTAAGTGAGAATGAGCACAAAAGGACACTTAACTCAACTTGACATTGTAGGTGACATTTCTAATTTCCAAAAACCTTTCAGCCCTTGCAAAATGCAGAATGACAAAGTTTCTCCAAAAGACTGGCAGACCCATCTGCGTTGCTATAAATGCTAACAAATTACATCTGTGATGAAGGTCAGACAAAGACTGGGTAATATCTGTCAAAGGGGAAAAACTAAAATAAAACGGAAGGCTTTTCTTCTACTAAGAGCAAACCTAGGGGGATCTTTATCTCACTGGACCCTCCATGCCAGTTGTCTCCCTGATGCCAGAAATCTTGTATTTAATGCAGTATGAGCCTTATCTACTGAGGTTACGACTGTCTCCTGGAAAATATAAACTGGGGGTCTGTATCAGCTCATGCTGAGGTGTTTTCAAATATGTTTTCTTTTGTTTGAATAAAGATACTCTCATCTGTACAGAAAATACAGACACTGTGCTATTTAGGTTTGGTATGATCTTTCTTGGAAAATTCAGTGTAGCCTTCCTCAGCTCCTGACTACCAATGGTTTTTAAATAAGAAAAATATCTAGGTCTTGTTTGGTTTATTTCTGAGAATACACTGGTGATTGTGCTTAGGCTCCCAGGAGAAATTAATGTTCTAAAATGGAGGTGCTGCTAGGTTTTCAGTTTTTGAGGATAGGCAGACCTAGATTACAGCTTATCTGGACATCTAAATCCATTCTGGTTGCTACAATAGATAGTTTCCCAGAAAGTAATGGAAAGATTTAAAGAATGTGAAATATGTGGAGGGAAGTTATATGGAGAATATTGCACCTTCTAAAGTTGTATGAAATCTAATTAAAAATCAAAAGCTATATTCTCCCATTTTTAAATTATATTGCTTTTCCTCAATACCTTCTCTATCTTGCCCAAATTCACATCTTTTTATTTTCAAGCATTTTAGGGGAAATACAATACAAATATCTATATGAACATGAATTTTCACATCCTTTCAACATGAAAGGCTTATCTACAAAATGTGATCACTTTCACTCAGCGAGGCAGATAGATTCAATGTTTCTTCCACCTTCTTGGGATATGATGTCTAATTTTACTTGAAAGTGTGTGTACTTACTCCACTCAGATAAGCTTTATATTACAGACATATTGATGTCTGTAATAAAATACTGAAAAACTTGAATTGCTATCAGCTTTGCATTTCATTAGGAATGCTTTGTATGCTTCAGATAAGTATTTGCCAGTTTGGATTTTACCCAGACTGTTAGAGTCAATACCCCTATATTTTAAAAATATAAATGACTGTTGCTCTTTATCAATAACAGGTCTCCAGGCACAACATTTACATTTTATATAAGAGCTTTATGCTTCCAACAATATCATGCACTATAGAACAGGGTTGTGTCACTGATTTAGTGCCTGCTTTTCCCTGACTGCAGCACTGATGAGCTGCTCTGCAGACCTGCTGTCTGCAGATGTGATTCAGAGCTCCTTGTAAATACTAAGATTCTCATTGGCTTCACCATTTATAATAACATTTATAATTTTTATAACTCATAAAGGCATCAGCCAACACTGTCACTAGTTGTGCCTCTCATTGGGAAATCTTTGTGCACTCCTAGTGGCTGTCCTCAGTTGCTCTGGAGCCTGACAGTACTACTAGCAAAAGGCATCTTTTCACTAAAAAATTTATGATGCCATTTGGATGAGATAGACAATTAGAAGCCTGAGTTCTTCCCAGAATTTCCAGTTCTGGATACAAAACTACAACAGTCTGCATTTGAAGCCAGTTCCTCAGTGCCTCACATACATGGCACTCTCATGATTCATTCTCCCATTGTTCTTCATGGTAATGTCGATCTCCTCCCTTCTCTATGTCCCCTGAGTCAGGTACTGCATAAATATGTGCAATATTGAAAGCTTTGGAACTTCTTTTTTGTGGGGCCAGCCTCTAATGTGGCAAAGGATGAACTCTGTTTCACTTAATAAACATTATAAGATTGTAAAATATATGTCTCTTTCACACCAGTAACATAAATTTTGTTTGTGAAGTGCTTTGGTAATAGTACCAGAAAGGTGGATGCACTTGTTTCTGAATGTAAAATTAAAGCATTATAGCAGTGATTCTGTAAATGGACATGTCTAAAAGTCATGCTTAAGTACAGATGTGTACAGATGCTTGCAGATTATTTCACACACCTCAGCTCTGGACACATACAGGAGTTACAGGTAAAACAGCTTAGTCTGAATGAGCTCAAACTTGGTAATTTGAAAAAAAAAATGGAGGAAAAAATCATGATATCAAGTAATTTTATAACTTTGCCAACTTCAAATATGAATTTTAGGTGATAATCAAGGATTTAATTTCCATAGTGTCATCAATTTTTAAAGTGCTACTTTAACTTAAACCTAAAATATTTCCAGAACCTGTTTGAAATGAGAATAAGAAAAAAAAATCAGACATAAAAATTCTCTTAATAATGACAGTTTTTCAGCTAATGCTGTCTTAAAATGTAACAGCTCTGCATGAGAAACAAAGAATCTTTTACATCCATAGCATTCAAATGAATGTTATTGCAGTCAGCAACATCAGAATTCCTAACAACAGAATAACAATTGCTGAGTGCACATGAAATTTCAGCTGATAGATACAGATTGAAAAACTGTAAAAGCTCCAGGCAAACCTGAACCCAACATTATTTATTTGAAAGATGTGTAATCAGATTTATCGGGCTGATTAGACTGATAGATAATGTAATACTTGGAAAGGGACCCCCAGATTTTTGAAGATTTATATGTGGATTTAACTCTTTGCAGCTGATAGGAGTCACACAGACTAAATTATATGCATTGCTCTGAAAATGTAAGGAAACAGCCATTGAAGGGGAAGTGGCTCAGACTTCTGTACAAGATGATGTGTTGTCTGCATATGATTATATTGAATTGCAGGCTCTGCACTAATTTCTAATGGGGGAAATTTATCACTGCAAAGACCTGTCAAAGCAAAGATGAGGACTGACAGACTGTTTGGCAGGCAGGAAAGAAGTGACCAGCCAAAGCCTGTTCCATAAATGGAAGACAACATGGAAGAACAGCACAGGGATACTTGTGGGGAAATATGGGCATCAAGAAAGATGATCACAGGAATCAGTTTAGTGATGTGGAGAAGGTGGGAGCAAACAACCAGGAATACACAGAAGCTAGTGTGTCCCATTCTGATCAGAGTGAGAATGCAAGGACCACAATTTATATAATCCAGCAAAAAGATATGAGAGCTAAAGACCTGACAAGTCTGAGGTAATGAAGGGGAAATTCTTGTGCACTCCCTGCCTACTTGCTGGGGAACCTGAGCAAGAAAACCAGAAAGCCTCAATGCTGAGCAAGCACTGCTCAGCAACAGCCAAAAAAAAAAAAAAAAACATTGGTGAGTTATCAACACTGTTTTAGTTACAGAGCCAAAGCACAGCACTCTATGTGCTTCTAGGAAGGAAATTAACTCCATCCCAGGCAGACCCAGTCGGGTACATTGCTACAGACAGTCCCTCTAGCTGCCTACTGCTAGACACACTGCTCCTCTTGAACAAGAAATTGCAGCTCCAAGGTGGCCTGACAGGACTGGCCTTTTTCTGGCATTGCCTACTGCACCCCATTGCACACAGTTTGAACTCACACTGCACTTTTGGCTTGAGAGAAGTCAGTGGACAGGTTTTGCTACTCAAAACTCAACCCAATGTGAGCTTTTGTGCAGTACTGGTCAAGACAGGATCCAGGAAAAAAATAGGAATGAGGAGGGAAAGAAAGGAAAAAGTCCAGCTTTAACAGCCATTTAAAATGAGACAAAGCAAGCAAAATGATGTTCTGAGTCAGAAGCAAAATTGGAGTATTGCTCTCTTCCATTTAATTTGTACAATATTGAGTTTCAGATTAGGAGAAGAAAGTTAAAAGGAGATGTGAAAGTCATAGACTTAGAAGCATATGTAAAAGACATACTGATTTGAACAGAGAGCAGGACCAGAAGCTGGAAAATAAATTTGTGAGTCAGTACCAAAAATATGGCAACAGAATGGTGTGACCTGGTGAGATAACAAAAACGCAGAAGTGTAAAAAGAGTTATATATTCCTTTCCCTTTTTACAAATAGAATTTCTAACTTGATATACTGCCTGCGAGAGTGCCATCTGCTGATCCACAGGTAGGTTGCAAAAATTACCTTCCCAAGCATGCTGCCTTTAGAGCTAGAAAAGAGGTATTTCAGTTGCTCAGCCCTCTGCTGCTTTCATGAGACCAGTGTGCTATTATAGGTATTGTAGTGAGAAAATAAAAATCATTAGAACTCACAGGAGAAAAGGCTGGAACAAACACACTCAACATTTGAATAAAATACAAGCAAATCTTTAGCAAACTTTGCACAGAAGGTATACATGCAAAATCCTATTTGTGTTATGAGCATGGGAAGGTGTTTTACATAAAAAGGAGAGTTTGGGGGAGTATTTACATAGGTTTTTAACACTCTAGTTAAATCCTCTCTCTAGAGTATATAAAATGCTAGGTATTAAGCAGTAAAGGCAGATTCAGTAAGGCTCGTACTTTGTCTTTAGAGCTCTTTATAAATTTACTTTATTGTTGTTCAGTTTGTCTTCTAACCTTTATAACTAAAAGCACTTCCCCCTTTTACTGCCTCAGAAAAAATCTCACTGCCAAAGAAACTGAAGTTGCTGTTTTCATCTTATCCAAAAATACAGACAAAAATCTGAATTTGAATTGGTGTTGATAATTTCTTCATTATCATGAGGTGAGGTCCCTGTGTTGATCAATCTGGTGTTTTTGTGACCTAGAGAACTTGTTTTGTGTAACGAAGGAAATGCTTCATGCAGAAAACTGAAAGATAATTAACATATCAAGATGTCCGGAAATAGTGTTAGAGAAAAATTGTCATAAGAGACAACCTTGTTCCTTGTATAAGAGAAAAACCTTGTTCCACTCCACTGTCTTGATAGTGACTCCATGTTTTCACCAAGCTTAGGTTAAGGTTGGACCAAACTCAGAAAATACCACCCTAAACAAAATGCATTCCATTTAAAGTTGTCTCCTGATGCAGGAACTCCAGCGCTGAGCATGGACAAGCTGTCCAGAAAAGGAGACAGAGGTCTCAGATAAACCCTTCTAACCAGAGGGTTTGGCAGCTCATTGGTAAATAGGGTGAGCGTGATGGTGCTTGTAAGGGAACAGAGACAGGGCAAGATAAAGTGACTTGCCAAATATTATACAGAAAGTCCTTACCAGAGCTGGCAACAGAGTCCACCCAAGCCTCCAGGTCTGAGCGTGGCCTTAAATGTCAGACCAACTGTCCTTGCAAAGAGACCTTTGGTATCCCAAAGCAGAACCTGACCTGGGTTGAGAACTGCAAGCACTTGAAAAATAATTTCATAAACAACACTAATTGTCCACTTAATGAGTCACATTTATATTCATTTAGATGTAAGTGAAGATTAAGTCTCTCCAGGGGGCAGAGAATAGCTGAAATAAACACAAAGTATTGTCTTCAGATACACTAACCACAAGCAGTTGCTCATTAAAATCAGCTCTATTGCAGAAGACTGGGAAGTAGTAAATGATGTACCTAGATCGAAAGAAGAATAGATTCTAGCAATTGCAGTCAGAATAGATTTTCCTGAGTACTTGGTAAAATAGCTGAAATACTAATTAAAGCTAGATAGAGTAACCAAACTGCACACATGAAGAGCAGTTAGCAGGGATTAATGCAGTTTGGAGAAAAGCAAGTCTTGCCCTATATATACTAGAATTCCTTTATTGCATTAACAAAAGAGTTAGTGAAGAAGAGCCAGTTAAAATAGTTTACTTCAACCTCCTGGAAGCCTTTGATACAGTCTCTTACAATAGGCTGTTAAAAAGACAAAAATTAACTCCACTGGGACTGGGATTTTGCTCTCAGCAGCTGGAATGTGCTGTATTTTTAGAAAATGGCAAGGCTGCAGAAAACCCAGTCAATGGATCAATCTGGCATATAGAAAAAAGCTATCAATGAGAGACTCTGAGCTTCCAAGTTGGGTTCAATGCTGTTGAGTGATCTGTGTGAAAAACCACTGAAACTCCTAACAGTAACAGATGCATTTAGGCATCTAGAGAAGACTTCGGGAAAAATGTGAGGGTATCTAGTAATGATATAAAAATAGACATATGCACTAGGCTTTTAGGTTTAATAATAATTAAAGCAAAATTCTCTGCTAGATAACAAGGATGGCTTAATTTCCCCAAAATAAATGGGACCTCAGGCAAAAATCAGATTCTTTTTCAGTTGTTCTTCATTGATGACCGGTTCCATGAAAAAAAAAAATTTAAAAATCCCTGGTTTCTACTAATTTATGTTTGAGTATCTACTTTTCAATTACAGAAAAGGACTGCAGGATCATAATTTTACATTTTTTTACTATACTTCATTTGGCACACTCTAGATACTTGGGCATAGAAGTTCAATACATGCGAATTTTTGAGCGCAGTGATACATGGTTAAGACGACAAAAATGTTCTTTATCTTTTTCAGTTGAATTTACAGCAAAGCATGGCTGGAAGACAAGCTACATTAAGTACAAGTGAAGAGATATCAACACTTTATCCATAGAACAACATGTATGCCATCAAATAAAATCTTTTTTTAACACCTCAGAAACACTGTTAGGGATTCTCATTTTTGCCTCTGAGATCTCGATTGTCTGCTTCACAACTTAGTGCTCACACATTTGAGTTACTGGAATGGACTGGTATAAAGCTATATAATTTCAGAGAGAAAATCCATAGTCTAAGCAAGTGATCTCAATGTTGATAGAAGTTTTCTGAGAAACTTTGCCAGGTAAAATCCTCTGTCATTCAAGTTAAGCTTTAATTCTGAAGTAAAAAACTGGATAAATCTGAAAATAAACATTAACTCTGTTTAAGAATGGTTAATCTAATTTCAAAGACCCAATTACTATGACAGAAAAGAAGGCCAAAATAAAAGTAAGGACATTTTATCAGGTAGCTTTATACACAAGTTGGTGTTTGCCCTGTTTTTGTATGCCTTCCGACATAGCTGCAAGTCAGTTAGGACTCAATTATTGCTAATACATCTAAAAAGGCCTAAAGGTGAGACAGCAGCCATAATTCAGAAATGCCAACATAGATGTTATAAATGTACACTGACGATTTCTATAGATATACACACTGTTCTTCTGTTGTTGATTAATTTAAATGCACATGTTGCACATGTATGTGTAGGGCAGCTGGGCAAAGGCTTCTTGCAGTTCCAGATGCAGTTCACCATGCTGACAATGCAACCATATGGTCATGTCTGTATAAAGTGCTCAAATGGATGGCCTTTTTATTCCTGAAATTATGTGCACATCTTTCTAGAAATTCAGCCCTTGATGTTCTTCTCTATCATGAGAAACCAGTTTTAAAGAAGAAAGAGAATGGCTTCAAAATGAATGAAAGGGAATTTCTATGCTGATAGTGGTACTGAATGATGTCCATGGCTAGCTCTGTATATTTTTCTTTTCTTGCTGCTCAAATCCTCAAAATGATAAGTCAAAAGCTCCTCTGAGAGCCATTCACAAGGATTTTATTCTTTTATTGTTATTGCACTGTCCCTCAATCCCAGCAGTCCGAAACTACCATCACCCCAAAGTTAATTAGATCTCATCGTGCATGTTCTCCATCAAGAGTGAGGTTCACATATTGTTCTCACAGTAAGTGTTTAAAGATGAGTGCTCAAAATGTCTATTTATATAAACCTGTATTTTCATTGCATAAAAGGTTACGTACCAGGGTTTGAACCACACCTTACCACCCCTCATAACATCCTTTACTCACAATAGATAAATGATTTCTTAGTATTGGAATATTAACTTTCCATTTTGAATTCATGTTTAGTGACAGCTTTTATTTCCAGGCTGAATTTTTTTTTTTTGTCTTGTCAAAAGGTCATCAGCAGTTCTAAACTAAAGTGGAGCCATCAATAACCCTTTGGAGAAGAGTTAGAAATTGAGTGAGATATTAAGTGAAGGCTCTGGAAATTTTTGTGGGCACTGAAAATATATGTAAACAGGTGGGCCCATCCAAAAACAAGGAATTTGAAAAAAAAAAAAAAAAAGTCTGACTTCTGGAATGAAGCTCATTTTTGGTAGAAAGTACATATGAGTATGTTTTTTTCCCCCCAAGAATTAGGGCTGGGACACGAGAACTAACAATCACAAATCACCCTTACCTTTACTACTCCTAACCTGGGATTTCACTATCATTTTCATATCTGCCTCCTTCATGACACACACTTGATATAACCCACAGGAGAGCAAGACTTTTCATTAAAATGCAGCCATTTCATTAAAAAAAAAAAATCTTTGTTTAACTTGTCCTACATTCCAACTAAATTATTTGCTTTACTTTGTGCTTTTCACAGGAAAGGGTGTCACCTATGATAATCTTATTTCATGGTATCATCTCTTCCAGGTAGCTAAGAACACAGGCTCGTAAAAAAGCATTTCCTGAGATGTTACATCACTGAGTCAGGAAGAAGCAAGAGCTACTGTCAAAAGTTTATGCTCACAAAACAAAGTCAAGGCAAACCGTAATGAGATTAATGTCTGCATGTGTTTAGCATCATAGCCAACATTAAAAACTCTTAGATTTTATAATAAATATAATAATATATATAATTATATATAATCACAATATAATTATTTATTATATAATTATATTATTATTATATAATATATAATATATAATTTTATAATAAATATAACTTATTGTATATATAAATTGTATAAATATATACGCACATATATGTATAGTTTTCCAAAAACTACTGCCATTAAAAATATTGTTGCATTTCCCTGTGGAAAACATCAATAAGTGAAAAACAAGTATGTATGGTTGAGGAAAAGGCAAATTCAGCTGCTCTCTCAGAGGAAGAATACTGAACTATAAATCCTTCTGAAGACAGAAATGCAAAGAAATCCTACTCATTGTGCTTTGACTGTGTATTCCAGTCTTCCTCACAGAATTAGGTAAGAAAGAGAAGGTATATTTGCCTGCCAGGTAACAATTTAAAGAGGTGGAATCTGAACTGATAGAGAAAAATGAGATCTAGAAAATTATATTTGGGGAATCTGTTCAAATTCATTTTGATTTTTGAGTGTCTGTGGAGGGAACAGAAATCATCTTCTCAGGTTTTCTGCAGAAGAACTGAAGACTCAAAAAGAAGGTGGGAAAAATTTTTGTCTCTGTACTTAAAAAAGCAATAACAAAAAAGAAGATAAGCAGAAAAATATTAAATTATTTCTGCATAGGAAATTTACAACAGAGGTTGTAAACAGTGGTTGAACAGAGGTTATGCTGAGCACTGAGGATTTAGTAAGTAAAGCACAAGACCCTCTTAACTTTCAGAATTTACTTTAAAATATCTAGTCTGTTTGCACAAATCTTGCTTTTAAATCTGTCAAGTTACAACCACTGAATGCCTGAAAGCCTAAAATACCAGAAAAAAAAAATTTTTATTTTTAAAATTCAAAAATAAACTTTTAGTAGTATTCTTATAGATTAAATATCAATTGTCACTCTATTTTGTAGCATTTTATCTAGGAATATCTTGAAATTTGTTTTAGCTCTGTTTTCCATTTTTTTTATCAGTGCAATTATGTCATGTATTTTTACCCATGTGTTCTTGAAATGAGCTTCTGCTCCCATAATTTATGTAACTCTTGGTATGAAATTCAGAGGGCTTAATCCAGTGAAGTAAACAGCAGCAGCAAAAGCAAGCTCATCTTCATGTCAGTATGCAGTACATAGTGGAATAAGCTCAAATTGAGAGACTATAGGAAAGGAATCAGAAATTTATCAGTGTATCCACCAATTAACTGAATAAAATACATATAATAAGACTGTTGCTTGAGAAAAAATAAAAATTAAAGATTGGTGTCAGACGCCAGTTAGCTGACCCCTGAGAGCAAGCAGGGAATGTGTCAATAGCAGTGCTTGCATATATGTATCTGCACTATTTATGTATATCACTCAACCTGACTAGGCCATGCTGTAGGCTCCAGAGATTAAACCACATTAATTCTTTCCCTGAAAGCAGTTATGTATATTATTGTAATACAAAGATATTTGAACAGGTTTGCAAAATCCTATTGTGTTTTTTCATTTTGAGTGGGAATGACATTTACTATTAGCATCAAATTGTATCAGCTACATAACTGTGATTTATATTTTAAAAGTTTCAGCTTCTGGGTCATCAGAACAGGAACTAATTAGCGATTACAAATTTTTCAGACTCTATCACAAGCTTCTCACAGTCATAATAACCTCAATTCTTATTCGGTTCCTTACTCTTTTTCAGAGTTACATCCATGAACCAGGCACATCAAGACAAATAAAGATGTTCATCACAAAAGAATATTTGACATTGATCTAAAGCAGCATTTATGCAAGGAAAATGAAGGAGTTACAGTGGTGACGTCACAGGTCTGGCCTGTACCAACATCAAACAGAGCTCAAGGAGTGCAGCACAAGCAGACCCCAGAGGTTCTTTTCACATGAAATAATAAAATATCATAGAATCATAGAAATTTTTTGCTTGGAAAATACCTTTAATCATAGAATTATAGGGTGGTTTGGGTTGTAAGGAACCTTTACTAGACCAGGTTGCTCAAAACCCAGTCCAACCTGCCCCTGATAGAGCCCCAGGTATAGGGCATCCACAACTTCGCCAGTCAATCTGTACCAGTGCCTCTGCACCTTTACAGGTGATTTCTTCTTCGGAAGAAGAATTTCTTCCTAATTTTTAATCTAGACCTGTCCTCTTTCAGTTTAAAGCTATTCCCACTCATCATTCACATTGATATGTGTGTGGACTTTCCACATACATGGCTGCAATCATGGGGGGAGGTAGAGCTACACTTGTGTGACCCTAGCATGTGTGTGATCCCACAGGACTCACCACTGTTATTCTCATCCTCAGAGCAAATTTGGGAATTGGTTGAATCTTTCCAGCTCTCTCGAGTTAATGAGAGGCAGTATCTTGCCTAGAGTTTCTGTGCCTGGATATAAGCTAGTCATCCTAAATCCTTTTTACATCAAATTAGGACAAACAGCACTGTTAGGGGGTTATTCAGATGGTCTGTTGGAGAAGTCTACACTTGGTCAGAGGAATTGGTTGCAGTTGTGCAGAATTTAGAATGGGAAGACATCTGTCTCTGAGCTCAGCCTACATTATCTCCAGAGAGAACAGCTTTGGCCTGAAGTCATCTATTTCCTTTTCAACCTGAATTCTTGTAGGCCAGAAATGGGAATGAAATCCTCTTTTACACCAGAAGTCTAGAAATTCCTCAGATGCCCAGCAGCAATATCCATTGTTATGTTTCTCTTGGGAGACACAAAATCCTGTTGTACCATTCAACTTTTTCCCTTTCCAAGCTGAGATGGATCCTTATGCTATTTCTTGGCCATCCTCATGTGCTTGCTTGCAAAACCTCAGACCTCTCTTTCATCCATGTCCTAGGAGTCCTTCAGGCAGTTTCTTCTGTTGGAAAACTCTGTCTTTGGTATGCTGCACGTGGGGAACAAAAGCTGAGGCAGGACTGAGTGCAGGCAAGGAGGTGTCTTGCTCACAGACTGGCAACAGGCACTCCCAGGGCATGAAATTTGCCTGTCAGAAAGTGCAGAGGTGTTTCTGAGACAGCAAGGTGCTGCTGCCACTACTGATGTGCATTTGCTGGATGTGTCTGGTGCAAAGAAAACAAGGATTTAAAATGTCAGAACCTCTGTGGGGTGGAGGCAGACTATCAGTTTTCTTTTTCCAAAAAAATTTAGTAAAACTTATTTGTTTCTCTTTCTAGGGGGAGATGCTGGTGGCACGATCCCTCCGATGGTCTCGCTGCTGGTTTACAGGAGGGAGTAATTTTCACTGGAAGCTAATCTTTACTGTGTCAGAGTCTCAGTGTCAATTTTATCTGTGTTTCTTGCTGTCACTGCTATTTTCCTCAGCAGCAGTGCCACTAGCCCTGATATTAGCCACAGCTGGGCTTTGCCTCAGAACAGACCAATGTCTTTTTTGCTCAAAAAGTTACAGAAAGGGGAAGCATTAATAACAGTAAAATGATGCTGAAGGCATTGCTGAAGGGTAACAGAGGTTAACTGGGCAAAGCTATGTTGGTCTGACCCAGGCAGTATCCCAATAGCAGGCTTAGAGTTCACTGATTTATATTCACATCCTAACCTGAGGTTTGCAACTGGAGCCCATTTCCAAAGACCTGTCTAAATAGGGGCAATCAGGAAAATGAACCTGACTTAACCAAAAGTGTGACTGGAAAGTGGATTAGCTGATGTGCATTTGTGAACACTCCTAGGAAGAATAAAACTCGACTTGTTTCTATTTATTTTATTTTACTTTTGGCAGACAGCTAATTACAACTAATACATTTTTATTCTCAGAAAGGATGTTAGCTATTGAATTTAATGTAATTTAATGGAATCACTTTAAAAGCTGAGTCATGTTAATGTTGGGATTATTCAGTGTAAATGAGATCTATTTTAAGAACTCTTGCCAGAAATTTAAATTCCCAGTATCTTCTTTGGGTCCTGCTTCTGCAGCAACCACCAGTCATTTCCTCAGATAAAGCTCTCTTGAAGGCTAGTGGCAGTAGGAAATCTTTCTTGCTAAATGCTAGCTGCAGCAAATGGAGGTTGGAGAAACAATCTGATGGAATAATGAGTAGCAGTTTCAACAGCTGAAATTCTGTCCATTAACTTGGACATAACATTCTGTTCCATAACAATGTTCTCTGAACCCCAGGACATGAGGATATGCTACGTGCTGCTGTAGCTTGCAGCCAGCCTTGCTTGCTGTGGCCAAGCCTGTAGACACAAAGCACCAACAGCATAAAGACCACAAGGCTCTGTGGTTACACAATTATTTGTCTGTGGGATCTGCATAAATTGCTTGTAATGATAGTCTCAAAGGAAATGAAGTACGAGCAAATGCATCAATCCCTTTAAGAAATAGGAATGTCCTTGTCTTGAAAGCCACGAGATCTCTCTTCTTTCACTTATTCTGCCTCTAGTTTGCTAAATAACGTCTTTTGCCTTTTGTTTCTGATGCAGTGGTGTACGTGCTCCTGTCCTACCGAGCCATTATAACAGGACAGCTCAGAACAGCAAATGCTGTTAAATAAGCTACATTTGCAGCAGCTACAGTGCAGTAATTTTCCATAATAAGTAATTTGAATATACAAAAATAGCAGCATGCTTTAAAATGTTCAATATTTTGCAATACAAATATATTTTTAACAATGTTTTAAAGAAAATATCAAAGCAATTGCCCAGTAAAAGAGGGAAAATGCTTACCCACCTCAGTATAAGTCAGAGTAGTAACAATTTCATAAGACATATCCGTCTTTAATCCCTTTCAGAAGCTTCTGCTGGCTGGCAGAAGGCAGACTATTTCCCACTCTCCCTGCTTTTTGCTTCCTATTTAAAAATCATTTGGATTCATCATAATCAACACAATATATGTACAATCATGAAAAATAGCCTGCAGCTCTGCTGGATGAAGCATATCAGCTTGTTCTCCAGTTTTAGAAAATTCTATTTTATGGCTATCGCAATTGCAATGAAGAAGCAGAGTTGCAAAGAGAAGCTGTTTGAAAAACATACAGAAGTATTTTGACAAAAAGACTAAATGATGACAAAACAACGTCCTTACAAAATCATAAAAAAATAAAAAGTAATAAAAAGGGAATTCACCAGGGAAGCACACAGATGATATTGTTATCTATATTGTTTGAGAAAGTAAATTGACAAGCGAAAAAAAGAAAAATAACCTCTGATATGCATGCAAATCTCGAGTTCTTTCCTGATGTAGAAGTTCACCATTGTCCCTGCAAAATCAGAATGCAAGTAAATCTAGCAACCAGATCCTAGCTTTTCCTCCCCTTATTTCAGTCCTATGACTTGTAGATTTTCTGATCTATTTTTATTCAGTGAAATTTTAGGTTAATGATACAAAAAAAAAAAATTGTCTTGATGATAAAGAGTATTGAAGTTCTTCATTTCTGTTTTCAATGCCTCATTATCCTTATTTATAGCATCTAAAATCTGCAACTTGACAAGACTCCATAATGCTTTACATTTTACAAGTCTGGAGACAAAGCAACCTGCTTGTCCTCTACATGTTTAGTGCTGTCAAATCATTAAAACTCTCCCAAGGGTATCCCTTCTTGCCAAATTTGAGACCTTATTAAGATTTACAGGAGGAGTTTGACATTGGTGAACAGTAGTAGCATATTTCCCAACTGAATTTGAACCAGACAGCCAGCTCCAGGTCTCAGAAGTTTGTCTTATTTAGCTGAAATTTCTCTTTCTTAGGGCTCATAAATAATGATAAACAACAGTGACAAAAAATGAGCTGAGAATAACGAGAAAAACTAGAGAATAATCTAGAAAGGAACCAAGCTGGTAAGTGTACTGGACTGAATCAAACCTCACTGAAGGAGAAAGGATGTGCAAGTCAAGTTCAAGAAGCTCCTCATCCAACTGTAGGATCAAACATTGGACCTTCCACTGACTGAGTGGAACTCCAGAGACTGAAAATCATGTCAGTCTAAATCCTTAGCACCTCCTGCCAGGTGGATCTAAAACTATCCCCCAAGAGTCTGAAAATGCAGGCTTCTATAATCTCCCCTGCTCCAGAGAATTACTCATACAGAACTGAAGATACAGTAGGGAAACTCATCCAAGTAATACTACAGAAAAAAATGCCATGTGAAAAAAGAAAACAGTATTTGCCTCCCTCTGAAACACTCTGTAGTTCTTCTTCCTTGGTATCCTTAAAGAAACAAAAATGTAAGGTTAAAAGTGATTGATAGTTTTCATAGAAATGATAGTGGGTAGTAATTAGATTTGAAGTGATGGAACTGGGAGACCTGGGAGAAGATGCAGCTCTCCCTCCCAAAAGAAAGAGTAACAGTGACAGGTAAGGGCACACACTTGAGAGTTGATGCTTGTGTTAAAAGGGGTTGTAACTGTTGTATGTCAGCTTATGAGATCATGGAAAGAAGGAACTGGAAGTGAATCCTAGCAAATGCACGTATGTGTGTGTGACAATTTTGAACTCTAATTCTCTCTTTCCTGGTGCTTACACCTTCTCCCACCTTTGTACCCCCTGCATTGCTGCAGACAATGAGACACTGACTGCTGGTCTCTGCTTACACTTTTACAAACAGGTATTTGTCAAACATTCAGTGGTTTATACTATATCCTATTTCTCCAGCTTACATATAACACTGGCATGTAGAAAAAAAGCCTTAATGATGATGATGAAACAGCAGAATTCTGCTGATTCTTTCCCCAATATAGAATGGGCTGAAGCTGTGAGAGAAACATGGAGATAAATTTATGGCAAGAATACATATAATCAGAAGGAGAAATGAAAATCCCATGGTGAAATCAAAGAAACACAAAAAAAATGACCATTCAAGACAGTGCTTGATGATTGCGGGAAACACTGGAAGTTTATTTCATCCTGCTACAAGATTCCTGTCTTATGGCAAATTTGACTGCAACACCTCATCTTAATAAATAATTATTTTAAAGGCAAAAATTCCTCTCTTTCCTTTCCAGATACAACAAACCTCTTTAATTCCCTTGTATGTCCATTGAAACAAATGCCCTAAACCTCAGCAGGTGGCAGAGAAAGCCATTGGGGCAGCAGATGATTAAAGTCCATTGGAAAGCACCTGTTCCTCTACCTGCCCCTCTAAGGGCTGAACCTTAGACTCTGCCACTTCACCAGATATTTATTTTTTATTATGTTATATCCATGCTTAGAGAGCCTTACTATCAGTCCCTTTTTACCCTCCCCCCCTCCCCAGAACCATGAGGAAATCTGCTGCCCCTTCACCTTCACTCCTTTTCTTGCAAGTGTCAGCTTTGTCAATCACAGAGAGATGATCCAGCTCATGAAAATGTGTCACAGCAGCCAGAGTTTCTGCTCTGACCTTCAGCTCTGCCCTCTGCTGTGACTAACAAGTTTCATTTGCCACTCAGAGAAATCTGGTTGTTTCCAGCAAAATAGAACTTCTTTCTTCCTAGGAGAAAGAAAAAGAAAAGACCACTAGCTGAGGAAATGTAATAATTTCCTGATTTTACTTCAGTTTTTGTTCAGGTCTAGGAACAAGTTCCTTATAGACCAGAAAAAAATCTATATGAATCGTTAACATTTGAGCAAGAAATCTATCCTTTAATTAGTTTTCATCTCCTGTTTGCTATGAGTGGGAGTTTTCATACAGAGAATGTACAGAGCAGAACAGGTTTCTACCAGGAACAAAGAAATAGATTTTTAAACAAAAATGGTGCTATATTTTCCTTGATACACTTGTTCAGGATCTTATTTTCCATCCACAAACACTTAAAATGATATCTGTATTTTCTAAATGTTCTCCGACTGAAGGTTGTTATTACTTGTGAGTACATAATTCCAAAATTCCTGCTGAAATCTGAGTGGGAGAGTAACTGATGTGGATGGCTGTTTTACAGCACTGCAGGATGAAAGCTTCAGTGTCCAAAGGACTTAGTGGCTGAAGGGCTAAAGCCACCCCTAAATGGACATGGGGCCCAGAACAGGTCTGAGCTTCCTGGAGACATTTGACAGCATGCCTGAAGATGTAAACACTTTGAAATAGATCTACATCCATGAATTTAACCTGAAAGCTTCCCTTCAGGGAGTTGGTCCAATTCTGCACACATCCTGTGGCAAACACCCAGGAGCTTTTATGGCAACATAAACTGTCACAAAATACAGAGGCAAAGAACATTATCCTAATATGAATTGGATAATGTAAATAGATAAGCAAGTACTTCTCTTTTTTTTTTTTTTATTAATGTATCTTTTTTACTGAGCTATCAGCCTCCAAAACTGTCTGTGAAATGTGCTTTTATCAATGTCAATTTTAATAGCTTTAAGGCAAAATTCTTTATTCTCCATATAGGAAATACATTTACTAGTCTCTCTTGTATACACCTCCATTATGAAGACTTGCTGAATTACGTAGTAAAACTTGAGTAGTTCACATATAACCACTGCATGTAGTGATTGCATAATCCATGGTAACACCATAAAACTGTTTTCTGAGTAACAGCCTATAGCCTCCTTTTGAATTTCCTTGGATAAAACGTGTCTTAAAGAAGTGTATAAATATCCACTGAGCACCCACAGACTTCTGTTTCACTGCTTCTGAATCTCAGCACCTAATCTTGCTTTTATGTCATGTACTATATTACAAGGAAATGAAATGCAATTCAGTAAATTATCCACTTCAAGTTGTGGCCATTTCAGTGGATAAAGGAAAAAAAGAAAAGAGCCCTTTATCTTCTATTTGTTTTAAATCCCACAAGGATGCTGGCTTTATATTTACTCTTAGCTTGGGCTTTACTGTGAATCTTCAAGAAAGCTCCTCAAGTAGAGATATAATGAGCAGAGATGTCTTGAACAAAAGTAATCTCTGACTCTTAACACAAACACCATTTATCGCACATCTAGTAGCAGTAGAACTGTATCTAATTCCTGACAGCCAAGACTTTGATAATAGTGGTGAATCCAACATTTCACTCTTGCTTTTAACAATTATCTAATCGGGGCACTCCAGAAAAGGCATTACTCTTAAAGCAGGAAACAACAGCCTGCAATGTGTGAACAGCTGGATCCCAACCGAGCCATGGTCAGCACATCACATCAGAGTTAGTTTACTTATCCGAATATTAACACTGAGGATTTCCTTTTAATCTGTTTGTTTTAAGACTCTAGAACTCTAAGTGATTATTTGATCTACCAGCTAATACCTGTCACTGTGAGAGCCACTGGGAGCACAGTGTTCCATATGGATGCACCATAGCCCCTGGTCTTTGGCCTCTAATTCAAATGTAGATAGATCAGTATTTTTATAGCTGCGAGTCATTGATGCCAGGCACCTAATCCTCTCCTTAAGTAATTCCACTAGTTCTGGTCTGATATTCAGAAGTGTACAAATTTGCTTTTTGAATTAACCTACCCTTTCTTGAAACAAATTTCTATTAGCTGAAATGACCAAACAAAATTTATTCCCCGAGGTTTGGAAACTCTTTTGTTTTCCAGAAAAAACAATACACATCATGTACACAATAGACCCCACTCAAAGACAAACAATCCCTGACCGGTGATAGCTTCTTGAAATACCTTACTGAGAAATATAACATTAGTAAGAATTATTTGTATTCAGCTTCTCTGTGAATTCAGCCCTTAACTAGTTAAATTATTAAATCCTAATGCATAACCATATGCATGTTTTAAAGGGAAGAAACCCAGACCACACTGACTTTAAAAATATTGTTATCTACTTTCCCTCATCCATTTGACCTTGAAATTAAAGGCTTTTCTTTTTCCTGGCTTTACTCAGCTGATGTATTTCAGAGCAGCAATATTACTGAAGTCAATAGAAGCATTGGTATGGGTAAGTGCTACTCAAGATGAGGAAGACTTGCACTATCAAGCCCTAAAATTGTTTGCTTACCAACAGCCTATGGAGAGAACGATAATGGTTTACATGGAAAGGTGAACTAGGCTTGATATGAGAACTATAAATACATCCTCTGATGAAAATGTTATTCTAATCTACTTTTTGAATAGAAATAGCTGGCAGCATGAAGATTTTGGTGGCTAAATTCCTGTTTGCTGCATTTTAAAGAGAAAAGGAAAATGCTTCTTTAGGAAATCATGATATGTTCTCCGAAAACAGTAGTTCAAAATTAAATATTCTTGCATAGTTCACACCACTAGTGCATTAATAATTTGTACTATAACTATTTAACCCCTAGGAGAGAAAAGTAGAAACTGTTTTTAACATTAGCTGACTCTATGCTAACCCAGATATTTCTGACCAGGGTTAAACAAAGGAATTGTATTTTATACTTTAACCAATGAACACTTATACATATATATATGATTCTTCTCTAGGAACACTGCCGCAAGTGGACTAGAAAATTAAGCTTTTCATATTTGCTTCCCGGTGGAAGCTATGTAAAACAGAATAATAAATGATTGTCACCTTATTTCAGAACATAAAATTAATCTTAGAAAACAGAAAAGTCATGAACAATATTGCAGCAGTATTTCATGGTTCACTGGTTATTATCACTTGCCAACATTAAGGTCACAAAAGAACATTTCTCATTTGTTGCCTAGAGTATCTGTGACTATATTCCTATTGTCAAACCTAACCTTTTGGAGAACCACAGGAAGGCAAAAAGGAGAGGAAAAAACTATTTTAAAGTATATTTTCTTTTTCTGCAGTATGTGGTAAAATAATAATAGAATTAAAAACTTCAAGCTGCTGGAGATAGAGCAGGTCATAAACTTTAAATATTTAGTCCCTGTTGTGAGTAAAGCATTAATCAATAAATTAGCAGCAACACCAGATGAGTTCCCTAGAGCCCAAAACCAGAATTTCCCATACCATGAGTGGTAGCCAAGCCTTCACATAATTTGAAGTTTTGCTAAAATGGGCCATATAGAAAACAAATTATGTTTGGGGTAACAGAATCCATTATTTCTTGGCCAGTGATTTGAAAGTAAACATGGATATTGGTGTACACACACACACACAAAAAAAAAAGGTTCATAGTTCATCCAATACACAAATTCAAGACATTAATTTCAAGGAAGTGTTGTCTATCCATCAGCTATACAGAATTCCACTCTTCTGTGCCACTGTGGGGGACTGAAATAAATTGCTTTTCTCAATCTTATGTCTAATAGAAAAGTAGCCACTTCATCCCCTCATGACATTTGTCACTAATTGGTCATACAAGGGTTTGGGAAGGAGATTCAGTA
Source organism: Onychostruthus taczanowskii (assembly GCF_017590055.1). Lineage (NCBI taxonomy): Eukaryota > Metazoa > Chordata > Aves > Passeriformes > Passeridae > Onychostruthus > Onychostruthus taczanowskii. The sequence continues at coordinate 2,876,808 of NW_024497629.1, forward strand.
CAGCAAAGAGCCTGTAAGAACTATGGATCCATTCCTACTTGGATTTTTTCTGGAAAGACATTTTCAGACTCTGTAAAATGTTCTTAAATGGAGACATCATTAATGGCAACATGATGCACTCAGTCTTGCAAAACTTAGGAATTACACAGGTGACACAATACACAAAGAGACTAAGTCTATGTGAGTAAAATTTCATTTTCTCCAGATCATTCACTTGACAAGAAATAGCCTGAGTCAATATTACTAAACTCTTCTGTTCTTCAGAAGGAAGTGTTTGCACCCAGGCAACTGTTTGAGAATGGCCCTCAACTCATTCTAATTCTCAAAATAAGACCACAAATTATTTGGTAGAATGCCAGGTGACATCTTCCCGCATGCAAGAAACCTTCCTGACTATTTATCAGCAGGCATAAATAAACTGCAGTGTCTGAGAAGGCACCAGCATGCTTTTCTTTACTGACACAGTTGTAGCCAGAGTCTTCCAGTCCTTCAGTAGGGTCCCTTAAAAAATCTTTTGAGAGTTTGGCTAAAGAAAAGCAAATATGAAAAAAACAAGCCCAGCCCATCTCCCAATAGAAACTATATAAAACTAAGAATTAATGGACTATTCATTCATGGTCGTTATATTTAAGAGGAATAAGTAACTTCAAATATTAAAAGATCAGATTTTGATACATAACACATTTGGCAGACTCAAGTATCGACTTCCCAGCTGATGTGTGGGTGATTTATGAACATCTTTTCCATTAACAACAATGGAAAATGCTCAAGTCAACCTCTTCAGTGCATCATATCAAGGGCAAATTCCTACATCATTTGCCTTTGTTACTGATTCAAATACAAGCTGTGAATAGACTAGTACACAGATTACACTACAGCTCAAGGAGTGGGAAAAAAAATCCCTGCATAGTACAAACAGACTCTTTATTTTGAATTTATTTATTTTGTTAATAAGATTCAGTGTTCTCCAAAGTGACATCCAGACTGAGACTCAGTGCTGGCAGGGTAAGGGAAACAAACAATTAGGCTTGTTCCTGTAAGCTATTTTTTATTGTGAGGTCGTGAACTCTCTCCCCCTGACTACCCTCACACTAAAATAAAGTGACTGGCTTAGATATAAAAGTGTTTGTGTTTTGACAGCTCTCCTGCTCTGCGTTTTCAGCCAGAGCATAATAGGCAAGCAGCAATGAGTTGGCAAAGCATTTCCAATTAAGCATATAGGGAGCCCCTTTGCCAGTCTCCAGCAAGTGATCCTACCTGCAACCCCCAAGTGTTCGCCTTGGCCAGAAACTGATTTTGAAAGCTAATTAATTCTTACATTAGAAAGAATTTTAGAACATATTTTTTCAATATAATACTGCTGATGCAGAGCAAGTATTCAGGAAGACCACATTATCAGCAATGAAAATTTTCTTGCATTTTTTACATTAACATTTTTATGTTGAGGAATCTCCAAGCACTTCATAATTATTAATCACAGCAGCAAATGTCACCATCACTGGGATGAAGCATGATGTCTGGATGAGCACCAAAGATGTATATCTCACTGTCTGCCACACTCCCCATGTTATGTATTTTAAGCAACTCTCAGTTTGGGGAAATGCAAATAAATGAATAAATGCATTTATAGTGCATTATAAATAAAAATTTCTTAAGCCCAAGTGAATGAAGCATTACTTGTATGATGACATCCTCCTGCAGATACCTGGAAGTTTCTGCAGCTTAACAGAAGAGGAATAAACACTTTCCCATTCCATCAGAGCAAGCATATATATTCATATCCGGTATTAGGATCTGTCTGGTAAAGCTTTTTTCCTGAATGTGTCATTAAAGAAATTATAATGATGACTGATCTTTTTAATAACTAAAAAAAAAAGGCCAGAGTATTTTCTTTCACTATGATATTTCAGAAGTAGCTGTGATTAAGATTGGCTTTGCTATGAACCCACATGTTCACTGATAGGTGTGCTCATGTTCACTGGGCTTTCCACAAACTCAAACTGAGATCCGAGTAACTTCCAAGAACCAGAGAAGAATAAAGACAGCATTTTGGACAAACCACATGAAATATGGTTTTGTTTGATTTCTGCACAGAAGGATTTTTATCCCCATCAGGTGGGTTTTGCTTTGATATTTTCACAGAATCACATAATGGGTAAGGTTGGAAAGGACCACATCTGGTCCAACATTCCTGCTTAAGTAGGGTCATCCTAGACCTCATGGCACAGGATTGTGTCCAGATGGTTATTGATTATATCCAGGGAGGGGGATTTCGTTACTTTTCTGGGCAATCTGTTCCAGTGCATGTTCACCTGCACTGTAAAATTCTTATGTTCCAGTGAACTTCCTGTGCATCAGTTTCTGCCCAACACCTCATGTCCTATTGCTGGGCACCACCAAGCAGAGCCTGCACCATCCTCTTGGCACCCTCCCTTCAGATACTGATATATTTTGATAAGGTGTTCTCTCAGTCCTCTCTTCTTGAAGCTGAACAGTCCCAGCTCCTCAGCTTCTCCTTGTAAGAGTTGCTCCAGTCTCTTCATCACCTTTGTCACCTTCGACTGGACCCACGCCAGGAGCTCCATGTCTTTTTTGTACGTAGGAGCCCAGAACTGAACACAGCTCCGGGTGTGCCCCCCCAGGGCTCCATGAACCTGCTGATTCTTTCCAAGGCACACCAGGATTCCTTTGGCCTTCCTGGCCACCAGGGCACTGCTGGGACATGGACAGCTTGTTGTCCTGTAGGACACCCACGTCCTTCTCCAGAGAGCTGCTTTCCAGCAGGTCAAGAGCCATCCTGTGCTGGTGCATTTTGAGCTTCTCTTAACAATGTGAAAATCTTATCTTTCTCAAACTAAAAGTGAAGCAAAGATCTTAAATGCAAAACCACATAAAGTCACAAGTGATTACAATTATTTAAAACCACTCACAGTGAGATGATTACTTGAAAATTATTGACTACTGAGGGCACAGTAAGTGACAAAGAATTCAATCAAATATTTAGGGGCAGTGGGAGTTTGGTCTTGCTTTGGCTAATATTATACCAGAAATGGTCTGGAAGGATTTTTTTCCTACCAATTGAATTTAGGCAGAAAGTGGGTTTGTATCTCTTGTTCCTCCAATTATACAATTATGCAAGTTCTTAAAATGAATTCTGTCAGTAATGCACATTTTCTGACACAGAAAATATGGATTAAAACGTTTTGATATTAAAAAAGAACAAAGAAAACTGTAAAAATTAATTAAATCACAAAAAATGTTGTCTGAAATATTGTAACTAAGCCAGGTAAATAAGGTCTGGAAGGGTCATAATTATTACTATTATTATCAGATCTTCCTTTTTTTGTAGACTGTTCCCTTCCTCTTTTTGTAGACCATTCCCATGTGGTGTCCCTCACATGGACGCCATTCCTACTCACTAAATACTCACTATTGAATCATTTATAAAATGCATGACCATGGACCACACAGGATTAATAAATAAGTCTCAAACAGGTAAAAAAATCAGAGAAAGACTGTTCAACTGACCAGGAAACAGACTTAAAAGAAGAAGGGGATTTTGCCCTAGAGAGAAGATCTTTTCTCTCTTTACAAGTTAAGGGAGTTATAATTCAACAAGTTCACAATAAATTATTAATTCTGACTTGTAGCAGAAATTGATAAAACAGATGAAAAAAATATAGTAAGAAATTCTGTAATGGCTTGAAGCACAGCTTCCCCCTGTGAGTTTTTACTCCCTTAATCCACAGCCTTCCAGTGTGTAGGAGCCATGTGCTCTCCACCAAAGGCACGTCTATTCACCCACCCCTCGACACTGCCTTTGCTGGGGTGACTGCTGTGGCAGGTTCAGAGTCTCCAGGGAGAGCCCGGGAATGTGCTAAAGTGTGAGCAAAACACTTGGAAATGGCTCTCTTTTCCAAGGATTTTTAGGGATGCAATCAGTTCCTGTTTAGGCAGCTTGGACACAGTCCATGCCCAGGTTTTCCCTGCAGAAAGCACAAGTTTAGAGCAGCCTAAGCTCCCCCATGATCCTACCCAGCCAAAGCATTCTCTGCTAAGAGCACAGGCTCTGAGCTGTGGAAGCAGGACTCTGCTCTGCTGTCAGGAAGATGAGCCATATCTTTGAGTAGGTAGAATGTTTTGAAAAGCAATGCAGTATTATCCTAATGCAGTTGAAAGAGCCTTACTGGCAAGACAGAGAGAGAGACAGAGAATTTCTTCAGCCAGTCAGAATCAATGGGCATCCAAATGCCTTTGCTATGGTTTAGTGTGGAGTTTGGGCTCCACACTCTGACCTAGCAATGATGTCAAGGAAGGTTTTACTGTTTTATAATTGTTTTAACCTACCTTCTTCTACCCACTCATATTCCCTACTGCAACACTGGCACCCTCTGAGCAATGAAAGGAGACAGTTGGTGAATGAGGTCTTATTTAGAATCAGTGAATATTTAATTTCCTTCTTCTTTTGTCTACTGGGAGAACAGGAATGTAGCAGCATCCTCCTGTTACACAAACTCATAGTCCTCAAGGCACTCATTACAAGAAGGGCTCTGTGGCATAATACTGGGAATTCCCTCTTCATTTGTCCCTCCTGCACCCAAAGTTGGTTTATATATGCATATACATATATAAAAATTTTTTCCTGTATATGTGGCCAATAAGTAGTTATATAACCATTTACTCGCTTTTCCCATCAGAAATGTTTGGCAAATAGGAATGTGACACTGATTTGGTTTGTTTCTGCAGTGAAATTACCATTTTTTTTTTTTTTATTCTTGGGTACTCACTCTTATGCCTGGCTTCAAACATTTCCAGATTTAGTGTCAGTAAAGAATTTCCCTTAGGTGAGATTGCTGAGGACACAGTAGAGCAATGTAGATGTGCACTGTAAGCTCATCTAGTATATTTTATCCAATGGATTCCCTGCCATTGCTCTGGCCTCCAGCACTGCTGCTATTTGAGCTCCACTTGATCTTTACCTATGGTGCATCCATATTTATGTCTACAGAGAATTGTGTCTTAGCTTAGGACTGAGGTTACTGGGTTCAGTATGGAGACATATTTCATGTTCTGTCCCTTATGGCTTTAAATTCCCTGTAAGACATAGTGAAACACTTCCATAACCTGAAACACTATGTACTTTCTGAAGCAAGACCTTTCTACAGTTCATGTTTTGTCAATGAAATTGCAAATTCATCCCTCAGAAATATTTTTCCAAAATGTAGAATTCAAAAGACAACATCAAGTACATGAATTTCTTTCCATTGCTGTTTCCATACATATTTCTTTCTGTCTCTCTCCTTCTCTCACCATCATTTACTTGATTTCATCTTTTCTGCTCAATATACTAAACTGAGGGCAAAATCTGGTTATTAGGCATGTGTTTGTAATACTGGAAACAACATAATGAAAGGACACCCTTTCATTAATATCCTTTATGTCCATTCCTATTGCTTTACTAATATTGTGAGAAACTCAACACAGGTCAAAACTCATCCTGACCCTACAGCTATTGTGTTGGCTTCAGACTCTCCTTTACAAAGAGAAGGGGAGAGGCTGTTTGAAACACAATTTCCCTTTTCCTCCAGTTATTCTAAAGTTTTGGAAGGTATTGCTCTACAGTTAAACGTGCTTTGGACCACATTTCTGAACAGCTTACAGGGACTACCACATAATCTAATGAATGCTACATTTGAAGGGTTGCCGTCATTAATTGGCACTGTAATACCCACCTGATCTCTTCCTTCCTCCTTCCCAAGTGTCAACTTTTAAAACTCAAGATTTGTCTGCTGATATTTTTTAAGGGATAAATAATTTGATTCATAAGACTTTGAAGTACCTATTCAATCACAATGTGATTACAATGGAGTTTCTCTCTGTAGAGTGAGTACAAATCCCTAACTGGGATTTTTGGAACAACTCACCTGTTTGCAAAGTTTAAGTTTTGCAGCACAGGACTGTGGAGAAACCGGAGTTCACTTGGATCCTAAGTTCAGTATGGAAAAGGCAAGAAATATCTTGTGAACCTTTAGACAACAGCTGCAAAAGGAAAATTTCTACATAAGCTATATAAGCTATTCATGATGATACATTATGACCACCACAGAAAATGGTCCTAGACTTTTTTCTCCTGAAAAAGGAAAAAATAAATAAAAGCCAATACAAAACTTTACTATTTTTGACATTATTCTGGTATCATAGGCAGGAATTAAAAAAAAAAAAAAAAAAAAAAGTAAGTCCATCTTGCCTAACACAGTTTTTCATTCCATGTTTGGCTAAAGTGACAGTTTAGATTTCTATAGACACATCTAGGAACATGAGAGAAAAACAATTTCTGATAGCTTCTTGATGCAAGCAGGATTCATCTGAAGATGTCAGTAGCTCTTAGGCTGGCAATACTCACTGGAGATGTGTTTTCTAGAGAAGACATGATTTGTTATTTTATTTGAAGTTATTAATAGACAACTTTTTTAATTTCCTAAAGTAATTTCTGTTTTGGTCATTCACATAATTTGTTTTTTCTTTTCAAAAAGTTCTGCCAAGAACATATAGTTGTATATATGTAATTCTCGCTCCTCTTTTGCTTCTGCTCATTCTGTTTATCAATTTCTATACATCCCAGAGCAATAGACCTCTCTCACCCCAGAAGAACATCTACATAAAGATTGCAGCCTTTAAAGATGCACAATTCAGTGCATAAAATATATTGCCATCCACTATCTATTTTTTCAAAAACACTAGGTTATGAATTGCTAAAGAAGGAAAACTGTGTATAGAATCCAGGTGAATAAATAAATAATATTCATATTATTATAGAAATAAATGTCCTTCATAGTAGTGTCAAAAATATAAGGAAATAGCAACAACGAGTGGCAGAGTGTTATGCGAGGAATGGACTCTGATCAATCTCATACTCCACTGCAACTTTTCTGATTTCTCAATATATTCTTATGACCTACAAAGATCTCAGAAATATAGATACTTTTCAACATTGCCATTACCCACAAAGAAATTTAATGTCAGAGAAGAATGGCACATCTTATCAGAGCACTTCATCTTGAAAAGTGTAAAACAAAAAGTTTGTTGGAATTTTTGGCCAAGAGAAAAAAATCCTTTTTCAAAAGAGGAAACTTTCTGGTCACAGCCATGTTCTTCAAATATCCGCAAAACAAAAATTAACCCAGCAGATGGTTTATCATTATATCCTAGGGGAAACCAAGAAAAGCATTTTTCAGACAATTGAGGTAACATAAAATCAAAGACACACTTATAAAAAGCAAGAAGAAATAAGTGTCTAGGAGTCTCAGCCTCAGTGAATTCTGTGGTTATTAATTAGGATTTAATTCACTGCAACTCTCTTCCTAATAGACTGGTAATTAATTATTCTATTGGCTGTTTAAGAATCATGGTATAATACTGTGCTGGAGGAAACACATTCCAATTTACATTGTTCTGGCCCAGCAATGATATTGGGGATGATTACTCCATTCCACCCTTCTAAAAAACAACCTAAAGGACAACATATACTTTTAGCAGACATCCTCAATACCTCAATCTCCCCTCTTCTGATATGGTCTTGCATTACAGGATTTAGTTGTAAATACAAAAGATTTTTGCTGGTTTTAGTGTGAACCTCAAGGTTATGGGTTGAGCAGTCAGAAGGCCTTTTTACATCCTTCTAGTGTACATCCCACAGGGGCTGCATGGGACCATCCTGCATCCCACATGATGGTCCCACCAATAATAAGGGACAGTCTCACCCAGTAGCAAAAATGATGAAATAACTATGTTAGAAAACTGCAAAATGTGTTATTCAGATGGCTTGAGAAATCTTGCTTGGAAGTGATCAGATGAAAAAAATATTAAAAAAAAAAAACTCAAAAACCCACTCCAAATGCATATTTTCCTAAGATTCATACTGTAAGTAGTTAAAAATAATAGGAATTAAGGTCTTGACTAATATGTCCCTTTTTCTTGCAAATTTTTTCAGTCTTTTATATTTTCCATTCACTTGTTGCATCTATATGTAGACACATTTTTATATCCCTTTCTTCTATAGACAGATCTCCGTTTCTGACAATCCACTGAATACCCATCTTTTCCTTAAATCAACACATTTAATATATAAGCAATCCTTTTCATCCCCAGTGAAAATATGAATGGGAACAAACCCCACCAGCCTGATAAGAATCATAGACATTTCCCTGCTGATAAGGCATTCAGTATCTCCCAGATCAAAGGTTAATTAACTCAGTATAAAACATCCACTCACACAAGGAGTATCTTCTAATTTTACCATTTTCACTTAATTCAGATGTTGTCATAAGGAACACCTGTTGCACTCAAGGTGTATTATTTTTCCATACACCCTCCTAAAGGATCCAAGCCTTCAAAAGTTAGTTACACAGCCAATTATTTTAGAGTAATCAATACCTACAATATTGACATGGTCTTCCACAACCTTTCACAAAGAGCATTTCCAAAATATAAAAAAAGGAGAAAAAGTTCTGTGTGATCTCTGAAGATTACATACTCAGATAAATTGTAGATTATCCAAACACATACACCAGTGATATAATTTCATATATTTCCATAGGAATATCTTCACCTTACATGTGTCCCTAAACTAGAAACAAGTTCTTGTGGGTTCTCTGCCCTTTTGACAGTCTCTAAACCTCCACAGGTAATTTCCCAAAATCACCTCTTGATCACCTCCACAGATCTATTGTCTATGGAAAACAACTAAAATTTTTTAAGTACTATGTGTTTTTTATTCAATTTTGGTTTATTCCAAGATTTTATTTTAACTTTTTTAATTGCCAGAAGAGTTTCTGTGTCTTTTAGAGATAACTGAATATTCAAGACTATCAGTCTTCCTTTAAAGAAAAAAAAAAAAATTCTGGACTCAGTGATGAAAACTGTAATATTACAAAATGAAAACTGAATAAAAAATGTGGTTTTTGAGCAAATTGTCTAGATTGGATGGAGAACTGAGCAAGCCAGTGTTCTGCACGTCCCTGCCCATGAAAGGGGGGCTGGAACTCAGTGATCCTTGAAGTCCATTCAAACCCAAACTATTCTACAATTCTGTGATAGGATGAAACAAATTTTGCAAATTCACCAGATATTCCAGATAATTTTTTCAACTAGCAAGAAGTTGGTCCTTTTTAAAAGGGATGTCAGATCTTGCAACCATCCAGATTTTGTTGCCACTTTTGCAGTCCTTAATGCCCTGGCATTTAAGTATAAATTGGTATTTTTTAATCATTCTAGGCATTTGATTGAATATGCACTTTATATGAGAAGGGGATAGGAACTTTCTTGCAGAAGTTCCATATTAGAGTACATGTATAACTGATCAGCTCTGTCCTTAGCCTGTGGGAGAGGTAAAGAGTAATGAAAGGACACATTTTGAGACGTGCTTACCACACACAATGATAGCGATAAGTTCTGAAACACAAAGCAAACCTTCACTGAATGTACTAGTGTTCTTCAGCAGCTGCACTTTTTGAATGTGTCAATGATTTAAAAGCTATTGCCTGGCATAATCACCTGGTAAAGACTTTGCCCAACCATGAAAACATGCTCAGAAGATAGTCCAGGTAATCTTACCCTGTTCATAAAAGTTAACTTTTTAGTGTGTATCTATTTCCAAGTGTCTTTGAAATTCTGAATGTCCTTTTTTTAAAGTGGTTGAATAAGAATAGATATAAACATTGGCATTTATATGTGCTGTGCTCAAAGCTGAAGGACAAAAACGATGGGCTGTTGTCATTGCATTACGATGCAATTGCTGTGCAGCTTTCTTTAGCCTTGTAATTCAGGGGGTCAGATAAAATAGCCAGGAAGGTCCCTTTTAATTGGAAAATCCATTAAATAGACAAGGAGGAGTGGGAAATGTATACTATGAAAAATACAAGCATTAACCTAATTTTTGCTTCAAGATCATATGCTGGAAAATATTTACCAGAAATAAACAGAGCTCAAGGCAAGGGTCAAGCAGCAGAAAGCTGAACAGTTAGTGTACCATTAATATAAAGGATTATAGTCAGTATATGACTGAGAATAATTCTGTGGATGCTCTGGCAGAGACAAACATACAAAAGGCTTCTAAATGAAACCAATGAAGCGGGAGTTCTCATAGTTCAGGAGCACACTAGCATGGTGCAGCTGAAAAAGGAAAAAAAACCACCCACTGGGGGGGAAAAAAGTAATAAACTCTTGCTACCCATGGGCAAACTTCACAGCAGTTGAATAAGACAAATAGAAGAAAGCGTCTGCTGCTGCCCAGAGGGAAATGTAATGACCCAAGATATGACCTGCCATAGAGAGAGCCCTACGGAATAAGACAGAAGTAGAAATCTGGGAAGTTATGTGAAACTAAAATAGGATCTGAATTAAGTCCAAGTCAGCCAAGCACTGATGGAATTGAGAGAAAATTTTGATAAAGCACTGCTGCTCCCTTCCCCCACTTGAAGATAAATTATTGCCCAGGCTACTCAAATCCAAACATAACACATGTAATGGGATATATATTGTGGCTGAATTGTCACACTAGCATTGTTTATACTGGAAAAAGGGCAAGTGTAGGAGTCTCTGAACAGAGATTGAGAGTGGCCCATCTGTTACATCCACATACTATTAACACTGAGCCTCCAAAACCATTTTAAAGTCTGAGACAGTATTTTCTGTTCTGTATGAAGTACAAGACCTTAAACTTCATAAGGACTGTTTAAGTTTACTGTCCTTGCTGAAACAAATCACTGCTGTGAGAGAAGTCATTGTTTGTGCAAAATCTGACTTAAGAATTGCCTTGTTTCTGCTTGGTTGGGGTTTATTTGGGGGATTGAGGTTTAGTGGGGGTTTTTTTTCTTTGTTTTTTGGTTTGGTTTGGTTTTGGTCAGTTTTCTTTATTTGGTCTTGTATTTCAATATCAGGAAATGCAGGCAGGGCAGCTTTCAAGGATAGAAAAGATTTCCCAGTGTATAAGATTCATGTACATCTCTGGCTAGAGTTCCTCTCAAGTAGCAGACAAACAGTGCAGAAAATATTTGAGCTATGGATTAGAAAAGTAGTGATTCTTCTGTTTCTAAAGGTCTCCCAGGTTTATGTATTTTCTGAAAATAATAGAGCTCATTTTTCATCATCCAAGGTAATTAAGCTGAGCATTAGCACTCATTCTTTACTGCTCTTTCTTCTTTCTGGCAGTCTTTATCTATTTGACATGAGAGATTAACATTATTCCTTTGAAAAAAAGTATCTGGCCCAAATTTTCTTCCACAGTCTCACATCCAACAACTCCTTTTAAAACAGACTGAAAAAGTGAACTTTTCACAGAAACGTTAACATTAAACATGTTGACCCATCTTTCTTCTTCCCCTTGAATTGCTGAAATATTTGTTGACTATGACCTAAATCTGTCAATAGTTTAGCAGCCTTGAAGTTATATTTTCCAGTAAAAAAGTTTCTCTGGAACAGGGTAAAATTCTCCCTGCTGTCTGTGTTAAAAACTAGAGATTATAATGCAGCACTTCAGTGTACTTCTTTTATTTCATTTCTTCTATATTTTTTTTTGTCACAGGTTTTCTTATTGATGTACATTATACATATAACAAATTATTAAAATAGAGATAGAGGCATCAATATGTTTACCCACAAGATGGGGAAGGGCATAAAAAAGTGAGCATTTATCGCCTCCTTCATTTCTATCTGAGAAGATGGCAGGAGATATTTATTTTCTGAATCAAGAATTATAAACTTGACCCAAAATACACAGGCTTTTAAGTGAGAAAACAAAAATAAGGTTAAAAGGTGGCTGTTCTTTTTTTTTTCCTTTATCCTCAATAGTTCTTTATGTATCTAATAGTATCTAAACGTTCTGCCTTCATTTTATTCTTTGGTGATCTGTAACTATTTGTTCTTGCAGTGATGTTCTCCTCTGCCTTAAACAATTATTTCCCTTCCCTGTTATTTTTTGTCTTGAGTTTCCTTATAAGAATTAATTATGTCCCTTTTCAGACTTTGTTTTAAGAGCCTACCCAAGCTGTGCTCTCTTGAACATGTCTATATTGTGTTCTGTCTCAATGAAGTGTAGTCCAGAGATGTCTGAGCTAGAAAAAAATATAAACTAGTCTCCTTGCATGAATCACTGCAACATCCCATTGAATCACAAGTTTAGATCTCAAATTAATAAAGTCTCTGTTGTGCAGTACTACATTCTTGCTAATAATATGTTTCTTTCTGCCTTCCAATCTTCCTCACTTCCTCCTCTGCCCTGAGTGATCAATTTACACCCACATCTCTATTCTGCCTTTCCATTTTATCACCCCTCAGTAATGTTCACCTCCCACTGAAAAGAATCAGTGGATTAGTGCTTGAATATGATCATTGGAGGAACACACAGTACAACAGGGAAAAGAAATGCAGTACTCTTTAAAAGAGATCAATTGACAAAGGTGGTGCCCAAAAGGCAAAACAGAGTTAAAATAGATGATGTGAATCATTTTGGATTTATTGGGCTGATAATGAAAGACACGGAATGTGCATCACATTTACTCAGCTCAGTAAAAGTTGAGAACAGCGTCTGTTAAGAACTAAATGGAAGGGGAAGCAGAGGGATATAAAACAAGTAATTAAGATACTGTGAGAAAGCTCAATGAAGTCATGGAAATTAAAAACAGAAGGGATTTTAGGAATGGCTGCCTAGTCCATTAATAGCCAAAACAACATTTTCCCTTGTAGGACATCTTGTACAGATTCTAAAATCAAGTTCTAAACATGGACCATAAAATGTCCTTGAAGACATTTTGGAGAATGGGCAATGACAAATTTCTGATTCTCTTTCAGCCTAGGGAACAGTTGCCTAACAGCAAAGAAAATGAAACCTAAAAAGCCTACAACTAAAATGATAGCCTCTATTCTAAAAATCACAGAGACTGCTCTGAAACTGGTTTGTACTAAAAAGAAGGGGGAAAAAAAAAAAAAAAAAAAGTAAGGTGATTTGTAAGGAAGAGAGGAGAGGAAAAGACATAGTCCTCTTAAAAGCAGATGGAAAACTCTGCCAAGCACCACTGTGATGGCTACCTGCTGTGCTCTGAGGGGGGAGTGGTAAATAGGGTGGGTCGGGTACTCAAGAGTTCTTTTATTTCTCATTTCTGCATATCACAGACTTGCATTTTGTCAATTCCTGTCTACTCAGATCACTAAACCCCTGTTCTGCACTTCTCTGCTGATAGATGTTATATATTCCTTTGGGATCCCTCCCTAGAAGAGCTAGGTATGAAAATATCTTCTGGATGAAAAATGTGTTGAATCAGTATCTTGAAAATTTTCCTGATGACTGTTTAAGTGGAAGTCAAACTACTTTGGTTCATGTCATGGAAATCAAAGCAGTTTTTCTTGAAACACAGGTGAACTATAAGTGCTTGGAGTCTAGGGTTGTCTTTTTAGTCTGAAAAATAGACTGCCATACAGTTAGAGGTGAAATATGCAAGCACCTCAATCCAACTGGCATACTTCTATAAATAAATTTAATTTTAATGGGAATTTTCCTTGGCTAACAAATGACCAAGGAGCACTTCAGAAAGCCCAAAGGTAGCAGCTTTTACTTCAAGGACACTTTTTTCTTCCTGAAGGGGATTTCACTGTCTAATATCTACATGCAGCAGTTATGAAATATACATAACCAGTAAGGGACAGACAGAATAAAAAAGTGAAATAAGTGCATTTGCATATCTGGAAATCATGTCAGTCCTTCATTTCTGCACATATTCCCACAAGTCAAGAACTTCACCCACAGTCACACATGCTAAAGTCAAAAATCATGTTTCAGAACTGGCTTTGAAAACTACAAAATTCCCTTAGTGGAAAACATGTGCAAGTACTCAAAATGGTGTAAGGGAATTGAAAAAAAAAAAAAAAAAAAAAAGAAGGTGAGGAGAAAATGAGCTTGAATCTATGTAAATATCACTGTGCTGATCAAAAAGTTTTAGGTCTCTCTGTAAAAAAAAAAAGCTTATAAAAAGCTTTTTAAAAAAAATTAAATAAACTAGTGGCAGATCAGAAACACAAAGTTGCTGAACATCAGACTCTAAATTTAAAGCTAAGAAAGGTTTAATATTAATAGACAAGAAATATAGTAAGTTTAAGTTGAGGCAGGGGGAGTGTTCAGGGGAAAAAAAGAAAAGGACTGACCAACTAAACTTAAATAAAGGAAAAGACATTTGTTATTACAGAGCATGGGACATGCTGCCACAGCTTTACAAAGCAGAAATGCTCAGATGGGAATGAGGGTGTAAACCCAGCTGTGGCCAGTCACCAGTGCCACCCTCAGGGCCACTGCTAGGGCTGACACTGGGCAGTCACCTCCTTCAGCGACTGGGACGATGTGTCCTCTGACACTTGGGCAGAGAAGGGGATGTGCTGCTCTTCAGATGGACTTTGGCAGGCTGGAGAAACGGTATGGCATGAAATGCAAAGTCCAGAATTTGAGACAGAGCCCCACGAGGCAGATGTGCAGACAGGGGCTGGTGGCAGAGGGGGCAGCCGGGAAGAGATGGAAGGGTTTTAGCAGCACAACAAAACACTGTGGCCAGATTTTTTCCATCCTTTACATAAACTTTCATTTCTTCCCTTTTGCCACTGAATTTAAGAGCTGAAATAATACTGAGAAGAAAGAAAAAAAGAGAAAGTGAAGGGTTAACACACGTAAATTTGACAGAACCCTGCCATGTGTTTTGAAAGCTATTTGACAACACAGAGCAGGAGGTGTGGTGCCCTGTAGTTCAGAGGGTAAATTGTTTACCATGAAATGCCGGATTTGCATATGGTAAGTACTTTCTTTTATTAAAAGGCAAGGCAAATAGTCACACAAACTCCTCTGTAAATAGCAAAGAAGAACACTTAGCCACCCAGACTGAGAAATTACACCAACAGAAATGGAAGAAGAATCTGGCCAAGACATTGAAAAATACCCAACTTATCTCTGAAAAACTTAAGTAATTTTTCTTTCCTCTATTTGGTGGCAGTTTTGCTCCTTTATCATCCTTACAAAATCAAAAAGAGGTGAACCCCTCCTGCACATGAGAAAAACCTCTTATTTAAAAATAAGATTTCAGTCTTCTGTGGGTTATGAAACCCTACTGGCAAACAAAGCTCACAGAAACCCTTATAACCTATAGGATACACAGTTTATCTTTGCTCTGATTAAATCTTCCATACATTTTAATCTCTTCTCTTTCTTTGCACACTTTATAATAACACTCTCTTCAAGCAAACACTCTTTAATCTTATAATTTGAAAACTAATTCCATTTCAGCTGTCTTTTTGGCAAGTGACCTTTTCTTCTTCTTTTGCTACAGGTAAAAAAAAAAAAAAAAATCCTGTCTTTCTGATTTTTATCCTCAGCATTCTGTATCTCAGAACTGTTCATCTATTGAGGTTTTTGTCAGCAATAATATTTCTCATTCTGAGTTTCTTGGTGAACAAACCTTAGAAAATGTTCCTTCCTGAAAGCCATTTGATTAATTTGTCTAAATGCATTTCTTTTGTAAACCAGGCTGATTATTTGAAAATGTCACGGTCTGGTAGCAGATTTGAGAGCTATCCTGGCAAACACTATTGACCAAATTAAAAACAAAGTATAGAGACATGACAGCAAGGTGGACCAATGACTGGCCTGCCATCTGTCACGGATGGATTAAAGCAGTCTTTCTGTAGTGATATGTAGGAGACACTAATTCCAATCCAAATACATGGATTGGCTCTTGCAGAAGGAGATTTACTGAGAGGAAAATTTTTTTATGGGTAGTTGAAAGTCAGCTGTCATGTCACTAAAACAAACTGCTCACTGTGATCCCAGGAAAACTCGCATGTGCAATGTACTATATTCTAACTACTACATCTAATCAATGAAGAGAATCATTACAAATGATTCATGCATGTCTTAGGTGGTCTAAAGACAAAATAGTTAAGAGCCATAAACCACTGTTTTAATCTTCATAGTGTTTTTAACAGTAAAATGGCCATTGATCATACAAAGCCTGAAGGTCTTTCCCACAGAGAAGAAGTTAACTAAGGAAGATTTCTCTGTCAGCTAAACCAGCATGAATCCAATTTAACTCCACTGGTCTCACACACATGCACTCCAGACTGAAGCACTGTTACCACTACATAAACAAAATCTCTGTCACTTCATCCCAGAAATTAAGCTGCCTCCATTATTTCATGGGGCTTTTAGATGGAGGCTGAGGCTGTGGTGAGTAACATTTTTGGAGTGACAGCTCTCTCACGTTGAAAAAATTAAAACTATTTAGGTTGGGTGAGACTGATACTATTTGGAAGTCTGCAGCCTGAATGATAGGACAAAGGACAACGTCAGCAAGTTTAAGATGATATCAGACTGGGAGAGTGGTCAATGCAGTAAAGCCTTTCATTCAGAAGGGCCTGGACAGGCTGGAGAAATGGCCTCACAAGAACTTCATGTGCCACGTTCTTCTTAGATGTCTCATTCCATGAAAGATGTGCAAAGTTTAGTGGAGGTCACCAAGCTGGCCAAGGACCTGGAACACATGGAATCCCAAAAGTAGCTGAGAGAGCTGGGTCTGTTTAGCCCAGAGAAGGCTCAAAGTGGGAATAGTCTGTTTACACTGCTTCACCCAGCTGAAACACACACAGAGGAAGAGACAATCTTCTCAGGGGTGCAGATAGTAGAGTGAGAGGCAACAGAGATGAGTGAAAACACGGCAAATTCTGGTTGGGGGTGGGACTGATGGTAGTCAAACAATAAAAGAAAGGGTACCTTTATCTTTGTTAGTGTTTGAGAACCGACTGCTTAAAGATTTGCACAATCTGTCATGGGCTCCGTGAAGATGGTCGGTTTAGACAACCCCAGGGGTTTTTCCAATCTAAATTTTATTGTGATGCTATAGCTGATATTTGGATGGCTACAGTTTGCTCACTGAATCCTTCCTCACCAATTCTTCCCAGAAAAAGGGTTAAACTTCTCAGCAATGGTATGAAGGAACTAAAACCTAAATTTGCTGGATAAATGTTGGTTTTGCAAGACAAGGCTCTTGAAGTGAGTTACGCTATTATTCTTAGGTTGCTGACATGTTAGATACTCATCCTTCTACAGAAGATTTGTCAGCTTACACAGAACTGGCAAATACAATACCACTGGAAAATAATAACTATGATGGCACAGTATGCTTTCATGTTTCATCTACCTCAGTTCTTTGAATTTAAGTTTTTATTAAAAGAAAATTTCTGTTTTTCAGGTAAGAGTGTTTACAATAGTTTTGACTATTTGTGACTCTATCTTCCCTTTCTGTTCCTTGGTTATAGTTTAAACTCACAAATTTAAGATTGGAAATTCCCTGTTTTGATTTCTGTTCTGTTCAACATTAAAAATTTGTCTTTTCCTCCCACCATTTCGATTTTAGAAACAGTTATAAATGTGTCTTTATTTAAATGGTCTTTACTAAACCATAGTTAAAATGTAGTGTAGATACCAGGCTGTAGAGGCCAGTAAAAGAAGTCAGTATCCAACATATAAAACCTTTTTGAATTGGTCTGAAGTCTAGGAGAGTAAAGGGGAAAGCACTGATTACATTTGTGGATTGATGCCTCAAAAAAAATTGGTGAAAAGATCATTCTGTCACAGAATGACATCTCTCTTCTATTTCGCTTTGCCAGCCAGCAGAGCTAGGGGGATCTGAGAAGAGAAAGCTGAGCGCTGAAAACAAATAATACCAAATTTATATTGTCAGCTGCTGCCCACAATATAAATAACCTAATTTGCCCTGTACACCAGCCTACAAGTAAATTATTCTAACAGCACTTCAGAAAATATGAGTTTTCAGTTGTGGCTGCATTATTTGCAGGTTCTGAACAACTGTTAAAGGGGCAGGAATGTTTTTTTCAGTTCATTCTCTAATTAATTTAGAGACTTACTGAAGGAGAAAATGCTTTGACTGACTGAGATGGTTTCTTCATTTGCTCCAATTTGAAAGAAGGGAGAAACACTTGGCCTGCTGCAGAGCAGTGCCAGGGTAAGGTCTCTTATCCCTGCACTAGAATTCCTTTACAGCCGCACAGCAGAGAAGGCCTTGGCGAGCCAAATGTTACACACACAGGGGACTCGGTTCCTCAGCAAACAAACCCATTTTAACTGTGCCTCCACCTTCCTTGTCCCCTTAGCCCTTGCCTGTGCTTTTTCCAGAATGGGCTACAGCCATACAAGTAACCTCAACAGAAGCAGGGACAGTCCCTTGATTTTGAGGGAAACTGGCACAGTCTGGCTGTGTGGCACCCTTAGGCACCTGCCTGGCTTTGTCCCTGGGTCCTTTCAGAGAGAGTCCCTCATTCTGGCTGGCTTGTTAACTATGCTGGAGAAAATTGGGCAATATATACCAGGAAACAGAAGCAATTCAACAGCCAAATATTGATGCCTGGGCCATAGGCCCAGCATGATTTCATTTACTTAAGTAGGAATAGTCTAAGTATCCAAGAGCCTTGGATTATATATCTTTAAAAAAACAACCAAACAAAAGAGAACATTTATTAAAAATTCTCTCTTTCTCTTCTACCTGACAAATGATTCAGCTAACTTACGTGTCTTTACATCAGCAGGAAGAGTATCCCAAAGAGAGGTTTAGAGAGAAAAGAGCTGGTCTTGGTGCTATGTCATCCTCACTGCAGGCATTTTGGAGGGTAGTAGTGGTCTGTAGTGGTTGGGAATTAGCTGGTTTGGGTTATTTTCATCACAAATAAATACATTTTAGAGGATTCAAACCTGCTTCCCAATGTGAAACAAAGCATAGCAAGCAAGCACTTGCATCCATGGTGCACACTCCCTCTGAACTAAACTGCTATTGTACATGAATCCATACAGGATGGAAAGATCCTAAAAAAATACATCTTGGATCATCCCACGGAAGAAAGAACATGTGAGAGGTACAGTGAAAATCCTCAGTAAAAGCGTGAAACATTTGTGTCTGGAAGACTATGTGTGTATCAGTCTGAAAGGAGTGGGACAGGCCTCAGAAGTCAGTGGTGGTGGTGCTGGTCTGATGGCGTGTGTTGAAACAGCACCAAGGCATTCACTCACTTCTAGTTTGGAGTAGGGAAGGGCATATTCACCACTTTCACATGGGGGGATAACATGTGTTTAATCTATGTCTCCTGGACTACACAGTTTTCCACTGGGGTTTCTCAATTGCATTGTTTTCCTTTGCAGGCCACTTCTCTAATAATCTCTTGAGATAAAGTACTTCCACACCTAAAAATGGAACCACTTCCTTAGGGTAATATTTTATCTAGCAAAAAAAAAACTTTGGAGTTTTAGTTTTCACATGTTTTACACTGATGAAAATAGAGATTACCACCACTGTGATAGCTAATTATCCAAGCTTAAATGAGACTGAGATGAAACATGAAGCAGGTTGGCTTATATTTTTCTTTTTCTGTTTTTCTTGAGAAACATCTTTGAAATTAATGGATTTTTTCCAACCTGAAAACTGACTAGATTCTTGAAGTAGTGGTAATATCTTTCATAAAGATGCAATTAATTTCACAATGTAAACTTACACTGTGAAAAAATGCCACTTTATGCTTGAGGCAGTCTGAAATAGCCATATTCTCCCTTGCAAGGGATTCTTGAGATAGCAATTTGCAAGCAATTGGTAAAAGCTGTGTACATTTTTACTGAGTCACTGTACTACATGATTATTAAAGTTCCAGGTAATAGCAAGATTCATTTTCACAGGAGTGTCATTCATTTGCACTTCATAAAGGGAGTTGAACAAAGAAAGTAAAAAGAAATTAGAATTTTAAAGTAGCAAAGAATGTGTAGGTAGGCCGTAAATGTATTCCTGCTATCAAGAATATGCATCTGTGTAAGTGGTAACAAAGAAGAATTTAATAAATAAACATTAAAAATTCACTTTGTGGTGAGAGAGCAATAAACATAATTGGAAAAAAAAAAAAAAAATGCAACTGGATAGCACAAAAAACTTCTTCCCTGAATGGACAGTCCAAGGTTGGAGCAGGTTGCCTAGAGGGGATTTGCAGTCTCCACCCTTAGAGGGAAGATCCAGTCCTGGTCTGATCTCACTGTTGACCCTGCTTTGAGCAGTAGGCTGAACTAGAGACCTCTTGACCTCCCTTGCAACATGACTGAGACTTTGATATTTAGGATCTGGCATACAGTTATTTCATCATTTCTCACTCAAGATGTCAGTGCACTCTTGGCTCATAGCACCTCATTCTGACCACAGGTTGTGCAAGTGCATACATATGTCCATACATTTTTGCACACGTGGAAGCAGGAAATAAACACATCAACAAAAGAGCATAGAATGCCTTTGTTGTGTTGCAGGATTCATTTGGTGTGTTCTGTTACCCCCTAAAGCTGAAATGGTTCGGTCCTGGGATCCCCCTCTCCCCCTCCCCTGGAACCTCTCTCTCTGAGAGTGTCAATTCGTTCTCTCCTCCCCTGTTTCCCTGGTTACCTTCTGTCAATCCCTCCCCAAGTTCCTGTCCATCACCCACTGTCTCCTTCCCATATTCCAGAAAGTTCTCCTTTCTTCGGTGGGTGATTGGATCGGGAACAAGGGTCCCTCCCTGTCACATTCCCTACTGGCTAGCCGGCATGTTTCTCACGAGTTTGTTCACTCCCCAGTTCTCCCTTATTGGTCAATGTGTCGTGTTCCCACCCCCTTTATAAGCTGCTGTATTCCTCGCTTGAGGGTCCCTGGCAGCTGGTGCGCTGGAGTAATAAAGGCTCTGGATTTTACCCCTGGAAGGGTCCCTCTCTTCATTCTTCTACTTCGCCTGCCTGCTGCTCCCTGCTGCCCCTTGCTGAGGCGCTCCCGGGACGCCCCGGCGCATCTAGGGAGTGCCCCCCCCGGCTGTCGGCTGCCGTGCCTTCAGCTCAGCCGGTGCGACCTCCTCCCTGCCTGAGGGGGTAGAGAAACTCGGACAGCAGCACAGCATGCCTTGTTATTTCTTGTCATAAAGAAAAATTTTCATAACAGAGTTAGAAAGTTTCAGCAAATATTAAGTGGACAAGGTGCTGAGAGCACAGGAGTTAATTATTAGCTGTCTGAAGTCTGTTTGTTATAATTTACGTGCTACATTTCGTGGCTGTACTGCAATGATGCATATTTACATAATAGTATTCGAGAGTGTATGCTTAGCTGACAAAAAGATAAATGCTTGATCGTTTTTATATCTAAAGAGCTTTTCTACCAAGTAGGATGATTAAGCCATTTGAAAAAGAAATCTATTTTCTTTGAGATAGTTTTGATAACTCCTTTTTTCCTCCCCTAAGGACCTTTCAGAGGTGAAACCAAAGAGATGGTCACACTGATCATTTTAGATGATCCACAACAACAGGATAAAAAAAACGTATTATTATCAGCATGACCTGCACTGAAGGAAGGAGTCATACTCTGCCCAGCTTTGACCCTGTTATTCTGGTCTGTGACAATGCAGGAGGAGTTATTAGATTTCAGATAGCCTCAAGATCTCTTATTGATTGCAAAGACAGGTTCCTCTTCTTATTGACCACGTTCATTTTGTGTGTCATAAAGTCCACTATTTTTGCTTTCTTTGGATGAGAATTTATATAGGCTGCTTATTTCATTGTTCTGACAAGAGTGCCTCAGAATATCTACAGATATAGGAATAATGAGCTAGCAAGCACTTATTTCACTGTAGTTTAACTATCTTTCAGATATAACCCTAAGAACTCATCACAAGGACATTTTATGCTCCCTCACCTCACTTTCTTAAAATGAAGTTCCCACTTTGCAGGACTCACTTTTCAGAATTCTTTCATTTTGAGTCTTTTTAGGCATTTCTCAGATAATTACATGGAGTGGAATTAATCCAAAAGTTACATACCTTATCTAGGATAGTCATCTAAGGTTTCTCTCCTGACACTGGTGGGAGACTGGCATCTCCAAAGGGCAATTTCATACCATACAAAAATAAGTGTATAAAAGATTAGAAAAGGCATGAAATTAATTCTACAGTAATGTTAAATTTTGAGCTTGGATACGATTTCTACTGAATTCATATCATATCTATACCCTACATGAACTTCATCTATTGCTTCGTGTGTTAATTATTCTCATCTGTATTAAATATTCTGTATAACACTTCTGAAAATGATTAGGACAGGCCAATAACTAACACTAAGAGCTTATCATGGTTTATGAATGTCCTTTGGGACATTTTTCATTGGAAAATGTTGATTAATTGAAACTGATCCTTCAGTCCAGGATGGAATTTCTGGTAAAATGTACAAAAAGACAGCTACTCTTCTCAGAATAGCAAGTAGTCAAGTTGTAATACTAATTAAGTGTGGAAATCTTTTTCTTTAGGATGGGAACTTTATTCAATCTTTCCCATTCTAGGTATCTTACCTACTCCACTGGGATACAAGGTGATTTCATGGTCTAATGAATCTTTAATTAATGATAGAGATTTGGATAATTCCAGCAAAAAGTACTGAGGACAGCCAACAAGCTCACTGCTGATGTAGCTCATCTGGGTCTCCTGCATTTCTGTGAATTTCTTTGGGTATCAGACCTACTTGGAGATCCCTTAATTTTTTTCCTAATCTTCATTCCCCAAAGCAGTGAAACAAAAGTTCTTGTGGATCAGCTATATACAATCTTTCACATAAAAATTTGTTTTCTCCTCCAAAGGAATAGGGATACATGTTAAATCTTTAAAAATTAGGATTAAAAATAATTTCTAAACTTCTCAGACTTCACTTTTAAACTAAGAGATGGGTAAAATATGGTGTGATTTTTTTACAACAGAAAAGCATAATGAATAAGCTTGATTTAAAAGAAAGCCATTATTTTCAAGCATGTAATGAATACTTTCATAGTGAAATGATGGAAGGGAAGGGGTAGTCCCATAGGAGTTGATTAGAGCAAAACCAGATGCATTTGGTACAGGAAAGAGTGGCAGAGGATGAAATAAAGAAAGAATAAGGCATGTTATAAACAGCAATGGAGTGATTTTGCCTGAGTGAAGTTGATGAAACATGGGCCTGAGGCAGCAACCAGTCAGCAGAGAAGCTTTTCAGAATACAACCCATGAATTATCCTGTATCTTCCTGGGTGTCCGGTAACTGATTTTTGGTGAAATGTCATATCTTGTATATTTTCAATGATTTTTAAACAAATCAGCAAGCTCATCTCAGCATTTGGCATCAACATTGCAGACATTTCCAACTAAGCCACCCAATGTTCCCTTTCTGAAGAAAAATAGCTACAGTCTGGTTGCAATTCACCTGATCTATTTTCATCATATTATGAATCACACAGTAGAAAATTACAGTGATGGACTAGCTGGGAAGAGCATCCCTCTTAATTACAGCACTGCTTTTTTTTCTCTGCCTTTCCTCCACTGCCCAACATCTGTATCATAGGAAACCACTGATTGGTCCTTCCACTGAGCTCTCCCCTGATAGTGACATTTTTAAAATTCTTTATGCTTTAAATAATTTCAACTTTAAATCTTTATGGTTTCATGCAGTTCACATGAGTTGTACAGGCAGCTGTCAAGCTGATGAACCCTGATTTATTGCTGGCTTTTGATAGAGAAGGTTTCACTTTCACAAAGCCAGTTCTGGAATGGCCAGTGGATATAAGAACAAAATAATTGTTTGGGAATATCTATGAAAAAAACCTCATGCACTCCTTCTATCCAAGACAGTACCCTTTCAACATCTGAGACTTCTGAGTTACGCAAAGTAAATTCTGTGACCAGCAGTCTGACAGCTTGGCATCTATCCCGAAAATTTGCTTAAAAAATTCTCCCACTTCTATCAGAATTCCAGTATATTTCAGAGAGGTCTATGGTTTAGGAAATATTGACTTTGTGCCATTAAAAAAAAAAAATTAAAGTATTATTAAAGAATTTCTAAAATAATTAGATACAGTGGAAGAGAAGCTGGAAATTTTCAGGTCTTTGCAGAACAAAACGGAAGAGTGGGAGCAAGAAAGAGAAACATCTACATTCAAATCTGGTTTATCTGAAAGCAATTTAAACTCTTACTCTATGTTAAAAAGGAGGATAAGAAAGTTTAGGCAGTTATTTTGAGTAGCTGTCATGAATGTTATTTAGTGAACAGAGTCTTGACGATGATACATTGGAAGAACTCTGCATTCCACATCATTTAGGTTTGACAAAGAAGGGTGAAGTCACTTGCTAAAAATTTCAACCCACTCAAGAACACAAAGGATATAATGCGTTGCTATATTTTTTAGATAACTCCCATAACTGTGTGCTAAAAGATATATTTGCTTGATACACATAAATATATACTTTAAATAACATTGATCTGGTATCTTAAACTGCTTCTTTTTTCTATCACGCTTATTATATTGCATGAAAGATTATCAAAAATTAAGTGGCAGTCAAACCAGACAGAAGTACCACCGAGAAAAAAAATTATTACATCCTATATATGCATAGCTTCAAAGACATCAGAAATACAATGTACATTAAAAGAAAAAAAACAAGATGATATATTTAGAGAAAATAAATTTTAACATATATGTGAGTAATACATTTTCAGGCATTCTCTCCTGTGTCTTTAAGCTGAATTGGCTGTTTGCTTACATTTTTCAGAGAGTTTATTAATTAAGTACACTAGTAGAAACAATCCAAAAGATATGGAAACTTACAAAAGAGTTTTAGAATGTCATAAAACTTTTTATCTGCTAGATGGGACGTTACCCAGGGGAAATATACAAACAGAAAGGTGTAGTCCCGTCCAGTACTCCCTTCAATGACACAAAATTACCATCATTAACTTCATTTATCAGAGGATCAGGGTCAGAAAAAAAAGAGAGACTTGTGTCTAGCGCTACAGGTAAACAAATACGGATTCAAACTCTGTCCTTGAGCTGAACTTGAAATAACCAAACATGAAGATATCTCAAAGTCTGATGCATCCATTAAATTCTATGCTACATACTTTAATATCTATATAGCAAAATTTGTTCATCAGAGCCATAATTTTTGATTACTTTTTACATAGATAGTAGAGGAAAAAGTTTACAAGTGAGAAATAGCTCTTGTACTTTATAATATGAACTTTGAGACATTTGTACGTGTAGGCTTCAGTTTATACAGACACATTTTCTGTATTCTAATGGTATGCCTCAATGCTCAGGACTTTTTGAGGAATAAAAGAATTTCCTGTAATGTGCTAGATACAATCTTCCAATTTTTATGGGCTTGTGAAGCAAGCATTCATAGCAATGTCAACTTCCCTTTAGGGATTATTTATATTTAGTGTGAAAAGTCATTAAAATTTTCAGTCATTGGATTTTCCAATAAGCCAACACATCCTAATGATTAGTACCACTTCACATTTCTATTCCCTCTCTTTATCAAAGCTATGAAAAACATAGCATTATCCTGAAATTTGACATGCAGATATAGAGGAAATATTAATAAAGCAGTTGAGTAAACCACTTTCTTTATCAGACCACAAAGATATATTCAAGTCTAAGCATTAAACTGAGCTTCCTCCCATTTACTTATTGCGGAAAATAACTGATTATTAATTAAAGCCTTGTTTGCTCTGGAGATTTTCTGCACCAGTTGCCACCGTAAGTGGCTAAATAACAGAATCGTTGCAGCAAGTGTAGAGAGGGAAAGCTGATATTTGCATTAGAAGTGTTTACCCCTTTTTTCCCAGCCTGAATAGATCCAGCAGTGCAAACAGCTGCTTCATTTGATTACACTGAGGATTTCATGAGGGCAACTAGGCTGCTAGTCCCAAATAAAAAACCTAAGACCTCACCCCCTTGGGTTTCTGGCTTTGGTTTTTCCTTCTCACATCCCCTCACATATAGAAATATTATCATTCAAAAATTTAACAGGTGCATGAAAAATGGCAAGTGTTCTCTCAGGTGACTCCTTCTGCCTGTCGTGCATCTGCTGTCTGAACTCTCAAACTCCCTTGCTGTTCAGCTTCTCAAGCATCTGTCATTTGACTTCCCAACCTTACCATTAGACTTCTTCGATGTTAGATTTTTTTCTAGCATAGATGTTTCTCAAATGTTATCTCTGCCCACAATAGAGACTGCAAGGCAAAATAATTGCAAGTAAATATTTCCTCTTTTAATTTTCTGTAAATAACACATACTATTAATGTTAATTTTATGCCAAGGTGCTCCTTAGATTCCACATATTTTAGCTGCTTCGTGGGGGATCAGACTAAGTGTGCAAAAGATTGGGTCTGTACAAGCAATTCCTCTTCACTGTGAGGGTGCTGAGACACTGGCACAGGTTGCCCAGAGAAGCTGTGGGTGCCTCATCCCTGGCAGTGTCCAAGGCCAGGTTGGATGAGGCTTTGGCCAGCCTGGTCAGGTGGACAGTGTCTCTCACCATGGCAGGGGGTTTGAACGAGATCATCTTCAAGGTGCCTTCCAACCCAAATCATTCTATGATTACATGATTCTTAATCCTGAAAGCACTTAGCTACTTATTGTACCACAAATATTTGTGTTCATGCTCTGTTTTTTAAGAATTATTGATTGATTTTGGCTTCCTAGCAAACAAAACCAGCACTGTAGAGGCATCTAAGTTTGTACTACAGCAGCTACATAAAGAAGTCACATTATCAGAAGTGACAGAAAATTCTCTGAATTTTGTGGAAACTATAGACCTCCATCAGTTTTGAAAAATATGTCTTTTTTACTGAAGTGGTGAACTATGGTATTTAATCTATATGCAATCTAAATGACAGCTAATGGGAGGGAAGATTTGCTGTAAAGACCTTACACGCTCTGCTTTGCTAACATGGTCAAGTTGTTCACTGTTGCTGTTTCAGCAGTGGCTGAAAGGGTCCAAAGTCTGAGCTCATAAATGCACCTAGAAAGAGAAACACTCATTGCCCAAAATTCAGACACAGAACTAAGGTACAGTGCAGAACATAAAGTTGTACAGGCATCATCCAAAGGAGTTTCACAGCCTATGGATGAGGAGGCAGAGATGTACCAAGTGGTACATTTGTTCTGTCTAGTATTTGATATTCCTCTGCAAAATTATGTTCCTGGGTTCTGATTTCCTGCATAAAACAGGCATGAATTTCACTGGATCCATTTCTATGAAAGGATGAGGCCATTCAGTAGGTAAAGCTGTGATTTGAAAGTCAATAAAGACTGCTGCTGATAAAGCTTATAGCTGATAGAAAGAGGGGAAAAGATTTAACAGTGGTGATGTAGAAATAAGTTATTTAGATAACTTTCTACTGTGACTTGTTCCATGTAACAAAATTCTGTCAGAATAAATGAAGGTAGTTTGGGTGGTATATCCACATATATTAAACACACATATAAATGAGTAGAAACCTTCCCACAAATACAGCTTAAGGTCTAAAAACTAGTGCCTCATGACTGAATAAACCAGTCACCTTCCCTATAACTAGACTGGAGAAATGAGAAAAATGTGGATAATTATGCTATGGGGAAAAGAATAAATTCTTTGGATGCATCTAAACCATCTTTCAAGAGCACCATGAAGTTTCTTTCATGGCTATTCAAAAGACATAAAAAGAGGTTCTGCTTATGGCCACTGCCCAGGCTGCTGGTTTAATACATTGTAAACATAGATCTTGAGTATTAGTTATGAAATGAAACTTTTAGATGTGCTGAATCATACTGTACTGACAACAAAGTCACAGGACAGAATCAGAATCACACACTGGTAAAGACCTCTAAGATAATTGAGATAGATCACCAACTGCTAAATCATCACCAGCTCCAGCACTAAACCATTTCTATGAGTGCAATATTTCCCCAAGTGCAACAAGTGCCTCCAGGAATGATGACTCTGGGCAACCTACCTGCTCCCATGCCTGGCAACTGTTTCCATTATGTTTTTCCTAATACCCAGTCTAAACTATTCCTGGGGAAATTTCCTCTCATCCTAACACCAGTTGCCTGGGATAAGGTAGCAACCCCCACCTGGCTACAACTGCCTTTCAGGGAATTGTAGATAGCAACAAGATCACCCCGAACCTCCTTTTCTCCAGGCTAAACATGCCCAGATCCTTCACCTGCTCCTTATCAGACTTGAGCTCCAGACTTTTCAACAGCTCTGTTGCCCTTCTCTGGACATGCTCCAGCACCTCAATGTCTTTCTTGTTGTGAGGAGCCAAAACTGGACACAGGACTTGTGGTGTGGCCTCACCATTGCTGAGTACAGGGTGAGAATCACTGCCCTGGTCCTGCTGCCATGCTATTTCTGTACAAGCAAGGCTGTCATGGGCTTTCTGGACCACCTGGGCACACTGGCTCATGTTCAGCTGCTGTCAAGCAGCACCCTAAGGGCCTTTTCCAACTGACAGCTTTCCAGCCACTCTTCCTCAGCCTGAAGCACTGCCTGGGGTTGTTGAGGCCCTAGTGCAGAACTCAGCATTTCACCCTGTTGAATCTCACATTGGTGGTCTTGGCCCATTGATTCAGCCTGTCCTAATCCCCCTGCAGAGCCTTCCCACCCTCCAGCAGACCAACATTCCCACACAACTTGGTGTCATCTGCAAACTGACTGAGGGTGCACTTGATCGATCCGCCATCCATGTGGTTGATAAAGATATTAAAAAGATATTTAAAGACATTAAAGATATCAGTAGTGTCCCTGGTATTGAGACTTGGGGAAACCCTCTAGTGACTGGCCCCCAGCTGGACTTAGTTCCATTTGCCAGCACTCTCTGTACCAGACCATATGGCCCAGTTTTTAAGCCAAAAAGCAGTACACCAGTCCAAGCCATGGGCTGCCAGTTTCTTAAGGAGAATGCTGTGGGAAATGCTGTCAAAGGCTTTACTAAAGTCCAGGTAGATATATCCATAGCCTTTCTCTCATCCAATAAGCAGGTCACTTTGTCACAGACCAACATCATGTCGGTAAAGTAGGACCTGCATTTCACAAACCTATGCTGGCTGGGCCTGATCCCCTGGTTGTCTTGCACATGATGTGTTGGCAGTCCAAATGATCTGCATCTTGAAGAATTTTTCAAAAAATAAGTCTTTGTTCAATAGGTATAGCAGCCCTAAGACTTTGCAACAAGATTTGATTGCCATCAGTGTAAAAAAAATATTTAACTTTCAATACTTCGAGGAAGTTAGAAAGACAAAAAATGCAACTGTGACATTTGAGGAAATGAAAAGTCAACATATAACAATGTAAATCACACATAGCAAATACAGCTATAATAAACATACCTTTATCCATCTCAGATACAATGACAAATACTTCTAAAATTCAAATTATATTTTACAGCCTAAGTAAATATTAAAAGGCCGCCAAATCTGCTAGCATAAATCCCCGTGACCTCGCAAGTTTTCACCACATGTATTAAATGAAATGAGAATGAACCGTGAAGGCATTTTTGTTCTCTGGAGAAACACACAGGTAAGAAGAGATAGCTTTACCAGCTGCTTTCAGCAGGGCTGCATTTCTAAAACACCTCTGGAACTGTGGCTTTGTCTTCCGGTGAGTTTCACATTATTTTAGTGTTAAAGTTATAGGAATGGTCATAAATTATTTGCAAGGCGATTGCACCTGAAGTGCAGTAATGCCACTAATAAAATACCAAACACAGCCCCTCAAAGATCGTGTAGTTTAGAGAAAAAAGCCCACTACAAGAATAACTTATCCTTGGACAGTTGCTGTGTGGTCACTGTTGCAGAGTGTGTCACTTGCCTCAGATGGCTCAGCTGTGGCTTTGCAGACCACACTAGGGAACACACTTAGCATCTAGGGCCAGGTTGGACAAAGCTCAGAGCAAGGTGATCTAGCAGAAAAGATCCCTGATTGTTGCATGGTGTTTGGTCTAGATGATCTGTAAGCATCTCTTCATACCCAAATTATTCTCTGATTTTGCGTTTCTATGTTAGCTATCCTCGGTGATGGCGTGTGATACATCCACTTTCTATGCAAGGCAGTGGGACTTTTCAGTGAGAGGTGCATGCAGTGCTACTGGGGCAAGAGCGTACCCAAGTGACTCCACAGAAACATCTGAAGGTCTTCACAGTTCATATTCTACTTTTCCGCCGTCATTTTTTCCCTCAGGCCATCAGATCACTTCCATTACTGTTAGTAATCTCAGTCTGTCCCTGTTAATAATGTCTGAGCAAACATTGCAGAACTGCAGCAGTAATCAGTGTTTCAAACTGTAACCCTGACTACACCACATACTGAGGCTTAAAATTTCTTTTTCTCTGATAATTTAAAGCTTTATGTTTAATATTTATTGCAATGCATATTCTCAGGAGATGACAGCGGATGCATGATAAATATGTTATCTCCCCCTGAAACAAACAGACATCCGTCTATCCAGAAGACAGTGCTTGCCAGCTGTGCATATATAAAGAGTAAATGTAAAACCAGCTGTTCTGTCAGTTCATCCCACATAGTGAGGTTGTCACTGTAATCACTTTGGCTGGGAAAATTTCCAGTCATCTCACTGCTGCTCCTCATGAATCACACTTGTCAGGAAAACATCAGAGTCTTTTATATGGTATTTGGTTATTTTTGGGATGAATGCTATGAGTGTATTTAGGGCAATTATTTTCAGGAATTGAGAGAAATCAATTGATAACACTAAAAAACATATGTCTGTCTCTCCACTGAAGCATCAGACTTGATGTTTGAATAAAAGTATAGAGTTATCCTTCCGGTGCACTCCATCAAAACAAGCTCCAACAATAAAACTTCATACAGTTTCCTGAATTTATGAAAAATTGACAGGTTGGAACAGTTCTGAGAAATGCAGCAGTGGGGACTGGTCAGAGATCCAGAAAATATTGCTCAGAGGAGAAATCTGAACAAATGGTGCTGTTAAGGGAAAAGGGAAAAATGACTGAAGACATGAGAACAAATTTCAAATAGTTTGAAGTGTGGCACAAAAAAATCAAGGCAACTATTTGGTCTTGTTTAAATTTCATGGATCAACTGTGGCAGTAAAGATTCAAGATAGATATTAAGGGAAAATTTCTGTGGATTAGGACAAATGTATTTAAATTAAATTTAAGCATATGCTATGTGTCAAAATACTTGGATAGAATCCCATGACATCTATTTGTAAAAATTCTTTAATTCTTTTCAGAGCATTATACATAAAGATATACATTATAGATTTTATAAATATACAACAGTATGGAAATAATACTTCTGTGGAAAAATAAGAGGTACATAATGTGGCTCTGTGGCTCTCTGTTAGTACTGCTAACCTATAGAGAATGGGGGGACAAACTGCATTGTTAACTGAAACCAGAAGTTTTGATTATGCACAGGTACAGCAATGCCAGGGAAAACAAGTGAGTGGTGCCTTCTTCTGGGATTAGTGATGTCAAATGTGCCAAGTCCAATTTTTCATTGATGCTTTACCTGCTAAAGAGGATTTTCTACATCCTACAATAGTACCTGGCCTGTGAATTGCACAATATCAGAGTGATTTTCTCCTCCTAACTTTTCAGCATTTAAACTCTTTTCCAAAGGATCTTTGATTAAAACTGAAATATCTTTGATGAAATAGCACATTTTGATGGGATTTTTAAAGGGAAAGTGGCTTCAGTAGAACACATTTTTCTAAAGTATTCGACATGAGATATGGTTGAGAATGTTTCTTTAACCAGCTACTATTTCTTGTTCTAAAACAAAATATTTCTGCCTGTAAGGTCCAGGGTCTGCACCTGAAAATATCAGGTTTAGGAACAAAAGTCTATTTCATTGTGGTTTGACTTTCAGATTATATGTATATTAATTGGCTATTACAGCTCTGTGCTTGATAATGTAGATGAACAGGTGATCTGTATGAGTTCTGAGATTATCGAGACAAATTCAAAAGCACTGAGTCATTACCACTGTATTTAGCCAATGTTTTCTAATATAAATTGTTGTGATAATATGTTCTCCAGGAAATATCAACATTTTGCATCCATTTGGTTTGAACATTTTTGAAACGAGGAAGTGTCTTGGCAAAGCGAAATTCTGTTTTTACCATAATCACAGATTATGAAATTGGGGCTCAGCTGCACTATTCAGAGCTGTACCTTCTCAAAGCTCAAGGATAGATTTATTCTCCATAGTAAAATGCTACAGGATATGAAGAAAAATGGGTTATGAATACCAGAAAAAAATCTATACATTTAAATTAACTGTAGTTCTGATTAGTCTCATTACAGACACAGGTATTTTTGGATGTCAGTTTCTGATTTTCTCTGACCCATACAAGCCAGTCATAAGAAAAAGCTAAATAACTAAAAATTTATTAATAATTTTTTTCATCATTTTGCCAGTCCCTCTGCCCTTTGAATTAAGTCTCGTCTTAAAATACGATTTACCTGGATTTGTCATCATTGACTTCTGCAATATAAATTATTCCTCTGGGATTCTTTAAATTCGTCTTAGTGTGACATTTCTACTGTGCACACAATCAGGCAAGAATGTGGTTTAATTTGTTTGCATTCATGTATGTGCACATCTGCCCACTCAGACACAGTTTCAAATTTTACATGGTTAGGAAGAAAAAGGTGCATGAGGGAGGAATCATGTGGAACAAAGACAGGGAAGCACCTAACAGAGTCATGGACAAGGCTTTAGGAGATTATTCCTTTCATAGATATTGCTGTGGTACTTCACAGGAGAAACTTTGATCTGCTGGGAACAGGGGCTGATGTAGAAAACTGGGCTATGCAAACTCTGTAGAATCTGAGCTGAGCCATGAAGTTTGCTTTATAGTTATTGGATTCAAGCAAACAACTTCAGGCCTTCTTGGGGGACAGTTAAATCTAAAAAGACAAAAAAAAATCTTCCCCAACTTACTAACCATCCTATCTAACTGGAAACTTCACCCCCACCTTCTAGACTAGTTGCCATTTTAGAAGTCTGTGCGAACTGTATGTGGCCCAATTTTTGCCATTATACTGGAATGTAGATACAGAAAAGGAAACAGCCAGCTCTGGGACAGGGATCCAGAGATATCCTGATGAAGTCAACCAAAATTTACCAAGATGGCCAGTTTGCTGTTCATACCAAGAACTATGCTAGGAGTAAAAATTTTAGGTATTCTTTCCAAATAATTAAATAATTGAAAAGATCAGCACTTTCCATTATGATTTGGAGTGTTGTCACAAATTGATATTAGTGGATTGATTTCCACAGTCATACCCCACCAGGTAGAAATGCAGTGCATACCTGCAAAAACACAAAAGAGAGGAAGGTTGAATGCCCTTACAAACTCGGTGATGTCACTCATATGTTTCATGCCACTTTTTTCCAAATCCTATATTATTTTTCTTTTTTCTTCTTCTTTTTTTAAATGAGGTTGTCTGGCTATACTTATGCCCTTAAGACCAACGGAGCCTCTGTGAAGCCAAAGAGCTTCAAAAGTTCAAGATGTGGCAAGCAAAGACAGGATGAGATTCAGGAAGGAGATCGGAGTCTGTAGATTGGCAGAGTGCCTGAAAAACTGCTGAGAGAAGCAAAAACAGATAAATCAGGAAAAAAAAATCCCTGATAGTCATTGAAGATTTTGGGGCAACCAGAAATTCAAACTGGTAATAAATTAGTTTTGAAGAAAAGTAGTGCTCTGCAAGGCCACAACAAATAAGTGGTGTGTCTATGAACTTTTGTTCACTTCCCTCTCATAGTCAACTGTTCAGTCACTGAAAGTTTTACAGAAGCTAGCTCTTCTAGTTATTGTCCAAACTTGATCAAACTTTAGCGATTACAAACTCCCTTCTGCTTTGGATATGCTCTTTAATAAGAAAAAAAAATATTTAGGTAGATATTTAGGTAGATTCTTGTATTTAGGTAGAATCTTGTTCCAAACCTGTTTATACATTTCTGTATTAACTTCTGTATTTCTGTATTAACTTCTAAGTATTTAACTTCTAAAAAATCCTATGGCAAAGATAACCACAGTTTAGCTGAGCATTACATTCACTTAATCACCAGCACTCTTGATCTTAAAGGCTCTATCACCTTTTTCAGCCCTCTCCTTTTTTCTCATGTGTGGAAACTACACATACAATTGTCATTGTAGACACCATCTTTAGCTTTTCATAAATCAATATACAACATGTTCAAAGAAGGATTTTCAGGACTGCAGGAAGTATTGACGATATAGGAATATTATGGACAAATGCCTTCACATAAAGATGTTTTCTATTTTGGATAAATTGCTGTAATAACTTTATAAAACTAGTCTGTCTTATTTATTTCTGTGAATATAACAAGTTCAAGAAGTGCTAATTAAATTATTGCAGTCAACAGTGAATTGGTAACAAAAATATCAGTGATATAAATAAGTCGGCAATGAGGATTTTCCTACTTCAGAAGTCAGAATAAATGCTCTCTTGATGGAAGTTGACAAAAATGTTAATGATTAACTGGGGAAGAAGAACTTTGTGTTAGCTAGAATAGGTTCCTATTATAAAAATTAAAAGAAATGTGGTAAAATAGCCTCAGGTATTCTGGGGGGACACAGTTTGCTAAAACATTTTGCGTTACCTGACCTCAGGGAAAGCATTCATTTAGTCAAGGAGAGCTTTGCTGTACACTTTGCCAGACTTCTTGCCTATTGTACACATAAGTAGGTTTCATGACATGCCAATAAAAATTATAGTCAAGACAAAAGCAATAGCTTTAGCATTCCATGGTACAATTCACTATATAAATGGATATAACAAGTCCCACAAAGCTTCTGTTGACTTCAGTCATTAGGATTTCTAAGGTCTGATTATTGCTGTGCTGAGAAATTTAAATTTAAATAAAGAAGTATGTAAGAGTATTATTTAATCAGAACAATGAGGAGACACCAAGATTTTTTTTTTTTTAATGGAGGGAATGGATGTAGTGACATGCAGGACTGGAAGTTCATTTTAGAAGTACTGTCTTACTACTGTCAAATATTGCATAAAACTCAACCTAGGCTGGAAAAACTGTGTGCAGTTTCAAATTCCTTACAGACCCACAGCTGCAGGATCAGGCTGATTGCTTTCACGCATTGATTTCCATGCTCAGATTCATTGATTCATCTCTCCAAAGGAGAATGACTTTTCTAAAACTGGTTCTGTTAAACCAACATGAGCAATTGTCAGTTATCAAAACATGTTCCATATAATATTAACATAATATATATTAATATATTTACATCACCAGCTTATTTATAGCTGGATTTTGACCGTGTTTCCTGGAGGGAGGGAGGGAGGGAGGTGCTGTCGGAATGATGGGAGGAAGGAAGGAAGGAAGGAAGGAAGGAAGGAAGGAAGGAAGGAAGGAAATGCTGTCTCTATCAGAAAAAAACAATTTGGAAAAGACTGTACAAATGATCATGGTCTTTGGTCTGTGAAAGGTCCACATATAGAGAGATCTTTGGTTGCAAAACTCTAAAGAAACACATAAATATATGCAGCAGAGCCAACAGTGGGATGGAGGCTCCTTTAAGAATAATATATTCCCTTCTTGTAAAGGTCAGCTTGTCTCTGCTCTTCCCAGCCAGCTCTGGAGAGCTCAAGCTTGGCTTCATGTGTTATCAAAAAAGCTTTCCAGAGCATTTTCCCCATGCAAGGAAAAAAAGCAGCAACAATGCTAACTGAATAATGCTAACTGAAATAAACTGTCACAAGCAATGAAATGCTCATTAACTCTAATTGCCAGTACTTTCACTTTTCATGATATCCATGAAACATAAATCAAGGGAATCAAAAACTTTAACAAACCTACTAAGAAATCCATACATTTTGAAACCCCCTTCCCCCTTCAGACAATGCAAGCAGCACAAAATGAAATCCTTGCTGTGTTTCTGTGTAAAGAAAAAGGCAAGAAACATCTGGCCTCTGCTGACCTCCTCACCTCCATTAAGCACTGGCTCCATAAGAAATGTGTAAGTAGCTCTGTCCTGTATGAGGTGGTGGAAATTGCTAGCTTGGAATACACACAGCACACTTTGTTTTCTGGTTCTGTATCTGGCTTATTCCAGCCTAATGAAATCAGCCAAAAATTGATTTTCTTAACTATATTACATTGTAATCTGCAAGGGAGGTAGGTCAGGTTCTCTTCCATTGCTCAGTCATCTGTTAATCAGTTTTCTTAATAGGAAAGGTGCTTGAGTGGCACTAGTGGAAGAGATGGTAAAATGCATTCCTAGGAAACTGGACCTCTCCCTGCCAGCACTAAAAGCAACTGATAATCTAACAGGCAGAGAGAAACACCTGGTCTAATACTCACAGAACAATCCCAGGGCAGAAATCATTTGGTTTGTTGCTATTTCTTCTTTTGTGGCCCTAAACAATTTTTTTCATCTCTGTCTGCCTGGTTTTTTTCAGGCCCTCACTTCTTCCTCTAATTACTTTTCAAAACCAATAAGCTTTCCCACCTCAGGTTTTGTAGCAACTACCACAGGTAACAGGATCCCAGGTTTTTTTTGGGTTTTTTTTCGTTTTTTTTTTAAGCAATCCAATAAATTTAGAGTAATTAACACCAGCAAAAGATGGTCTGGGTATAAATCTAAATCTGGATTCTGGTCAGATTGAAAAAGACTTTCATGTGACAAATACTCATGAAAAGAAGTAAGATGATGGTCATATAAAATATTTCAAATCATTAGAAAATTATTCAAGGACTCTAAATAATGTCATTTTCATACAGCTTTCACATGTTTTTTACTTTGGACATCTGTTTTATAATTACAGTACAATTGCAAATTTCATTTTGTTAAAAGCATTGGCAGATATTAAAACCCATTTAATAAACAAACCAGCTTACACCTGGGAAGTACTAATGTCCCATTTCAAAAGAAACCTGACACATTTTGAGGAAACCATGAATTTCTCACAATATCTGAATGACTCAGTTCTTCTAGAACAACATACACATTTTCTAAGGAAATTTTTATTCATATTTATGTGAGGGCTACAGTTTATAAGTGTACAGTTTTAGCAGAAGAGGCAGATTTTTCTGGTAGTATGAAGAGCTAGATGCCATCATCCTAACTTGTGTACTTGGAGGGCATCTATCTTACAGAACCACAGAATGATTTGTGCTGGAAGGGCCCTTAAAGATCATCCAGTACCAAGCTGCTGCCATGGGCAGGACAGCTTCCACTAGACCAGGTTGATCCTGAGACCATTTTTCTCTAGAGAACTTAAATTGTTTTAGTAGGTCAAATTTAGTTGCTTAAATTGGGTGAGTGAAGAAATCATTCCATGCTTTTCTGGTTACTACATGTGTCCATGCTAGATGTGTTCAGCCACCCAGAGTGCTAAGCTTTATGTACTAAAAAGGGAGGTAAAATCCCATGCTAAGCTTTATGTACTAAAAAGGGAGGTAAAATCCCATGCCCAAAAAGCCTACAGTCAAAACAGAGGAGAGAGAGACTTGATGGAAAGGAGAGAGAAGTATGGAGGATGCCATGAATTCAAATAACTGGTTAGGTGTGGG
The DNA here is from genome assembly GCF_017590055.1 of Onychostruthus taczanowskii. Taxonomy (NCBI): domain Eukaryota; kingdom Metazoa; phylum Chordata; class Aves; order Passeriformes; family Passeridae; genus Onychostruthus; species Onychostruthus taczanowskii. The sequence continues at coordinate 2,914,293 of NW_024497629.1, forward strand.
GCTGGAAATACAATCACAGCTAGAAAGTCTTAGTCCAGTCACAGGGTCTGCAGACCACACTTCCATTAACAGCTTAAGCACAGTGCTAGACACAAAAGGGAGAGAGCACACCAATGGCAGTGAAAAACCTAGAATGAGACCCTCTACCTTGGCACTCCCAGAGATGGGATCAGCCTGGGAATAAGACAGAGAAGCACACATCCTTGACTGACTGCACAATCCAAGCTGTCATCCTGTTATGAACACGAAAATGTTTCATTTTTTAAACTTTGGGTTCTGATATTTTATGGTAAACTAAGATTCCAATTTATCATATGCAAAAATACATAACAAGGCTTATTTATATTGTTAATAACTCCTAAGCAGCATACTTTTTCATTTTCCTGCAGAAAAGCTACTTGCTTTATAAAGTAAAAAACCAAAAAATACAAATCTTCTGCTCAGGATTGTCTAGAAGCAATCTGCATTCAGTGATTGGATTATGTACTAACAGCATTACTTATCCCCATCTGAGAGGTACCCTACAGGGAAAAGCTCCAGAGAAAGACACTGCATTAAGGGAAGATTTGGAAGTCTGATTGCACTCTGTTTCCGTCTCTCTGCAGGGCTGGCTGTCAGTGGCATTCAGAGCCGTGCAGCAGAAGAGGAAAAACAACTCTTTCTTCAGCATTGTGAGTCATGGGTGATTGAAAGCATCTTTACCCCAGTTCAAGGTCTGACCAGGGGATGTGATCCAGAGTTCACTGAGAATTTGCTTTGTCTTCATACAAATTCAGCTATGGCCTGCACCTTTTAGTGGGAAACTGATTATTTTACAGTATCATGAAACTAAAGTAATAAAGTGTGTAAATCTTACAGGGAAGGTGCAGTTCATAACCATAAACATTCTCTCAAGCAGTGAATCTGGATCCAGATGGTATACAATATTAAACCAGAGTGTCTGGATCCAGATGGTATACAATATTCAACTAGTGATATCTCTCTAAGCACACTTTAAAATAATTAATATTACCATGGATTTCCTCCAGACTTCTTCCTTATCATGAATATAGATCAGTATGTTCCCTTTGGAGGGGAAAATTGCAAAGTTTTCTATATTAACTGCTAACATATTTATTTTCATCATCCAGTGATCTAGTAGGTCATGGCTTGAATTCTAAGGGTGGGAGACAGGCAGATTTCAACAGTTTGACACTGAATAGCTTCATGGAATAGTTTCTCAAACGTGGGATAGTTTCACCAAATGTCTCCAGAATTTCTGTGGCAGTGTTGTGAGTCTCTGGAAGAACCACCTACAGCCAAAAATTACAGAATTTAAATTAACTTATGAATGTGTAGACAAATTTTGTGTGTAAACACACAAAAATACACAAAAATGCATCTAGTCACACCTGAGTTTCAATTTATTCAAAACTACAGCTTGGAATAGAAGAAAATCACAATCCCAAGCTAGAAAGATTTTGATTCTCCTGACAATACTTTTTAAATTTTTGTTTGTTTGTTTGAATATAGGGTTAAAAATTGGAAAACAGCCGATTATCAGAATTCAATCTAATTTTCCACCAAAATGTTTAATCCACATGGACAGGAAATAGCTCCATTGCTTGCAAAAGGTAGGAGCAATTTAAAAATCTTCAGTCTTTTTATACCACATATCACAGAGAAGCAGCTGGATGGAAAAACTAGAAGACAAAGAATGCAAATACATCTACAAATTAAAACCAATGCGTTTTTGTCAACACAAATTATTGCTCATAAAGCAGGGAGATTGGTGTCTATTTTAACATTTGAGGGTCAGGATGTTCAGAAGTATCATATAATTCAATCTCAGTAAAGGAAATGCAGTAACTGAATATCTGCCCTTTGGATTTCACATGCATAATTTGTTTATTATTTTCCTTCATGTGAAATGAAATTAGTATGGAACACTTTTTGCCCTTTGTGTATGAAAAACTGTGTAGTGCTTTCCACTGTTGAGCACTGGTACTTGAATAGTTTATATTCAAGTGTTTTAATGCTTAAAAGGCTCTATCACCCTAAGGGACATCTGAATAAGATTTTGTTTTGCTCAATCAGTATCTTCCTATATTTACAAACAGATTAAGGTCTTAGTGGTCACAAGTCACAATTACCACATCTGTGCCTTTTTTTTTTCCATTAATATGTTTTCAAGTTTTTCTGTCAGTCAAGACTAGAACAATATAATTTAGAAAGATTCAAATATGACATATTTTTAAATAACTTGGCACCACTGTTTACCATATTATACAATGTATTAAATTTTGATTTTAATTTTTTTAAAAATTGAGTTTTATTGTTAACTATGCCATTTACTTGGTTTTGAATCTGGAAAATTCATTTTATCTTAATTTTCTCTTACTATTGAGTCCTGAGTAAAGATTGCTGAATGTCCCCAAGAGCTTCTACTGTCACTGTCATCAGAGCAACAATAAAAACACCACAATATAAAAATACCTCCAAAAAGCTGAAGTGAGAATTTATCTATTGTACTTAGACAACTGATAGAAATTTTCTTTGTCTCTGCAGTCTTACAACTTTGCAAACTACCCTAGAATGTGTTTCAAAGGAAAACAAACAAAACAAAATAAAACAAAACAAAACAAAACAAAACCACCTCATACAGATTACAATATGAGAAGGTAATATTACTAAAATGTTAGGTATCTACAGAAAAGGAAATTATAGTCTTTCTGATTGATGCAGCCTTTCACAGGGTCATCTAAAGATTTCAAAACAATGAAGACAAGTGCCAGAATATTTTGAATTAATCTTAATGGTGTTAGCAGTGATAGAAAATTATCTTGTTTCCAAAGTCAGAAATAAATTCAACCAGCTGAAAAGTCATTTGCTTTTTCATATTTTCATTTTTTCCATGTACCTACTCCTTGTCCTTCACCTTGTTATGTCTCACTGATGAATATAAACCTAAAAAAAAAAAAAATCTGCATTTTTTATTCACATACTTTGTTTCTTTTAAGGTACCCATTCTTCACAGACTGAGATAAGGAAGTTGAAGACTATACTTCACACTAACAGATAGTATGTTTTGATACTGGTTTATCATGACCTGCATTTCTTTAAGAGCACCTCCAAACTTTTCATAGTTTTGGTATCAACTCCAAACTCCAGACTTCCATTTTACTCTCTTGCTGTTCTGTTATCAAATATAGACCTTGAATGAGCTTGAGGAAGGAATACTGCATTTTGATGTTTGTGCTGGAAACCTGTAACAGAGTATGGCATAAATGCATCTCACCTTGCTGCATGCAAAAAAATTGGAATTTGTCTGGTCACATGGTGGAGAAAGGGCCATGATGTGTCTCTGCACACCTCCCCAGCTATGGGAGAGCCACTGAGCATGGGGTGGCAGAAGGAGGCCCTGGTCATTGGTTGAGACTGAGAGCTGTGCCCTGGGTGTGATGGCCCCTGAGAGGGAACAGAACCAAAAGCCAAACGGGAACACGCCGGGAGCAGCTCGGCATGCCCGTGGATGTCCCAGCCAGCACATGTCCGTTCACCTGCCTTCCAGACTCTGCTGTGAATTTTCTAGGCCAAACGGAAGAGTCAGAGTCCCAGACTGTACCACATAAAAAATGGAAGGCACTGAGGAGCCCTTAGGGGCTTTCTGTTATTGCAATTGACATGAATGCCCTGGTGTTGGTTGCAGCCACTGACTGGATGAATGCTAACAGACTTGCATATTTCTTTTTCAAGCTCATGGCAGTAAATGGGAGAAAGGGACATTTTTGCTTGCTTGCCAGCTCCTCAGGGAAGCACAGAGATCATCACAATATGCAAGAGATCAGCACCATTCATTACTGCTGGATAATGCCTGCCAATGATTCATCCACTATGCCTAAGCTTCAAAATCCCATAGGTCAATCCTGCAGCACTATCATTGAACAGCTCCCATTATCCAACCCATTATGGTGTGCCACAGTTTGGCATAAATAGAACCCCCTAGTGTTTGGTCCAGCCAGATAAAATCTTCATATCCTCTCCTGTTCTTTTTGTAATTTAGGGCTGGGTTTTTTGGTGTTTTTTATATACACAGCTCGGTATAGGTCACTGATTACTGAAAAATGTAAGTTCACATTTCTTGGAAGTTTAACGTTGAAATTAACATAGTCTAACAACTATCTCTCATTATCAAAGTCACTTGCAGGAGATATAACAGCAAATTTTTCCCTCTGGTTTCCCATTAGTGTGCTCCTATAATGCAATGTAACAAATGCAGAAAAGTTTACCTTCATGTAGCCTTTTTTCTTTTTTTTTTTTTAAAGCCTGAAAGTTTTATCCTTCCAATTCAGATTGTCAGCTGAATTCATTCAGTGATGATCAGAGCATGAGTGACATTATGTGCCTATTAGTGATGTCCTGCGCTTCTCTTATCCATCCATTCCTTAGATGACATTCATTGGTGTAATTACACCAGAGACTGGAATGGCATGGATATATTTTAGCTAAGGATCCACCCTACTGAATATACTTGAAGATTGGCATTTTCAGTTAATATATTATTTCAAAGAATACAGGGCACATTTTCTTAAACTGGCATTGAAAATTCTCTTAAATAATAGGACTCTTAGTGTAACATTGACTTATGCTGGAAAAAGACTGATTTAATCAAACTATATCTAAGTCCTACCCGTCTTGCATCTCATTATGCTTTAGAATATATTTTTGTATTCCCCATACTCTGCCCCTTCTTAGGATTCAGGTAGAAAATAACGAGCTTTAGCAGGAGGTAGGGGTTTAAACCTCTTCTGATCTTGAAGAGGTAGAAACAGAACAAATGAGCCCCTCTGATGTGAGCTGTGATCTGTGGGGGTACAAGCAGAGCTCTGGGCAAGGGATTGCTTCTATACCCTCGGTTTGAGGAACGTGATACACGCAGGAGCACCCACTCTTTCCACATTTGTTTGCCTGATTTTGATGAGACACACAATGAAACGGCACAGCCAAGGAAAGACAGAAAGCTTTGCCCATGGCAGTTTTGCACCTAAGCCAGCTGTAGCAAATTATATCCTATCAGACAGCAGAAAGGCAGCAGCAAATGCCATGAGCTAAAGATGTCAGCACAGACCATTCAGAGCTTGAACTGAAGCCCACTGCAGACTTTAACATGTCAGCAAAAGGCTTTGGAATTCCCTGATGAACACAGAACCTGCGTAAGGATTTGTCCTTCAACTGGCTCCCTTCTTTTCCCAGCTGACAACAGCCTAAGAGGAGAAGTACACTCTCAGAAAAACAGTGTCAGGTGCCACAGCTACCTCCAACTCTGAAAGGATATAATATAACAAAGCACTTTATAAACACAACATTTCAACACCTCTTTTGCCCAAATCTGTCCCGCTGTAGGGGGTCTTGCCATTTTTAGATTCATCCTGGCCATAACCCATAGCCAGTTTTTAGACAAAAAATTTCAGGCCTTCAAACAGCTCCTTAGTGAGCATCACTTTGGCACACACAGATTCACAGCATTTTAGAATTTGGTTTCACAAAACTCTGTCATGATACAATGCCTGTTTAGCAAAGTTTTTGAAACATTATGTGATCATTATGCATTTTTTGCAAGTAGAGAAAAACCAAGAAACACATCACCCAAGATGGTGAAGTTCTGGTAAAGTTTCTTCAGTTGAAACGTGAGTTGGCAAATGAGTAAAGACAATTTTAGACACTTTTAATCTGGAAAAAGATTATGTCAATTTGACTCCATCTATGCCATGTTGAAAGAGGACTAAGCTGTTACATTCCCTTGCACTTTGCCAAGGACTAACTTTGAGATCTATGAGAGCTACCACAGCTCAGCTGGCTACCCATAACCTGCTGAGCTGGAGTAATATATCTGTAGTTTGAGCCTTCATCTGCCTTGTGCTGAGAATCTTGAGGATGAGGATAGTTAGATGGACCTAGGCATTAACTAAATTTCTTAGAAAGATAAAACATGCAGCTCAACAGCAGCTGGGTAGTAAGCAAGAAGGCTTTGTAATGGCAAGGGATAATCTGGCTGAGACAGTGCCAAAAATACAGCAATATGGTAAATGCATGAAAAATGACAGGAAAAAGAAGCAAAGACTGGGAAACTGCTGAGACAAATACAATTAAAATAAATATCCTGCACTGAATTGAACTAATTGATGAAAATGTCTCTTGTGGCAACTCTTCTGGAGGAAAAAACTACCTAATTTTTCACATAGGAAAAACATCTAGAATCCAGTCTTTTTCAGAGTTCATGGTCCTGTATTTAACCTTCCATTTGGGTAGCTTAGAAATTCGTATTTCCAGCTAACATTCTGGACTTTTATCTTTGCAGTCCATGCTCTTTGACAAATGTGATATAAATAACATTAAATTCCCTCCTGGCCATAGATCCCTTCTTTACAAGCACTGGACCTGGCTACTGGCACCAACGCCCTTGGAAAGCAGGCACTTTACCTCTGAACACAGTGAGGTCTGATCTTTCCAGCAGTTATAAGCAGGCTTAATGCCCTGTGTGCTCTTAATTTTTAGCAGACAGATTTTCCACCTACCCATGCTTCACCTTTTGAGTGCTGATGTTTCCTGCAGTGCAGCTGCCAGATGCAAACCCATGGGCAGTTTTGTGTGAGTTGTAGACTAACAATTCCTTGTACCAGTGTGCTGAATATGCAAAGCATTTTGACACCCTCCAGGATGAAAGGTGCAATGTGATATGATTATCATGACTGTACTATCAATCCCTGCTGAAAGTGTCAGAAGGATTCTTCATTATCTTGTTACTAGGGTTTGCTATTTTAATTATCCTCTTAGCTTCACTTTCTTCCTTTATATCTCTTTGCTCTTGATACGTCTGGCCTTGTAAAGGGCTTTTTGCTACAGGGAGAAGGTGAAGGAGCAGGGAATCCCTATGACCAGTGCTACATGCAGGGTTACCTGGTCTAAAGACAGTAATCCCTTCAAGGGCAGGACTGGGCAAAGGCAGGGAAGGGTAGGGAAGGACAGGGAAGACAAGGCAGGGCAAGGGAAAACGTTACGTCAGCAAAGCCTGTGGAAGGAAATCAAACATCTCTGAACTCTGTTACCCCTTTCTTCAGAGAAATACAAACAGTGTCCTGCTCTAGTTCTTTCTCTTTCCTTCACTCTGCTTTTGCCCTGCCAATCATGACTGTTTCAGGTAAATATATTAAACTTTGTTTGCAAATTCTCTGGTTTCAGATTATTGAGCCTTCCGGCTAGATTCCCAAGGGCAGGATGAGGTGCCTGCTTGGAGTTATTAGGCAGGAAGCTTTTCCTTCATTTTAGCACATCTTTTTATGTATAGTAATAAGAAAGCAAGAAGATAGGGAAAAAAAAATTGTTACTTGGAAATGGAACCATGAAAATAAAGCTCTTGAATGTCTACTAAAAATCATAGCTTTGATAATGTCTTCTAACTTAAGATATAACTTATGGTATCATTCATCTTTCACTTTTTATTTCTTCAAATAAGTGCTTAAAAATAATGGTTTTCACTATCCAAAGGAAGCAGGAAACCCAGCTGAGTACTTAATTTTAGCCTTCACTTGCAAAAGAATATCATAAAGACAATGACAATGTGCACAGGTAGCAAATGGGTGTAAAGTTAAATTTCTCAGGTGCATGGTAAAAAAAAAATTTGTAGGCCAGATTCACCAAGTGAAATTCATTTGCCTTGACAATGGTACCAGAGTTAGTGGCATAATTCTACATTGTCAGTAAAGTGAAATAGGCACCTCCAGGAGACAATTGTTTTCATCCATAGACAGATACCTGTGACAGGTCACATGGACTGCCCTTTGGAGGTACTTATTTCTCTCATTAACTATGGAGGGACTCTACAGCAACAGTTTGAAGTTTGACTATTCCATTATAGATGCCTTAAATCAGAGAAGATTCATCTCACTGAAAATGACCTTCCAATATGAAATTCAGGTATCTAACTGATCTCTTAAAAAGCTCTAGAAGCTACAGAAAACTCTATTTAACACCAATCCATGCTCAGAAAAAGAAAAAAATAAAAAGGTAAAATACATTATATGAGTTTAAAATAGAAAGTAAGAATCCAAGAGAAAGAAAATTATAACATTAAATAGGAAATATTAGGCTAGAAAGTAGCAAAAAGCTAACCTCAGCCAATACAAAGTCACCTTTGAATAGTCACAGACAGTTAATGCTGCAGGGAATGAGTTCCACAGTCTGAAAATGTCACTTTATGCATCGTTAAAAGCACCTGTCTTCAACATAAAAATAAACAAACAAATGGAAAAACACTATGTGTATTGTAGCAAAAATGAACAGGGCATTGGGCTTTTCTTTTTTCAGTATTGCAAATGCATGTTTAAAACATTTAACTATTAAGAGAAACTGAATACTGATTTCCCTTCTTTGTCTTGAAATCTTCCACTAAACAAAATTCACTATCACTGATCAAAAAATAGCCAGTGTCACCTAAAATGTAACATCCTCTGTAGCAACCATTAAATTTGACTTTATCATAAGAAAAAATAAATTACAGCAAATTTCCAGTCATGACCTCTAAGGAGATTTTGGAATAGACTTTAAAAATCTTTGGCTTTGTCAATGGAGCCTTTCAAGTGCTAGAATTGAGATCAGCATTACCTGTGAGGAAAAGCTAAGAAATCTGGGTTTATCTGTTTTGGAGAAAAGGAGGTTGAGGTGCAACCTCATTGTCCTCTTACTGCTTCCTGAGATGGGAAAGCAGAGAGGGAGGTGCTGAGCTCTTCTCCCTGATATCCTGACACAGGACATGCAGGAACGGTTCAAAGCTGCACCAGGGGAGTTTTAGACTGGACATTAGGAAGCATTTCTTTACTAACAGGGTGGTCAAACACTGGAAGTGGCTTTTTGGAGCAGTGGTCAATGCCACAGGCCTGTCAGTGCTTAAGAGGCATGAGGAAAATGCCCTTAATGTGCTTTAACTTTTGGTCAGCCCTGACATGGTTAGGCAGTTGAATTAGGTGGCTGTTCTGGGTACCTTCCAACTGAAAGATGCTTTCCTATTCAATTCTATTCTAAAATCCAAGGAGTAGAGTTTGCAAAATGTGCTTGGGGAGTTGTTCCTGCAACAAGAGAGTCATGGGACCAAAGGAGAGAGAGCAGGAGGAAACCCAACTGAAGGTGTCCAGTTCTAACAAAGTGATAGGAAGCAGTGAATACAGCAGGCAGCCCCAGTGGTTATTCAACACCTGCATGGTTAGGATATCCCCCTGGGAAGAGGGTGAAGAGGGTTTCAATCCACTGGTTCGCCTACAGACCAAATATTCTTGTCCCTTGTACAATGAACAATGTGTGAGCCGAGAAATGAAGGCTGTTCTGCTTGTCATGATCATGGCATGTCTGAGCATCCAGGATAAGCACCAAGCTACCTACTGGCAGAAAAAAGGGGACTGAGATACTAAGATCCTAACTGCTCTTGTCTGAGTCATTCTGGTGGAGACAGACATCAACATTTTAAGATCTGAAAGGGATACCTGAACATCAAGTCCTGCCGGTATTCAGTGGAACTGTACTGCTGTGCACCACAGCAAAAAAAAAAGCAACAAGTTCAGATGTTTTCCAGAGATCTTTCCTAAACCTCCTTAAGGGTCAAACACCCTTTTACCTCCTTGGATGTATCAGGGCTCAAGCCCTGATACAAGAGCTCAGCTCTATAAGATACTTCTTAAGGCCACTATTTTTAATGCAACTTGAATTTAGATACAAGTTGCATCTACATGGTTGTAAAGTCAAAATGCCTTCATGGAAATGCCTTCTTAAGAAGAACCGTAACTTTCATTTGGTGTGCAGGTACAGGTAGACTTTTCTTGATGACTTCAACAGGAATTTAGGCTCCAGGTTTTCAACTTGCATGACCTAAAAGTCAGTATCATCAATCACTTGATTTCTCAGTTTACCCCATTATTGTTCAAACAGTTTTATTTATCTATTTCCTGCTTCCACTTAATAATATATGTAATGTCTTTTGAAATTAGTTTTTGAAAAACATAAAACAAGGAGTAAAAACAGGACCTCCTATTGCCTCTCCAAGTAATCAAAAGCTGAATCTAAATAGTTCTGTGGCAACAGGCTGAGAAAAGTGTATTTTCAATTACTTTTTTTTTCCATGTATAAACTGCACATCCAAATCACATTTCATGAGTAAGTAAACAATTTAATTTAGTTTTGGTTTGTTGTTTTGCTTTTTGGGTGTTTTGTTGGTTTGTTGGTTTGGGTTTTTTTCAGGGGTGTGGTTTTCTATTTTCTTTTTGTGTAGGAAACAATCAAGAAATGAGAAATAATCAAATGCACCCAGCATCAGCAAACTTCATTACACTCTGAGCAATTGCAAGATGGGGAAAATAGCAGATCATTATGTCTGATGAGCATAATTACACTTTTTTGAAAAAGGGGGGAAATCTAGGTTTATCACTACACCTGTTTGGTTTTTCTTATAGACACCTTTAAATTCTGCTGAACATGCAGCAGCAGAAAAATTATTCCTTCTTGCAGTTTGATGGCCTCCAGTAATGCTTAAGAAAAATTGTTTTCCATTCCACTGAACTGTAAAATAAACAAAACAAACCCTTCACTAAATGCTCTAAAGGCCAAAGGGTCTCAATGAATGAACTTCAAATGGCTGCTTTGCTCATCATAGGAAAAATCCATTATGTGATTGTGTTTAGAAATAGTCTAGCATATTTTGGGTGCAATAGCATTTTAAAATAATAAGGCTTGGAAATAAATAATAAACTGGTAGAAAGTAAGTTGCTCCCTAAATCTAAATACAAATGTATTTCAATGTCATTTTTCTATACACAGAGAAATGCATGGAACTAAATCAGTTCTATCATTTATAGTGAACGTTATGTTTTCCTGTACTTTTCAGCTTACTTTCATTCCTTTCATGAAAGAGAGTCTCATGACCTTTTCAGTATTAGCCTCAAGACATAGCTGAGCTGTTCTTTTCATATAGAAATCCAAGACCTCAGCTGGCTAGCATGAAAGCTAACTTTGCCGACAAATCTCTAAGAAAACATGTGATAATGTTCATCTGGTTTTGGGGGATATTTTTTCTTTTAACTGAGACTATCAATGCACCTAAATTTAACAGCTTCCTGTAGTTTTTTAGGTCCCTATGAGACCAAGTATTAATTAACATTCTGTCCTGAGTGTTAAAAGCTAATAAAAGTTAGGATATACAGCAGAATCACACGACTTCTGGTAACAGACTCTCTTTTCACTGCATCTCTTAGAAAATGTACTGCTGATGTTTTAGGGTACCTAACCTCTTATTCATCACTAGAAAATAAAAAATCCTGTGGTATCTGTTCTGTTGTAAGCTCCACTAGGAGATGATTTCCAACCTCTCAGCTGGATTTCCAAGAGTTTCACTGTGAAGTTTACTTTTTGTAAGGGATTTCTTTATAACAGACAAACAATTGGGACAGAGATTTTCCTTAGAAAAGAAATATTCCCCAGTTTTGTCAAGGAAATTTCTTCTACTGGTGTATTCAAAGCCCTCAGGATTATCTATTATCAATATCAGTAGGAAATTAAATACAGAAGACATGCTTGAAAATTCAGGGACAAACTTCACATAAGACTTTTCAAAAGGGCTTTGGAACAGTATCCAAGACATTTGCAGAAGCTCTTTAAAACCTACCCTTGTACCCACCTTCATCTGCAGACATTGAGATCGAAAATCCCTCTGATTTTCATCAGAGCTTCTGTCTCAGCCACTTAATTGCTTAAACAGGTACAGCTACTGGAATAGCCTGTTTGCAGCCCTCCAGGTGTAGCTGCCACCTGAGCACTCCCACTGCAGCTCTGGGTAAGAGCAGAAGCCACAGAGGTTTGTAGCTGTGGTAGGATGAGGTATTCAGGGTTGTACATATCCTTTACCATTGTCTTAGTTAAGGTGTTTAGGGCATGGGTTGAACTTGATGGTCTCTTCCAACCTAGTCATTCTGTGATTCTGTGTGATTCTCTATTTAAATAAAACCAGCAGGGTGGAAAGGATTTGATCTGTAAGATGCATCCTGGAGAGGAAGGCAGACCAGTGCATATTTCCCTTGCCCTTTGGAAAAAGTATCTATGACACAAGTTTCAGGGAACATTACCCAACCACAGACCTTATTGGGAGCCTCTATTAATGGCACTGGACCTTCCACCAATCACACCCTGCCCATTATGACGTTTGTCTAACAGATACTCTGAATAGGTTCCTCAGAAAATTACCATGAAAACCTCTTGGTTGAAGAAGTGTCAGATTAACTGTAATTGGACTGGGTGTTCCTGCAGTGCAGTATATTCTATACCCCACCGGGTTCAGAAAACACAAGGTGTCATTCGTTCATTGTAGCTCAGAAAGTGATAGCCAAGGAACTGGACAGGGAGGATAATAAAGGATGACACAACACCATTAGAAAATCATTTCATCTAGTATAAGACCAAGAACTATGTGACACAGAAGTGGTCAGATGTGGAGGACAATTCAAAATACAAAGGGAAAGTGTTCCTGAACAGTTATCCAAGTAAGACTTGGCTGAAGAAGCCCATCTCACACAGATTGGCATTACCAGCAAAGTGAAAAAGAATTTATTTAGTGTCTAAACCTACCTGAGTTACACTTGGAAACTGCTGAGCTGATATTATCAGGATATGAATTAGACTGCTTCCAGCCCTATGCCATGCTATTGCATTTGGACATAGGGGTATAAGGAAATGTGAAAAACTCCTGCAAAGCAGACAAGTGAAAAATTCAATATGTGTTTACATGATTTCAAGAAAGGAAATGAAATCTTGAAATCAGAGAACAAAGTGAAATAAACTGACTGGAGTGGACTTACAATGAAATTAAATTCAATGGAAAGAAGTAAAAGACAATTCTGAAATGAAGATATTGTAATCAAATGTAATGAGATCACATGCAGTTCTACAGTGCTACCCTTTTGCATGGCTTTTGTAATTGAAAAATCCCTGGATTCTAGACTTTTTGGTTTTCTCAAGACTAACCTTAAATGTAAGCCTAAACCTAAGCAAAGCAGTAAAAGCTGCTCAGGTGGCAGCTACACCTGGAGGGCTGCAAACAGGCTATTCCAGTAGCTGTACCTGTTTAAGCAATTAAAAAGCACCATTTGCTGAGGTGCCAAGCACATGGATGGTGCAAAGCAGAAAGCTGTGGAGGCAGCAATGTTGGGGTGGTGCTGGGCTCCCCTTGCCATGCCTTTTGTAGTTGCAGTTTCCCTGGAGCTCTGGGCTTTGTGGTTTTCTCAGCCCTCACCCTAAGCATAACCAAAACACTGAGCAGAGAAGTAAAAAACAGCATTTGGCTGAGGCTGGTGCCAAGCAGAAAGGGGTGGAGGGAGGCATGTTGGGACAGTGGGGTGTTCTTCTAAATGAAATGGACAGAAACTTTCCAAAATGACACTCACTGAAATCTCAAAATCAGGGAAAGTCACGCAAAGAGACAAGAGAAGAAATTGACAAAATTAAATACCAAAAAAAAAAAAAAAAAAAAAAAAAAAAAAAAAAAAAAAAAAAATTAAAAATTAAGAAAAAAAGAAAAAAAAAAAAAAAAAAAAAAAAGAGAGAAAATTCTGAAGCAAAGTGAAAACAATAAAATGGCATGGGATGAGATGAAGTTCAGGGAAATGGACCAAACCTTGCCAAACTGATCCTCTTTGCAATTGCAAGATTTCATTTCCTTTAATGAAATGAAGTAGCTGAAGTGAGTGTCATCAAATGAATTGTCAATAATGTCAAAGCCACACACACATCCTATCCTTGCAGTCTTTTCTGTACCAGTAGCACTATTCAAACAGCTTTTGAACTTGCAATACAATCTTCCCAACAGTCAAGGAAATAAAGCCACACCCAATAATGTTGTTCTTAACTTATCAAAGGAATTTCTATTTCGTACTAGCAGATATTAAATTTTTGTATCACTCAAAGTAAACTTCTGCTAATTCTAGAAAGCTCAGTTTCTGAAGGGAGGAGAACAGAAGCAAAAGCCTCAGACTTTTCTCTCTGGCATAGAAGTATTTCTACAAATATATTTAGCTGCTATATATAATACTTAGAATTGCTACCAACTCTGAAAACACTGATAGTTCCCACAGAAATAACATGTCTGTCATATTTTTCTCTTGGGTTATGGTGCCATTTGCCAACTAGGGGAGACCTTTAAAAAGAAAAGAGGTATTCAAGATTTTTCTTTCAGTACTCCCACAGAAGTCAAGACCTGAGCAGCTTCTTAAATGCTGACAGAAGGCAGTATAGGACCAGCTAACACTTCAGCACTTTTTTAATACACTTTTGACCTACAAGCTTGATGTGGAACCCAGAATAGGATTTATACCCACTCAGTACCAATTCAGTAATAGGGATATTAAAAGTAAAACCTTCCCAACAGTTCCACAACAAACTTCACATCTAAACCGTCTAGACACATTCAGACAATATTCAACGTCCTGATGGACTATGGATTCATTATTAAAATTAAAGAGGCAAGTCTTATATGGCCTACAGCTCTATCAGTACAGTAACCTGTGACAGGATATAGGGAGGATATAGGATATAGGTTGATAGATTTCTATTATCCATTCTATCCAGACTTGAGGAAAGGGTTGAAACAGTTATGACTTTGCCCAAGGTTATTTTCCTGTGTCTACACCATCTCAGATTATAAGAGAAACCGTCAGTGGAGCTGCAGTATCCAGCCTTGAGACTTAAGCACTATGTGTTTTAAAAGTATAAATAAAAGTGCCTTCTAATAAGAAAATCTGAAAGTCTCTACAAAATACATATGAGCATATGAATTTTCACACGTTCAAATAAATGATGCAAAATGAGGAAATATCTACAAAAATAATCAGGAAATCAGTTTGCAATCTTACACTTAAGCAGTTTTGTGACTTGAGTCAAAATATTTAGAAAACGCAAAGGAATATTTCTGTATGAAGTATATAAGGTTTGTTTGTTTCCTACAAGAAAAGGAAAAGCCTTTACCATAAGCTTAATAGTATGTTAAGACCAAAGTAATAGCCATTATCTTCTCAAAACTTAAAAAAATGATTAATATTATTTTACCAGTCCTACTGGGAGAAAAAAAAAATCCAGTTAAATCAGAATCAAGCTTCTATGTAGAAAGCTGGAAGAAAAGTGGTTCTAATACTTAATAGGTAGTTTTTGTTGGGCATATTGCATCCCTGGTCAGTTTTGCATTTATGGCTCAGTACTAGTGAAATATTTTATTTTCACATCTTAAAAGATCATTTCAGGGCTGAACAAACACAGCAGATTCAGCAGCAGCTGGAATACAACTACTACTGTTCACCCTTTGGAAAGTTTATGAAAGAGCTGACATGGTTCTGAAATATTAAAAGGACTTCTGAAACTCAGAGAGAAAACAGCAATATAAAATCAAGGGTCTGGTCTGGCTGAGTGGATAAAGTGCCATCTTTTGATACTGGGGACCTAAATCTTTCAAGTCAATATGTGGTATAGAATGGCTTTTATGGTCATTGGCAAGTGGCTGTGAATTCATATCAACAAAAGTAACATAATTCAGACCAAGAGAGAGGAAGAAATCAAAGTGTAACAAGGCTTGTGTAGTAAAAAGGCACAGGCACTCGCTTGGAAACAGCCTTGAACAGTAACACCTGACCCAAATGCTCTGGCTCCTGGGAGAGTTCAGATCACAATTTGCATTGGGACATTTCAGCTCCCCTTAACTCTATACATCTTACACATTTTACACTTTACTGGGTTCCATATTTTCTATGACTTCACCACCGTGGCACCAGAATACTTCAGATTTTGACGCACTTATTTTTTTAACCCTGTGGAGTAAAGAATACTGGGCAGAGACTTTACTTACATTTACACAGACAACTTGCGCCCAGAACAGCAAGAATGTTTAAGCATGCTGGCACTAAAGAAGGAAAATCATTAGTCCATAAAGTTTGAATTTCAGCGTAGTAACTCTGGCAGTCCTTGGGAAGCAGGCCAGCATCCCAGATCCACCTCAGGGCATGCCAGCTCATCTCATGTATGTGTTCCAGGCTCAGCCCTAAGAGAAGGCAACTTGATTCAGGCTCAGGTAAAAATCACAAAACAAAATCTCTGTCCCCTCAAGCCCTCACCTCCCTCAGGCACATCTTTAAACATCTCTCCAAATTGTCATTGCAAGAACTTGTACAATGCCTGGGCAATATCATACCTGATACCTTTGGGCGCCTTTATCATTTATCCGGGAAAAAAAGGGCTGGTTGCTCCAACAGTTCAACAGTTATTTCCATGTGAAATGGAAGAAGGGAAGTGCTATTTAAAATTACTTTCAGTCTTCCCACCTGCTACAACTGAACAGCTGCCAGGCAAAAAAACCCTCTCAGAACTGGATTTTTCCGTGTTTCTAAATTAATATAATGCCACACAAAATGCAAATCTGATCCGAGTCATCCCACACTAAGTTTATATCTTAATGACATATCCCAGAACACACCTATGTTGTCCTATATTATAAGAATTCTTTTTCATCACAGTGTGAAAGATCCTCTGGTCCACTTACAAATAATATTATTTCTTTTTCCTTCTTATTTTAGGGGAGGTAGATTTAATAATTTTTTTTTTTTTACTTTACTTTTATATAATGAAAATTTCTTTTGAATATCAGAGAATACCTTTTATGGACTGAGTTCAGTTCTGTGACACACCAAATATCATAGTGGGCAAAAATCATTTTCATCAGACCCAGCAAAAAAATCTCCCTACTGTAAAAGTTACTGTTTGTGGTCATTTAAAAAAAAAAAAAAAAGAAGAAGGAAAAGTAATATCCCTCTTTTACAGAAATTTAAAAAAAATATTAGTGTTGTATAGAATGATCTTTTCTTCCACCTAATTTTCCAAACCTTTTATAAATCTAACTATAGTTAGGGTACTACAAAAACTCCAGACAATGAATTCCAGAGTGAAATATGCTGTGTTAGAAAAGTGCTTCCTTACTTTTACCTTAAGCTAGCAGCATGATAATTTCTTCAATTGGCCCTCAGTTCTTCAAACATTGTTAATAGAAAACATTGCAGTCCATCTACTTTTTTATTTGATATGCTCTATAATTTTGTCCCTCAGTCATTTTTTTCTCCCTGAAGACCCACAATTCTAGCCTAATTGCTCTTCACACAAAAACTTCATATCTAATCCTTGCTACCTTTGTCTGTTTCAACAGTTTCTCTTTTTGAAAAAGGGAGGACAGAACTTCATACAGTATTCAGGACACGAGTTGATCCTCATTTTCTATAGAAGAAAAGTTATGTCAACTATTCTGTTATTGATGCTTTCTTTGTTGTTCCTATGATCTTCAGCTTTCATTGAGAACCACTTGGCACTCAGCTAACCATAATAATTCTAAATGTCTTTCCAAAGTATTTATACCTCATTTATGATCCCATGGCTGTGCAAAAATAATTAGGATTATGCTTTGTTGCGTCTATTACTTTTCACTTATCAGCACCGAATTTTTTCTCCCACTTTATCTCTGACCACTCAAAATCACAAGTTCAGTTCATCCTTTTGTTGTCAGTGTTAGTGTCTGTCACTTTGAACAATTCTGTAGTATCAGCAGACTTTGTCACCTCGTTAAGCTCTTGCTTTTCCAAATAATTTGTAACTGTGATGAAAAGTGCAGATCTTATGAAGCTTCCCTCTTCATCTGTACTGCAATTTCTTTGCATTGTGAAAGTTGTTTAACTATCCCTACACTATACTCCCCATCTTTTCACCTAGCATTGGCCTTTTCTCCAGAAATAGAGTTGATCTTGGATGCAGTTGACAAGAAATTCACACAGGATTCCTCAGATGCAATGGAGGTGAATGGAATTGTTTTTACTTCAGAGAAAAACTACTTTTCTGACCTCCCAGAAAGCAGAAGCAGAGCAGCAAAGTGAACTCACATCTTCCATCTGCTCCTGCCTCCTTTTTGTAACACTGCTGTTGAACATGGTCAGGATACACTCGTGCTGGGGTCAGAGATGCACCACCAATATTTCCCTGAGAAAGGGAGCAGGAACGCAGACCTCAGAACAGCCTCCAGTTTCACCAGTCACTGCTCAACTTCTTGGCTATCCATTTCCATGTTTCTCCACAGGCTTCCAGTATACCAGAAAACCTTTGTTAATCTCCACTGCATGTTCTTAAATTTCTATGCAATTTCTATTTAAACTATTTTTCTTTTTCTAATCTGAATTACATACACAGAAAAGAGATATAGTAGCTGAATTCATGTTTTCTAGCTTTATAGGACAGCTATTGTTCCTTTTTCTCTGGTATAAACTTCCTCCTTCATTACTGCCTCTGCTTGCATTTTCTACAAGGAAAATACTTAGTTTAACAAGCCAAATAAATTGTCTTGCAAATTTGGATGAGCCCATCCAAAATCAGAAAGAAAGACTTGTACATAAAGAACCCCTAATGTTTAGTAAATCAGCACTTTCCTTCATTGTATATTTTCAATTCCTAATCAAAAGGAGCATTTTACCTAGGTGAATCAAAGCTTTTCTATACCTACTCCTGTTCTTCTTTATGGCTACACCATTTCAGCAATTCCTATTTTCTCTAGACATGCTGAGGTTATGAAGAGACATTAAAACTTAGTGTTGTGTCAACGTTGTGCAGGTGTATTAACTTCTTTGGCTTTCATGCTGACTCTGCAGTGATAAAATGAGACAAACCAGTGGGTGAAAACTACATAGAGATATAATAACCAATCTGCTTCTTTACTCATCTCTGTCTTCATGGTACTGAAAATCTCACTGGTTCAGCCTGGGGAAAGAAATCTTTCCATAATCCTACAAGAGTTTACAATCTACCACACAAATCAAAGTAATATGGTAATCAGCAGATAAGCAGAATAACACATGTGGAGTTAAATGAAGTCTTTTGTTCCCTCATGGGGAGGAAGAGAGAGACTTATTTGTTCAATATACCATTATAAAATTATCTAGTTTTAGGAAGAAAAAAAACACAGAGAGCACATTTTAAATCCTTGTCTTTTGCCTTTTTTTTTTTATTTTGTTTTTTTTTGTTTTGTTTTTGTTTTTTTTTTTTTATGGCACCTTTTGGTGATGAATAATTTAGAACTGTTTCTTAGCTATTCTCCTCTATCTATAAAAATGTAATCTGACTTAATTATGTGTCATCACAGCAATAACAGTAAAAGAAATCCACTCCAGGGATGAATAGAGCATATAATGTTTTATGAAAAGTCCAAAAGACATTATTTTAATTTATACAAAGTTAATTTTAGCACTCGAAACACTTTTATTCATAGAATTGTTTCCAAGCATTTCAGAGGCCTCCTACCAGTAAGGGGAGTTGCACAGCAGATGAATACAAAGGGTAGTGGCAGCCTTGGTTAAAGGCTGTCAGGCTGATTGTGAGGCTTTTATGCGCTCATTCGAGAAGTTAAGATTGTTACGGAATATTTTATGCACCAGAAACAGAGCAGATGATGCAAAAACTTTTCTTAACCCAAGGCCAATCTGT
Organism: Onychostruthus taczanowskii; assembly: GCF_017590055.1. Classification (NCBI taxonomy): domain Eukaryota; kingdom Metazoa; phylum Chordata; class Aves; order Passeriformes; family Passeridae; genus Onychostruthus; species Onychostruthus taczanowskii. The sequence continues at coordinate 2,933,856 of NW_024497629.1, forward strand.
TTAGTTGACCCCTATCCATGTCATGTCAACAAATCCATGCTGCACAAGTAATTAGAAAATAAAATTAACAGCTTTTGCTGTTGTTTCTTCAGCCAAGTGAAGAAACTTGTAGCGACCATTTCAAATAAGATCACACCAAGACAGCATGTAAAGTTATCTCCTAAATTTAAATTCATGTACACATTTTCATCAGAGGCACAGTAGGCAGGATACATACACAGTGACTCAGAGGTATAAAGTCATAAACAGTACAGCCAAGGGCGGTAAACACTCCATCAACTTGGACAGAGGATAGAATTTTTATTTTGTTAAGGTACAGTAGAACATATCATCAAACAGACATTCTGTTGCTAAACAATAATAATTGCAGTGGCTGAAACTAAAAATTTTGTGACTGAGAGAGATGAGCAACCACAAAAAATAAAACTAGCAGCTTTCCTGCTCTACCTGCACAACCATTCTTCCGTGAAAACTCCAGAGCTCCACTAAAAAGAGGCATATACAGAAAAATTTGCATCATAGTTGTACAACCTTTATATCCAGGTCACAGATGCCTAGGGAGTTTACTGTATTTCCTGATGGAGAAGGGACTCACAGCCAGGTAACAAAGATGGCCATACTGTGAAAAAACAGAAGTTTAACAATCAAAAAATAACCCAGCTCATTATCTGCAATTGCTTCTGTCCTCAGAGACTTGATACAAAATAGCTGTGTTTTCAAGCACAGATATCTAGCTATTCCAAGATGCAATTTCTAAAATACAGAAGGCTAAAACTTCAAATATTAGTGCAGGAAAACACAATTTATATATAACCTATGTTCATTATTGCTTATACTTCCCTAGAACTACCATGATTTGTTTCTAAGAGAACTCACACAGTTATCTTTCCCTTGCTAGACCTTTCATCCTGTAAGTTTATTCCAGACATCCATTGCTCAGTGGACTGCAGTTATTGCAAAAGGGCCTGAATTATGTTCAACAGTCTAAAGTATAAAAAGTTCAAATGAACCAAGCTAAAAAGTGAAGCTCAGCTTTCAAAAATCAACAACATTTTGGGGAAATCAATTAAAATCCTTCATGCCTTGTGTTCAGTAGGAGAAACTATCAGAACCTTCTGAAGGGCAAACAGCAAGACAATGCAATTGGCAACTGTGACCCAGCCTCTGCAGCTACGCTGAGGCAGAGAGTTAGTACCAGCCCTCTTCACTGGAGCTTTTTGAAGACCTTTAAGTCGTGTCACTTAATACTTGCCAGACATGGCTTGGTCTTCTTCTCATTTCAGAGAAAAGACAGATTCTTGCCATTCTTTTGTCCTGGTTAAGCAATGGATGTAGTGAGCTGCCTATTCAAGTCACAGTCTCAACAACAGCATTTACATTATTTCTTCTTCTGGCAATACATGCAACATAAGTACTATTGTAATATAGATTAAAAGCTGGTTTCATCCAAATTGAAATCCCTTTGCACATAGTCTGTCCCAATCAATAATCCTTCAGAAGGTTTACAAGCAGATTTCCGTTCAGATAACTATTTTAGGGAAAAACTCGTAAACGTTTTCATGACATTGAAGCTAGTTCAAACTACAATGAAAACTTGCTTTGTAGTACGACAAAATCAATTCTCTGCAAACGACATGTAACACATATGTGAAGTCTGTTTATATACCATTTCCTTAGTGTTATCAGGCATCCACACATTCAGAAGAAGAGCAGGAAATTGTAAGGTATAAGACACTTAAAGTTTTGGATGAGTTTTTCTTTCTCTTTTTTTTTTAGGTTCAGAAAAGGTGTCTTTATAAATAGTCAAAGGGCTGAATGAATGTAAATAACTATGTTAATTGCATTGCTGGTTTCATTGCATATCACAGGGGAACAAAGAGAAGAAAAAAATGGCATAAAACAATGGAACCAGGGAAAGAGACACAAAAAGGAGAGTACCATGACAGTCTGAAAGAGTTTTTGTTGCAGAAGGAAACAATCCACTGAAAAGTTGATGCTGAAACAAAGCAGAAATGAGTGGGCTGAATTGATGGGCGTTCTTGCTACATTTAGCAATGCAGAGTTCAGCTGAAGCAAATTGAGTGCAGGCTGTAATGTCAGAGCTATGCATTTAAAAAAACTGTTTCAAATACACAGTAATGTTCTGTAGACTCACAATCCTCTTTTATTTCTCCATTTTCAGCTTTGATTCCTCCTTTACTATTTGAATGTGTTTTTTTATTTAATTGACATGAATATGGAAGTGGGTCTAATAGGAAAATAATTTTGTCTGAAATGTTTATAAAATACAAGATTTCTGGAAAGAATTGACACTTTCTAGTAGTATATAGTGCTTTCTTTTTATGCTGTAGGTTGGCTGTCAGTAGAGTGCTAGGTAAGTAGGATCATGGGCATCTAATTTGGACATCCAAGTTTAAGCAACAAAAACTTTCTTTGCAAACCTTCAAGGGGACCTTTTTTTTTCTAGACTGCTAAAATCAAAGACTGCACAGAACATGGGCAAGTCAAGAAGAATCAGTGTTGGCTATTTGTTGACTGGTATATTCTGGCATGTTTTGTGGGGAAAATCAGAATGCAAAGATAAACAGTCATTTCACATGTCCTAAAATATGCAGCAACCTGTCTAAAATTTGTATTTGATTACATGATTTTTTTTCACAAAAATCGTTCAGGTCAAGAAACAAACATGAAAGAACAGGACTTTGGCAGTGCAATTCTGGTTTGTTACATCAGACATTGTGCAGATATAATTTATTAGAAATTGATGCATGTCGCATTTGCAGCATCTTTCTAGGGCTTTAGGAATTTCAGGCATCAAAACCTCCTAAGGCTAAATGTATGGATCAGATGTTCCTAAACTCTCTGCCAATAGGATCACTACTGTTAAAAAAGTTTTAAGGAATTAATGTGGTTTCTCAGATTCTCACAAGGAACCAACAAAGGCTCATTACTAGTTGATGGGAGATTAATGTTGTGGAAAGAGGAGAGACTTCATGGAATTATTTATTAGCTTGCATGAGACATCTCTGAGATGGAATGAGAATACAAAAGTGGTTAAAGACTGCTGCAAAGTCTCCTACTGAGATAACTTTTTATACAAAAGGGTAAGTGCTAAATAGCTTTCAAGCACTGCCTCACCTGACAGGTTGGAAAAGTAGGTATTATCTGAAAGGCAGACCATACTTTTCAGAAGTAAGGAGGTTGATTCTCTTTTGGCTTGCAAATGTCTACCTATCAGACAGGAGGGGATTTAAATGGGAGGGTTCATCTGTCTGCTGCTGAGACAGACTTACTGAGAACAATTTTAACAGAGAGAAAAAATATTCTGTGAAAAGGGTAGATAAAATAGCAGGAGTTCATCTTTTTTCCATTACAGAAAGTCGCACATCTTTGTCTCTCCTATTCCTTCTCCACCCAAAAAAACCCCCAACCCATTAAAATTCTGGAGATAATTCTTCATCATTATCATCATCACTAGGAGCTGCTCGATTCATGCTAGTTTAAAAGCCAGTATCCTTAATAAATTTGCTTTATTAAACACATGGGATTAGAGCCTTTAGGTCATTAATTTCAGATTAGCAGCTCACAGGAACAGCTGGGAACAAGGCTGTGGGCTTGGAGTTCTCTGTTTGGAGCGTTACAGGCCAAAAGGAAAAGCAGCCTCCTGGGACAAAATGTAGTATTTATGAAGTCACACACTTTACATTGGGCTTTCTGGTGTCCTGTTCCCATGCCAAGCTCTGGAAATTTGCTGCTGTCCTAAGGGCTTGGGTTACTCCAGGAAAGTATTGATTTAAAAAAAGGAAATTTCAAAATGTAGGGAAGCAGCCTGAGCACATGGGACAAGTCTAAAGAGATTAATCCATGGCTTGCCCAGGATGCTGTTAGAACTGTATTTTCTCTGCTTAGCTAACAGTATTTTAGTCCTTCACAGGACGGTTGAGGTAAGCGAGAACTGGACACAGAAGTGCAGCTGTGGTCCCACCAGTGCTAAACAGAGGTGAAGGATCACCTCTCCACCTTTTGGTGTGAGGGTGCTTTGTTAGATCATGATCATCTTGCTGTCCATAAGGACATCAAGCTGCTTTCCAGCCAGTCAGCCCCCAGCATGTTCTGGTGTGTAATGGTGCATGTTCTGGTTAACCCTCCTGAGATGCAGAACTTTGCAATACCCCATCCTGAACTCGTCAAGATTCCTCTCTGCCCATTTCTCCAGCCTGCCAAGGTCTCTCTGAAGGTGACACAACCATCTGGTGTATCGCCCAGCTTATATCATCTACAAACTGGCTGAGGGTAAATTCCATCTGCCTGCATTTTCCTGTTAAGGTTGGGAAAGATGAACTCCATTCTGTGTGTGAGATGCCCTAAGATATCAGCTTTTATATTTTTCAGATCCTGTACTGCATTAGTGTATAACTCTGAACTCCATATAGGGTGTTAGTTAACTCTCTTAATATTTTGGTCAGACAAAATAATCCTTCAAGGCTTGAGATCCAAGGACACCCTCTGCCACAGGCCCTGAGAAGTATACAAGAGTGAATTGGGAGGAAGAAGACTGGGGGTACATGACTTCGTTACCTGAAGCTGAAATTGGAGGATTAACCCCTGATATGCTAATAGACCAAATTTATATCTGACTGAAAAACTCATTACTATTGTCCATTTTGGGTGTAGCCCCTTGGAGAGGCTTCGTCTGCCCTCAATGTACCTGTACCTTCATTAAATATATTCACATTTATCCTTTTAACTTTGTCTGGCCTCTGTTTCTAGGTAAGCCTGAAATAGGCATCATGTGCACGTGTCTACAGCATCCACCTTAACTCCCCTGAAATTAATGCAGACCTATAGCTTGTTACAATGTAATTAATAAAACACTAAGAGCAACTATGTTCAGTATAATGAAAGCTACCATCAGAACACAGGAGTGAAAAATATCAAGAAAAGGAGAGAAAAAGAAAAAAAAAATCAGGCTGGAAGAAAAGATTATTCCTATATGAAAGATATCTGAGGCCTTGTCTGCAAAAACCTCAGGAAATAAAAAACATTAATAAATGCGTGAAGCTAAAATTGATTTGCTAAATCTCACAAACCTTTTGTAGACACATTTGTTCAAAGTTGAAGTAGTTAAATTTGACTTAGCTTAATTCATTTATAGTATGTATTAAATTAAACAAAATTAAGGTCTATTCTTCTAACAAGGCTGTCAACACAGGGATTTAATGCAGCTGAAGTGTGAACTTTAACATTTAATTTGGATTGACTTTCCTAAATGTCCCAATGCAGAAGAGCCCTATTAGCTTTCACTGTGGCAAAAATTAAAAACAGAAAACAGGCAATGGATGCTAGCCAGGTAATGGTAAAAAGTAATTAAATGAAGACAAAGAATCTTTCCAGAAGGAATTATGAGAAGCCACAGATTCTGTCCAGGAGGTGATCAAAGCCATTTACCAGCATGCAGAAAAAGAGCCAGGAACAGATGAAGAGTAATCATAAAATGGATCAAATACTGTCAGTTAGAGATTGGCATTGCAGAAGATCTGGAGCAGATGAAAAGGTACAGAATTACTGTTTTTAAATGACCAGATGGAACTGGCAAAAAGGCAGAGAAAAAAAACAGCTAGACCATTACACATAGTCATAGAAAGGGATGAAGTTTTTAAAATCAGAAGATTCTCTTAGCTTTAGAAACGAAACTACTAGTGTTTAGAGAAGCAGAAGGCCCCAAATTGGAAGACCAATTACCCTGTGGAAGGGGTAGAAAATTTGGATGCAAGTAATAATGATTATGAGGACTTTCACCTATATTTCACGGCACAATGAAAAGATACTAGGACTCATTATACCTGCTCAGGTAATACAGCTATAAGAGAATATACCTGTAAGGGAAATGGTGACTGATCCATATAGTGCTTGGTACTTATTTCTAATAAGAAATAGATTGTTGTGATTTACGAAGATTCCAAAATAAAAGAAATTCTTAACCAACCTAATCATACAACTCCAGCTTTTACTTCTGGAATGGTTCTCTGCACCTGCACAGAAAGACTCTTTAGAAAAGGTTACAGCTTTACCTGCTCCCTAGAGGGGTCACAGTGACTGAACAGTGAAACTGCAGCTCCACTGAAGAGCTTTGCTCTCATTTCAGGCTGCCCCTTTTTGCAAATGGCATAGGGAAAGATGGACAAGTCAGCTGACACACAGGAGTGCCCTTTTTATGACGGTCATCTTTCTTTTGTGCACTAAAGACTTCTAAAAAGACTCTTTTTTCAACTTTAGAAGCCAAGCGGGACAACCGCCTTTGCCTCCAGGGTGAAATAATTTTTTTAAAAAAAGAACAATCTGATCCCTTTTTTTCTCACAAATTTCTGAAGCCATAACAGAGAGGTGAATCAAGCAGAACTAAATAAAGTAAATAAACAGGTTTTGATAAAGCACTTGCCTGTTCCTTGTTACTTACATGCTAAGGTGCAAAGCAACAGAAAATCCAAGGAAAGCTCAGCCTCGATGCTCCTTGGTAGCAGAGCACAGCAAGATATACAAAAACATCATACTTGAGTGAAATTATAGAGGAGCCCACAATGGTAAATTGAACAGTGGACAAAATCAAATATGAAAAAACTTAGCTTAAATGAGTTCTTAATATTTGGGTTTAAATTACCCCAGAAGAGTGCAGCACAGACAAAATTTGAGTAAAGCTTAATTTGACTTCTCTGTCCAAGACAAAGCCTGTGTCCTTAGTTTAGCTGAGAGCTTGGTTTGTCATTTATAAAGCATAAGCTATATGTAAATGCATTTTCTATACCCACCCATAGATTGCCAGAAGAAGTGCAGTATGTAACCCAATTTATGCAATACCTGCTCCTAGGGCCCTCATCTGTTACCTTGCTAAAATTTCACACTTCAAGGTAGGGACTAAATCTAACCATATGCGATGAAGCCTTGCCTAAATTAATTTACAGCAAAAAGACTTATTTATTTCCTGCCCTTGGTATAATCTGATTGGCTTTTGTGACAGCTGTAAAAGGAAAGCTGCTAAGAGAGACAATCACATCCAACAAAGAACATGCTAATGAAATCAGGCTTTCTAAAGGGAAGTGATTTTGACAGATTAGAAATTATAGCTTTGTATGGATACTACCCAAGTTGTCAGCCCCTCTTCCCACAGTAGCAGCAGGCTCTGTTCAATTTGAGGAACACTCTGTCTACTCATCATGTTATATAAAATCAAACTCTTGCCATATCTGGGTGATTTCCTACAGTGAAAAACTCAGAAACAGAAGGTAAAAATTCCCCATTTGGCATCTTAATCTTCTATTAATGATGCAACCTGTACTGTACCATCTGAAAAACATGAATCAACACTGAGCCCACCCTTCCACAAATAGAACTCTCTACCCTATAATGTGGTGATCTTTCTCTTTCTAATTGCATCTTACAGATTTTTAAAAGGCACTTTAGTCCTTAAGTGTAAAATTTGCATCCAAACTACTGTACAAAGAAACACTAACAATGATTTTGAAGCAATTCCTGCTAAAAAAGAGCATAGACTTCTGATCACACATCATCAGAGAAGATGGAAGTGTACATGGAGCATTTTTCTTATCTCATTAGCAACCATTAGAAGCTCTCAGGGGGAACATAATGACCAGTGGAAAAAGGGCAGAGCAGACTTCAGTGAACAAAACAGATGTTTAGTGCATATAGATATTATCCAACACCAGCATCAAACTAGTGAGTTTGGCCATTTAGGGCATCTCCTAGGAAACCATCAGATAACATTAAAAGATATTGACTAACATAAAAGGAGCTGCAGGGGAAACGGTGCATATTTGATAGAAATGGGATGTGCTTCTAAATGCAATAGTTCTAATTTCTGCTGAGGAAAAGAAGATGCATATTTTGATTTTGGTTAAAGGTCTTAAAATTTGCTGTACATTGCTGTAGCTCCCCATTGCAGGCTTTAACTAAGCAAGGTATAAAATGCAGTCAGTGAAAAAGCAAATCACAAAGTGAGAGTATATAAAATATATCTTAAATATATTTTAAATATATCTTAAATATATTTGTGTACAGCACAAAACATTGTTGTGTTGTTCTTGTTATTGTCTTCTTTTCTCTGCCAGTTCTTTCTGGATGTAATTTTCCATGTAGTTTAAGAGCTATAAAACTGGCAAAGGTATTGGGCACTTTATTTCCTTTATGGTCCTTTGAGGAAAACTTCTTCTGCACATTACGCCAAAAAAAGCCACTGTAATTGACCTGGACCACCTGGCAGTGTGTCCATCACACCATGTGAAGTATTCTTGCTCATAACTGCAGCATTTCACCTCTGTATTTTGTCCAGGAAGAGAAGGCATTTGATTCACTGATATCTTCCTTTCCTCTATCCAATTTTGTGTCTGATCAACAATGTTTATTGCCTGGTAGTTTCTTTTTGCAGTGCTAAGGACAGCTTTTCCACTGTGATTATTGTTTTGCCCTCTCTGCAGTCAGTGAGTAGAAAGGTTAGCTTGGAATTTTGCTAATGAGAACTTTGCTGATCTGTTCAAGTTGGCTGATACGCCTTTTGGGCATGACCAATCAGAGCATAAAGTGTCAGGAGATTTGCTGTCTCTACAGTCCTGGCAAATGTCTTCCTGCAGTCTACCAGAGCATTAATTCTCTGCCCAGTTCTCTATATATGGCAAGGGATAGTGGCAGGCACCCACTCACCTCTACATAAATCACAAATTATCTGTGCATGCCATGGTGTTAAGCTTGGTGGAGTGTTGGGCAGGATTGAGGAACAAAAACCTTGAAAAAAAATCTACCCTCTTAATTCTATAAGCCATATGGCTTCCCCAGCATTCCTTAGCTCCTATAAGATAGTCCTGCATACAGCCTGTTTTCCTGGGAGGCTGTGCCCATTAGTGTGCAAAATATCAGCACAGCACCAATGCACTGCTTAGCTGTTTTGGGAGGTGATTGTCATATGGTTAACTCAGGGATCAGAGATTTATGAAAGGACAAAGATCTGACATCTTCTAATTTAGCCCGAGAGACTCTGTTATATAACAGACAAGCTATCAAAAAACCTCTGTGAAACGTAAACCTTGCTGAACTTTTTTGATGTTTGTATTTTATTTTCCAGATGGAGCACTGCCAAATAACAGCTGCATAGACAGTTAAGATCATTTACAGAACTGCAAAGAGTTTGATTGATCAGCTCAGATGTCAGCAATTTTGTAATATGCTTGGGTACCAAAGGAGCAGAGCAAGTTGGGAAATGCAAAGGGCAAAAAATATTGTGCATTCTGATTGTGTCCTTCACACAAAATTACAAGCATTTTCAACAACAAAGTAATTCACTTCGTCCAATAGACTGCCTCCAAGTTCACGGCAATAAAAATGAAGAGCATCTTTAGCTGACAATTTAAGCTCAAATCATTTTTGACTGGCAAGGTGTGGTATCATCCAGAAGAATTGATGCTATAGCAGTAGCTTCAAATTACGGGGTTATAGTGTGTCTACTCAACATGCAGTCTGATCAGTGGAGGTAAGGGGAGGGATAGGAAGGAAATGGATAGCAACAAACTCTTTCTGTGAGCTCTATAGTTAAATAAGGATAAGAATTTCTATACACATTTATATTTGAGAAGAACTCTGAATAAAAATTAAAACGGAAGATTTTGACTGACACTGAATACATATTGAAATTCTTATTTCAGGCACCATTTTCCTATTCAATCCCCTGCACAATTTTTGGAGAGGTCTGGGGAAAAATGCATCTTTCAGCAAAGGAAATTTTAAGCTATGTCATTTTCTAAAAATGGTGGTTTACTGAAATTACATGTTTCTGTTATGCCAACCCATTCCACTTCCTACCCAAATACAATTCAAGGCAGGTTGTTGTGTCAGCAGTTGTCAGTCTTTGTTAGCAAGTGTCAGGGCTGAGATAACCACTAATGTCCTTCTCTAGCTGATGAGTTTAAAGGGCATTAAAGCAGAGACTACAACTCAGTATTTTTTAAATGAAAAACAAAACCTCACCCTAGGTTTTCCTTGAGCAGCAAAACTGTTAGCACATTTTGTAATGGGCTTCTCACCCCAACAGAGCTAAATAATAGTCCAATAACTGTAACATAGAAATCCATCCAACTGTAAGAATTAATTAAATATTACAATAAATCAAGCAAAAAGAACTATATTGAAAAATCACAAGTAGTTTAAACATAAATGGTCCACTAATACTGGAATATATATCTAACACAAGTTAGAAATGTGAGATTAGAAATCCCTGTGTCAAGATGGATGAGTTAAAAGTTAGACCTAAGAGGTAATCAGACCATGGTTAGTCCACCCAGAAACTACCTTTTATCATTTTCAAGAGAAGGTTTGTGGACTAAAATCATCGAATATACAGCCTCTAAAATTATTGCTTCACATCAGAAAACCTAGTCATAACTGATAATCTTTACTCACTGGGAGACTAGTTTCAATACAAATGACCCCCACTGGATCAGCAGGAACACCAGAGTGATACACACAGAAATATGTTTTGAGTTTTGCTTTTTCACAGTTACTGTTGGAATGATTGTATTGCTTCTCCAAGTGATGTCCCTTACATCAGAAAGAAGAAAAATTTCACAGTGACCACCTCAATATTCAACGTCAGTCATTTCTCTTTAACTAAGTATCTTTTAAAAAGGTATGCACAGAGTGGATTAATTTGCTCAATGGTTACATAATAGCATAATTGCTTTTTGCTTATTTCTTCCTCTGTGCATTTTAATGATGTCTCTTCTCTTCTTAAAGTGCATTTCTTTTTCTTATTATTAATTTTCTTGCATTTGTGCAAGATATGGAGATTGAAGGACTCCTTACTAGAAATCCTTAATCAGGTTTAATAGCTTAATGCTGTACAGTAACAAGGTTGTGTTAAGGCAATTGACCCTAGAGATCAGCTGATTCCATGGAAATTAGAGCCTCCCACATATCTCACCTAAGCATAGCCACATCAAAAGCAGGCATTGATTCTGGAGTGATGGTACTCCTCTAGAGTGAATAGTAAGAAATAGGCACAATTTATCTTAGAATACTTATCTCAGAATAGGGTCGATTGCCCTCTGCTCTGCCTACATCTCTCCATTGACTTTTCTGGAAGCTTAGGAGAATTGACTTAGAGAAGACATCTGACTTGGAGATGGTACGGTTAATCGAGGCGAATCCTTGCTGGATGTCCATGTACGATTGCTGTGCTGCTGGCTGCCTTATCCAAAATGCCACCTCCATCTTCATTGTCAGAGATGGCTCTGGCTGTAAAGTGCAGATCAAAAGATACAGCAGACTGGGATGAGTTTCCTTTGTGATGGGGATTTCCCTGAGAGATACTGTGATTACTGTGTTTATACGAGTAGTGTTAAAGATGCACTTGTGCACTATTAGCAGGAGATTTACTCAGGGTGTCTTCTAAAAATACATCTATTCACTGTTCAGCATTATCTTCACTATGTTCCAGAGCTTGGCATTTTTATTGTATTAATGCTTCTATTTTATCTGTTATATTTCTTCTCATAAACAAACTACCAGCCAAATGCTTTCTGGCTGATTACACCAGAACTTGACCATGTCTGGCTTTTAATCACAGTTTCCCCCATCTCTCTGAGAACATCCTTGGTCTTCTGGGTGACACAAGCCCTGTGGCAGGCTAACTTATGCTGAGAAAAGGTCGGCTGGCTGTGGGAGGGAAGCACAAGGAAAGCAAAGCCTAGTGCTCAGCTGAGAGCTGAGAAGTTGCCAGGAGGCTGTGGAGCTCGTGCAAAGAAACCCCCTGCCTTCCACGGCATGCCGAGCTGAGGTCTCAGCTTTTTTCAACTTTCAGACTTCCAGACACTCTCCTCACTTTGAATAGCAAATGAGACTCAATTTAGCTGTCAGCTGGAGAAAGCACTCAATGTGTGGGACAAATGGGGATTCAGTTTGAGGCTAGGGGTGGGAGGCAGCTGCCTGAGATGACTTCAGAAGAAAACTGCATAAATAATTCCAAGCTCTTTTTCCCTACCATATCTCTGAGTTTCCTGAGGAAGTTATCAAGGCAACTTGGATATCAATCACAAGACTGGGCCAGTGTAGAGTCTACAAGGGTGTGAAAAATGGAGAGACATCTGAAGAGGACAAGGGGTCTAGATGATCTGTTTGCACAGATAGTTATAGGACAAGGGGAACAATTTTAAAATAAAAGAGGGGAAATTTAGGTCAGATATTAGAGAGAAATTATTTACTGTGAGAGTGCTGAGGCACAGAACAAGTTGCCCAAAGTAGTTGTGGGTGCCTCATCCCTGAAAGTGTTCAAGGCCAGGTTGGATGGGGCTCTGAGGAACCTGATCATGGGGAAGGAAGGCATCCTGTCCCATGGAGGGGATTAGAATTAGAATTAGAATTTTTAAGGTCCCTTCCAACTCAAACTGTTCTATGAGTCTATGGTTGTATGATCCTTCACAGAATTGCAAGATTCTGCAGAGGAAGAACTCTTTCTCTGTTCTGCAGCAGCCTGTGCTCCATTAACCAGCTCTGGCTGCAGTAAATCCACTCAGCTCCAGCAAGACTTTTGCAACAGCCAAGCCCCAGCAGTACAACAGGGATAAAGAAACTGTCAGAAAGCCATTCTGATGGCCAACACTTTATCCTCTGACACAATACAGCTGTAAGTTATACAGGAATTTCACAGTGTGCAATAGTAATATGCACAAGGTAAAAACTCTAAGTCATTAGCAGTATAATTTATTAGCTATGTTGTGCCAATGCCTATCAATCAGGCTTTAAGGTTGGTTCCAGTGAGGTTTTTGATCTTCCTCACATTGCTTTGCTTTTCTTCTTCCATGGCAGCATTAGCAGGCGACAATTACATTATATATCTACTCAGTGTTCTGGTGAGAGACCATTATGTTCACAGATCATTACTGACATCCTGACATTTGTCATCTCCTTTCATAGCAGTTAAATCTTGCTTTATCTGTAAATGTCACCACGTCATTTATTCATGAAAAGGGGTCACATTCCCAAAATAGTACACTCAGCTTTTAAAAGGGAAGTTGGTTTTATTCACTGTGGTAATCCTTGGACAAACTTCACTGCTGCTAAGTACTGACATTTTTCCCCATGCAGCTGTTTACATCCCCACATACAGATTTCAGGTTGGTTTTTTTCAAAGTAAAACCCTGAAAGAAAGACAAATGATCTGGATGAGAAAAATAAGTGCTTATTTTTTCAGCTTCCAACACTTAATCCACATGGAATTATCATCACCGAATTTACTGTTGTGAAGTATAATTTTAATTTGAGATCATACTGGCTGAGAACCCACCGGCTGTCTATTTTTACTAGGGCTTTGGCAGGTAGTTCTCAGCTGGACTGTATTTCAACCTCACAAAAACATAGTTTAAATAATCCTCCATAATAATACTTTCTTTTTCCATCTTCAAGGCCTTGAAAATTTAATTAATAAAAGTCTTGGCTTACCCTGCTAGATATATGGACATTCTTTTCTAAAAAATAGAGAAAGTAAATAAAAGCTGATGCTAGGAGGATGCCTAAAGGACTCTTCCTGTGATCTTGGAAGAACCCAAGTGTAAAGTCTGAATTTAGCAGGGCAGAGGCTCCCTCTTACACAATTTATACACTAACAGGCATCCTTTCTATGTCTGGATTTCCTTTATCACTATGTTTCTCTTTATTATCTGTTTATACATTAGGATTTTATTATATGCATTGAAGGGGTGGTGGGGTTTTGGCACTTACGGATTTCTCTTTGAAGTTCACGTTCATTATCCTCACACCCATCCTATCAGCCAGGTATGTCACCTGGAGCTCCACCTTACTCAGGTTATCTTTGAGGCACTTTCATTATTTCTGCAAAAATAATTGGCCATGGACAAATTTTAAGGCCAGATTCCAAGATAGTATGAATTAGCTTAACAGTTGGGATCCATATGTATATTTATACATGTATATACATATTTATATATGTATGTACTTGTAGCTTATCTAGTGATCTACCATCTTGATGCTTTCTATAGTGATAAAAACATAGCAGCTCACTTCTCTAGAGTAATTTCAAAACCATTTTACAAGCCCTACGAAGTATATGCAGCAATTACTTTTCACACCATTCACAGCAGCTGCTTTATGAGCTCAGCAACGCTCCACAATAGCTGAAGGTAGAAAATAATAAAAAGTGAGGCCTGAGTTTACCACGGGGCTAAACGGGCTGCAGCTTCTCCATTAATGTTGCCTCCTGAAGCATATAATCAACAGCTGGATCCATTTCTGAAACTGTCACATCCCTTTGGAAATAAAGAGAATAATTTAAGTAAACTGAACAGAACCACAGAAACACAGAATAATTCAGGTTGGAAGGGCCCTCTGGAGGTCATCTTTGCTGAAGGCAAAGCCACATCAGATCTAGTTGCAGGGCTTTGTCCAGTTGAGTTTTGAATATGTCTAGAAAGTATCAACAATCTCTTTTCCAGGCTTTGACAGCCCCCATGGTAAAAAACAAAAACAAAAACAAATTTAAAAACCCAGAACCCCCCAAAAAAGCTTTCCTCATATCTAGTTTGAATGTCCTGTGTTCCAGGTTTTGGACTTTGCCTTATTTCCATGCACCTCTGAAGGTGCTCCAAAGCCTTCTCCTCTAAACACACATGCCTCCCTTAAATACTCCTCATGCCTCCTGACTAACAGAGCCCTACACTGGATTTGCTCCAGTTTTCCTTCTCATTCTTTCCCTGAGATGCTCCAAAGAGCACGTGTGTGCATGGTCTGTGCGTTGCCACCTCACACATGTCAAACCCAGGAGGAGAATCGTTTCTCTCACTGCAAGACATCCCTGCAGAGGTGAAGCCCTGGTTCTCCCAGTGCCATTGGCAAAACCTGCTGCACAATTCCTCCAGCAAGTTATTCAGGTTACCATAGTTTCTGCTTCAAGTTTTCAATGCTTCTTTTCCTGCCAAGTTTCCTGCCACTTCCCTCCCCTCCCCCAGCATGACTTCACAACTTCCAGTTATGTGATTTTTGAGACCAGCTGGAACATAAATGCTCAGAACTGGAGAACAAATAAAATGGTTGCTTTCAAAAAGTTAACAGACTAAATTCTCCTCTGTGCCAGTTATCTGTTGAAGTCAGGGTCATTACCTCCATTTAAACCAGCTGAGAATTTCAAGTATTTGACCACAGCTCCTGAATGCACCAGGTGTGGGACCAGTTTTCCCTGAGAAATCCGTGGTATTGCAATTATGCTGAGTATTCAATTCAGAAATACACTTATTTTTTAACACTATTGACCATATTGTATTTTCCAAACAATAAAAATCTCTATTTACTAAAGAATGGCTGCTTCTCAAATTTGCCTCTATAGTACCTTTTGCCAAAACTGCAAAGGAGGTCACTAAACAGACCTGCATTTGTAACTATTGTATTTGAAATACTTCAGTATCAATGTAAGAAAAAAAAAAAATACAGATTTTGATAGGATATAATAAGAATAGAATCTGTCTATAAAAAAATTCTGAAAATAGCTTTACTGGATGTTCTAAAACATTATCTACTTAACATTGTACTAGGTTTCAGAAAAAAAACTCTGCTGATCATTTTTTGCAAGAAAATGGATTTATTCTAAAGAAACATACAAGTTTTTTCTTTTGAGATTAAGAGTTGCATATTGTTTAAAGATTTTGTTACAGTAAAGCAAAGTAATGATAACCAAAAGGAAAGGGACCAGGGCTCTAAAAGCTTATTTTGCTGTAGCTGTACTTTGCTATGTGAAAAACATAATGGATGTAAATTTTGTTTCATGCAAGCCAAAGGGAGGTTTGTCACAGGCTTGAGTGATGGCAGGACCTGACACCATTTCTCAGGCTGACGGTTTTTGCCATATAACTTGCAGCATTTTTGGTGTGAACTGAAAGATCTTACAATTAACTTCCCTTATTCCAGTGAAAGCCCTTTTTTTCTTTCTTTTTTCTTTTCTCCACCATATTTTTTGTAGCTTTCCAAAATATACTGGAAAGTTTTGCATGAAGGAAATATTTCTGTTTGAAGTATATTATTTATATTTTTTTGCATGTGTGTATGTGTGTGTGCACATGTATGTACAAACGTGTATACATAATCTTTATCAAACATTAAATAGTAGAGTGGATATTTAAAAAATTGTGTTTTGTCTACTCACCATGAAGCCCATTTTCTCCTGATAACTACAGCAAACTCTATTGACCTCTGGAGATTTGCACTGATATTGCATATTGCCTGTTAAAACAACTGAAAAAACAACTCCCCCCCCCGCCCCCCAAGAAGAAGCTGCACTCATTCATGTGAGATTTTGTTCCTGAATCCTTAAAGAGAATTTTGAGATCAAGTGCTGACAAGCCAAATACTATATTTTTCATTGCCAGATTAAACTAGTAAAAATAATCACACACACATACGCAAATAGTCCCTTTTCTTTTAAAAATGCATTTTATTTTCCTCAGAACCTTTAATCTCTTTTCTTTAAGCACCTTTAATCTCTATTTAAGAAACAGCTTTCTTTATGTACCCATGCAAATCAAGATCATTGACATCAAATATACATCCTCTTTCCTGGTGTTACTCCCAGCTTCCAGCATGTTTACTAGTTTCATTACTAGTTTCATCTACCACTGATCAATTGTTTGACCAAGCACCTTTCCAGCTTATGGCCTCAAATTGTTTTTTTAAATCAAATGCTGACCAGTGACAGCACTGCTTGTTGAACAGCAGCGTCCATCATGTACGAAAATTGAATCACAATAAGGGATGCTGAAGCAGGGATAATCCACTTTTTTACTGACATCTGGCTTATAGCTGTGGCTCACATTTCATGTAGAGACATTGCTCACAGTGAAATTGAGTGAACGGTAAGTGACAAATGGTGGAAAGACTACTTTTGAAATTTAGGGATTGGTATGTGCTTTTATGCCCTGGTTCTCAAAGATGCTTCCACGTGTAATTGTTGCTCTGGATAAAAGTGGTTACAGACTTGAGCACCAGAGGTGACTGCATAGAAAATGAGGGTAGTGTGTCATAAGACATAACTAATGATGGATGGTCCCCTGCCACTTGGCACGCATTTAACAGAGGATCTGCAGCACATTCTCAGCTTAAGGTGCCCTGAGACAGGTAAAGAAGTCTGGTGTCAGCTGAAACCTCCAGATATCTCTGTGGACACCAAGGACAGTTAACCCTTCCAGATGTAGTTCACCACTGGAAGAGTTATCACACATGGATATCAGAGCCAACCCACAGGGTCTGACAGCAAGGACGGACGAGGAGCAATGGGCAGAAACTGAGGCACAGGAAGCTCCACCTGAACATGAGGAAGAACTCCTTCACTCTATGGGTGACAGTCTGATAAGATCAGATTGTCCAGAGAGGGAGTGGAGTCTCCCTTGCTGGAGATATTCCAGAACTGTCTGGACACAGTCTTGTTCCCTGTGCTCAGGCACGACCCTGCCTGAGCAGGCAGCTTGATGACCAGATGACCTGCTGTGTTTCCCTCCAACCTGAGCTGTTCTGTGATTCTGTGGAGGTATCTCAGAGCTGGAATTTCTGTGACCTGCTGTGTTTCCTTCCAGCCCGAGCTGTTCTGTGATTCTGTGGAGGTATCTCACAGCTGGAATTCTGTGAGGCTCAGATGAGAAGCAGAACCCAAACACATTTCTGAGCAGAGACCACTACCTCTTCCTCTGCCTATTCAGCCACAAAAGGATTTGGCTATCAATTACTGTAGCTAAGGATTAGGGTATCCACAGGCTGTGGGAAAGCAAGCTGATGTTCCTATGTTCCAAGAGTATCCAGATATCTGGCAAGGGCTCTACCTGTAAGAGCTAAATCATGTACATGAAACCTAAAAGAAAGAAGCCAAGACTAATACCGCAGTCGAGGACTCACAAGGCTGTAGGAGGAAAACCCTATGACCTGCCTTATCCATAGATTATCCAGTTTTCTGTAATTGTGAAAAATGAATGAATTCAGTGTACCCTTGCTGTCATGTCCTTGCATCACTGCACAATTTTTAGTAAAATTCAATACAAAACAGCTAAATTCACTCAACAAACTGGGCTCTAGAGAGACCTCAGGTGTATGAACGGCTGTTTTATGAATCACTCAGGAGGGAGATCTCCTAAGCAGTAAGCATAGTAAATAGGTGTTCCTGTTGCACCTTCCCAGTGCTAGAGTGGGTGTCTGAGGGAAGGTTTTCCAAATACATTTCTAACAGCTGGGACAAATCTAATGACAAGCAGCCTTGGAGAGGTTTCCCTGAATTATAGAGAATTTAGATTTCATCATTTTGCTCAAGTGACACATTTGGTTTTCGAGTGTTTTGCTGATTTCCTAACTGTACCATAGACTGAAATAATTTTGGCCCATTATTGCTGCCAGGGGGGACACACAGCAGCAGCATCATTGGTCTACAACAGTAAAATTTCTGAGGCAAAAATTCTGCAATGTTCCATTTTCACCAGCAGAAATGTGTTTGATACCAAATACTGCATTTTGTGAAACTCAATCTCCTTTTTTCCTCCATGCAGAACATAAGGTAGCATCAAAAGGACCCATTCCTGCTCATGGAGGGAAAAAATCCCAATCTGTGTATTAGGGAACCAGATGGAGAAAAGCCAGCTTTTATTTAAGTGTAACACCTGTGGCTCACTCTCCCAGCTGCAGAGACTGAGCATATGCTGAGGACATTTGACCAGACATGTACAGAGTTAAAAGCTATATAGTACTGTATTAGAAGTTTCTGTCTCAGCACAATATGCTCAAGGAAAGAGAAGATATCCCAAAATACATAGCATGTATTAAATCGAGTTATGTAGGCAGGCTCATGAGATAAGTTTTTTTCCACCTTTTGAGATGTGTGTTATGTTCTTTATGCTAAATTTTGAATAGAAGGAATTTGATGTTGGATGAAAGATTTGAATAGTCCTAAGAATAGCAGAAAGGATTATTGGGTAATTTGCTTCAACATCTCTTTTACAACCCTATTTCTTAAACATTCCCCACCTGTGCTCCTACCACACCATGTAAAGTTGGCTGACATTTTCCACAGTGCTTTACAAATGTGGCAAAATAAGAAAAGAACAGAACAGATCTGCAATTATAACCTACTGTATTTCAAGACACTTTAACGCAGGTAACTGCATGCTATAACTTACGAAATTAATCCCCTTTCTGATCCTCTGAGGATTACTGAAAAACCAAATAAACCATCTGGCTATTAGACATTCATTTGCCTAGCAAGTATTTTGGATGTCCTCCCATTAATATGTCATTTGAAAGAGTATTTAGTTCAGTGGGAGATGAAGCATCACCACACAGGTCATGCCTAAATCAACAGAACAACTTGTCTCTGTCTCTCACAGCCAATCTACATATAATTGATTTTCAGAATCCATATTCAGAGACAAAAGCCATTTCTTTGAGAGATTCAAGTGCCACATTTCACAGCTCTCTTGCACATCTTTGGGCAAGGTCCATCTTCCACTGCTACAATATTGGTGTAAATTTTATATTGCATCATTCTTAGATTATATTCTACTTATTGCAGATGGGCAAAAATTCATAAAACAAAGAAAAATGACACCTGAATGTATTAGAATCTTCTTTCAAGCTCCTCTTTTCAAATGGCTTACAGTGACTGTCACCCACACAGCACCATATTCAGTGTTAGTGAGAGGTGTTAAGCAGACTTGGTTTGCTCTTCTTCCTCAGCACATTCTTGGTTTTGGGAACAAAGAAATTCCCACATAAGTTGAACAGATGAGCAGACATTTAACATTACCACCAGTCTGAGGTAATTTCCATAAAAGCAAACTGCCATATGACACCAGCCTAGGACACAGTACCAGAGCTGAATCAAACACTATCATTGTGGGATTTGGATTCCAGTCTCATTATAAATTTTAGCACGCAGATACTTCACTGCTAACAGACATCACACCACTTTGGTACAAACACCCCCAAAACTGCAAAGGATCTGAAACAGATTGAGAGGAATTTGTGGGGTTTGGATTTTCCAAGCTCACTCACAGATAATGATGCACATACATAGACAGAACTTCGAAAACATTGCTGCTGTGAAATATTCCCTCCTATCCATACTGCACCACTCTTTGCAAGGGGGGGCTCCTGGATAGTGCAAGCTGTGGGGAAGAATCACCAGGGCACTTCTTGCTCACCATTTTGCTAAAACCCCACTTGACTCTGCTCCAGCTGCTACTGATTCAGCAGAAATTCTTCATGTTCTTTCAGCAACAATGGGAATACGTGAAAAGTGCTTTTCATCTGAATACCAAATGTTCTTGAACAGTCTTGTTGTTGTTCAATTTGTATTCCTATTATAATAATTTTAGCATTAGAAGTACATGGATAAGTCGGGGTGGGCAGGGTAAAACAGGAATCAGGGAGAAATGTCAGAATCCTTGAGCCATGGGAGATGAAAATCAGACAAATGTAATCTTAGCTGCAAATTACCAAGAGAGAGAAAGTGTTCATTTGAACTTACTGTGTTATCCAGCTTTATGAAAAAGCAGTGACAGACAGTACAGATTATTTTTATTTAAATTCTTGGGAGATAATTATTATTTTACCTGAATAATCCTTGAGTTATTTGAAAGGAGCCCTGGCAGAAGGAAGCAAGTTTTAAGCTGTAAAATGCATTGCTATCAATGAATATATAATTTGTATTTCAAGCCCACAGACAGTAAAAATACAAGTAAAACTCCAGAAACATATGCAAAAAAAAATTTCGTTTGTGGCAAATAATGAATTGCTAAGTCAAAGACTATAGGAAATATTAAGGATATGCTATTTCTATAAATGATGTTCAAGAGGGAAGAGAAAATGGGAGAAAAAAGAACGGCTGTGAAATGGAAGATGGGTCTTTTCATGGGTACTGTTAATGGAACAGCAAGAGGGACACTGAAATATATTGCTTACTTTAATATCCATTCCTCTTGTCCTTTCTTCCTTTATTCTTCTAGACACATTCATCAATGAGAAACAGGTTCATGTAACAGTCATTTACCTATCCACCAACCTAAATACATTAAATAAAAATAAAATTATATTCTGAGACAGGATGAAGTAATTGCACTCAAGCTCTAATTCATCTTCTGAACAGCATTGAGTTGAGAAAAAAAAAATAGAAAATCCATTTACAAAGTCCTCTTTTCCTCCAAAAGCACATAGCTGTGAAGCACTGGCTAAAACATATATCTTGAGGAAACTGTTCTCGAGGGACCATTACTAAACACATCTAATCTTGGAAGCTAAATCTACCATCTCACTGTTTCCTGGTAATATACATTTAAGAACCAGGTAGATCCCAGGCTCACAGCCCTTCCCACGTGGAATGATTGTCAAGTGGGCAGTGGGTGAAAGGATACTGGATTTTACCACGGGGCATGAGACAGAGTCACTCACACCAAGTAAATATACAAGTACATTGTGTCCTCTGGGCTAGACCTGAGTCTTGGGTTAATTGCCCTGGACAGAAGCTGAACATCAGACAAATCCAGGAATTTTCCAGCCTGCTCAGTTCTCTAATACTATTTCTAATTCAAGGGGGTTTTTTTGTTTGTTTGGGGTTTTTTGTTTGTTTTTTAAATAGGAGCTAAAAACTGAAAACAGTAAGACTCTGTAACAAAAGTAAAACTCCATAACTGAAGTTCACAGGGTATAAAAATCAGAGGATTGACTTAAAATATAATTGAATCTCTCCCTTGTTCTCTCTCTCTCTTTCCGTTTCACTCCACCCTCCCAAATACAAGCAAACAATGTAGTTCTCTAGCCCTGAGGGTTTGCTTTCCTCAAAATTTTGTTCACTAGATTATTTCCCTTTATTTCCCTTAGAAAATATATATCAGACTGACTATTTCTAGCACCTTAATATTAAAACAATTCAATATGTTTCATAATCATAAAGACTAAGAGTTGGCAACTTCACAGGGAAGGAACCTTAAAACTACATATTGTTTTTCTCTCTTTTCAGAATATTGATGCATTTCCTCTGCCTGACTCCGGTCCCTTTTAGCCTGCTCAGAAGTCTCTCTAAGCTGCTGGCTGACCCAGCTGTGTCAGGAGCACACGCTGTACTGCACACTTTGTTGTTTCTTTCTTTTCCCTGCATCAAGGAAATAGTTGTTCTTCTTTGATCCTTCTCTCAGCTGCATGACTTTTAGTTCCATCTGTCCTGTCTGCCGTTTATAAAATAACTTTTTTTTTTTCCCAGTTCCTGCCAAATAACCTGATTTTGATATTTTTCATTCTTTATGCTGAATTCCCAGGCATACATCTTTCATAACTGCAGGGTGTGTTTGGTTCTCTGCGTTGTAATTGAAGGCTTGGCTTGAGACCGAAGGGCAAAACTTCTGTTGTTGAGGGCAATTTATCTGCGTGAGTCCCATTAATGTGAATGGAAGGCAGGTGGCTAAATCCCAACACAGCTCACAAAAAATATATAACGGCTCTCTATTCCTCAAAAATAATACACTGGATGTATTATTAATTGTATAGTGCAATCTACAGGGGCTGAAACACAGGGTTGTTTAATTTTGGAGGTTGCTTTATGTAGATTTAAAATCAAGAGGACATCTTTGCTGAAGATTGAATAAAAAAAATCAACAGCAATACATCAAAAATATTAATGTATTAGATAGTTTTAAAGTTCTTCTATACTTAGAAGGAAAAACTTCAATATTTGTACTCTTCAGGCTATTTGCCTGAATATTGACAAATTCTTGCTATGTGTGGAAATGGAATGCTGAAGATTTCCAAGGACAAAAACATTTAAGAACTCTTCACTAATTTGAATTTAAAGAGGTCAATGAGAATATTCTTCAAAGAATAAAAGCTAGGCCTTGCACTTTTCAGGTAGTCATTTCTTTATTGTCATTAATTATTGACTCGTCTATTTGCCATTTACACACTGTCCTACGTTTCCTTCTTGTCTTTATTTGTATCTCTTTATTTTGTCCTCAATTTTTCATTAACTTGCATCAATCTTTTCTTCTCTATTTTGCATTTGAAGAATCACATCCCTATTCTAGGTCATTAAGCTGTATCATCCTTTCTTAATCCAATTGCTACATGAAAACACAATACCAGAAGGAGTGTAGTGACAACCAGGGGATCAACAGGTTGTAAAATGACCTTTAAGTCCCACTATGTAGCACAATAAGGCCAAAACTACTTAAATTGGAAAGCAAAAGACACAGAAGAGAGCAGAATGAATAAGTAATTCATGAGTACTATTATATATCCTGAGGTTGTTTCACTATGCAAGTGGCATGCTTTCAAGTGCCATGAATAGCTGCAGAATGTATTTCTGTGTATCCAAATACTTAATAATTGCCTCCTATTAAATGATGATAAGGAATATGCTACATGGCCTTTGTAGTTGGCTGGAACAAATATATTTTGCCATTCTTGCATGGCATATGGCTCCTGATGATTGTACTATCACCTGAGCTCTTCATAACATATTTTCTCTTTTAATTTTTAGTGATGCTAAGCAAAACCACTGAGTTACTCATCACAAGTCATGACCAACGTTCCATCTGCAATGCAAATATATGGGAATAACTATGGAAAAAGAGCTTTTTCACAGCTTCGTGGGCAAGTTAAGAAGCAACTGAACAACTGGAGACACACACAAACAGAAGGCATGGGCAGCAGCCAGGACAGCATCTCCAGGCACTCCATATGTGGACTTTCTGTTGCCTACAGCAAATAAACTTTTGAAGCCAGCAGTGGTAGGAAAGCTGACAGAATGAATTAAAAAGTGGCAGCAGGGAGACAAATACTGCAGTAACAGAGGTAACAGGGAACCCTGTGAACTCTGGGCAGGACAGGCAGGGAGAGGGTTGCCAGTGACAGAGAAAAGCAGCTGAGGACAGGATGGGTACACAAAAGGTACCTTCAAGGTCAGGAAAGGTAGAAGTAGCAGACAACTATAATTACTACAAGTGCAGTTTTCAGGAGGTCGTGGAGGGGCAGTTTCCCTTGAGAGATGACAGAAATACAAATTCCTGCATGGAAGTAGGTGTAGAACAGCAAGCAGCCATGAACATGTGGGGATGATTTCCTGGAAACACTCAGGAGCTGTCAAAGAAACTGCCAGATTTCTCGCTTCAGAACAGAAACCTCCAGAGAGTGAACGACAAGAGGACGTGAGGCTCCAACTGGACAAATTGCAAGCCAGCCACATTTGCCTAGAAATTCCTGAAACCCTATGTTTAGGTAACATTACTCATTTTCCAGTAAAGAAAAATGAATATTCTGAGTATGCTCCAGATTTGTATTAGAAACTGATAGAAGAGGTGCCAACACATGACAGTCACAAACCTTTATCTAAAATTCCAGAAGCATACAACCAGCAAAACACTTTGTTGTGCACCAGAAATGGCTTCCTGCATGTAGTTTTTCTATACGTCATTCTTAACACCACTGTCTATTTTCTCATGTTTTATTATTTACCCTGTGAAGTGCAAATTTCTTTTTCTGTTCTGAAAGTCTTGTCACACGTATACAGACATTGTAAGATAAAGTGATAGCTTTCTACACAGTTCTATTATAAGAACTTGAACATCATCCCAAATTACCTGTCATCAGCTGTTCAAGTCTTCTTTCCATTACTGACAAAACAAATGAACAGCTGCTTGCGCCACAAACCTGTGCACTAAAAAAAAAGACACACTACTAAAAAAAGCTGTAAACAGCAAGTAAAAAATATATAAATGTTCTAGACATAATACCAAGTGGGTTAAGGCAGCCTGAAATCCCTGATACTTAAAAAGAAGAGTCTCCTCCAAGATGTTATTTTATAAAATGTTCTTATTTATAAAAGCATTTCAGCACCAGCTGCTGTATGTTAACAACTTAATTATTCATTAATATAAACCTATGATTTTTTTTTCTGAGTACTGGAAAAAAGGTAAGAGTACACAGGTATCATGAAAATCATTTAATCATTAAATACCAGGACATGAGTTTCTATTTATTTAGAACTGCCTAAAAATTTTACAAAGTTCATTAAAATTTGAAAAAATGCCATTGTATTATTCCACTATTTTTCCATGCATAATGTCATGAAGGAAAAGGAAAATATGTTTTTCACTTTATTTTCAGGCAAAGATTGGTTTTATTAAGAAAGCTAAGGCTAAAAAGAGAAATAAAAAAGTAGCAGGTAAAAAACATATATAAAAAATAAGTATTATATATGTATGTTTCAATTTAAGGAAAATAAATTGAAAATAAATAAAACCCAACATTTTAGAGGTAAAACCAAATTTCAAACAAATGAATGGCTATGGCAATGAAAATTCTGTGCAATTATTTTTCATTTTCCCTCTTTATAATTTCCCCCATTTTTCACCTTACTTTTGCCTTAGTTAATAATTTCTCCCATGCCTCTTCAGAACTTGAAGCAACACTGATAAATGTACAAAGCTACTTTCCTATCCTACAAAAGCAGGTTTTGAAATTCATACGTTTCAATGCCAGAATGAATAATTGCAAGTATTCAGCCTGTTGCTTGGTGCATCCCAGGCCACAGAATCTCACCAGGAGTTTAACCAGGCTCATCTCTTTGCTTTGCATGGCAGCACATTGCTTAGATATGCACTCAAGGCACTGAAAAGCCTCTATATCCCAAGATAAGCTTTTCCAGCCACTAACTGTGACAGTCACACATTTTCCTCCATAGAGATTCCTCCACTGTAAATAATGAGCACACTAATTTCTACATCTACACTTACTGTGTGCTAGTTTAAATTTGAAGCTGCTGGATTTTGTGCTGTGGTTTTTTGGTTTTTTTTTTTTTTAAATGTTTGTTTTGTTTGTTTGTTTGATTGTTTGTTTCAGGGAGGGAGGCAGTTGTTGTTGGGTTGTGGGGGTTTTTTGGAAGATAAAAGAGCCTTCTATGATCAAATATTTCTTCAGATGTAATCATAGGTAGCCATCTCTTGACTTTTCTGGACAAACAAAATTGATTGCACTTCTTCAGTTTCACACTACAAAGTATCTTTTCCAAACCCTGAAATGCTTCAATAAATCTTTCCCAAACTCCTTCCAGGTTGTCAATATCCTTTTTGCTCTGCTTTGGGTTGCTGCCATGTGATTCCAGTTTCACTGTCTTTCCCCAGAGCTGACAGAGGGAGCTGACATCCTGCGATGTTCTGCCTGGCACTACAAAAGGCATTTCACCTGGGTCTGCTGAAGCACATGGCAAGGAGAGGATTTCCTCTTCTGACTTTAAAAGGAATCTAGTCTCAACCCAGGAGTCTTAATTCTTGGATAGCTTTAGGGAGGCAGATGAATCCCACTCAGTGGTCACCAGGGGACAATCCAGCTGTCTAGACGCCAGAGTTCTATGTGATTTCAGAGACCTCAGGCATCACACCTGGCTGCACCCATGGATGCCTTGTCACATCTGCCAGCTGCACGCAATGCCTCTGAAAATATAAAACATTGAGGTATGTTTCATCAGGATAATTGCTTCATGAAAATGTTTTACAGACTCATCAAGACACCAGATCATTAAATATAAAAATATTTTCCATAAGGTTACATTGACTGGCATCAGTTGTAATTTTAATCTTAGTTCAGTTCATCCAAGAATTTTTTCCTAGGTAAGGTTTGGGCTAACTAGCAAATTGTTTTCAAGACCATTTAAGTCACTATTTGTAAATGCTGATTGTGACTATTTTGTCAAGCTTTTAGAAACTCTTCAGGATATGGAGATTTCCAAAAAACTAATTTAGGCAGCTCCACAGACAAGTCACTTTCTTGACAATGAATTATCTGATCCTGTAGATTTGAACTTATTTAGTGTTTCTGTTTAACACTCTTTCTCAGAAGTGAGAGAAAATAAAATCTTTCATTCTCCTTTTAGAAAATGGATGTATATACTTAATTCTGCATTTTCTTTACCAGAGTTAACAATTTTACCGTCCATAGTTCTACAAAACTGCAGGCATTTTGTTCCTGTTTAAAAAACTTGTTATCTTTGCCCTACTACCCACAGATTTTCAACTGACTGCTTTAGTTTTCTTTATCAGTTCTCTCCATTATCTAATACTGAATTTATTCATTGCTATCAGGCTCCATACTTTTCCCATTATTTTTTCATTGTGGACTTCACCTCCCTCTTAGCTGGATTGGTTTTTAACTGAAGAAAATACTTTTTGTCAGTGCAAAACTCCATTTCTTCAGGTATCTAACACAATTTCCTCACCTATCAGCCCTACTTTTTTTCTGCACAGTCTTGGTGCTAGTAGCTTTCTTTTTGATGTGTCCACTTTATAATTAAAGAATAATTAATCTGGAACTAAGGTGTGTCAATTAATTTGCTCTGTTCTAAACAGCCCATGGATATTGCAATAATCCACAAATTGTCAAATTTCAGAAAATGATTTTTTCTTTAAATTCTAAATTTTCTAATTAGAATTTTAATGCCAAATTGACACGAAAAGCTTTTGGCTTTGGGGACATTTTAGGGGTATTGTAACAAGATATCATAAGGATATTTTGAGATTCTTTGGTGATGAATGGGATCCACATTACATGTCTCTTAGACATCTTTTTGTGGCACTCTAGTGCTGTTTATTGTTCCCTGTCAGTTCCAGAACAGCCAAACGACTTCTCCTGGCTGCCAAACTTGCAGATGATCAAAGTGCCATGAGAAGAATCCGTATTCTGTTGAGATGTCTCCAAATTATCTCATTTTCAGAGATTCAAAATTACTTTCTCATCCATTTCTTCACCAGACATCAGGACATGGTCACATGGAATGGACTGGTGATCAGATGGACTCTGGACTAACCAGTGAACTCATACAGAACACAGCATGGCTGGTCATGATCATAAACTTAGACATGTAAAGCATTGGTGGACAACTAAAATAAGGTGTCTGAGAGATTCAGAATTAGAATCCGAACCTTTCAAGATTCCAGATGACAAAAATTCTGAGAAATTATTAACTTAGGGAAAGGTTTTAAGAATACTGAAAATGGACCCATGGGAACATCTGTTGTTACAGCCTGAGCCACAGAATCTCATATAGAAATGAAGAAGGAGATTTTAATTTATTGAAAACAGAAGCTGTGAGGATAAAGCCCTAAATCCAGCTGAAATCAAGCAGTAGAGAAGCATGCAAACACATTCACATTGCATCACACAGCTGCTACCACACCACCAAATCACTGTCTCAAAAGGATGACAATGACGACAAAATCATAGGGGTCTAAAATCACATTATTGTGTTCAAACATCATCAGATATTAATGCTTCACATTTGCCTAAATTTACTCTATCTCAATCAACAACTGTGTAATTCTACAAAATCCAGAGGTATTTGAAGAGTCATCAAATTGGCTAAGTGAAAATTTAAATACAAATAATCTATTCTTGTTCGCATTTTGAAAATTCAGGGGTCTTGGATTTGTTTCTCTACTGCAGTATTTTATTAAGGCAATGATAATCAGCTTCATGGTTTTTGTTTTAATTTTGAAATTTTAAGCAAGCCTCGGTTTAGGCTATAGCCTTACCCTCAAAAGAACTACATTGCAGTTTATGATTGCTGTGTTAAAACAGTGGTAGTGCTGATCAAGAGTTGTTACATACATCATATAGAACAGCCTGGGCAACTTTATAGTATTTAAAGAGTAGTAGTATTTAAAGTGTATATTATTTATGAAAAAATATGTATCCAAAGCTCATCAATAAAAGATTCATATCCTTGTTTTCAATTATCCTTAAAGCACTCAAAAAATTTTAAGTCTATTGATCATGTTATTCAATGGTGTGAGCTAGCAAGACACAATTGTTATTTCTTCTTACCATGAAATTTAAAAGTGAGTTAATGTATAATAAATTAGCAATATTTTTGGGGGTTTTTTTTCTGATTATATGTATTTCTGGTTTTGGTGGCAGTATTAGCAGCCTCCTCATGGATCACAGCCTCGCTATGCTAATGAAATGGCAGAACAGAAGACAGTTCCTAGTTATTAAAAAGAGCCCATCATCTCTGCCCTTTGGGCCAGACACGTAAAGGGACTACAGAAAAGGTAATGAAGCCCTGGAAACAAAACCTACTGAAAGTATGGCCATAAATGCCACAGGGCAGGGATCTTTTAAAAACAGTGTCACAATTGTACACAGTGAACCCTTCAGTTGACTTGGTTTGAAAATGTGGTCCCTGTATCGATAATCAATATGTTCCATTGTGACTGAGAAGACATAAAGGAATGCTTTCAGTTTGGCTTGGATTAAAGGAAGCTGCGGGAGTGAGTGGGCTGTGTGGCAAATGCTGCTTCTTTTCTAATTGAGCCACTTGCTTTTGAAAGAATCAAAGATGTCCCTAGTGGACATAACATGGGGTGTGCTAGAAGGATAAGGTTAAAAGAAAGGAGGGTAGAGGAGTTCAAGGCACTGTTTATTACTTTGAACATTTCTGAATAAAGGGAGGGTTAGCTTTTCAGTCAGGAGAATGCAGCAGTCTCACTCCTGACTGTACTGATTTGTAAGAGTGTCTCTCCCCTTAATCTTATTCTTTTTTCTTTAATCTGTATGTTTTATAAACCTTATCTTTTCTCTGACCCTACCTTTTGAGTTAATCCCTAGTGTCCTGTGCTTCTATGATGCTTCTATGCCTGTCAGCTTAAAAAAGGCACTCAGCATTTCCCGTGGCACCACAGGGATCAGGAATGAGCAGCGTCCACCCTAAGACCCCTGTCTCTTCAAAAGCCCTGTCTTCTTTACCCACAACCAAAAGGGTCATCACTGACACATGTTTAGTCGTTTGTGCTTCCTAAAAATTGAAATGAGGGATGAAGACACAAAGAGATGAACGAGGAGAAAGAGAAGAAAGGGAAAGGGAAATGGAGAAAGGGATGAAGGAGGGAGAAGGAAGGAAGCAGGGAAGGAAAGAAAGAAGGAGAAAATAAAATTTCTCACAAGGTAAATGAGGAATTCAATTCAAACATAAGAACAAGTTAACAGCAGTATTGAAAAAACTGAATACAAGCAAACACTAGAGGCTAAGGCTTCCTGGGCACAGGATATGAGAGGTAGTGCTTATATTTTTTCAGGTATCTGCTAAATAACCAAGATGTATACCTAGACCTTCATTTTGAAAATAAATGTAGGAAATAGGCAAAAAGCTTCATGAAATGTCACAATGATCAGAGAGATGAATGACAGACAAGATAAACAATATCTGTGCACAGCAGAATCAGAAACATTTATATCAAGACTGGAACTGTGTGAAAATTTTGTCCAGTAAATAAGAGAATAGAGTAGGCCAATCTTGCTACTAAAGTAGAGTTCTTTCATAAATAAATTAAGGGTAGGTTTCCTCCCTCCTTAAGTGCTTTTCTTAAGTTTTAAAAATAAATTCTTTGCCGTTCAAAATAGCAGAGTGGATCCTCAGTGGATCCTACAAATAGTCTTAACTTTGCTTCAGGGCTACAATCTTAAGAACTTTCAAAGACTGAAACAGCTTTCACTATTTCCCTAAAAATGCAACTATTAAAGGACTAGATACTCCTAAGCATAGCCACTCTTTTCTATAGTAGATTTGCACAGAAGCCAAGAGGTTTGGATTCCAGGCCTATAACACATAGTTGTAAAGTCAATTTTTTCTGCTTTTATGTGAAAGGACTCCTCGTGTCTTTGACACCACAATGAAAGACTGACAGCAAAATATGGAAGAACAGGAATCAGAAACATGAATTTATTAGGAAAAAAGAATTTTGTTTAGCTGATTGCAATCTAATTCATACCATAAGGGGTCATTTTTTGTTGGATTTTTTTTCCCTTGTCTTTCTATTTATATATTCCTGTCTTGAAGACATTCTGGATAACAAGGACACAAGTGCAAATCATCAGATTGAATGCCATATAAAAATATTGTTTTCCTCAATCTTTTGAACTTTTTTGTCTTCATTTTCTTGTGGAGGGAAAAAAAAAAAAAAAAAAAAAAAGAGAGAGAGAGAATTCCTTCCCTGGTTCCATTCCAAAAATCTGGGGAACATACATATTAGTGGCAAAGGGCATAACATTTCATTACATTCTGTGAATTGGACTACTGGGCCAAAATGCGCACAGAGGTTCACCATACCAATCAATTTTCAGTAATTGTGAAGGCAAAGGGGGCATTTGTAAATATGCTGGCAGAACATAACCTTTCCACAAAGACACCCATCAGTGAAATAGAGCACAGATCCAGAACATGTCAAGGAGATGAGCTGTGGAGCAAATAATGCCATCTGTACTGCTCATGATGTTCTTGGACCAAAGTATCAGAAAGTTGTAAATGAATGCCATGTTTATGTTCCCAGAATACAGCCATGATTGATAATAAGCTACTGATATCCATGAGATTTGTAATTCAGTAAAAACAAAATAATTTTGGATGAGAAAATTGAAGTGCATTATCAGAAAATTAATAGTAGTCTGCAGAATCAGTAAAGCTATAACCTTCCATTATGCAAGGTATCACCTGTGGAAGAGAAAATAAATGTTATTAGAAATAAGTTCATTAGATTCCTCCATTTGGAACTTTGTGGTATTCACCATTTGTAGATGGAACATTTTTACATTTTTCAGGAAATAGGTCATTACGGCCCAGTTTTAATCTTATCAGGAATGCCTGTGACATCTGACATATAACTCTTAGATACTGTGGCTGCCCCATCCCTAAAAGTGTTGAAGGCCAGGTTGGATGGGGCTCTGAGCAACCTGCTGTAGTGGAAGGGGTTGCTGCCCATGGCAGGAGTTTGCACCTAGAGGATGTATAAGGTGTCTTTCAGCCCAAGCCACTCTATGATGATTCTGTGACAAGGATTCCATCTTCTGAGAAAAAACAGTTCCACATTTTCAAAAGGAAGCAACACCAGAACTTAAGTCATGTCCCTTTTACAACTTGTTCTGGGTTAAGGGTATGAAAGATTAATGGCTATGACTGTGAGTACACTCATTGAATTCACAGGGAAAAAGCTGATAAAGCCTGTGCCAATTTCCATGCCACGGCCACTGAGGGTCATTTTGAATCTCTGTGGTGATGTAATTTAAATCAGTACAATTAGATAAACAATTACTAACTACAAAAAAAAATATCATTTACTTAGCAGCTACTCAATACTTCAGTGTTTTAATTTCAAAGTTTTTTTTTTGGCCTACATAAAGGCATTAAGATATGCTTAATGCAGACCATTAAGTGACCATTGTCATAGCCTCCACCTACTTACAATATAAGGAATCTTTTTCTTAATATGAAAGAGAAACAGGTTAGCCCTGAAGTCCAGTCTATTATTATTGTGAAAAATTAGCAAAATTGATTCTAGTAGTCATTGCTTCAAGATTAAATTAATCAATGGTTTCTGATCATCTCAGAATTGGATCTTTAATTTCTTTTTTCCAATATCATAAAATGAAGTTCCTTTGCCCTGACTCTTCTAGGGATCAATCAATTATTTGTAAATTAATGTTTACCACTAAATTTTATGTCTCTTTTTTTTTTTTTTTTTTTTTTTTTTTTTTTTTTTTTTTTTTTTTAAAGATCCCTACTTTTATTATTGAGAAGAGGTGAAATGAAAAGTCAAAGAAAATTGTAAGTGGAGAAATAAGACAAACAATTTATTAAACAATTTGAAATTTTTCAAAGTGAAAGTGCACATCTATAAATTTATTCATCATAACTAAACAATATTACATGAGGCATATTTAAGTCTCTATGCTGGTTGATTTTAGTCTGTTAAGATTTTTTATTCTACTGTCAGAATGTGCTTCTCCAAATTACCTTTCTCCTATTTCTCCTTATTCATCTCCCCTTAAACTTCATCATCTTAGAAATGGTGGGAAAAGCTAAGGATTCACAGGACAGTAACAATTAGTAAATACAGATATTTCAGTAAATAAATTTCCCCACATATATATCTGTATATCACATATATATCTGTATGAGGCAGCTTTTTAATAAACATCCATATCACAGAAAAAGAAAGTAGTTGTTATAGATGATAAGACAAAGAGGATATTAATAGAGCTGGGTTAGAGAAACATAAGGAATTCAGCAAAACTTTTTCATATAACATCTCCAGTTGTAGTATGGACTAAAGGTTTGATCTAAAAAATGTTTCATGCTTTGCAGAGCCAATAGATTCTGACTGCAGAAGATTGACCTCAACAGGAAGGTAGCTTTCAGATACAGAACCTAATCTTGATTACAAATTTACCTCTGGTGAAGAACTTTTTGGCAATATGCTTTAAAACCAACCAACTCTTATTTCAAAGGCACCTTCACGATTCCAGTGTTATTTTGTCTAACGAAGATTCCAGTTATATTTTTCTGATTTGGATGAAGAATGCACTATTGAACCTTGTTCACCATCAGACATTGACTCCCTAATCTTCTCTTTGATAAACTAAATAATTTACTCCTTCCTTAGAGCATGTTTGCCAGTTCACTAGTCATTCTCATAGCTCTTCTCTAAATCTTCTCCCGTTTTATAACACTCTTCACTAAATATCAGAAATTATCCTGATACAGATGGGTCAGTGCAAAACCCAACAATACCGTAATTTAATCTGTCTAGAACTTCTCATATCCTCTTGTGGATTCATGTAGTGGTCTCATTAACCTTTTTGCCACAGTGTTATCTTTAGCAGCTCATTTTCATCAGATTAACTCCCATGACCTCTAAGTCCTTTCCACACTCCCTTCTCCCATGAACATATTTCCAGTCCTTTATGTTTAACTGATTTTTTTTTTCCCTTGGCCTCTGAATATGTAATGGGCAATACTGGGAAATAATTTTTTTGTACTACAGTTTCAAGCAATCAAAGTGCCTACATTTTCATAACCTATTTTCTTCATTATTTATATCTTCCACTACATTTTTTTTTCAATCAGAAGCTTTAGCAGCACAATTCTGTATTTTCCAAATTGCAATAATGCACGTGTAGTGAAGAATGGATCTTATTGAGGCTTCCTAATAATTCCCTGAGAAGATGTCTGCTTCCTAATAATTCCTAATTTATAACTTAGGGTGGGTTGATTTTGGCTGGTGACAGGTGCCAACCAAGCCATTCTCTCACACCCCATCCTCATGGTTTGAGATAAAGATGGTTTAGTGAAATAAAGCAAAGCCTGAGTGTAGATGTTTATTGGGTTTTTTGAATGAGTATTTATTTTCTCCTTCCCATAAGCAGGTGATGCTCGGCTGCTTCCTGGGAAGCAGGGATTTGGTACCCCTATTCTTCAGAAGAGAAAAGACTGAATAAAGAATGCTCCCCACCTTTTTTCTCCTTTATTGCCAAGCATGACATCATATGGTACAAAATATCCCTCTGGGTCAGTCTGTCCCAGCTGTGTCCCCTCCAGCCTCTCACCCAGCCCGAGTCTGTCAGCTTTCAGTGGCAGAGAGTGGAGAAACAGCCTCGATGCTGTGCCAGCACAGCTCAGCACTGCCCAAAACCCTGGGGTGCCACCAACACCTTTGCAGCTACCAAAACACAGCCCAGCACTGCGAGGGCTGCCATGGGGAAAGGTAACTCCACCCCAGCAAGACCCAGTGCACAACTGCATTTTGAAACTTATTTTTTTGCAACTTATTAATCCATTGAATTTTCATCACTCTTCCTAGGTATTGAAATATTGCTCTGTACCAAATCAAATGCCCTGGAGATGTCTAACTATATTAAACAGATTCTTCAATCAAATTTTTAATTTCATAAAAATGTAGCAAGCTATATTAACAAATTTTATTAGCATATACTGATGCTGATTGGCAACAATTAAAGTCACCTCTTTTAACTCTTTATTAATTTGAACTGTATCAACCATTTCACTCTTTTTCCCAAGATCAGCGGCAAACAGGCTCATAACTGTCCTCTGTAACTTCCCAAATATTGATGCATTTATTTTTTTTCAAATCACTTTGATGTTATTTTTTAGGCTAAGATTTCCAGGACTAGTGGAAAACAAGCAAAAGTTCCCCAGAGAGGGACGCAAACATCACTTTCAAAACTCTTCAGTGGGAACAGTTAAATTCAGCTAAATAAAATGTATGTAATGTATGTCTGGTAGGCACCAGCTTTCCTGTTAAAAACTAAAATATATTGGTACAGAATAATATATTAATATGGTAATGAGCCATTGATTTTTTCCAGAGAGAGCTGTGTGACTCATGATAACCACTGTCCTGCATTCAGCCAGGATTAAATATGAAGGGAGAAAAAGATGCATATTTTTGTCTTAATTGGTGTGAGGCTCTAGCAATAAGAACTATTTACGACTTTTGCTTTACAAGGATGAAAAAAACAAAAAAGGTTTTTGACTCTGTATCTCCCTTCCATGTCCACACAACAGTATATTTCCCATTAATGTCAATGAGGATTACAAGAACATAAGCGGGGGCAACTATGTCAGTAAGCAAATAAATTGCCATTTGACTGGGTATAAATTTCAGAATATAGGTGATTCAACTTCCATTAGTTATCCAGCCTGTAACCCAGTGTATTCACACTTATTTACTGAAAGACACAGAAAGTTATTAGCTGGCACCGATCCTTCTCCATTAGGGCTGGAGCTAGACTATCTATTCTCATTTACTGCTTCTGAGTCACTATCAGATTCTGTTACTGAGGAAGAATTTTAATGATTGTTTATTTGTTCTTGATTTATAGACACCACTAGCAGCATTACTTTCTGCAAGTTTTCTAATTGCTCAAAGGTTTGGGTGTTTGTTGATGAACAGAACTGAATTGGCAGCTAGATGTTCTGCAGTCTACTCCTAATATATGTTCACTCTGGGTTTACTAGAAGAGTGTAATCCACCAAATGTGCATTTACCTTCCAAATTCCCATGGGGATAAGCACTTCCAGATTGCCTGACACCACCATGTTTCCATTCCACTAACACTGGGGCTACAACTATTCTCAGCAAGACTGAGAACCTGCCCCAGCTGTCCAGTCTACAGAAGAGTTATAAAAGTATTTCTCTTTTGGCTACAGACACTTTCTTTTCAGCTCAAGCTGCAGAGACTTCAGGTTTTGAGTTCAAAATGTTCCTGGACTATATCTCAAATGACATCTGAAGTGACAGCTGCCATTGTGTGACCGTGCCAGCAGAGTCTGAGGCAGTGATTCTCACATGAACTAACAGGAAACCCAACACAACTCAGCCCTGCCAACCTTCCACTGATACCAGGTCTGCCAAAGTAGAAATATGGACCAGAGGTGTCTGCCACCACCTCTGTCTCTGAGCATGGACCTTGCCAGCAAGGGACAATTTCTACATTGGTTATTCAATGGTTACAACCATTCCACACAGAATATATCTGCACAAAGTGGTGGGCTGCATCTGAAAATTAATGAATTAAGGCAGGTGCACACTGGTGCAAAATGTGCAACGTTACAGAACTTTGACATGCTTTGTATAATGAATGCAGCAGAATTGTCAGTTATTCTGAAATTAAATTCTGACCCCATAGAACTGAGCCAAAAAGGAATTTGTGATTAAAATTAGCCTTGCCTGTTATCAGAGGGATCAGTGAATTTATTCCAGTTTTGTAAATGTCATGTC
Organism: Onychostruthus taczanowskii; assembly: GCF_017590055.1. Lineage (NCBI taxonomy): Eukaryota > Metazoa > Chordata > Aves > Passeriformes > Passeridae > Onychostruthus > Onychostruthus taczanowskii. Next base: position 2,970,503 of record NW_024497629.1, read on the forward strand.
CTGTTCAGACCTCATAGCAAGCCACCCATCATCCAGCCTGGAACAAGCCTTGTGGTAACAGAACATGGGGGAGAAAGCAGAGCATTTAATTTTGTGTGTTACTGTGGCTGCAGAAAAAATAAACTTAAAAACTAATCTTAAATAAAGGTGATTCTTCCAGCTTGCTCTTAACACCTCCAAAAGTAAAGATATTGAATACCTTGCAGTAACACAATGCAATATACAAATTCACAACTACATCAAGTTACAATATGAAGAGAGAACGATTTTCCTGTCTTTATAAGGATTCCAGTTCAAATACAATCAGAAAAATAAAAATAACTCAATGCAAACTTGAGGGCTGACAGCCCAGTAGTTACTTAGCAAATTGAAATAAATTATGTTAAAAAAATTAAAGAAGAAATTCAACAGAAAAAATATCTAAATATATCCTATATTTTAGTCATTGAAATGTAGTCTTGAGTAAGTCATTCACCAAGGACTAGCACTTAGCTGCTATTCCCATTTCAGAGATCAGAAAAATTGCTGTAGAGCAGTTATTTTCAAATTGCTGTAGAGAAAAGAAATTTCAAGCAATGCTTTTCTGGCCTGTATTCCTTTGGCACAACTTTTCAAATCTACTTTATCTGAATTATAAATATAAAAATATTACATCATCCTTATATGCAGCATCATTGCTGGCATATAGAGTTAAAACTATATACTTATTCATTTTATTTGCTATATACTTATGTGTTCAGCTATTTCATATCACTAATGTAAATTATATTTATATTATGTCATCATTAAAATAAAATATTAACATAAACTGATTCCATATGTCTGCTTAATAAAGGCATTTAAGCACACTACCAGAACATTTTTAATATCTTTAAAATTATTGAACCAAAATACGGGAATACTGCAAATCCTTTCGGCATTGTTTTTTTGGATTTTTTTTTTTGGGGGGGTTTTTTGGTTTTTGGGTTTTTTGGGGTTTTTTTTGGTTAATTGGTTTAGGTTTTTTTTAAATTCATCTATTCAGTTACTCCTATTATGCCTTCAGATGGGATTTGCTACAAATCACATTAAGGAAAAAAAAAAGAAAAACAAACACAAACAAACCAAAAAACAATCAATCAAACAAACAAAAACCCCAATCAATACTACAGAAATTATGTCACCAGCCCCAAAGGAAGTGTGTGGCTAAGATCCCTCCTTTACTTGCATTCCAGAAAGAAGTTCAGCTGATTCTTTCTGTCATGTCAGAGGAAAAGTGCCCTCCTCTGAAACACTTATAAGGAATTACATAGAAGGAACATTTGACAGCCTTCTTATTCTACTATATCCTGTTCAAAATAAACCCCAAATATTTAAATTCCTAAGCCTCCACAACAGAGCTCTACAAGTTGTGTGTGAGATACACCAGTTGGTGAGACAAGAAGAAACATATAAATAGGAATTGTGCACAAAGAGAGTGGAGAGATACAGAGTGAGTAAAATACAAAGAGACTTTTCAACACTATCAAGAACCTCACCCTAAACCTCTTCTCCACATGACAGTGGCATCAGGGTGGAGATGACAAAGTACTAATGGAATAAGGAGACATATCACAAACCTCTGGAAGGTGGGTCAGGAATCTGCATTATAGTCAGGATATTGTGACAGTTCACATGCAACAACAACATTTGTGCAGACTTTATCAAGTGAAGAACAATCATTCAAATTGGCATAAAAGGAAAACCTGCTTTGTTTCTGTTTTTCCAGGAATCTCTCACCTGTGTGTGCCTCTGCACACACACACACACACACACACACACACACACACACACACACACAAACACACAAACACACAAACACACAAACAGACACATTATATTGGAGCTGAGCTGAGCTGAGACTTGCATAACACACAGTGCACACATCAAATTCTAGTCAGGTGCAGGAAAAGAAAGGAAAGGAAGATGTAGATTCTAAAAACACAAAAAAATTCATGGTGTCACATCAGAAAAAAAACTTGAAGGAAACCCAAGCAGGACTGAACATTTTAAGGTAACTAAAGAATTACTACATATTCTGACCAACATACTTTGGTTTTCTTGGCTTCCACCATGAAGCAAATATATGACAGTGATTCACAGTTCTGTGTGCAGAATGTAGAGGCACACAAGGGTCCTTAAAGGAATAGAGACTGAATAAGGTGGGAAAACTAAAGCAAAGTTTGAACTTTTTGACTACATTAGTAATTAAAAAAAAAAAAAAAAAAAAAAAAAAAAGGTAAAAATAATAATTTTTTAAAAGTACAGATTTAGCCCTTTAAAACAGACTTCGACTTCAGCCTGATCACCACTCTGGTTACATGCTAGAAAAACAAGCTGTTCAAATTTATACCATGCTATAAGATAAACTATTTCAAAAATCATCTTTTGGAAACCATTTTGAAAATGACTAAAATACAACCTTTTCCTAAACTTGAAAGTTATTTATGTAAGACAGAAGAAGAAGTGGGCTGCAGCCAATTTATGGGAATTCCCTTTAAGAGAAACAGATTATTTTGACATATATATGTATACATACACTCACTAATAATTCCTACATAATTCAGATTCCAAATAAAAAAAAAATAGTAAAAACAGTGGTGTGTCAAACATGATGCAGTGCACCAAGTTAAACATATTCAAAATCAGAATGTAAATTGTCATTCACTTTTGTAAAAGATGGGGTTAAGGCAATGCAGTCTTAAAGCTTATGATACAACCAGAGCAAAACCTGGCCATTTGCTTTTGGTGATGTGCTTGTCCTCAAATGTAATAAAGATTTTCCAAGCATCAAGTCCTCACCCAGCTGCCATTCCTGTCTGCTTGCACTGGTATCATCATCCTCACATGCTGCTCCTGACAGGTTGGGTTTCATCTAACAAAGGTAACTGGAAAAGGAAAAAAAGCTGATCCTTGAAGTCACTTTCTATCTCCTATTGTCTACAAAGGGACACTTAAGAGCATGCTTAAATTAGATAGTAGCATTTTTATTGATCGAAATGAGTGTGATGAATCTCACATATGTGCGTGGCCCACATATGTGGAGGCCTTAACTTCCTTCTGAGGCCAAAAATTAGTTTAAATATCACTGCAATCTTTCTCTTTCCGTATTCTATCACTACACAAAGCAGAGATTATCAAAACATTTCACAGGTTCCTAAGAACAAGAGGTCTCAGTGGTGCACAGATGGCCAAAGATGAGAATGTAGGTTTTTCCTTCAGTCTTCACTTGATACAGCAGCTGTGATTAGATGTCTAACACAATTAGCATCAACAAAAAATGGGTAAAAACTTGGGATGGAAAAGATAAAGCAGAGATTTAATTCTACTTTGAGAAGCTGGACTTTTTTTAAGCTGGCTGGTCCTGATGAAATTCACCTGAGAGTGCGTAGAGAACTGGCCTGAAGTGATCTCACAGCCCAGGGCAATTATTTTGAGAACGGAGTGAGGACAGCTAAAATTTCAGAAAACAGAAAAAAAAGTTTACCTTTAAAAAAAATGAAAAGTGGTGTAGATCAGTCAATCTCATTTCAATTACCAAGAAAAAAAAAAAAAAAACCTGGTTCAAGAATTCAACATCTGGAGGGGGAACAAGGGGATATGAATCAGCCAACGCTGATTTGTCAAGAACAAATCGCGTCAAGAAACTGAGTTTTTTCCTATGACATGGTGACAGGCCTGTGTATTGAAAAGAAAAATATCTTTACTTTTGAAAAGTTTCTGACAGTGTCTTTTATGACATTTTTCTCTGCAATCCAGGGTCTTCCTGAAACTGCCATATGGTAGGGATACAACTGATTGGGATACTGTGCATAAAGACAAACTGTTCAGCTGGAAGGATGTAAGAGTGAGGTCTGCTGGGGACTGATTTGAAGTTTAGGTCTCTGGAAAACTTTCTATAATAAAAACTGCATGATGGAGTAGGGAATATAGTTACTCTATTTCTAATTGATTCAAAGCTTGGACAGTCAATGACGAGGTTAGAATTCAAACTGATTATTATAAATTGGAGAAATTGTCTCAAGTGGCTGAGATGCAATTTAATAAGGGCAAAAAATCAAAAGTTCTCCACTTAGGTAAGAGTAACCGTCTGCAAAATTATAGGATGAGTAATAACAGTTCTTCTGAAAAAGGATGCATGTACTATAGTGGATCATAAATTGGGCATGAGTCAGTGATGCAAGGCCATTTCAAAGACAAAACAGAAGCTTCACCCTGGAAGAGGATCATGTACAAGAAAAAGTAAAAAAAAAAAAACCTTCCTGTTTATTTTACTCAGCTGCTTTGTCTATATATAGGATACCATCAGGAGAAATGCTGACCAACTAAAGAGATAAGAATAATCAAAGGGTTATAAAACACAGCCTTTGAGGACAACCAAAATGTGTTGTGTAGTGTGAGTGGCATCTGAAGAGTAATTTCATGGTCTTCAAGTATTTTAAAACACTACTGCATAAACAGCAAATTCAAATAGGAAAGCTAGAAATCAGCCTAAAATGCAGCAAAAAATACCTAACTTGTATATTAGAGAAAAGAATGACAAATGTTCTTAAAGACTTGAATAAATTGCCTGGAGAAAATACAGATTTTTCAACACTGGAGATTTTAAAGAATTGGTAAGATAAAAATCTGTCAAGTTTTGGAAGAGCTGCACCTGCTCTGCAGGAAGAAGACATACCGGATAACATCTCAAGATCTCTTCAAGTAATGCAATTTATGTATAATTTTTAATGTGTTTGACTCCCATAATAATAGAGACACATGGAAAATGAGAAGGGAGTTTTTCTAGTAATATGTATGGCAGATCTAGTTTACTTGTATGACTGTAGAACTTCTAGAAAATATTTATTAATGGAAATATCTACACTTCTTTGTGTAAACATTCCTTATTTTACAATATGTCCAAAACAGTTTCCATTTAAGTCCAGTTCAGTCCAGTGCACCGGAATTCCTGAAATGAAGTGACAAGACTTGCCACAGGCACATGTAAAAGTGGGAACAGCACCATGAAAGACCCAGAGGAGAGCTCTAAATTGCCTTAATAGGCTGAGATGGACAAGGGTCCCAAATCAAACTGGTTGCATGCATGCATTTGCCAGTAGCTGTCAGAATCTAAAAAGAAAGAAAGAGAGGAAAGGGGAAGTAAGAGCTCTAGTTGCTCTTGACATGATTTCATTTAACTTGCTAGGTCTCTGACCTTTCAGCACTGGTGGAAATAAAAGTGCAAATGTAACACTGAGGGGGGAAAATTCATGCCAATAACCTTTAAAGCCACCACATGAGACTTCTTCTCTTCTTTTTTTAAAGGAGAGAAATCTGATGATCCAATTATGCAAGTCATTAGGAAAACAATGCTGAAATTTTGTGGCTAATGGGATTTTAAGTTATATTGACAATGAAAACCAATTATACTTTAAAAACTTTTTTTCTCCATCTGCAATTGCATTATTTTAATGAAATAGCACGCTAAACCTCAAGTAGCCAAAAGAATGTTAATTATGGAAATAGTTGAGTTAACAAAAGAACCCCTCTTTTTCCATGATCTCATAATTTCACGAGCCTGAATAGAGGCATAAAATCATTCATTTTGCATCTAAAATGTTTGATGATGTAAATATAGAAACCTTTGAACTCTTCAGAACTCCTGCTTTAGAGTAAAATTTATATTAACTTTCTTAAGAAGTCCACTGGAACCAAAGCTCAACCACAGGATGAAAGCAATTCCAAGACTTGGGAATATTTAGATAATGACCCAATTCTTCCAGGTCAGAACCAATTCTAGTTTAACACATTATAACTTTTCTGCTTTAATTGATTTTTGCACTATCTATTTATCTTTCTAATTGGATAGTAAGGTACTAGGTAAAAAAAAAACCCTCTGTAAAATCCAAGCAGTTCATGTAAGAAATTTCAATAAGTGAAAGGGCTGATGGGAAATTTTTCAAGGTTACTGGATAATTAATAAGAGTCACAGAAATAAAAAAAGTTTTTGTCAGTTGCTAGTGTCATCAAGATAAGGGCAGAATAAATCTGTGATATCCTGAAATATATCCCTTCCTACAACAAGCAGGTTTTAGGTTTTATTGAGTTGAATACATAGAGAATAAAAGAGTCATAGAATCACAGAGTAGCTTGGGTTGGAAGAAACTTTAAAGATCAACTAGTTCCAGCTCCTGTGCCATGAGCAGGGAGAGGTAATAGAAGTATCTTGAGTGGGCAGGAACCTTTTGAGATGATCTGGCCCAACTTTCTCTTGGAGGCCTGGTTCATCAAGCACCCTGTGCAGCCAAGTCTTGAACAACAAGAGAAACAACAATTTCCAGCAGGAGAGATTCCACCACTTTTCTGGACAAAAAACTCCAATATTAAATCTCTCCCGTGATGAAGTTTTCTTATTTCCTTAGTGAATTTCCCTTAAAGCAGCTAGTGCCTGCTACTTTTTGTACTGTCAACATGCACTCATGCGAGGGAAATGCCTCCATCTCCCACATAGCTCCCTTTCAGGTAATGGGAAATCATGATTAGATATTCCTGCACCCTCCTGTTTTTTGGGCTAAACCCTATTTTTTCATGATTTCTTCATATGTCAAATCCACCAACCCTCCAATACCCATGCTGGCCATTTAGTAGAGCAGCTTTAATTTTTGGAGTCTCCTTTGAACTGGAGAAACTCCAACTAGACATGATAGTTCAGGTGTGGCCTAACAAGTCCCCAGAGAGCATAATCACATCCCCTGATCCTCAGGATAAGCTCTTGCTAATTTATCCCGGGACAGTTTGCCTTCATTGTCACAGAGGAATGTGTGATGGGAGCACTACAACCTTGCCTTGGTCAAGAGCTGAGTGCCTGAGTATAATAAGCTGCAGACAGGTCCTAAGTGTAATGAGGCTTGATACGGGCATGGACCAGCAAGTGATGGGAGAACAATGCCTGAAACCACTGGAAAGGGGCACCAAGGTATCAACACGGGCTGACTGGACTGGAAGTCTGCGACAACATCTGGCTGCACATACACAGACAAACAAACACCCCCCCAGATAATAAAAATCATGGAGAAAAAAATTTACAGGGATGCCTGAGACCACACACAAACAGGGGATGCCAGCTGGGACCATTACAGACCCGTGCTGAAACATCAGTCAGGAGGGCTCCTGACTGAACTCTTGCTACTGCCCAGGTGCTGGACACACAGACCACATCAAGAAGACAAGTAAAAGTGGCCTGGTTGCTCTTTTTTTAAGCTAAAAATGTGCAAGAATCAAAAATCTTGCTAATTTGCCTTCAGCAGTTGTATTACACGAGTGAAGGAAGAGGTGGAGTCTTCTCTTCAGTGCAATTGGAATTCACTTTGCCAAACAAAAACTTTCCCTTTAAAATATGCCTGTGTCTGCAGCAGTACCAGATATCTTACCCTATACTGTCTGGCATAGGATTTTGGCTGTGAAATTAGTCACTTGGCTTCAAATATTCATAGGGCTAAATTTATTTGAAGGCAAAATAATCTGGAGTGAACATAAAATATAGAACAGTATTCATGCACTGGGAAAAAACATGTTTCCTGCTTGTCCATAGTTCTTTTCTATGACTGTGGCCAAATTATTCATGGTTTTGTATGGCTATTCTCAATAATCACCCTTTGAGTTGTTTACTATACTGAAGTACTATGGAGCTGGAATTATCTTTTAACAAAAAAAAAAAAAGTGATACCACAGATATTGTAACTTGGTTCTGAAATACAAATGACAAATTGTAAATGAAGCCAACCACAGGAGTCAAAGCATTTTCCTTCTTTTTAAGAACAGTATACAGAGAAACAAGTACTCAGCCAATCCACTGCTAACAAAAAAATTATAAAGTCATAGATAATTTATGTTGGAAATGACTTCCAGAGGTCACTTAGTCCAACCTCTCTCTTGTATTGCACCACTTGAGGCAAAGTGGTCTCCTGTGTTAATAAACAAGTTCCTCATCACAACCTTTAATTTTTACTCTTGCTCTGTATCACTTCAGAGGCTTAGAAGATCTAAAAATGGATGAGGACTTAGTAGATCCCTGTGCTCAAGCCTGCATGCAATGTAGAGCCTCCAGTAGCTGTAAGTTGTTAAAGATAGTTTGCCTCAGATATGAGAAGAGGTATTTCTAACAGTGTCTGGAAAGAATTCCATTTGCAGAGACAGATTTTGTGATATTTGGTAGATCACATCCATTTTAGATTTTTGTTCCAATTAATCTGCCTCCTAAATTTACCCCAATCATTTTGCATGCTAGGTCTTGCTGGCCCCATGTGCAGATCATTTCACTTATGATGTGAGAAAGATACAGCTGGGAGAACACTTACAAAGTGAAGCTTCCTGAAAGTGGAAGGATTTGCTGAAATGATAAGGATGTACCAAGTGCAACCCAAGGGAAGACTGAAAATCAAACCAAAATATATGTGACAGTTCAGGTCTCGTAATGCACGACTGGGACATTATGGTGATCAGGACAGGTTGAAGCAGTTTTGAAGATAAAGGGAAAAAAGCACAAATACGCTCAGAGAACCTGGTAAGCAGCTCACTTGAAAGAGAACAAAAGCCAAATGCTGTCTGAAGATCTCACTTTAAAAAGGCACTAGCACACTGATGTACTAAACTTAGGGCTACTCAGATTTTTTCAAAATGAGGCGTTCTGTCATACTAAGAAGGGAGATGTGTGTCTTAAACAATGTCTGCAATTTATCACAAAGAAATGCATTGTTAGTAATGCAGTTTTGTATATAGGTCATTGACTGGATGCAACATCAGGGACCATCCTGCCAGTCTCTACCTACCTAAGATTACTTATTAGCACCCAAATAAAACACTATTTTTTTTTCTAATTGAACCACATATTTAAATTACTTTATACTTCTTTGCTTTAGAAATACAAATATTTATTTCTTCATTCCAGACTAGAATGTCAACCTAGCTTTTACTGTAACAGCTGTTTAAAATTCATATATTTTGATGGAAAAAAAAATAGGTGACAGCTGTTTTTAATATTCTTTTTAAGAACATCTAGAATAACAGCTGGAGAACCACAGCAATTCTGCTCACCAGGAGAAGTAGATTGGGTTGGTTATTTCAGTCTCATCATCTTCATCTTTGATTTTAATAACATATTTTGAAATGGTTTATTTTCCCAAGAGATTGCAATAACTCAACTTGGTCTAAGTGTCCTCAGTTCCTACTGATATCAAAAGAATGGGGACATCTTCTAGAAAGTTTCAGTATTGAAGAATTAAAACTTGTAATTTTTGTATCATGTATTTACTGAGATCCTAGACTCCTTGAACAGAAGCATAGTCCAGGAGAAGTAAGCAAAGTAAGTGAGATCCGAGCTGTAAGCAATACTGTCTTTTTCCAGCAGCAAAACAAATTTAAAATTCCTTTTTATCCTAAAAAGTCAAATCGATTTAATACTGCCTTAAAAATATTTTTGTTCCAGGACACTTAAAAACCTCATTAAGAAAGTTCAGAGCAAACAAACAAACAGAAACAAACAAGCTCAGAATTTCTAAATCTGCCTGCAGTTCTACATCGAGCAGCATGACAGGATATACAAGTTCAGCGCCACTAACAACAGCTCAGTTCTCAATTTGTGTAAATTTAACTGTGCAGTCAGCTTAAGCCCCACAGCCCAGGCAATGGCAGGATGAGTCCTAAAAACAACTGCGTGTGGCTGTGTGGAAGAGGAAAGGCAGTACCTCTCTAGAGCAGCAATAAACACTCTTCAAGCTGAATCTGCAAGGGCAGAAAAAATTAGCACAGTGGCAAATGTTCCACCAACTAGATTCCATGCTTTGTGTGTACATGAAAAATAGAAGGATCTTTGCCCCCGACGAGAAGAATTTAACAAAAATGGCAAATGTTGTTTGTTACTATCTGTAATAGTATCCTGCCAATACACAAAGAGATAATTTTTTTCAGCACATCCATAGACAGGTAATAGCTGTGCTTCCACATTCAGCAACACCAGTACTTGTGCTGAATCTGTCTCTGGCAGCTCAATCCAACCCCATGGAAAAGCAGTCCAAATCATGGGTTTTAACAGCCTCTGTCAGTTCCCCAAAAGAGCATTGCAGAGAGAACAGTGCAGGTGCAGGCAGGAGCCAGAAATGAAAGGGCTGTGAGGGACTGTCCTTTCCTTGCCATTGGAGTGGTAAGGGACGCCTGGGATGGGCAAAGGTGGTGCCAGAGCAACCCCTGCCTGCACCTCAGAGATTTTTCTGTGCTACCAAACAATAACATCTATGGCATCAAAAGCATAATAAAGTGATGCATAAGCAGTGCTGTGTAATACAATACAACTTAGTTCACTACTCTTTTTCTCCTGGACTTTGCTGTAACTCTTTTCTGAGGATCAATACCTGATCTGTGTTTTCACAAAACCTAATTAACCTTAGACCACATATGTAAAAACTTATAAGCAGTTTTAAGTAACTCCAGCAAGCTTTCAAAGAGAGTAGCTTATACTCTCCAAGTGAAACTCATTTCTATTCTCAAAGCAAAGTAGCACATACAGTATTCAGAAGACAAATTTAAAGATGCTGTTCAAGCAAGTCTGTATTTATTGCTACTACACAGGTATCCTCAAATGAAGGACTTCAGCACAAACACTTCAGGCTAGTGCAGCTCTTCTTTTACCTCTGGTTAGTTGCATTTGAAAAGCACCTCTGGCTGGTGCTGAAAGCTTGGAAGTTAATTTACAGAAAACATTCTGTAGCTGCCATGGAACTTGAGGCCATGGAACCACCTTCCTCTTACTGTTGTATTTTGCCTTCACTCAAAACCCTGGACAATAAGTGAGTTTTTCATACTAATTACAGCACAGAAAGTTACTGTGGCAGCAGGCAGATACATAGTTCTACCCTGGGATCATTGGGTTTTCAGGGATGATGGGTTGTGACGGCTCTCTCCTCCTCCATATGTCTTTCTTCCTCTAAGTTAATAGAGACCCAATTTGGTCTTGTTAGGGGAACAAGTTAATTGAACTTTGTTTCCCATTCCTAGAGGATGTCACTAGACTTTTCAAATGTCACCACTTGAGCAGAGGATGCACATAGGGACCCATATATAGTCCCTTCTTCCCAGGGCTGAAGCAGAAAGACAAGTGCCATGGCTGGAATTCCACACAGAGAGGCATAAAGGAGAAGGCAGAGAAGGAGATGCAGAGGATTGACACAGCAGAAAGAAGGTCCTGCTTTGTTAGGATGGGGCATAACAGAGTACCAGAGAACAGGAGAGGTGTTCAATGCCAGCCTCGGTAGATCTCAATCCTTCCAGATTTTTAGATTGAAAATCCTCCATTCCTGTGCTAGAAACACAAACTATCCCAGGGAATAACACAGCTTCTTCCTTTATGCTGCTTTCTCCTTCTCCAGGGTAACAAAAAAAAAAAAAAAAAAAAAAAGTCAAATGTTCACAGAATATGTTTGTTGGTTTTGTGCACATGTTCAATTTTTGGCATATATATAATCCTCTATGTATAAATTGCAGCTTTGTCACACTTCACTAAGAGAATATATACCAAGTGAAATGGGAACTTATAATAACCTTCAAAACAAAACAAGAAGAGTTATCATTTTGTTTGTCGATACAGAAAGAAAGAACTGAATATCTGCATGTAGGAAAGACTTGTTCCTTTCCCAGACAGAAGGAAGCTCTTTGCTGGGAAACAGGAATGTAGATTTTATATACTCCAGCGCCATCTAGCCCAAGAAAATAAAATTCCACATTGAACAATGGCTACTGAAGGACACTTTTTAGTGCTAAATGTTAAGTCTATAAATAATTTCTGACCCTGGATGAAACAGCTTTTGGCTTATTGTGTGACATTTTAATACTTTTTTTCTACCCTATAAATGCAGCAGAGTAGTATAGAAGCTCCTGTGAGAGCCATCTGCCAGGGGAAATAACTGGCATATGCTCTTTTCATTATTTCTAATTCAAACTGAAACTCTAGATAACCTGAAATAATGCAAAAAATGAAAACCCAGGACACGTGCATTTTGTGGGTGTTTTGGCAGAAAACTAAGTTAAGTAACAGGAGACAGGAAAATAATAAAAATCAAAATTCTAATAATGAAAGAAGGATCTTACCAGACTTTCCATTGTGAAAATTTGTTATAAGGGGAAAATCTATAATGTAGTGTATTATTTCTTTCCTTTTTTCTCGAAATGTCAAATTAATTTCTTCACTATTCAATACAAAGTTCAATTAACTTGTACCAGTTTGAAGTTTATCTAAATTAAATATCTGGGTTTGGATGTAAGTGATTTTAAATCCACTACAGAAAATAAGAAAGGCTTTAAAAATTCTAGAAAGCTTCCTCATGATGATGCTCAGTCTAGTCAATTCAAAATGTGATTGCAGGTCCTCTAAAATGTAAGTTTTCAAAGACACCATTGCTGATACTGTTCCACTCTTTCTCCTTCACAGTCTATGTTCTGTAATTTTTTGAGGATTTCCAATTATAGCAAGTGAGAATTCATTTTAATATAAAGTAAAGCCACATCTACTTTAGAAATTTATCACAGAATGAATCATCCTGTTTATTGATTATGAGGAAGCTTACATAACTACTTTATCTTCCAATGTCTACACCTCCATTTTCTAAGACAGACTTGTTTCTTCAAAGACTGTACTTGAGTTAGAACTGTACTTGGGTTATCAGAGGTACTTTATTTGTGTTTTGTTTGTTTCCATGAGAACAGAATTTTCACTTTTCTTTTTTTTTAAGCTTCAGGCATGTTTTTCCATGCAAAGGATAACCTAAATCCAGGTGCGAGATGCATTCCATAGCAGTGTTAAAACGTGGAGCTCAGTGGGCTCTGAGAAAGCCAGCTTGGGAGTCAGAAACCTTGCAGATCTACTTAAAAGGGTTCTTAAAGAAGCTAATACAACCTTTTCTTCAGGTAATTCAGAGCTGTTTATGAAGACACACTGCAACTCTTGGGCTGATGGACAAAAGCCTCTCTGCCAAGAAAAGACAAGTGCTGCTGCTGCATGAGTAGCTGACAGTAAGCACACCCACAGGACTTTTAAATAGCATCTTTCTGGTTTTTTTCACAATAATATTAAAAGCACACTGGTACACAAATGACCCAGCACTGTTGAAAAAAAAAAAACCCAAAAACCGGTCAGAAGGCTAAAAAACAATGAGAAGAATTTCAGCCATCAAATGAAAGCCAAACATGCATCAATAGGAGGGATGGGATTTCCTTTGTGGCCCACAAGCTCATACCAACAGAGGTCTGTGCTCACCCACAAGAGCTTGGCACAAGCAGAGCTTCCCTGGGCATGAATTCTGACCCAGGCACCCACTGTGGAGCAGCAGTACCATGGTGTTTCACCACTACCCAGATATATTTGTAAGTTTTTTTCCTCAGTGCACATACAATCCTACCTGAGGAACTTTATCACACACACCCAGCCAACTACAGGTTACTCCTCCCTTTTACTTTTGCTATTGTTGCTAACCCACCTCAATTAATTAAAAGACAATGATCAAATTTACTATTTACCTTTATTTGATGGTCAACATTTTGCCTTTTCAAGCTAAAAGTTGTTAAGATGTGTGTGGTGCATGTTTCTGTTTGTACATTTGCACAGCCCAGAATCAAAACAAGTCCTATAAATATCATCATATAATTTGCTGTATTGCTGTGCCTTTGCTACCCTCCAGCAAAAGATTAAATTTATTATAAATCAATTGTCATGGTTTCACCCGGAAGTAAGGTTTTGGGAAGTTATGGTCAAACCAATCAGTGGCCAAATTTCAGATTGGCACCTGGTCAATGTATATGCAGCAGTTACAAAGTACTAGTTAAACCTCTTAATAATTTTTGTTATTGCTACTTATGTTATCAAATAATTGCAATTAAATAGGGTCACATTTTTCCATCAAAACTTGTCAATTTTAAGTACTAAGTGTTTATACCATCACTTATTAATTACAAGTGCTGCATTCATACATAGTACTACTGTACCATTAAATGTATGTAATGTTATGTTGGATGGAAAGGAAGGAGGAGCTCTATTTTGCATACACTCAATGTCTAATTAGGTTTCATAATTAGGCTTTTGACCCTGCTTTCATCTGGGAGCCTGAATTAGCAATTGAATTTCTGTTGGGCAGGTGACCCTATTTGCAGTGTCACAGCCTGAGCTTGGAGAAACATTTCTTTGGGAACCCTTGGCTTGTCTTCTACTTGTGCTCACTACAACTCCCTGGGAGACTCAGTTAGGGTAGGATCAAGTCCCTCTTTCTTTCACCAAAATGTCTCTGATAATTTCAGGGGCCTAATGAGGTAGGTCATCAGAAATGAGTTTTGTAATATTGCTGGGGAGAGGTGGGTGGCTGTAAAGAGCTTCCAGGGAGAGGAGTCACCTGTACAGCTCAGTACCTAACCTTGAGTGTAGAGTTTTGAGGGAGAGGAGTCACCTGTACAGCTCGGTACCTAACATTGATTGTAAAGAGTTTCCAGGGAGAGGAGTCACCTGTACAGCTCGGTACCTCACCTGAGACTGACAGATTCTCCCTCTGGCATCAGAGTCATAGAAAGGTTTGGTTGGAAGGGTCCTTGAAGATCATCAGTTCCCTCGCCATGAGCAGGGACACCTTCCACTAGACTAAAGATCTTCAGACACATCTGCTTTGCCTGCTGACCACACAAACAGTTTAAACGTTTACCTCAGGAAAACTTACTGATTGACATCTAAAAAATATTATAAAGTCAGATGCCTTTGTGTGGTGGGTTTGAGCCTAGATTTCTTATCATTATATTTTAATTAATATCTCCTATAGGCTACCAGCATCTACTTTCACAAATTTTGACATACTTACTCATTGAAAAACAGGCAGAAATAGGCAGAAAAGAGAGAAAAGTTAAAATGAAGCCTGAATTTAAGCGACTGTCACACATGAAAAATTGAACTTTCATTCTTAACAGCATCACCTCTGAATTTTGCCCTTAGAATTTACATTTTATCATCCTCATCAAGATCCAAAAAATGCTTCCCTTCTCTTCCTTTCCAAAACAACTCTAAACCTTGCAGCATAAAATATAGTATAGCCACCCAGGCACCAGGCATAATGAAAACTAGTAACAATAACTCAAATATGTGTCTCCTTGTCTGAGTCACTTTAGAGACATCCAGAAACATAAATATATGTTTTCCCTGAAAGGTAACAGTTTTCGCCCTTTTAATCTGAAATAAAATTCTGTCCCCATCTCCCAGGGAACTAAAGGTGACAATAAGAGCTTGACAATGTTCAGGAGATGTGCTTTTCACATTAACATTGCCAACAGCTGCACCATAAATACTAGGTATACAGAAAGTGCATTCAATCATTACAGGAGGTGCAATTTAAAATCTGAAATTCATTCAAATAAATCAGTAAAACGAGTTAAGGGATCTAAGTCTCCAAAACCTAAAATGTCCTGCTTTTGTCTTCCAGCTTTATTTGCAAGGAATTCTAAAATCTACTGGAACAAAATATTCCCCTTAATGTTCTCTAAACCACTTATGAAATATCAAGCCTTGTTCCGTTCATCTTTCCTTTATCTGTGCTACCCCCTTGCCAGACGTCAAGGAGCTGATGCCAAATGTCTGCGAATTCATGGCTTTATGAAGGGCAGGATTGGATGAGTGAAGGAAAATCATGCACAGAAGACAATTATATTACCCCACCCCGACCTCATCTCCTTCATCATCACCAACACACAGTTGCACACAGAGAGCTGGGAGCCAATCTGAGCATCTTGGAATTAGGTTTGAGACTCAGGACATGCTGTCAGACCCCTTGCATCCATCCCTGGAGATCCTCTGCTCTGATCCTGAGGATATGTGATATGATGGCAGAGAGTGCATGCTCTCTGCTAGGTTTACTCTGCATATTGGAGACCCTAAAGAAGGGTATGTCAGCCCTTGCACCCTGTCACTGAAATAGCACTTATGTCCTGCTGGCACACACAGAAAGTGCCCAAAAATCTGGAGAGGTGCCATGAACTGCAGTAGAGATTCAGGTCAACATTCTTTCTATCCTTACAGCCCCAGATGCTCAGTGAAAGAGTATAAGGAACACACCAAGTAAAGGACGAAAAACCTTTCAAAATGCCAGCAATGAAAACGTTGGAGAGTCCTGAGCCAGTTTGTATCCAGGACACACATTTCAGAGAGCACAGTGAGCCAGCTGTCATTCCTGAGGTAGACCTGGTGACTATTTCATGAGCAGATGGGAAATGCCATGTTCTTTAGCAGACTGTTAACAAGAAAACAGCCTGAGACAACACTCAGTGAATTAATATTCACTCTCTACATTTCATAATAGGAGTCTGATCTTTACCACAAATATTTAAACCATTTTTATCAATTTACCAGACCTACACATAAGACTTTCTACTTTAGATACCCACTCTTGAATGTCTTGTGCAAGATAATTGAGGCAATTTCCTAGTATCTCCTTTTAACAAAATTAGTTCCATTAAAAAGTGAAGATAAAGATGTGAGGAGCAGAGGAATGTATGGAAACTGCTATAAAATATAACTGATTGATTTCTAGTTTATTTAATAGACTGACATGTCTAATATATCTATGTCTAACACCATTTTAAAAGAAATGCATTGCCAAAGTTTAGCCCATTTTATAAGTCATGAATTTCAAGAATGACAACAGTTTCCCCACACACATTTTCTACACTGTCCTTATCAATAACTACCACAGGAATTTTAAAAAAAAGAGTACAAGAACCAGATGAAATACAGAAAAACAATTCCCAAACTCCTGCAGTCCGACAGAACCAGGAAAATCTATCCTGCAGTCATTGCTCCATTCTCTTCACTCTTGTAAAAGTTACCATTAGGTCGCATATTTACAAATCTAGAACAAGCCCTATATCTACAAAAACAAGCCACAGTTTAAAAGTCACCCTGATGACTCTCCTGGATCACTGAAAACATGGGTAAGGATTAAAGCAGAATGAAAACATATTAGGATTGTCTCTGAAAGCAGTCCTTGGGAAAGTCCATTTGCAAATAAAAGCAAAGTATGAGGAATTTTTAATTCCCTATCTCCCATTCAGTGTTCCCTCTTATTGAAACTGGTGCATCTAAACACACACTCCACCTCTACTCTCCGACATTCTCTTTCAGTCTCTGTGCAACTGAATGTTCTTTTGATTCATTTCTCCCTTCACAGTCCATTCTTTCCTGTATACAGAAATGTATATTTTATCCCAAAAAAAATTTTTTTTTTTAAAGGCACCCTACTTCTCTGGAGGATTGCCATGGTTTAATCCCAACCTGCAACTCATCCCCCCACAGCTGCTTCCTCATTTTCTTCCTAGTGGGATGGGGGAGAAAATCAGAAGGGTAAATGTGAGAAAATCCAGGGATGGAGACAGAAACAGTTTAATAGGTAAAGCAAAACCCCTGCACAGAAGCAAAGCAAAACAAGGAATGAATTCACCCCTTCCCATGGGCAGGCAGGCGTTCAGCCATCCCCAGGAGAGCAGGGCCCCTTCACATGCAACAGTGACTTGGCAAGACAAATCCCATCACTCTGAACATCCCCTCTTCCTTCTTCCCCTCAGCTTTACATGCTGAGCATGTAAACATGGTCTGGGATATCCTGGGGTCAGCTGGGGTCAGCTGTCCCAGCTGTGTCCCCTCCCAGCTCCTTGTCCACCCCCAGCCTCCTCGTTGCCGGGGTGAGGCGCAGCAATGGCTCTGACTCTGTGCAAGCCCTGCCCAGCAATAATGAAAACATCCCTGTGCTATCAGCACTGTTTTCAGCACAAATCCCAAACAACCCCGTGGCAGCTACTGTGAAGAAAATTGTCTACTTCAGACAAAACCAGCACTTTTCACAATATTTTCTATTTCTTAAGCAATTCCAAATGAAAGAAATGAAAAACAGGCATATATAAGAAATTTAGGGTGCTTTCAACACAGCATACATGCTACTGCATTGTAAATGACCATTTTATGAAATGATGCAGTCCTGTTTGATTGCGGTCGCAGCTAAAAGTAAAATAAAGCCATTTCCTGGTTGATTTCAGTTGGAATTGGAGATAGTTTTTCAATATGACCCTCGGCAGTGCCCAAAAAAGTGGAGAAAAGAGGCAGATAAGGCACTGAATGAAATAAATGGATCCAATCTGAACTCAGTTACTTCATAAGTTGATAGCACAGTGGAAAGGCAATGTACAACCAGTAACCTCAGCCATAAGAAACTTAATGATGGATGAAAATGAAAAACATCAGGATGCCTATTCATCTATGAGAATTAGAATCCTTTAAACAAGTTATGAATGAAAGACATGTAGCTAAACCAGATTTTAAGCCAATTAGAAATGAATGAAAAATCTAATTTAAATGGACATAATCTTTCACTAATATTAGAAAAACAATACTTTCTACATTTTATTGGAGCTGACAAATTTATTGTGACACCTGAACAGGACAGCTATTTTATACTAAAAGACAGTTTCCTCTGCTTAGCAAATAGTCAAACCCAACAGTCAATTTAGAATTTTATTTCCTGTTGGTGAATCACTCATAATTTTAAATTGTTCTTATTACTTTCATCTCTAATGGATGGATTAAAACAAAATATTATTGGCATAATCAACAAAAATAGTTTGTACTTTGCTGCAACATTATATCTAGTACAATTCTGTCTCATAATCAAAACCAGGAACTGTTAACCTGCATGATGCACGTTAGTAATAAGGTGCTGGACTCCTCCACACCTTTGAAAAATTACATATAATTATATTTTAGCTATGTAACTGAGTTCAGATCTGGACTGGCACATCTAACTTAGATATTTTGGACATCAGTTGGCCATTATAGTGTGCCAATCTTAAGAGTTACATTGCCATGTCTCTAAAAATCCTCAGGTGAAACAAAATTCAGATTATGGCATCCTTTTTCTCCATTCCTACATATATTCATGAAGAGTACAGT
Source organism: Onychostruthus taczanowskii (assembly GCF_017590055.1). NCBI lineage: Eukaryota > Metazoa > Chordata > Aves > Passeriformes > Passeridae > Onychostruthus > Onychostruthus taczanowskii. Next base: position 2,989,515 of record NW_024497629.1, read on the forward strand.
GGAGAGAAGCAAAAGAACCTGTGAAGTAAAGACTATGCCATCCTGGCCTGACAAAGAGGTGGCTGTCCTCTTCAAGGGCCAGCAAGAAGATTCATGGAGACAAAATGTACATGTTTTTGAACGAGCAGGTGAGGAAATCTTTAGGGCTTTATACTGCAGCCACTAAACACAACAGCAAAGAAACAAGTCCTTAAATCTTTGCTGGTCCAAAGGTTGGAGTTCAGTGCAGAGCATGAAATAGAGAGGTAAGAGGCAGCCTTCTCTCTGTCTCCAAAGCAGCAGCAACACGATTGTAGAGACACACTTTCCTATTACAGGGATAGAACAAGGGGAAAGTTTTTAAACTTAAAAGAGGAAAGGTTTAGAATGATGTAACAAACAGGGACTGGTGAGCCACTGGAACAGGTTTCTCAGAGAGGATGAGGATGTGTTTAAGTGTTCAAGGCCAGGTTGGATGGGGCTCTGAGCAGCCTGGTGTAGGGGAAGGCATCCCTGCCTGTGCCAGGGGGATTGAAACAAGAGGACCTTTAAGGTCCCTTTCAACCCAACCTTTTCTATGATCACCTATTGCTGTTCAAACTTGTGATATTATAGACGTTTCCATTACAAAAGTGAGAACAGAGAAATGCCCTTCCGCATCAGAACTGACACACTGCTTACCTTGGAAGCTGTTATTGTACATTAGAAGCAAAAAAAGAATGCCGGTAATGATGTTTCTGGTCCACAATGAAAAAGGTTTTTAGAATTGCTGGGGGCTATGGTATTACATTACACTGAATTGTTTTAAGATCAAGCACAAACTGTAAAATTTATTAATTGGATCTGACAATGGTTTTGGTTTTTGCCAAAAAGCAATAAAAAATCTTAATAAATAAATAAATAAATAAATAATAATAATAATAATAGTAATAATAATAATGATAAAAATAAATCTTTATTTCCTCAATTGGCTGTGATATGATAAATTTTAATGGACACAGAAAGACCCATATTATGCTATCCTTGGTATCTGCAATATCACTTACCAGAAGAACAGGTATATTATTTTCCTATTTACTCTCTGTTTGAGAGTAAACAGGAAAATAATTCATTTTTTCTCAAATAGGAATTCCAGAGCATAGTCATTAAACAAATAAAATTAATTTTTTTTGTTTGAACAGTTTATGCTGTCACACAAAGGAAAATTTCATATTTCCATTCCTCAGTCACTATCAATTGTTTCTTCAGAAAATTAAAATGTATTTCCTTTCTGAAAGGATATACAGAAGCAAAACATCAAAACATTTGAAAATAGTGTCATTTGAGCAACGGTGTAAAAGTTGCAAAAGGGGACATTTTTCTATGATTCAGGTTTCTATAAATGTTTGAAAACAAAAGAAAACAAAATGAAAGAATCAAGAGATATGGAAAAAACCCAAAAAGTTTGGGAGATATGCAGAAGGTCCTCTGATCTGCTACCCAGATTCCTTCTTGGTTCTCTGCCACCTGCCCTGTGTTGGCTGTTCAGAACTTCTGAGAAAAATCCCTCTACTAGCTGTCACATGCAGGACCACAATCAATGTTGGTTTAGATGAACTTGGGGCATTCAGCTGATGAGAAATTTCCTTACAGAGAACTTCACTGACTACCAGTGCAAATTCACAGACTGGAACACACAGAAGCTCTTGCAATGTCTTGCAAGTGAAGGTTTGGTCATGGTTGGATAAGTCAGTACTTGCTCTCCATGACTGCTTGGCAGCTGGAGATCACTACAGTACCATCTCCACTCCTTAACCTCTTTACTAATTTGAAACTCCTCTAGAACCCCAGCTGTGAGACAGGAAAAAGGCTATGGAAAAATGAATCTCCAGTTATCCTTCTTGAGCAGCACTGAAATCACATGACTATTGAGCTGTTTTTCTAACCTCATCAGGAGTTTTAAATCATCCCCCGATCACCAATTCTGCTGCACTGAGCACTGCAGAATACACTTAGCATATGCAAGGCTAATTAAAAAAAAAAATTCTAATTAGTACCTTTCTAGTTTTGAATCCATACAGCATCATATATTGAGAATTAATTTTTCTAAAAATTAATTATGCATTGGTATTTGTCTCATGTTATCACCAGACAATCTATGTAAAATATGATATCTGGTTAGAGATAGGTCACCTATTAATTATGAACATTGTGACCAAACTAATGGATGGAAGTCTTAGTATTTCATAATAACAGCATCAATGAGAGCCATGACTTGCATTTAAAAATAAAATGTATTAATGTGTACTTTGAAAAAATAATGGTATTAGAGAAGCATCCTTTTAATCTCATCAAGCCTGTGCCTTGTCATAAACACAGGTTATTTCTTTTTAGGACAAAATACTACCAGCTACATTCTCTTCTTGATGCATAAAGGTCTATATTCTCAGCCTTGCACCTTTTGAGGAGGCACCATGACCTGTTTTATTTCTCAAGTTCTATCACTTATGTTTATTTGTAGAGGATGGAACAGAAGTATTTAAAAAGCAGTGAGTGCACTCCTGAATTCTTCACTGTTGAAGTTCAGAGTGATGTCAATGTAATCAGCATTCTTAATTATGTCCTTGAAATGCAAGAAGTTTGCAAATCACTTAGATGTTAAAAACAAAAGAAGAAAGGGAAAAGATTGGCAATGGGTCATTTGAAATAAGAATGCCTTCCTTATAAAGAAACCCTAATTTACAGAAGGTCCTGATTACAGCTGCTTTAGCAAGACCTTGCTTAAACAGAAAAATGATTTAAGTACGGCATGACCTTGACAAAGCTACTCCTTCTGCAAGGAGAAAATTGAAAATTAATATCTGGCAATGACACATTAGTGCTAAAACTCAGATCTGTGTATTTAGGATCCTGTCATTGTTCTTTTTCTTTTTTTCTTTTTTTTTTCCTGGGGCAGGGAGAAAATGTCTCCTGAGTTTCATTCATTTAAGATTCAAATCTCTCAAGTACAGAGCAGCCCTGGAAGCTGCTGAGTACAGTGAATTTCTCCCATCATCACCACAACTATTCCTTTTGGGAGATGAAGATTTGGCTCTTCTTCCTGCAGAATCATATCTTTAGTAATAAGTTACTTGATCCAGCTCCTCATGAAGTCAAGGGGAATGTTTCTCCTGATTTCAGTAGGACTGTATTGAGCCCTCAGTACATTGAGTAGGATCTTCCACTGCATTAATAATGTGGGGTTTGCCACTGTATTAATTTTTTATCTTTTGTGTTTGCAGATATTTCAAAATGAAGAATTCTCTCAGCAGTTCCTGAAGTCAGTGGGATTCTTAGGAGGTGCTAAGATGAAAGTTCAACACCCCATCTGTACCCTGTCTTTTGCAGCAGCCATAAAATTTGCTAGGAGACTGGATTATGACAGTTTTGTGCAAGCAGATATGCTTAATGACTCTTTTAGCTAATCTGCACAATTGTCTCAGTACACAGGACATGTTTCTTAAAAATACTTGCCAGTGTGCACAGCAAATACCTTAAAAGTTAAAAATCTGTAATTAAATGCATGAAACACGACTTTGGGGACACAAAAAGCCCAGCATACAATTAGCATCCTCTAAAGTCTGAGGTGGAACAAGATCATCATATTCTACCCCAAGGCAGCTTGCATATTTCTACCATTTTACACATCTCATAATAATAGAGCAACTGAGTGAGAAATAGAGTAACAATGGGCAGAAAAAACTCCAGGAGAATTTATGACAGATTGCAACATAATTCCACTCTTTTGTTTATTTGTTTGTTTGCATTTTAGTTGCCAAACACTTTCACAGATCCATTTTTAATGCAAAAATTTATTATTTGTTCCTTTAATTGTTTCATAAAATATTTACCATGGTCTGTTTAAATAAAGGAATGACATCATGCATAAAAAATGAAAAATAATGTGCCTGTAATAAGCTAGAGGTTACATTTAATGAAACAATGCCCATAAATGAAATTTCCTTGTGAGTGCTGATGATGTTCATTTCAGATGAATGCACTTTGTATTTATTAGTTTTAAGCGTGTTCATCCTTAGCTTCTGTAATCAGAATTACAATATCCACTCAGATGAGAAAAGGAATTAAATCATTAAGACATATTTTCTTAGGGCTGGGTGATTCTGTGGATATGCAACAGTTGGCTGTCTCCTGCCTTGAGCCCTTACTGCAATAGATTAATTGTTTCTCATTATTTTCCAGAGGGTATCCATCCTTACAGCAATAAGCAGTCTGAGAAAAGGCCCAGTGCCTCATACTCTCTTCTGTAGTTTGTGTGTCTCTCTTTGGGCTAGCAGCACAAAAGGCAGCAGATTCCTTGTGTCAATACCTAGGGAGGGTGACTTGACACAGCACATGTGAGGCAAATCCAAGAGTGGCTTTTGGACAATGTCAAGGTTTTGTAGACATTTGACTCTGACTACTTTTGGTAAACCTACACTCAGTGCATCAGATGTGAAGTTGTACATATAGAATTCACTTCACATGCACAATTTCAGTAGAACTAACTCCACAGAAAGATAAATTATGAAGTCTGCATTCATATATTCAAGTACTCTTCCTTAATGTGTTGCATTTTTTCAGCACATGCCATGGAAAAGTTCAGGAGCTTCATAGTCCTTTAAGGTTACACAAGCACCATAAACCATTTGAAGGCCTTTTGTCCAGGATCCACCATGCCTATCAAGAATATTATCATGTGTCCCCTCAAAGCATCAATCCTGTTCCATAACAGCAGAAAGTTTAAATCCTTTTTTAAAGTATGTTACTAGTGAAAAGAAAACATTGAACTGATTCCTGTCAAGATGGTCATCTGAATAATATGGATGAAGAAAAAGTGGAGGCATTCAAAAGGTTTTTTGCCTCAGTCTTTAATAATACTGACAGATCTCAGGCTGCCCAGTCTCCTGAGGTGAAGCACCATGAGTGAAGAAAAGAGAATTTTCCATTTGTGGACACTGAAATTGTACACCATAATCATAATTCTTCCAGTGATGATAAACTCCTATGGCAAATCTATGTGATTTTTAATACCTATGTGATTTAATCTTTATTATTCCACATGACCATGGAGAGTAAAACAAAAACAAAAAACAAAAGATGCTGCTAATATGACACTAAGGTGCTAAAAGCAATATTAATGCAGATAGCATGTGTATTGTGTAATTTTCATTTTAAGTGCTGGGCTGGAAACTGTTTTCCTGTGCCACAGAATACTTCCACAATTTTAAATATTCCAACTTCACATGAGGACAAGATAAAATTATATGAGGAAGGAAGGGGAGAGAAAAAAGACTGGCAGACACACAATCAAGCAAGACAGTAAGACCATTGACTGGGGCTTTAACTTAGATGAACCTGCTCCTGTCCACACCAGGAGCTTGAACCAAGCACACTGAAGACTTTAAAGTGAATGTTCTTTAGTTTCTGATCTATTTGCAATTCTGTGCAGTTTTTAGGAAAGCCTCCCTTCTGAGTCTGAGAAGCCATTTTCTGATTAAAGATTAATCAAAATTTAATTTGATCCCCAAAACAGCTCTACTTGCTGTGTTTTGTCACCAAAAGCAGTAAAATTCTACCATACTTGACTGGAAAAAAAGGAAGCTGGAACAGTTTTAGGAACTTTCTTTTGTGTTATATTTCAACATTTCAGTGGCAGGGAATTTAAAAGTTAATGGCAGCAGATTACCAAGTATTTTGTTCCCCTGCTAAGAAAAAGAAAAGCGAGGGGAAGAGCACTTGCATAGCAAGTTGATTTTTAAATGTTCCAGTCCAACTTTGAAGTTCTTTCAATGAGTTGAATGTTAGTGAGTAAATTTACATTTTCTGTGAGCTTTGTGTTAAACTAGGCAAGCAAAAAATGCCTTTTCAATCATGTACGACTCTATTTTTATTTTTCCTTCAAACTAAGAAAACCACTGACTCCTTCTATAAAAGAATCTATGTGTGAAGATCTGAGTTTCAAGCTTTGAACATTTTGCTGCCATTCTGTTAAAAAAATTTTTTAAATGTAGTTATATGTACTTTTAAACAATGGGAAAAGTGTTCTTTCCTATAAGTCAAAAACCTAGAAGTCAAAAACAGCTGAAGGAATTACATTTCAAGAATTGTATCAGCTGCTCAAATATACTATTTTCTCAGATACATACCAGCATGAAAAATAGCAAGTTCCTAAATGAGTTCTTCAGAAAGATACCCAAAATTTTTAGGCACTCAATACTACATCTATGACCAGTGGCTTCTACTAAAAGAGCAAGAGTAAGATGCTGGCCAAAACAATTTCATTAGAGAATATGCCACACTTTTAGTCATCATTTTGACATCTGACAGATACAAGGAATTGATTTGACAGTGAAACTATGAAATCAGACCATTAGAACTTCGTTTCTGACATTAAAATAAGATAACAGTGTTATGGGGACAGAATAAGTCCTCTGATCAATATGAACCAAAAAGATGATCTTCCAGAGAGAAAAATAATTTAAAACAAATTTCATTAAGATATCTCTATGTCACTTTGTCTTTCTTAATTCATGTTTAAACCTGTTAATGTGGATTCACCTTAAACCTTTTATAACTTGCAAGTAGTTTGTCTCTGAGGCTTTAAAAACTGCTAACTAAACAATACCACTTTTTGGAGGCCAAGATATAACTAACCTTTGTTGATAAATTTGGAATTTGACAAAAATATCTGTACATTTTGCAAGGGAGTTAATGACTTGTATTGTGACAACAGAGTTTTAAGATTGGCCACTATTTTAAATGCCGTGAAACTTCTCATGATTCACCACAGTGAAAATTCTTTATGATCTTTTTCCATATTTTTGAGCTGCTGTGATGAAGCTGTTACCTTTGCAAAGTAAGGAAACTACAAGAACAAATGAACACACAACTGAAATATCTACAAAGGGTGAGCTACACAAATGTGGTGACCAAAGCCAATGGAAAACAGATGGTTAAAGTGTTAAAAAGGGAGAGAACACAAGGAAAACTGCATGTTGTTGGAGGCTTGCACAATAAGGAATGTAACACACCAACAAAATCTAATTGTGATTTGGAAAATGAAGCTGCATCCATGTCCATCCCTTAGTGTGACGGAGGAATTCTGAGAGGGAACAGCTGTGACTGCCACAATAATAAATAAAGCACTTTCAAAACATGTAATTGGAAAAAAATTCTAATAGTTTTCCTTCAAGAAAAACCAAAAAGATGACTCCCCAAATTCTACTCTGGAAGGTTCTGCCCATTTCCCTTTCTCCCAATTGATAAAATGTTTCCATGGCCACAGCTGAAAAGCTGAAAAATTCCACTGAAGTTTTCTGAAATGGAATTTCCCATCACTTCTTAACCACAAAAACTTTGTGGACTTGATTTTTTGTTTTGATTAGGGATTATTTTCTTAACACATTTTTTCAAGGGAAATAATTTTCATTTTTTCATCACTCCTAATAAGGAACATCCTGTGGCTTTAAAAAAGCATTTCATTTCTCATTATTCTCTACAACATGAAAATGTGCATTCTGTGTCATTCTTGGATATTTCCACTAATATAAGTCCAGACAGAGACAGGGGGAAACTGAAAATGCTGATACCTTAACTGAAGGAGAAAGCACTGTGTTTGGTGTAAAAATAACATTTTATATAATAGTGGTAGGAGTTTCTCCACGGTTTTGCCGAGGGTCCTTTGTAAGGCTATGCTTATACAGCTAGGTCAAGATTTCACTTATATTTATTCTGAACATGACAGGTAACACAACACTGCCATATTTGTCTTTAAATTTTAAAGAGAAACATTACATTCATGGTGAAGAAGCAATAACTGAACTATTTGCTCAGAAAATTATTAATTTTATAAGTTCTGCCTTTATGCTCATGAATGAAGTGGTCAGAAAGATTAAAGATGACCATATTCATACTTACTCAATGAAACAGTTGAATGACACCAAGCCCTAATAACTCTATTTGAATTATATTATTAACAATTTGATAATATTTTGGTACAAGAAAAACAGAAAGCATTCTTCAGAATTTCAGAAGTAGATCACCTGAAAATTTAGAGAAATTTCTTCCAAAGGCTGTTTGATCCGTATGTAATTGCAGTGGTTGGCTGTATGAGCTTCAAAACCAAGACTTCACTACTGCAGCTTCATGAATAGTTATCTATATCATGAAATAAATACCATTACTGCTTCCTGACTGTGTGACCTAATTGTGCTAAACTATTTCCCATGTTGGCAAAAATAACAGCTTAAATTAAATAAACCTTTTGTGAAGGTTTTCATTTCACCAGCTCCAAAGAAAGTTTTACTTGAACAAATGTTCCCAGACAATAATGGGAGAACATGCTGAACTGAAATCTATCTGGACCATTTTTCAGCAGCAGATTTCCATACTACCCAGTCATCCCTGTTAGTTTGTGGCACGCAGTGTCTGACAACTGAAAAAGAAATGTAAATTGCTCTATACTTGTTATGAACACTCCTCCAGATTTTGTTCAAAAAGCTGTAACAGGCTGGGCTGCTCAGCATAATTTTTTGAAGCATTTGCAAAGCTGGTACGAGATCCTGCCCTCTTTCCATATGTATACCCCTCGTTTGATTTCTGTGGAAGAAATGCCCATTTAGCTACATGAAGAAAGTCATTTAAACTCAACTCCATTTCCCTCATGTCTATTTTTGTCCCATTATACACATACCCTACACAGAAATTTTCAGTCTTGGTTATTATTTATGGAGAGCTTTCAGGATTACCTTTTACAGCTGATTTATAAAAGTAATCACCTGCCTCAGACCAAAATATAGCACTTGAACTTAAAATGCTGCTTCTGATTTGAAAGATGTCATCTGCTTGAATAAAATCCTTCATTTGAAGCACAGAAAATCTTTTTGTATATAGAAAAAAAATCCAAAATTGATTTAAAATTCAGAATATTTATTTTATTGAGACCACTTAAATATGTACACAGTTTGCACTGACTAAATATGCACATATTTTAATTAATTTTATAATGAGATATGTGCATTTTAAAAACATATATATGCACGTATTATTCCATTAGCTGACATTTGAACCAGTAATACTCAGGGTTCAAAGCAGATGCCGTTCTTTGAGTGCATGCTTATAGAAAACTAGATTCCACTGCAAAGAGAAGCATTACACTATGCAAAATTGATTCAAGCAATGTAAAAAACATGCTCAAAATCTGCCTCTGAGATATCGAGGGCAGCTTTCAGACCTTGCACAGAGTTGTGCTCTAATGCTCTCTGCTCTACACTGCCCCTGGCAGAACTGTAAACTGTCTGCCTGGGAGAAGGGACAAAGCATGATATCTCTGAAACAGGCAATTTTTGATCTTCACTCCCAGCTTTTCAGTTGGTTCCTTGCCCTACTAAACCTCCAGGAGTGTTCCAATGGCCACACCTTAATTTTTACTTTATTCTTGTCGCTGCTTTGGGATCTGAAGAACCATCCAAGTGGTAGAAAGGACCCTTTTGTCATAAATCAAACAGGCGTTCAAACAGGGTTCGACCATACAAGTTTTACATGTGGCTTATTTTTCTTCTCTACAGACAAGTCTGCATTTATTATATAACAGAAGGTGGCATTCCAGATTGTTTGCAGGATGTAGACACAAGGGTTTCGTTTTTAGCACACTTCGTAAGTATTTTGCATAGACAGATGAAGATGCACAACACAATGTAAGCAAAAGCAACGTTTCATGCCTTTATTCCATAATTAGGCTTAGCTCTTAACAAGTCACATTCTAATTCCCACCAAGCAAGTATGAAGAGGGCATCTGATCTCAAATACCTTATTCATGCAAAGAATAGGTTCAGCTAAAGTGCAACAATGAATAAAATATGGGAAATGCATTTCTGAAAGGTTATTTTACTGTGTCACCAAGTTAATTCTGGCACAAGATGACTCAAACCATCTGCAGCTTGAACAAGAAGAATTAAACATTTTGACAGGCCTGAAACCTCATACTTTGATTTTCCATTTTTAAAAATCCCAGTTTAATTCCAATTCCACCTCACTCTTCCCTTTTTTTCTTTTTTTTTCCTTTTTTTTTTTTTTTTTCCTAATGCTCTCCTTGTTATTATCTCTCCATTAAATCCAAGTGCTGGAAACCCCCCACTGTGTGACACTTTCAACCAGAGGTTGCTCAGGTTGTTATGAATACATGGTAGTTATTCACAGCCTTGCTCAGAACTCAGGCTCCAGAACTTTTTACAAGGCTGACTTAGAGCAACCTTAACATATTACCCATGTTTTGTGTGGGTTTGAAATGCAAATGTTTACTTTCTACTGTAACATAAACATGATTTGTTATGCAGGGCACTGACACTTCTTATCATACCTCTAAGAAATGGTATAACTGCCGCTCTTAAACACATTTCTTAACACCAGGATGCTTGAAATTTATACTTTGGATAACAACAATGTACTACAGTAAATGCATAAATCAATATGCACTGATCCTCACTTGAAAATTTAGGCTCCAATTCAGGAAAAAATTTGCGTCATATTCTTCTGTTTAAGAAAGCATTTAAATATTGTCTTCTATGAGGATGGAATTCCTAATGCACTTGTAGAGTGTGTCACTGCATCCCATCCTTATGGGTTTTTTCTTTTTGTCCCTTTTCCTTGCCATCTGCCTTTCAGTGTTAATTACATTTATCTGTCTAAAATTTTGCCACATGCTGCATTTTTTATTGAGCCAAATGATACCGTGCACATGCATTTTACTGGCAAATTTATGGCTAGAGGGCCCTCTCTTTTTTTTTCTCCTTTATGGAGACGAACAGTTCTAGCTTTAATGCTTTGGCACATGAGCTTTAATAGCATCCATGCATCTGCTCCTGAGCTCCTCACTGAAGCTCCCTGTGTACAGTCCAAGATGGAAACTATAACACAGAGTGAACATTTCTCACCACTCCATTTTCACACTTGCTTCTCAATCCTCTTCCTGACTGCTGATCACATAGTTCTAAAACCTGACAGTTAAATGAAGATACACAAAAGGCTTCTCCATCAACAAAAAGGCCCAAGCTTTCAAACAGTGAGATGAAGCTCAGATACCAGACACTGTCCCACCCAAAATTCATGTCTGCATTAGGAGGCTTAGCCTTTCCTACTGTTGAGTTGCTGGGCTCTGCATGTGTGAAATTATTTCTTCATGCTACTCCCAACCTTTAAATGCCAACATTATAAATATGGAGAAAAATAGGAACAGGCTTAGTCAAACAATTATGGGCAAATAATTTTCTTTTTCCATTAAAATCTGAATTACATCATTCTAAGGTTTATTTGAGGGTTTATTATTCTTGTGATTGTTGCTTAATTTGTAGCTGGTAGATCCAAAATGCTTTTCCAAATTGGATGCAATTTGTGCACTAAATAAAAAGGGAGTGTACAGTTTTAAGAATATTCCTTAAATGTATAGACCAATCCAATAATAAGCTTTAAGGACTAAAGCCATTAAGATTTTGTAATGTCAACCAATTTTTTTTTTTTTTTTTGCAAACTATTATATAGTTCTGTTTGAATTTAATCACTTGCTAAGCAGCTAAATAATTATTTCAAGCTAATGAGAATTAGTTTTGAAGTTGTTAGTATTAATAAGAAATCACCATATCCATATTAGTTCTGCATAGTACTAAATATTTGATACCTCAGTTCACATTACTGCTTGGAGGATACTAACAGCAAACAAAATTATTAGTTTCATTTTGTCAGATAAAGCACAAGTTTTTACGGTTTTTAAAAGCAAGTATTTTCAAATGAAAATAAAACTGTACATCATTATGACAACAAAAAATACCCAAACCAAACCATTCTCCAGATTTAGAAACACAATACTGTATACTTGTTTTAAGCCCTTAAGAGAAGGAAGGACAAAATTATAAGAATTCAGTGGCAATCTGGAGCACTCAACACTTCCTAGGTGATTTTCAGCTCTGTTTAGGCATAAGCCCTAGAGAAATTGCTTCTTCCTTCCACACAAGATCTGCCCTATTCTCTTCCAAGGAAAGGAATGCATTTTTTGCACTTTCAGGATTGAGCTCATGGTTCCTGTTCATTGGAATTTTAAATCACTTTCTATTTTGTTGTTTTTGTGAAGTATTTGGTGTGGTCAAACAGCTTTTCCATTAAGCTAACAAGAGTGATTCGATGGCACTTCTCAGGCTGCCAACAATTCCTCAAAGTCTAACATCTAAAAATTCTGGAAAACATGAGCATGAATGTTTCTGGTCCAAACAGTCTTACAAGGACAACACAGGAACACAAACAGTGAGCTAAGTTTTCCTGTGTTTATAAATCACCAAAATTCTCACTGCAAAGTAAATCTGCTGATTTACGCCAGGTGAGAATATCTGCAGAATGAATTTAATTACCTTCTGATAACATCATAATTTTTATTTTAATGTTCTATGACAATGATAAACATGGCCTCATCTCTTTCTATGCAATCTGCAGAAGTTTATCCCTCAATATCAAATGATTCTCAATATACAGCCTAATGATATGGATAACTTTTTTTCTTGTGATCCAGACAACATGCCTGGGAGTAGTAATCTTGCAGTTTTTGTAACTTTCTGAGGTTCAGCTTATTTACCCTCTGTGTTTCTCACGTTATGAATGTACCATGCTAACTGTCTGGCAGGCAGCTTCTCAGTGCAGAATTTTCCAGGCAGTGTAGTTTTTACTTCTTTTTCAGTTTAGCTGTGGTTGCAGGCTAACTCTGGCCAGCAGCTGAGCACCCACAGCCACACACTCATTCCCCCACAGCAGGATGTGGGAGAGAATCACAAGGGTAAAAGTGAGAAAGCTTGTGGGTTGAGATAAACACAGTTCAATGGAAAAAGTTAAAAATAAAGGCAAAAAGAAGCAAAAAAAAAAAAAACAAAACCAAGAAAGAAAAAAAAAAAGCTGTGCTAAAACCCCAATCTCCCTCCTCCAGCAGACCAATGCCAGCCAGTCCCCATGTTATAGCAGCCCTGACAAAATTCCCCCGCTCTGCTTTTACTGCTGAGCATGATGTCATATGGTGTTTGGTCACCTGGGGTCAGTTTTCCTGTCTCCTCCCATCTTCTTGTGCACCCTCAGCTTCCTCACTGGGGGAGCAGAGTCAGAAGTGCTGTGTTATCAGCACTGCTTTCTTCAGAAATCAAAAACATAGCACCATACAAGCTATCATGAGGAAAATTAACTCAGTCATCTAAAAACAGCACAGTGGTACAATCTGTGATTAGCATGGCTTTCTCTACTTTCTTTGAAAAACTCTTTCATGCTGTATTCAAATTCTCTAAAGATGTTTTCCTTTGCTGTACTCTTCCACCAGTAATTATATTGCCTTTTGAAAAAAAAAAATTACTTAAATTCTGAATGTCTTTCCAACATTCAGAATTTACAGATTCAGTCTATCACCCCTACTCCCACATAACCTAAATTTTATGTAGTTGGCACTTTTATCTGCAATCACACTTCCTGTGGCCCTACAACTATTTTGTTTCTTTTGACAGAAACATTTTCTACTTTGATATTCTTGGTGAATATGAACTTGTCATTACACCTGACCTGGTCATGTTTTCTACAGCACTCTCAGCTACCCAGTCATTTTACACCTACAAGTTTCTATGGGTAGGCACTGTGTGATTTATCTAAGAGAAACTCTGTCTCCTGCCTTTCTAGCACAGGACACTATGGCTCTGCAATATTAATGAACCAACCCATGAGAATCCTCTCCATGTCCACACTAAAAACATTCCCTTGCTCTCCAACATATTTAAACTGCCAGCAAGGAATGCTCCATGGTACAAGTTCACTCCTAGACCGTGGCTAGGAGTAGCCTGGAAGAGCACTGGTTAGCTCAGGCCAGAGGCATGCAAGAATCCTTGTCCCATACAACAGCAAAACCAGCCAAATTACAATACCTGGTCCCCTGACCTTGATCTGTTCAAGCACTTGGACATACCGCCGGCCGCAGGCTGTGTACACATCACAAACGGGATGGGACTGCTGGGAACACGTCTTGAGCTGTTTATTTCCCAGCATCAGCCTCATTACATGGTTATGACAATGGGAAGATGCCATCAGCTCACATCCCAGGCAGCAGACCAAGAACTTAATGTTACAACTTACTTTAAAAGTGTTTTGACCAATCACACAAAGCAAAAGCACATTGACAGTAGTTCCATCCAAACCCTATAAGCACACGTACCTTTGGTTAAAACAATGCTTGCCTATTTCAAATACAATACCTGCTTGTAAGCCTTAGAACACAGTGCACAGAGCTCCGTTATTAAGCTTAGAACTTCCTAATATCTCGCTAGATATACTTTTCTGCAGCTTAGGGAGTTATTCTAGACAAGCATTAATACACAGACCATTGTTCCATTTGTCCTTACTTTTCTACTTTACACATAATTTTTCTGCTGACCAATCTTATGGCTACTGCTTAGCTCTAATCACAGTTCTGCTGTCTCTGAGGCCTGCCTTTTGCAGCTTTCCCAAAACCCTCTGACTTTAAGGATTCCCACTGGACAGATTAACCATAAATCCCAGAGTTCAAAATTATTTCTTCAGACACCTTCAGAAAAGGCATCTCCTCATTTCTGCTTTCAGAGGTCTCAAAAATTACAGGCTTTCACAAAGGAAAAAAGTGTATCAGGAAATGTTTATTCACACAAGATGTACCTGAACAAGGAATAGTGCTCATGGAAATCAGAGTTAGCAGGCATTGGTTTTCTTCACACAAAATTAGAGATCATATTTAGAATCACATTACCAGACTAAGGACTGGAAAGAAGATTTTTTTAGAAAACTTTTGCAATACACATGACACTAAGTTCCTCAAATCCTGTTTAAAAGAAAAAAATTTAAATCACCTGTGTTCCTCAAACCATGGTGAACTCAAGTCTATACTTAAAAAATGTCTCTCAAAATCACAGTCATGATCAAAAGAGTAGCTATATTCGATGAAGACAATGGTCTCTGTGGTTCAATAAACAGATGCCAGCAAAGACTAGCTTAAAAAATATATAAGAATACACAAAACAAGGCAATCATGATATACTTTCTCTTTTGAAATAGTGTAACCTCCTTGGGCTATGCTTGGAAATGCATCTTCTGATCACTTCAATCACTGGTATATTGAATGCTCTTATTATCCATTTCCCTGTCCAGTCTGTGTCTGAAGCAAAATTTTAGGAGTTTTCTAAAACTAAATAAAGATAATTAAAGGTTTAAGGAAAAAGAAAAAAAAAACAAACAAACAAAAATCCAAACCAAAAACAAATAAAAAACCAAAACAAAACCAGAAAACACAACATCCCAGTGAAAAATATTTCTCTAGAAACATATTTGAGTACATTTACATTTTGTAGTTATTTAAAAGTATTGCTTTTTAATCAAAAAGAAAACATTTTCTTTTATTTTGAATAGTAATATTTCATTCTGTCCTTACTATAATGTCTGGGGTTTTATTTCTCATTCATTGTTTTAAAAGTAAAACACAGTTATTAACAAAATAATTTTTGTTGGATACTTCGGGGGAA
Organism: Onychostruthus taczanowskii; assembly: GCF_017590055.1. Lineage (NCBI taxonomy): Eukaryota > Metazoa > Chordata > Aves > Passeriformes > Passeridae > Onychostruthus > Onychostruthus taczanowskii. Next base: position 3,005,069 of record NW_024497629.1, read on the forward strand.
AAAAAGTTATTTATTTCTATTTGATAAAAGGAATGGAAAATTATCTATTCCTATCTCTTAGTGCTTTCCTGTATCATTAAGTGTCTTTACAATTATTTGAGATGTATCCTGCTTGGTAAATTTTTAGAGACTTTGTACATTATGGGCACACTGTGGGTTTTTTTATGGGAATGGATTGCTATTTAGGGAAAATAAATGTTTAAGAGAGCAGGGAATCTTTGCAGAAGAAGAACTATTAAAGGGAACTAAAATTTCAGTACAGTTCTAAGAAAAGTTTTGCCTGAATAAAGATTTCATATTTCAACCAATTTTAAAAAGGAACATGGGACTGGAAGGGATCACCTGAGCTACTGAGCGCAGCTGATGAAATGGAGTGTTGCTATCAATGCCCTACAGCACTATTGGTATTTAGCATTTATTAAATAAAGATTTACCGTGACTCAGGTTCAACCTTCTCTGTCTACCTGCCCTCAGATTAACTCATTTTGTGTAAACTCAGACAAAGCACATGAACTGAGAAAGCCAAGCACATCCCACAGTGGGGAAGAGTGGGTTAAAATTATTATCTGCCAGCCTGAGCTGTTGCAGTCTCTTGAATATGCAAAGGCTCCAGAAAAGCTGGAGGTGGATATTTCTGTTTTTGCACAACAATCAGGAGAAGGCAACTCTTCCCACACAATCCTCACTAGTCCTCTCTGGATCAGCAGGGAAAAATCCACCCTCTTCCTGCAAGGAACCTCCATACCAGAAAGAGGTCATTAATATAGAAAGTGATCAAGATATAGTCTCGTGTCAGAGGTATCAAATGTCCAAGGACTTGTTAATCTACAGCAACCTTAAACTCCCCTCCCTTATTTTAATATGCAATCCCCCTCCAAACATCAGCTTAAATCTTAGCTTACCAAACATCATCTTAAAACAATTTTGATTCCTTCTACAGTTGGCTATTTGGAACATCATTCTAGTAATTCACCCTTTTTCTTTTTTTTTTTTTTTAACCCTACACTTCAAGAAGACCAAATTTGATTTTTTTTTAATTTCAGAACTTTTTTCCTGTTTGATATTTGTTCTCCAAAAGTATCTGCAGAAAGTTATCCCTTTTGAAACTCAGTTGGTAAGGTTAAAAATGCAAACTTTTATTCTGTCAACTAAGTTTAAATAATGTTTTTAGAATGGAAAACACCTAAAGCCAAGTAAATTTCTTGGCAGCTCATAGTCATCTTCCATCTAATGAATTATCTTTTTTTGTTTTCCAATTTAGAAATCCTCTATTTATAGAAAAAAAAATATACTGTTGAATATTTTGAAAGCCAAGTATTGTAATTTGAAACTCTCAAATTTCATCTCATGCTTTTCATTTCAGCAGCCCAAGTCATCTGATCCACCTTGTCTTCTTTTAATCATCAACAGGATGATTCCCTCCCCAGCCCTCTGTTTCAGCTCTACATCCTAGCTTTATGATCAATTCTGAATTTCAGAATCCCACATTTAGTTCTCTATATTTAATCAACAAATACATTAAACAGGATCTGTCACAGATTGATCACTTGAGGACACTAACAGTGGCCTTTCTTTGTCCCAGTATCCCCTTCTGCACATTCTCCCCTTCCAGCACCTCTTCAATCCACCCTACATTCTCTGTTAATTGCCATTATCTCCAGCTGCAGAACCAAAAAGACTGATCACACAAAAAACCCCCTTTGTTAACAGGTGATGTTATATAAAGCCTATATTTTCCTTCAAAATATCTTTTAATACTGTGACTAGTAGCAGGATTGGTTTCAAGCATAGTCTTGGGAGGCAGCTGCCAAGGGCAGCTTTGGTGCCTGCTTTCTTGTCCCTACTTTCTCTTGTTTCTGCTTCCCTGACAACTTCCCTGACTGGAAGCAGGAGCTGAGAGAAGGGAGAAGAAAACTGTGTCACTTCCAGCCCTTTCCTTCACTGTCTGACCAGCTCCTGCTCTCAATCTCAGCTGATGGGTGGAGGTACAGGAAAGAACACAGGAGAATGGAAGACTGGGAACAGGGTGAAACCTGAGAGGGTTCCAGTGTGGACACTGGTGCAGATCCTTCTCCTGACATGAAGAAAAGAACAAGAAGGTGATTTTAGAGGTGCTGTAGGAGACGGTCTTTTCCTGTTATAGACTGAAGAATGGAGGAACTGAGCCAGAAGAAAAACATCCTATAGACATAAAGGCTTATGGGAGGGAGGGAGGGAGGGAAGGAAGGAAGGAAGGAAGGAAGGAAGGAAGGAAGGAAGGAAGGAAGGAAGGAAGGAAGATATAATTTTTTTATTAATGGGCCTTTCTGTAGAGTGAAGGCTCTCTCTGGAAGACACCAAAGATTTGGCTAGCAGGGTAGGGACATGGGAAAAGCTCCTCAGACCAGTCTCTCCCATTTGCCATTACTTCACTAGAACTTCTAAAAGCTCCTTCAAGCCTGTTATTGTCCACTCTTTCCTCCCAAAATCCTTCTTTGCTCCATGACAAAACTGAAATGTCACCCCAGAACAATAAGAAATAAATAAATGTCCCTGATTCTCACCCATGCAGTGCAAAATTTCATCTAAGAAGCCCTGAGCTGGCCCTGAGAAGAAGCAAGAGAACAGAGGTTGGGGGAGGAGGAGGTAAGAGTTATTTTTTAAAAATTGTTACTGTTTTTGATACTCTCTAATAATACAATCCTTAAAGTCCATTAAAAACCTTGCTGCTGGACTTGGCATTTCCTGTACTAGATTCCTTCAGTAGTCTAGAAAGCAGATTATCTGGATTTTTTCACTCTCAGCAATCTAATCTTCATTTCATAGAGCTCTGCTCTGCTCCTCCTGCTTTGCTTAGAGCTACTGAGAGCAGCTACAGAGCAGTTACAATGACTGATTTATAATTATATCAGAGACCATGTACAATGCGCAAAACAAAGGGTTAACATCCTAATCTTCTTGCATTCAAACAGAAACACCCCAGCGGAGCCAGACACTGAGATAATGAAATTATGGCTCAACAGGAAGATCCTGAGAAAGGATTGTAATGGTTTTAACAAACAAGAATTGCTAAAGTTGGGGAGAGAGGCTTTCTGGAGGCTTAATTAATCAAAACAGCTGGGGAACACATAAGCAACCATGATAAATAGTGCAAATAATTATTCCTTATGTGAGTACTTTACCAAGCCAGGATGTAACTTCCTAATTTAGCTGTGGAATGATATAGAGAGTGCAGAATTTAGAAAATGTCCATAGGTTCATAAAATCATAGGCATGTTTTAAATATTTTTTTTTTTTAATTATTACTTTGTTGATTGGCTAGGAAATGTGGTTAGGAAAGCAGAGCCCATAATCTGAACAGAGATGTCTGTTGTACCATTTTCCTGTGAGGGACTGTACAGTAAGAAATTGTATCTGGAGGTTGCATCCAAGACACTTCATAAAAGCTGGGACAGAATCTCAGATGGCATCTTTTCTTTCAAGTTTAATAATTTTTGATTGTTCTATCCTGCAGGAGGAAAGAGTCACTCAGACAAATACCTGGTTCAGAGCAGCATTTCTTACGTGTACCCACGTGCTCTCCATGAGAAATGTATCACTCTAACCACACTTTTTATGACATCCTGGCATCAGCAGAACCAGCTGTCGAGGCTAATGGAAGTACACAATCTTCCTGATGATTTCTGGAATAATCCAAAGGAGAAGATGATGACAATTACCTTTGAGACACCTGCCTCTAAAAAGAGCACATGCTCATTTTAAACAGCCTGTAATCTCACCTTGACTGACTGCCAGGCTTCATTTGGATCCTTCACGTTTAATATATTATTTAGATTGCATGGGTTTAGGCCTGAAAGGAAGTAATTTAGATTAAAATTAGCAATAGAGTGTGGAATTATACTGACAGTCAGTGGAAATTAAGACAGTTGTTTCAGAAATATCACTCTGTGCTCTACATGTGCCTCTATGCTACTAAAAATGTTTAGGTAATGTTAAGACATGACAGTTAAATGCCAAAAATTACAATTCTTAAGTTAAGGTGTCAGGGTGTTGTTTTGCTCCTTTCTTTGTTTCCCAGTGCAAGATCAACACCAGAATGTCACACCCACACCTCTGGCTGTTGATCAAACTGAGAAATGCAGAGAAGGCTGATCAAGCAAAGAAGAACAGATTTCATGAGAGGTAAGTAAAGGAGGGCTGGTTGCTTTGTTCGGTCAAATGAAATACGAGTAGAAGCTGATTAGAAATATATCCAAGATGATACAACAAAAAGAAAGGAATAACTATTTATATCTGAAGAATAATCTTGGTATGAGATCATCATAGTAGAAATCTGTCACAATAATTTGATGCTGAAACACTGCAAAACACAGACTGGCTTCTCATTTTAAATCACATGCAATGCAGCCATAAGTCCTTTAAGTCTTGAAAAGGGAGGAGTTGTGATGATTATCTCCTTTTTATCTTTTTCTTGCAGAAAAATGGGTGAGGGAACTTTCAGCCAAACTGGCAAAAGTTTCTGAAAGTAGAAGGTAATCAGGTGCACTTTGACACCCAGATATAAATCTGCTAATGGTGTTCACTATGTGTCATGATATATGGAATTGCCATTCATCTTAAACAGCAGGCAGTTATTCAGGGGAAGTACAATTTGCAGACACTGACAAGCCCTCATGCTTGAGTTCCAGCTTCATTTCTTTTACTTGCTGGGGACCACATACCAAAACCAGACTCTTATAAATCAGTCATGTTAGTCTAATCTTGAGGTGACACTGCCATGGACATGCGTGGTCAGGCTTGGATAGAAAAGAAGCAGGCAGTCTTGTCAGCACTGGAATTAGTTGCTGTTCCTGCTCCAATAATATTGTTTCATCAAAATGTAGCCAAATAGCATTTATTACTTAACTATCCATCTATGCTCCTCAGAATGGTTCTTACATTATTATCTATGCACTAATGTTAGTTATATCTCCCATATGCATCTTTATATTACATAGTTAAATTCTACAGAAACTGGAGAAAAAAAAATCACTTACCAATATCTTACAATATTTTTCTACTTTTTTTTTCTTTTTTTACATACAGCAGCTTCTACTGCCTTTTTATTTTAGACAACATATCTTTTCAATCCAGCCAGCCTTCAGTGGCAGTGTATATTTTTAGGGAGCTGTACAGCCATCTGGAAAGGTTTTATTTTTTGTTATGTTTATCCTTTGCACTTTTCAGATTTCTGTCAACGTCCATGGTAACAGCTGCTATAATACTTTCCATTCTTGTGTGGTTTGAGAGCTGCACAATCCAATGTGGTTTGCAGTCTAGACTTCAATCAACCACCAATTTGTAAGACCAATAGTGGGGGAGTGACTTTGGAGAGTATTATAAGCTGCCATAAGTGTCATTTCTGTGTCCTTTTTGCTCATGGTCTATTTCAGGGTGGTTGATCAGAAGACCATGCATTAGTTTTTCATACTCATGTGTGCATATATATATTTATATATATAAAAAATCCTGAAAATTTTGACTTTTGAATTACAGGTTTTGTGTTTGGTTTGTGGTTTGGATTTTTTTTTTTTTGTTTGGTTTTGGTTTTGTTTATTGGTTTCTTTTATTTATTTATTTTATTATCCTCTACACTCCTATCATCCACTCTGTAAATTAAATTATTTTCCTTGCTTGGGAAAGCATAAACTCTGAAGTGTTCAGTTCATGTACAGTTCTATTTTGTTTTTCATGAACAGTAGTAACTTGCATAGGTATAACATTGTTCAATTCACAGAATTAAAACAGGTGTTATCACCTGCAGGTAAAGACATAATAACTGTTTCAACAACAACAAAATCCCCTGTAAAACAACTGTAAAAGCAGTATATAAACAATTTTTCTTAAAAAAAAGTAAGTAAACCTGAGGGAAATATTTGTGAAGATGAAATCTGAGCTGAAATCTGAGTTGCTCTGAGTGCTAAAAGTAAAAAGGAAAAAAAATTACCTAATAATTGCATAATATTTTGAAACAAGTTCCCCAAACATTTGTGGAAATTACTGGAAAGAAAAATATTCCAATAATTTCCTATCTTGAATTCAGGAACCTTATGGTATGTGATCTGCA